>NC_048586.1:2017500-2675000 GCF_013265735.2 Oncorhynchus mykiss | reverse complement strand
CTGACGATTAGCTTGGCAACCGCGTGACGCAGGATGACAAAGTGATTGGTCGACAGTCTGCTTGGGTGGGGCATTATACATTTCTCCATTCATTGGCTGGTCGAAGTATCTCTGGCTTACAAAATGGCCCATGGCGATGGTTGCTGTGGGTACACTCCCATTGCCATGGCGATAATTATCAGGAGGACACCCACATTGCCATGGTGATGAAGGAAGGAAAGAGGCATGCCAACAAATGAGATGACATGCACCAGGCAGGGTGGTTCCGGTCTATAATATTATGAAAACAAAATGTCAGTATTGTTGTCCTGTTCATCTCATGGAATAAAGCCTGGACATTTTAAGATGAAGTAAATATCTGCATGTATTTTATAGAGTGCTCCAACAGTCCATTACTGGAAGTAATGTATTACCTGTCCAATGTCACACACTCTGAAAACAATGACTATACAGAATTGATGGAATCTTGCAGAAACAAAGCAAAAGGAACATTTTCCAACTGTGTTCCTCCACTGATAATACCGATCCAAAACAACTTAAGATCGAAACAAAAGCCACAAAATCCCAAAACAGAAAAAGGTGTGACAAGGATATTGATGCACAACTATATGCTCTGGTAAGAACCCCCCCCCCCCCCAAAAAAAAAAAAAAAAACGTAGAACATAAAATATTCCAACAGGTTGAACATAGCATGAATAATTGATAAGACACATGCAAAGAAGGAGCTTTAGAGTTACATTATGTAAACATGTAGAATAGATCTGAGTAAGACAGTTTTTCTCAACAAGCTCTCACAGTCTCACTGCAAAATTAGACGTTTATCCACAGTTCTCCGAACGTCAAATGTCTAAGTTGCTCCAAATAATACATTTCTAAGTGTTTTTGACACCCTGGTTTGACTATTCCTGTTCAGTATGATGTATTTGCTCCAAACACCTTAAGGGTTAAGGTCTGGGATAGAGTCCACTATACAAAAAAATAGAAATAGAAAAAAGAGAGTCTACAACTGGGATCAAACACACAACCTTCTGATCCAGAGTCATGGGATAACACCCATCTGCCACCCCTGTCAATAAAAAATATTATTCCAGGTGTGTGTGTGTGTGTGTGTGTGTGTGTGCGTGTGTGTGTGTGTGTGTGTGTGTGTGTGTGTGTGTGTGTGTGTGTGTACATTTATGTTTTGTATGTTACCTGTGATTTAAGTATGCTGTCAATGCTTCTGATGTTCTCACATTTCAATAAACACCAAACAAACAGAGGCATTATTATTTCTCTCTAAACTGAAAATCTAAATAATCTCCACCAGACCAGGGGTGAGCCTCTGCACTCCTCCCCAGCAGAGGGAGAACTAGGCTGAGTGGATGAGGGGTCTTGGAGCAGCCTGGAGACATGGCCCCGGTCCAAATCTCACCCAGTCTGAGGGAGGGAGGGAGGGAGGGAGGGAGGGAGGGAGGGAGGGAGGGAGGGAGGGAGGGAGGGAGGGAGGGAGGGAGGGAGGGAGGGAGGGAGGGTGTGTGTGTGTGTGTGGTTCGTGTTGTGTTGTGTTGTAGACACTCACATTACCACAGACATACCTACAGATAGAAACACACAATACACACATGTGACTCATTTTAGGAAACTACAGTAGGTGTATGTCACGGGTATCTACTCCACAGGAGAGCCATTAGAATGTAATTTTTATTTTTATTTTTATCAAATGCTTATTTTTATGGCAGAAATGGCTTCTGGAACATGTTAACTTTGATGTGCCTTAATAACAATGTAACAATAACAATGTGTTAATAACAACAACAATGTGTATGCCATCTGTAAATATGAATACAATTGTTAAAATTACCAGCCTAGTTGGTTTAGCTACAGCAAAAGCGGGCAACCTTCCCGCTAGCCTTGATTGGCTGAGATAATGAGTGGGCTGGACATGCCGAGAAATGAGTTGGTCTGCCATATATCATATTTGAGCTGGTCAGTATGTGTAGGTAATTATGTCTAACACAACTTCTTTTTTTTTTTATGTATAGCGTAGTGTTGCTCTCCACTTTCTGGAGGACCGAGTTTTGAAATCAGTGGAATCAGAGTGTGATAGCTAAGGAGATGGAGAACACACCTGTCTCCACATTACATCTTCAAACTAAGGGCAACAATGGCACCAATGACACGGAGAAGCGTCCATCCATGATGTATACTGTTAAGATAGTCTAGCTAGCTACATTTTCAGATATTACACGTTATTACATGCTAATTTTGACAAAGTCATTTTTATTTCAAGTTAAAGTGTACCGTTCGCTAGCTAGCTAGCGTTACATGTATGATCTGTGTATTTATATTAATCGTGTCTCAGAAATCCATTTGCATTGCTAGTTATAGCCTAATGTTAGCTAGCTAACATGGTTGGTTAGCTACCTGCAGATTCATGCAGGATAGTAACATCATGATTATGGTTTGTTGTTTAGCTAGCTACCTACATAACCAAAGACTGCACTATCCATTTCAATAGAATGTCACTGCGACAACTATTGATAGACATAGCAGGTAATTTTGCTCTGGCACTCTACTCCGATAAACCATTTGCTCCTCAAATGCAGTGTATGATATACCATTTTCTAGCTCTGTCTCTGCTTTCATCCAATGTAAAAAAACACAATTTCAAACTGACACTACTCATAAACATCTCTCTCTCATTCTCTCTCTCTCACACACACTACGGTTATTATAGTAAACTGACATTTTAAATTTCAGTTCAAATCGAAAAATAATCATAAAAAAATGTCAAACTGAAATTAAATAATTTGGGAATTTAAAACTATACTGAAATTATTATTTTTGACTCCAAAACTAAAATAAAAACCATCATGAATTATGTTCAGCTTTCACTAGCTATCACTAGCTAACTTGATTCTTCTTACTACTAAAGTTAAAAAGCATTGGATTGGTGTAAACATGGGCGAGAGAAAGTTTCCTTCCACCATTTTTTGGCATGAGTCTCGGCTCTATTTAAAAAAAATCCATGTCACATTGAGATTAATTTCGTTCTCAGACATTTCCGACAAAATGTGCAAATAGTCTGGTGGACCAAGCATCAAACTTGGCCTTCATTAGCCAATACAGAAAGACCGGGAGGAACTCCCGGCACATAAGTATAAGATTGTGCTGAAGAGGATGGCTGCCGTTTTACATGCTAATTTGTTAGTTTTTTTGCATTGTTTGTAACTTATTTTTTCAAAAAGTTCTACAGCTGCACCATCGAGACCATCCTGACCAGTTGCATCACCACCTGGAATGGCAACTGCTCGGCATCTGACCATAAGGCGCAACAGAGGGTAGTGCGTACGGCCCTGTACATCACTGGGGCCGAGCTACCTGCCATCCAGACCTATTTAATAGGCGGTGTCAGAGGAAAGCCCATAAAATTGTCAAAGACTCCAGTCACCCAAGTCATAGACTGTTTTCTCTGCTACCGCACGGCAAGCAGTACTGGAGCACCAAGTCTTGGTCCAAAAGGGCTTAACAGCTTCTTACCCCAAGCCATAAAGACTGCTGAACAATTCATCAAATGGCCACCGAACTATTCACACTGACAACCCTTCCATTTGTTTTGAACACTGCTGCTACTCACTGTTTATTATCTATGCATAGTCACTTCACCCTTACCTACATGTACAAATTACCTCAATTAACCTGTACCCCCGCACACTGACTCAGTACCGGTACCCCCTGTATATAACCTCGTTATTGTTATTTTATTGTGTTGCTTTTTATGTTTTTACTTTAGTTCATTTAGTAAATATTTTCAGAACTCTTCTTGAACTGCACTGTTGGATAAGGGCTTGTAAGTAGGCCTTTCACGGTAAGGTCTACATTTGTTGTATTCGGCGCATGTGACAAATAAAGTTTGATTTGAATCAGGTTAATCTACCAACCAATCATCTCCCACAGATCCACAAAACCTTCCCCCTAACCCTCCCCTGTACGCTAGTACACCACAAGCACTGAGCCACTCCTCATAGTCCTGTGATTCGCTAAAATTAAATGATGACAAATACTTTACTCAATAAGGTCACTCCCATAGAATTCTATGGTCCCTCCTACTAAGGCCTAGTTTTAATTGTTGATGTACCATGCTTATATGCACTGTGGGCAATAGCCTGGGGACGGGGTTACATTGAGTTTGCCTTTATAATTTGAACCTAACCTTACATCTCGAGAACCCAAGGCCATACAGCCATAGGGTGCTCATTTGAACAATTGACCACAGCGGGGCCAACGTGTACAACTACCAAAACGATGTCTACATAACGATAATCACCACGAAGCATTGGAATCATGACAAGAGCTAACCTAACCTATGACCTAAACAATCACCTTATGTATTACTGCCCCTCAGTTGCAAGAAGTGACCCCCTCACCAGAAAAAGTAACAATACATCCAAAATGGCTCCTAGCCTCCCACACATGGTTTCTGTCCATAACACTAAAACTACAGACTCGATTCAATCACATCCACTTTAGTCGACATCTGCATAGTGGTTGTTTTGGCAGTGTCAGAGGTGGAACTGCATTAGAAATGTCAAATCCACAAGCAACTCCTGGCATTATACCTGAAAGCGGACATTGCCATTGGCTGCACTTTCCTGCAGTCAAATTACATAGTGACCTCATGGGTGGAATGATATTCATAATTTCATAATTTCATAATGAATAAACATGATTTAAAGAAACCCACTGAAAATCCTGTGTTTCTATGTCAAATTGTTTAGTTATTTTTGTCTTCTATGATGCAAACTCAAAATGTAATTCATTTCAAGTCTATATTTGATTTGATTTGCTCTGACATGGTACAGGTGTCTTCTTTTTTTTAAGCCCATAACCAAGTGTTGTGTACAGTAGATTTGTTTTAAGGTAGATTTGTTTAAGACTACGAAGAAACAACTCTGTGTGACCCTGATTTTGCCCACTGCAGTGAAAGGTTAAGAGAAATCCCATCCAGCCTTTTGAGATGTGATCTACACATCGATTAGGCTGATAAAATCCTCATTATTTAAGTCAATGATTTTCAATTAGTGTCATTATTTCTATATAGCCAACACTCTTTCGTTCTGAACTTCTAACGAGAGTGGGACATGTGTGGCTTCGTGACAATGATCAAGAACAGCTGCTCACTGATTTGACAGCTCCAATGCAGTTAGGTCAACCATAACAGCCCACAGATGCATCCCAACCAGCTTTACTGTTAATACTATAAACCTTCTCTACCACACACACACATGTACGTGCCCGCAGACACACACACACTGACACACGCACGCACGCACACTGACACACACACACTACTTTAAACCCCTGGTCATCTCCAGGTCTAACCTGTTAACCTGTCTCTACTGTGTGGAAGCCCAGGCTGTGGATCTCTTATCCAATCAGAAGGAGCCCTGGCTGTTATCACTGGCCCTCAGGCAATGGTGTGTGTGTGTGTGTGTGTGTGTGTGTGTGTGTGTGTGTGTGTGTAAGTGTGTACGTGTGTACGTGTGCACGTGGGTATGCACGTGAGTTACACTTTCCAAGGCACATGCTGGCTGTCCAAACGCTCGGCTTAAAGCCAAGCACCACACCTTTGACCATCTCCATTTTGCTTAAATTGACGGTTCAGGACTGATAACAAGATTTGCTTTCTTCCACATCAAATGAAACACAATGCCAGGGAGAAAGGAGCAGTTCAGAAAACATTCAGGAGTGGGCCAAATCTGTCTCTGTGTGTGTGAGGTCACAGAGCTTCAAACACACACACACACACACACACACACACACACACACACACACACACACACACACACACACACACACACACACACACACACACACAGCAGCTCAAAACACACTCTGAAAATGGGAAAAGCAATTATGGAAAATGACCTCCTATTGTCCTCTGTAGAGGCTCTGGTTTAGTAAAGAAATATGAAGGTTAAAATATAAATAAATTCATTATTGGTATCATACATTTTCTATTATGTATTTATTTGTATTTTAACCTTAATATTTGTGTGATGTGATGGCTGACCCCCCCAAAAACGTCTCTTTATCTGATTCCAACCAGCCATGAGGATTGTAAATTATTTAGGATGATTACTTTCATTTATTTAATTAATTGATTGGTTTTAAGTGTTGACCTATTTGACGCATAAACCCATAGAATTACAAAGATCGAGTCATTGGTTTGTAATTTTATTGTTTGTGTATGCCGAGATGCCACACGGGCCAGAGAACTTAAGGCTGCATTCAATCCGCATCACAGAACTATCGAGGAAGATCGGTATTATAGCTCGATGGAAATTGAAAGGCAATGTTCCATTATTCACAGAAATTAACTTTACATTTTGACACGGATCTTCCGCGATAACTCTGCGATATAGATTTAATCCAGTCCTTACAGTTTGTGCCTTTGTCCTAACCCCTACCCGTCCAGCCCCAAAGCGAAAGAACACACACACACCTACCCCCACGCCCACCTCCACACGGACCAAAACCCTGAGAAAACACAACCCCCTCGGAGTGTGAAACCCTCACCAGCTCTGATCGGCCATTCCAGCAAAATATATCAATGCGAAACAAGAGAGTGATCGAGAGCTTTCTTTCTTTTAAAATATGAACAGACCTCTGTTTAACAAACATTGTGAGAGAGCCATGGACCTCCCTATAGTTGCCCTGTGGGCCTTTGTTGAAAGTAGTGCACTATAAAGGGACTAGGGTGCCAGTTGGGGCTCACATGTGGACTATGGAGAGGCTGGGGATGGTGGTGTTTTCCTTGCTGACATCAACATACATTTCCCTGGTGTGGCTCCTCCAGCCCAGCGTGAGCTTCTCACTGGGAAACTGGAGAGGAAATTCTCTCAGCCGCCAGTGAGAGCTATCAAAGGGCTGTAGCTCACACAGACCTCTGACACACTGAACTCCTGGCTGACCTCCCTTTTAGAACACACACGCACGCACGCACACACACACACACACACACACACACACACACACACACACACACAGAGAGAGACGTACAGAGAGGCACACAGACACATAGACATACTTAGGCATACAAGTAGGCAGAAAAAAAACGGACATACATAGGCCCACAAGTAGCCAGACACATACATAGACAAACACACACACATGCACATCTTGTGTGTCTGTACTGTGAGGCTTTTGATAGTAAGGCCAAGGTCCAGAGAGTCCCATTCAAAAGAGGCTCACTAAAGTGCACCTTTGGATTGATAAATCATTTAAATGGCCGTGTGTAGGGTTGGGGTTGTTGCACCGATCAGTCCCCTTTTCTTCATGGTGTGTGTGTGTGTGTGTGTGTGTGTGTGTGTGTGTGTGTGAGAGAGAGAGAGAGAAAGAAAGAGAGGCGGTGGTCCTTCATTCCGAAGCACACCGGCTGGTCTTTCCACTCCACTTCCTCCAAAAGGCGACCGGCACACAATGGCCGCCATAATGAGGACATCTTCCAAGAGCTTGCACAAGAGTCCACTCTGAGCAGGTGCAGCCGGCCCCCACTGGAGCTTCTGAAGTCTCTAAATTGCTGTGGTGTGTGTTGACTTAGATGAGCGAGCACAGACTGAGATCAGGGGTGTCTCTGTGTGTGTGTGTGTTGTTGTGGTCTATCTCTCAGATGAGTGGGCACACCCGGCCAGTGCTCTTAAGGGCCCAGGACCCACGACCAGGGGCCATTCATAGGATCCAGGTGAAAGCTTCTGCAGCTGGGGTTAACTGAATAGGACTGTCTCTTCTCTGTGACCTGTGTATTCATAACCAATTCATTTCAAATCCTGGCATAGGTTTTTCAAAGGGAGTGAGGGAGAGAAAGAGTGTGTGTGTGTGCGTGCATGTGTGTTTGTGTGTGTGTGTGCAGCCGGTGTGTATGTGTGGTAGCAATGCGTGCATGTGTGTTTGTGTGTGTGCAGCCGTGTCTGTATGTGTGTTAGCAGTGCGTGCATGTGTGTTTGTGTGTGTGCAGCCGGTGTGTGTATGTGTGGTAGCAATGCGTGCATGTGTGTTTGTGTGTGTGCAGCTGGTGTGTGCAGCCGGTGTGTGTATGTAAGGTAGCAGTGCGTGCATGTGTGTTTGTGTGTGCAGCCGGTGTGTGTATGTAAGGTAGCAGTGCGTGCATGTGTGTTTGTGTGTGTGCAGCCGTGTCTGTATGTGTGGTAGCAGTGCGTGCCTGTGTGTTTGTGTGTGTGCAGCCGTGTCTGTATGTGTGGTAGCAGTGCGTGCATGTGTGTTTGTGTGTGTGCAGCCGGTGTGTGCAGCCGTGTCTGTTTGTGTGGTAGCAGTGCGTGCATGTGTGTTTGTGTGTGTGCAGCCGTGTCTGTATGTGTGGTAGCAGTGCGTGCATGTGTGTTTGTGTGTGTGCAGCCGTGTCTGTATGTGTGGTAGCAGTGCGTGCATGTGTTTGTGTGTGTGCAGCCGTGTCTGTTTGTGTGGTAGCAGTGCGTGCATGTGTGTTTGTGTGTGTGCAGCCGGTGTGTGCAGCCGTGTCTGTTTGTGTAGTAGCAGTGCGTGCATGTGTGTTTGTGTGTGTGCAGCCGTGTCTGTATGTGTGTTAGCAGTGCATGCATGTGTGTTTGTGTGTATGCAGCCGGTGTGTGTATGTGTGGTAGCAGTGCGTGCATGTGTGTTTGTGTGTGTGCAGCCGGTGTGTGTTTGTGTAGTAGCAGTGCGTGCATGTGTGTTTGTGTGTGTGCAGCCGGTGTGTGCAGCCGTGTCTGTTTGTGTAGTAGCAGTGCGTGCATGTGTGTTTGTGTGTGTGCAGCCGTGTCTGTATGTGTGTTAGCAGTGCATGCATGTGTGTTTGTGTGTATGCAGCCGGTGTGTGTATGTGTGGTAGCAGTGCGTGCATGTGTGTTTGTGTGTGTGCAGCCGGTGTGTGTATGTGTGGTAGCAGTGCGTGCATATGTGTTTGCACATAGACAAAGCTGATTTCAAACAGTACTACCACAACACTATGGTCTTTCTCCTACATTGTGAAGAGAGAGGGGCAAAGGTGAGGGGTCAGTGTTTTCAATACATGCAGTCCGTCAGCTAAATAGACGATAATAGCCTCACTTCATTAATCAACTAGGCTTCTTTTCATTTAAAACTTTCAAATCGCTACTCAGAATAGTCTGTACAGCCAGCTGAAATGAACGATTTGCAACAATTTTCTAGTGAACTATTGATAGGACAGGTGCCTGTCAGTCACAGAGCTAGCGATAACAGGAAAGACAGCTGGTTTGTCAGTCTGTCTGTGCCGCCTCTCAGTACCTGTGTTATTTTTCTGTGCTGTGGTTGACTGCAGTCAAATTTATTTTCACAGAAGAGGGAGGAGGGAGACCTTGATGCTTTTTCATCGTCTTCTAGTGAGTGAATTTACACGTACCACTTATGTAATGTAAGCGGTAACGATGAGTTGAAATCCACTTAATTATTGTTTTGTAGAGCATTTCATAGGCCTGCTATAGCTAGCCCTTGAGTCGGGACGCTTTGACTGACGACCGAACAGCAAGTGTTGACTAGTTTATAAAAGGTGTCGAACTGACTGAATAAAGTTAGTCTCCTATATGCCATTCATAAATCATACAACATATTTCAAATCAAATCAAAATGTATTTATGTAGCCCTTCGTACATCAGCTGATATCTCAAAGTGCTGTACATGAAGACACAACACCTAGGAATAACAGCATACTTGACTCAGCAGCAGAGCACCATACCAACACACATTCAACGCAACATCTCTACAAAGCTGTACCCCCTCTCTACACAGAAATCCATAGTACATATCAAAACAAAAGTATTTATATAGCCCTTACATCAGCTGATATCTCAAAGTGCTGTACAGAAACCCAGCCTAAAACCACAAACAGCAAGCAATGCAGGTGTAGAAGCACGGTGGCTAGGAAAAACTCCCTAGAAAGGCCAAAACCTAGGAAGAAACCTAGAGAGGAACCAGGCTATGAGAGGTGGCCAGTCCTCTTCTGGCTGTGCCGGGTGTAGATTACAACAGAACATGGCCAAGATGTTCAAATGTTCATAAATGACCAGCATGGTCAAATAATAGGTCTGGGACAGGTAGCACGTCCTGTGAACAGGTCAGGATTCCATAGCCACAGACAGAACAGTTGAAACTGGAGCAGCATCATGGCCAGGTGGACTGGGGACAGCAAGGAGTCATCATGCCAGGTAGTCCTGAGGCATGGTCCTAGGGCTCAGGTCCTCCGAGAGAGAGAAAGAAAGAGAGAAAGAGAGAATTAAAGAGAGCATACTTAAATTCACACAGGACACCGGAAGTACTCCAGATATAACAAACTGACCCTAGCCCCTGACACATAAACTACTGCAGCATAAATACTGGAGGCTGAGACAGGAGGGGTCAGGAGACACTGTGGCCCCATCCGAGGACACCCCGGACAGGGCCAAACAGGACGGATTTAACCCCACCCACTTTGCCAAAGCACAGCCCCCACACCACTAGAGGGATATCTTCAACCACCAACTTACCATCCTGAGACAAGGCCGAGTATAGCCCACAAAGTTCTCCACCACACCACAACCCAAGGGGGGTGCCAACCCAGACAGGAAGATCACATCAGTGACTCAACCCACTCAAGTGACGCACCACTCCTTGGGACGGCATGAAAGAGCACCAGTAAGCCAGTGACTCAGCCCCTGTAATAGGGTTAGAGGCAGAGAATCCCAGTGGAAAGAGGGGAACCGGCCAGGCAGAGACAGCAAGGGCAGTTCGTTGCTCCAGAGCCTTTCCGTTCACCTTCACACTCCTGGGCCAGACTACACTCAATCTTATGACCCACTGAAGAGATGAGTCTTCAGTAAAGACTTAAAGGTTGAGACCGAGTTTGCGTCTCTCACATGGGTAGGCAGACCGTTCCATAAAAATGGAGCTCTATAGGAGAAAGCCCTGCCTCCAGCTGTTTGCTTAGAAATTCTAGGGACAATTAGGAGGCCTGCGTCTTGTGACCGTAGCGTACGTGTAGGTATGTATGGCAGGACCAAATCAGAGAGATAGGTAGGAGCAAGCCCATGTGATGCTTTGTAGGTTAGCAGTAAAACCTTAAAATCAGCCCTTGCCTTGACAGGAAGCCACATTTTTTGGTTCTAGTCAGGATTCTAGCAGCCGTATTTAGCACTAACTGAAGTTTATTTAGTGCTTTATCCGGGTAGCCGGAAAGTAGAGCATTGCAGTAGTCTAACCTAGAAGTAACAAAAGCATGGATTCATTTTTCTGCATCATTTTGGGACAGAAAGTTTCTGATTATTGCAATGTTACATGTTACATGGTATCGCATCAGGGCAAGTAAACAAAATATCTTGTTAGTAAAATCCCAGGGATCGAAGCCCCTGTCGAGACTTGCCAGTAACCGCTAAAGTGCCTCAGTAGTGTAACCTAGTAATGAGTCGAGGTGAATGGAACCAAATTGCATTGGTGAGAGAGTTGTTCATTTGGCTCCTTAACTTACATAGTAGTAGGCTACCACTGCTTCTTGGCAATTATCTGCAGATAATTCATGAAAACATTCTATGACGATGTTGAATCCTCACTGCAGGAACATCAGGTAGTGGAGACGAGAGCCTCATTCTGGTCCAAAATATGACAAAAGAAAACAGATTTAGGGTTATAAAAGCAAATGTCATGATTCTTAAATGTTATTATTTAAGATATTGATATAGGCCTACTGATTTGAATAAGCCTCGGCAACTGCTGCTTTTCTGTGTAACAATGTTGAACACCTGCTTCATTCTTCAATCATACCTGTAGGTCTATTCATGGGTTCCTGATGTTGAATAAAAGTGGGGCTGCACAATCTGACGGGGGTCTGTGGGTCCTCCCCATGATTTCTTTAGCATTTTTTTGGAGGGAGGATTCCCTGTTTCTCAACAAATATTTACTTGACAGTGCGGAACCTTTTTTCTTAGGTTTTTGCCACAGTAAACTCAAATTAAAGAGTAGACTAGATTAGGTTTTTGCCACAGTAAATCAAATTGAAAGAGTAGACACATTTTTCTGACTAGATTACTAATCTACCGCACTCCCTCAAAGTCCCACCTACAGTGTTTGATTGACAGGTCTGAATCCCTACGACCTGTGTGACTCACAAACATCCTGCTCCCTCCAACGACAGTCCCACCCACAGTGATTGATTGACAGGCCAAACTGTTAAAGGGATAGTTCTCAAATTACAAAATGACACATTGGTTTCCTTACCCTAAGTGTCCACAGCAGCAGAGCCAATAAAATACATAATTTGAAGACCAAATATCATTGTGATAATTCATATCTTGCAGCAAAATGGTAAATTTGACTTAAAGCTCATGAAAATACAAATTTCATGTAAAAACCTGATCAAATGATTAAATGTACAGTATGGGAACGCTATAAGTATAGAAATGATTTGCTCAGTAGGACCTGAATATCCTACTAGTCAGTGTGCTTTTTGGAGTTTGATGTGTGTGAGCTTATTACAGTATAATTATAGACACTATGTCCTGGGATTTTCTATGATCTTCTATGTAGAAGAACACCTTAACAGTATTATAGGCACTATGTCCTGGGATTTCCTATGATCTTCTATGTAGAAGAACCCCTTAACAGTGTTATAGACACTATGTCCTGGGATTTCCAATGATCTTCTATGTAGAAGAACCCCTTAACAGTGTTATAGACACTATGTCCTGGGATTTCCTATGATCTTCTATGTAGAAGAACCCCTTAACAGTTTTATATACTCTTATGTCATGGGATTTCCTATGATCCTCTATATAGAAGAACCCCTTACAGTATTATAGACTCTATGTCCTGGGATTTCCAATGATCTTCTATGTAGAAGAACCCCTTAACAGTGTTATAGACACTATGTCCTGGGATTTCCTATGATCTTCTATGTAGAAGAACCCCTTACAGAATTATAGACACTATCCCCTTACCTTCTTATGACTCTTGTGCACACATATGCGTGTTCGCAAGATTTTAGTTTGTAACTCAAACTGTTCTGACTTTACAGACCATTTTCATAGAACAATTTTCTAGATCTGCCCTTGTCTCACAAACATCTCTCTAGCTCAGCTCCCGTTAATCACACAGATGAATCCAATGCAACCACAACATTTTTAAAAGGGGTCAGAAGTCTAAAACAAGCCAGCATTACCGTGGGACTCGAGGTTAAATTAAAGAATTCAATAATTTCGATGTATATGTCATATGGAATCAAGGTATTAGAATGTCCCAGATGGCACCAAAATAGAGCACATTCTGTAATGTATTTTCTCAACCAGCTCCTTAACCTCTTGGCGTAACGGTTAATATGTTGGCTTGAAAGTCACTGGACCAGGGTTTGAGTCCTGGCTGGGGCTGCCTCTCTCATTGGCTACAGCATTCTTCCATTGTTGGTTTCATTGACTTTCCCCTTAAACTGCTCCTAATTGACAAGTTTTTTGTGACAACTTCCAAGTCCGTTGGAGAGGATCATCTTGAGAAAAGTGAGGTGTAGAATCACTGATCTACAAATAGTATTCTCTGACAAATAATAGGCTTTGTGCAATTACCGCTCGTAGAGTTCCGCCTCCCCTTGCTTCCCCCATCAAACACTCAGGCTCAACTAGACATTGATTTATTGATTGATTGGAGGCAGTGTCAATTAAATCACTTTTCAGAGGGTTGAACCTGCAAAGAACCTTGTGCATAATGCTGGAAATACTAGTAAAGAAACAACACAAAAACCAACCAAAACAACTGCCCCTACTTATGGGCTCTGTTCGTAGAATAGTCTCGGCCCACTGACCAGAAGATTTGCAGGGTCTATAGCTTTTTAGCTTTGTTGATATTTAATTGATGAAACTGTACGTATTACCATTCTAAAGACCGATCCGCAATCTCTCCAAATAATCGAATATGTTTTGCTTTGAAATGTGGCATCATATTTGTCTTGGTTTCTTAAGTATCGTAGCAGTCTAAAATTCCATCCATCTGATTCAGAGGGGTTAAATGCGGGAGACACATTTCGGTTGAATGCATTCCGTTATGCAACCTTTCCCTTTTTCTTTCCCTTTCCTCCCTCCCCCCATCCACCCCTCCATCCACCCCTCCCTCCGTCAATCCCTCCCTCCATCCACCCCTCCCTCCCTCCCTCCCTCTTTTCACCCCTCCCTCACTCCATCCCTCCCTCCATTCACCCCTCCCTCCATCCATCCATCCATCCATCCCTCCCTCCATCCACCCTGTCCCCCCGTCCCTCCCTCAATCCATCCCTACCTCCCTCCATCCATCCCTCCCTCCATCCACCCCTCCCACCATCCACCCCTCCCACCATCCATCCCTCCCTCCATTCACCCCTCCCTCCATCCATTCCTCCTTCAACCTATCCCTCCCTCTATCCCTCCCTCCCTCCGTTCACCCATCCCTCCCCCCATCCACCCCTCCATCCCTCCCTACATCCACCCCTACATCCACCCCTCCCTCCCTCCCTCCCTCCCTCCATCCATCCATCCATGCCTCCCTCCATCCAACCCTGTCTCCACCCCTCCCTCCCTCCCTCCCTCCCTCCCTCCCTCCCTCCCTCCCTCCCTCCCACCCTCCCTCCCTCCCTCCCTCCCTCCATCCCTCCATCCATCCCTCCATCCATCCATCCATCCCTCCCTCCCTCCATTCACCCCTCCCTCCATCCACACCTCCATCCACCCCTCCACCCCTCCATCCACCCCTCCCTCCCTCCCTCCCTCGCTCCCTCCCTCCATCCATCCCTCCCTCCCTCCCTCCCTCCCTCCCTCCCTCCATCGCTCCCTCCCTCCCTCCCTCCATCGTTCCCTCCATTCAACCCTCCATCCATCCATCCCTCCCTCCCTCCCTCCAATCACCCCTCCCTCCCTCCCTCCCTCCAACCATTCACCCCTCCCTCCATCCACCCCTCCCTCCCTCCCTCCCTCCCTCCATCCACCCCTCCATCCACCCCTCCATTCAGAAGCAGGAGGTTGACTGACTGGACGACTCAAAATAATGCAATTAAACACTGACCACAGGGTAGAGGAGCTACTTATCAATACACACAGCAGGGAGTGGAGCAGGGCTGGCTAGCTCAGGCTTACGATCCACCTATATGCCTCATGAACAGGGGTGTTTCATTAAGGACTGCTATATCCGCACTAGCACAATGTTTCCTGTACACATGTGAAGTGTGGCAATCGCAACTATGAGAAGAGACAATCAGTACGAAATATATGATGGGTTCTGTGGACGTTGTCGACTGATACTGCTGTGTAAACCACAATCAATGATGTTGTGGACAAGGAGAGGTGGACAGAGAGAGAATGAGACAGAGAAAGAAAGAGAGATGAATAAACCTAACTTAGCCAGGCACTTTGACCCACCGGTGTCTCCGCCCTGCACCATTTCCCTCCAAGCACAGCATCCCTCCATGGGAGCCCTGTCCCTTGACCCTACTGAGTAACCTGGTCTCAAAATATTTCATATTATTCTATAAGTAAATTGGAGACTCTCCATTTGGTATGATATTAATATTGGTATATATTAATTTGTGGATGATAGAGTGCCTTCAGAAAGTATTCGCACCCTGTAACGCAGACGCTGGGATGCAGGAAGCAAGTACAGGGGGTGAATTTAATAACACAAAAACATGGACCAATGCAAAACAAGAGTAGCGTCTGGACATGAGAAACACAACAAATTCTGCCTGGGAAAATAACCAAAGGTAGTGACAGATATTGAGGAGGTAATTATAGAAGTGATGGAGTCCAGGTGAGGTGCAGGTGTGCGTAATAATAAGTCAACTGGTGGCAATGAGCACCAGAGAATGGGTGTAGACATGGCAGTACCCCCTCGCTGACGTGCGGCTCCAGCCGCAGGACGACGACCAAAGGAACGGGCCGAGGACCAGGAGCAGGCCGGTCACCTCTAATGAGGCGTGGGAACCTGAGGAGCCGGCTGAAGCGTGGGAGCATGACGAGTCGGCTGAGGCGCGGGAGCATGACTAGCCAACCGAGGCTGGGAAGCCTGACGGGCTGGCTGAGGCATCCCCGGTAGCTTTGACACTGGAAGCCTGACGAGCCAACCGAGGCTTGAGAACCTTGACGAGCCAGCTGAGGCATGGAAGCCTAACAAGCCAGCTGAGGCATCCCCGGTTGCTTCGACAGTGGCCCTTGGACCCGACATCACCAGCAAAAAATAATGAATAAAAAAAAATCCCTTTTGCTTCCATTTGTTGAGGCAGTATTCTGTAACGCAGACACTGGGAGTCAGGAAGCAAGTACAGGGGGTGAATTTAATAATACAAAAACCATGGACCATTACAAAACAAGAGTAGCGTCTGGACATGAGAAACATAACTAATTCTGCCTGGGAAAAGAACCAAAGGGAGTGATAGATATAGGAGAGGTAATCATAGAAGTGATGGAGTCCAGGTGAGGTGCAAGAGCGTGTAATGATGGTGGCAGGTGTTCGTAATAAAAAGTCAACTGGCGACAATGAGAGCAGAGAGGGGGAGCGGGAGTAGACGTGACACACCCCTTTGAATTTTTCCACATTTTGTTGTGTTACAGATGGAATTTTAAATGGATTCAATTGAGATTTTTTGGTCATTGGCAACACACAATGCCCTATTATGTCAAAGTGGAATTATGTTTTTATAAATGTTTACAAATTCATTAAAAATGAAAAGCTGAAATGTCTTGAGTCATTAAGTATTCAACCCCTTTGTTATGGCAAGCTTAAATAAGTTCAGGGGTGAAAATGTGCTCAACAAGTCACATAATAAGTTGAAATAAAATTATTTGTGAATGGGTACCTCATCTCTGTACCCCACACATACATTTTTCTATTAAGTCCCTCGGTCTCCCAAGTGGCACGGCGGTCGAAGGCACTGGATCTCAGTGCTAGAGGCATACCTACAGACCCTGGTTAAATTCCAGGCTGTCGGCTGTGATTGGGAGTCCCATTGGGAGTCCCATAGGGCGGCGCACAATTGGCCCAGCGTGGTCTGGGTTAGGGGTTGGCCAGTGTAGGCCCGAGAATTTGTTCTTAACTGACTTGCCTATTTAAATGAAAATACAATCACAAAAGAAATAGATTTTTTTTTATGCCTCGCAAACACACAAAAAAAGCAGACATTAAATATCCCTTTGAGCATGGTGAAGTTATTTATTACACTGAATGGTGTATCAATACACCCAGTCACTACAAAGGTACAGGTGTCCTTCCTAACTCACTTGCCGGAGAGGAAGGAAACAGTTCAGGGATTTCACCATGAGGCCAATGGTGACTAAAAACAGATACAGAGTTTATTGACTGTGATAGGAGAAATATGAAGATGAATCAACAACATTGTAGTTACTCCACAATACTAACCTAACCTACGTGAAAAGAAGTGCAGAAAAACATGCATCTTGTTTGCAACAAGGCACTAAAGTAATACTGCAAAAAAAGTGGCAAAGCAATTCACTTTTTGCCCAGAATGCAAAGTGCTACAGCACTTTTGAAATGTATTCAGACCCCTTCCCTTTTTCCACATTTTGTTACGTTACAACCTTATTCTAACATTTCTTAAATATATATTTTTTTATCAATCTACACACAATAATCCATAATGATAAACAGGTTTTTTCGAAATGTTCACAAGGTAAAAATCTGTTGTTCTGCCCCTGAGCAAGGCAGTTAACCCACTGTTCCCCGGGCACCGAAGACGTGGATGTTGATTAAGGCAGCCTTCCGCACCTCTCTGATTCAGAGGGGTTGGGTTAAATGCCGAAGACACATTTTAATTGAAGGCATTCGGTTGTAGAACTGACTAGGTATCCCCCTTTCCCTATTCAGACCCTTCGCTATGAGACTTTACATTTATCTCAGTTGCATCCTGTTTCCATTGATCATCCTTGAGATGTTTCTTCAACTTGATTGTAGT
This sequence comes from Oncorhynchus mykiss, assembly GCF_013265735.2. NCBI lineage: Eukaryota > Metazoa > Chordata > Actinopteri > Salmoniformes > Salmonidae > Oncorhynchus > Oncorhynchus mykiss. The sequence goes on along the minus strand of NC_048586.1, from coordinate 2,657,059 downwards.
TCACCTGTGGTCAATTTAATTGATTGGAAATTATTTGGAAAGTTACACACCTGTCCATAAAAGGTCCACCGTTGAAAGTGATTGTGTCGAGGCATAGATCTGGGGAAGGGTACCAAAAAATGTCTGCGGCATTGAAGGTCCCCAAGAATACAGTGGCCTCCATCATTCTTAAATGGAAGAAGTTTGGAACCACCAAAACTCTTCCTAGAGCTAGCCATCCGGCCAAACTGAGCAATCAGGGGAGTAGGGCCTTGGGCAGGGAGGTGAGCTCTGACAGAGCTCTAAAGTTCCTCTGTGGAGATGGGAGAACATTCCAGAAGGACAACCGTCTCTTCAGCACGCCACCAACAAAATAAAATCAAAAGTTATTTATCACATACACGTGTTTAGCAGATGTTATTGAAGGTGTAACAAAATACTTGTGGTAGAGTGGCCTTTATGGTAGAGTGGCCAAACGGAAGCCACTCCTCAGTAAACGGCACGACAGCCTGCTTGGAGTTTGCCAAAAGGCACTTAAAGGACTCTCAGACCATGAGAAATAAGATTCTCTGGTCTGATGAAACCAAGATTGAACTCTTTTGCCTGAATGCCAAGCGTCACATCTGGCGGAAACCTTGCACCATCTCTTACAGTTAAGCATGGTGGTGGCAGCATCATGCTTTGGGGATGTTTTTCGGCAGCAGGGACTGGGAGACTAGTCAGAATCGAGGGAAAGATTAACTGAGCAAAGTACAGAGAGATCCTTGATGAAAGAGAGATCCAGGGAGGGAGGGAGGGAGGGAGGGAGGGAGGGAGGGAGCGGTGGATGGGAGGAGGGAGGGATGTATGCAGGATCTCTCTGCTCCAGAGCAGGTTTGCGAAGCTTGTAGAGTCATACTCAAGAAGACTCGAGGCTGTAATCGCTGCCAAAGGTGCTTCAACAAAGTACTGAATAAAGGGTCTGAATAATTATGTTTTTCAGGATAAAAAATTCAATGAATGGGGCTAAGAACATGCAAAATCCTAGAGGACAACCTGGTTCAATTTGCTTTTCACCAGACACTGCGAGATTAATTTACTTTACACCAGGACAATAACTTAAAACACAAGGCCAAATCTACACTGGAGTTGCTTACCAAGAAGACAGTGAATGTTCCTGAGTGGCCAAGTTACAGGTTTGACTTAAATTTACCGAAAGACGGAAAATGGCAAGACCTGGAAATGGTTGTCTAGCAATGATCCACAACCAATTTGACAGAGATTGAAGAATTTTGAAAATAGTAATGGGCAGATGTTGCACAATCCAGGTGTGGAAATTTGCTAAATATTTACTCAGGGGTGTGAATGCTTGTGATATTTCTGTTTTTAATTTTCAATAAGTCGGCATACGTTTCTAAAAACATATTTTCACTTTGTCATAATGGGCCATTGTGTATAGATTGTTGAGAAAATAAAAACATTTGATCCATTTTGAACTCAGGCTGTAACACAACAAAATATGTCAAAGGGTATGAAATCTGTCTGAAGGCACTATATATTACAAATTACAACTCATAATATGGTATGTTTCCGATCTGTTGTTGCTAACGTTAGCTAGGTGGCTAGGTTTCTAATGCTAATGTTAGCTAAGTGGCTAACTTTAGGTGGGCTAGGTGTTAGGGTTAGGGATTAAGATTAGGGTTAAGGTTAGGGTTAAGTTTAGGAGTTAGGTTGAAGGGTTAAGATTAGGGTTAAGGTTAGGATTTGGTTAATGGTTTAAGTTTAGGGTTAGGGGAAGGGATAGCTAAAATACTAATTAGTTGCAAAATCGATAAAATGTAGTAAAGTTGGGTTAGGGTTATCCGTGGTGAGATTTGAACACACAACCCTTTGGTTGCTAGACGTTCGTGTTATACACCCAGCCATCCATACCGACCAACCACCTTACTTTTGTTTTTGCCTTAAGTAGCCTTCTGTTTTATGTAACCATACCAAACGTAATTTATCATACTACTATAATTTGAAGGTCCCAGATTTACAAATACTATGTTACGTCTTGTCTATGAGACCAGGCCGCACTGAGCTCCAGCACCGTGGCTCAACCGGCCACCGCCAGGCCGCTCATAGCCTCACATCCCACTACCTTCCCTGGGTCAGCAGCTGACGTAAAATGGGCCTCTCTCTGGTTGTCTGGCTCTCCCAATCATGAGACTAGGCACCTGTAGGCTAGACCCACTCATACATAATAAAGAGACCGCCCAAGGCCCTGTGTTTGATCTCACAGTGTGTGTGTTTGAGGTGGAGGGAGAGGGAAAGAAAAAGAGAGACTGAGAAAGAGAGAGAATTATATTTATTCCTATGTGTGCGTAGGCGTCAGGAAGAACGGCGTGTGTGTGCGTGTGGTCTCACCAGTGCCAAGTGGAGACAGCATCATCTTCGCCCTACAGAGTTGTGAACCTCCGCTGGCCCTCCCTCATCTGCATAGCTAAAATATGCACCGATAAGGTTGGCTAAACTGACACCGGGCCTAATCAACAGGGATCCACCAATGAGAGAGGTACAGGGTGGAGGGATCAGGGGAAAAGGAGAAAGAGGAGAAATCCAGTGGGAGGGAAAGGGGAAAGTTTGGAGTCGTCCTTTTGTTGCTGAGAATTATCCTGCACAGCAGGAAATGCAAACTTGTAGCGTATTTGAGTTTATGAAAGGCTTCTGAAGTGTATACTTTCCACTTTGAAATTACAGACTTGATTTGCCCCAACCAAAAATGTATCAACAAGTGCACAAAAACACAGATACACATATTGACGCAAAGACTACGAGAGGCGGGCAGAGATCGAGGGAGACTCACTCCGTAAGTGAGGGCTGGGAGAAAGTTTGTCTATAAAGAGTTCCTGGATTGACAAACAGTCTAAACAAACAGTGCTGGGGAGTTTAATGAACAGAGCCAAGGACTTAGAGAACATGAAAGCCTGCAAAGCAGTGGAGAGGTGGTCCGGCTGTTACAGCACTCGGCAGGCTGGCTAATCGATGGGAGAGCAGAGAGAGAGGGCAAGAATCTGTGAGTCACCAGAAGTGAGGGAGTAGAGAGGAGAGAGGGAATACCACACAGAAGCAGGGTTCAAGAGGGAAATAATCTTTGTAAACGGGACAAAATGCAACAAAAATCTAAAGTTGGACCTGCCAAAGTGTGAGGTAAAACTGCACAGAGAGCAGTCCAACTGGGATCAGACATCAATGCAACATCTATTCCACGTTGGTTCAACGTCACATCATTGAAATGACGTGGAAACAATGCTGATTCAACCAGTGTGTGCCCAGTGGGGTTTGACGAGAAAAGTTTGACTTGAAATCACTTGAAACAGTTACAAAATATTTATTTCCGATTGGGACTTAAAGAGCAGAGTGATCATTCTGCAGAAAAAGGTTCGACTGCAGTATGTGCAAGCTTTTGGGGATGTTTTTTTTTTAGAGTACCGATTAGCGAATGTTAGCATGAGATGCTAACATTCGTTGTGAAAAAGAAAAGAATACCTGGAACTGTGTCAGGTCAGAACTGATCTATGGTCCTCAGCACGTTAGGCCGTACCATGTGAAGACAGAACGGGGTGTGTCTCACCCTGAGAGGAAAACTAAACATCAGTTTGACACCCTTATTGTCTGCATCTAGACAGATGGACAAATGGGGGCTATTGAGACCGGTGCACAACATATGGGACTGTAAAGGAACACCTATGCAAATAATACCTGAAGCCATTACAAACCTTCCCTCAACATGTCCTGAACATTTTCTGCACACTGCACAGTACCTAACAAGAGAAATACACTTGGAACATTTTTGAAATATTATTTCCTCATTCTCCTAATGTTCTCTAAACATAATATACCTACCCAGAGAAATGTACATAACAAAAAAATCCCTTCAACATTCTGAAAAGTTTTATTCAGAGTTATGCTAAGAGATTTAACACACTAAATTGCCACACACAAGCACGCTGCTTGCCTAGTACACTCTCATTCTAAGTGGTATGATAGTGTGGATTTTGGAGCACTCTTCGCCTGAACTCTTCACCTCATATGAACTCAACTGGGTGTGAATGGGAGAATCTCAAATGCATACTCCTCACATCCCCTCTCCTATCTCCTCCTTCTCAAAACTCATAGGAGAAGGTCAGAGGGGATGGACCTTCTCGCTTCCTCTCTTGGCAAGGAGAGAGGATGTGAGAAGTATGCAATTGAGATTCTCCCAATGAGGTAGAATATCCTCTACCGGTGTCTGTAATGTTAGTGCAGTGTTGCAGAGATGTCATCTTTAAACAGAGCAGATACAGTATATGAGAACAGCTGTGAGTATATGGCTGTATGTGGGAGGTCAGAGGAGCCCTCCAGGGGAGGGCACACAATGGGCTTACTGGGTTACTGTGGGGCAAGTGTGTCAGTGTTCATCGGCCCCCATTCAGCATGAAAAAAGCAGAGGCAGGGGAGGAAATTGCGGCCATGAAATGGTTGCCCAGGTTCTAGGCAGAAGGCTATATTTTCGTTTGCAATTGTGTTATGTAAAAACTGCCGCACTGTCTTTTTTCGGCCCTAATGCCAGGTATGACAAAAAACAAGTCACTTGTCCTGAGGTGGGAGGTGTGGCAATATTTGAGATGTGTCCTCAAAAACAAGTGCAAATGTGACAATTTCATGCAGCGCTAATGGGAAGTTTTAAGACTCACAAAAAAGCAGGTCTTAACGGTAACGTAGTTGATAATAGCATGGATCTTGAGAGTGGAAGAGCAGCCTATCCAGGCGTGACGCACAGTGCCCATGGAAGGAGAGGTGCCTTTTGTGCCCGTGAATCTTGTATTTAGAAACATAAAAAACAACTGGTTTCCAACCATTTCTTTTAATTGGATAAAAAACAAGCATTAGCCTACCATCCCCTTAATCAGGGATGGTTTAGCTGCATCGCACAGGTACATCTTTTAATCTTGACCGTTAGCCAAAAGTAGAATAAATGGGGTTTAAATGGTCTTCTGAGAGTGCTTTGAAATATTTTAGAGTTTTTTGCCTTCATGCTTTTCATTATTCACAATTCACATTCGCTTGTTCAAGTAGGCTATGCATTCCCATTTTCGAAGAGTGCTCCTCGTCCAAACTACTCAATCCTCCTGTCACGCCATATCGACGGCAGATTTTCTGTGCGAATGCTATGCGTAAAGACATTTAGGCCTACGTGTACATGCCATGGAACAAGAGAAGTGACTTATGATATGCTTCTGACCCCATCCTTTTTAGAAATATTGTTGCTGGTTTAAAAAACAGATTGATCGTTTTTCGTTTAAGATTCTCCGTCCATGGGTTTGTGGTGATAACATACATGGTTTTCCTGCTATTTCTGGAGAAGTGAAAATATGATCTGTGATCTGGGTCCCATGATGTTTATAAAACAATACATTTGCAAGGAGTATAACGGTGAGTGGACATTCCCTCTTTCTCTTCACATCGGATCTTTATCCAGCTCCTGTGAAAAGTTTGGTTGTGCGTAAAACCCTCCATAGTCTGAGTTGTCTTGTCTGTATTATACACCCAGGAGCAATCATGGTGCCTGTAACTACATTTAGACATAACCTATGTTTTTTATCTTTTGATTAGAATTGCCCAGGTCCAGACTGCAATTTTCAGTAGGCCTAGCCCCTATATCAGTGTGAATGTTATGGCCTGTTTAACAATGTATATGCATATTAAAGCAACGCTCCCCAGGCACTGATGACGTGGGTGCGGGCAGCCCCCCGCACCTCTCTGATTCAGTGGGGTTGGGTTAAATGCAGAAGACACATTTCGTTCGAATGCGGTCAGTTGTGCAACTGACTAGGTGTCCTATTCTCCATTCGCAATTAGAACAATGTGGACTGTAAACATGTTCAACAATGTATTTAACGAACTAGGCTATAACGGACTAACATTCAAATTGGTGTTGATGACAAAGCAATACGTAAAATGCCCTAAATACACAACTTGAAGCAACCACAGATTTAGTCATGGAGCACGTTCTGATTGGCCAGTGAGGGACCAAGCGTCAACGCAAAAAAAGTTTGTGTTTGTGTTGAGTATGTGTGTGTGAGTGGGGTGAAGTGTGTGTTTGTGTGTGTGTTTGTTCATCTGGTTCATGTGAACACGACAGCTGACCACTTGTCCCGTGTAAAACAGCAGACAATGGCCACTGAAAACTCTCTAGATATGCTTAGCTGTGTGCGTGTGCGTGTGCGTGTGTGTGTGTTTGTGTGTTTGCACCTTGACACTGCGTGGTGTTATTGAGAGACACTCCGCGGTGTTAACATTTCAAAAGGAGCTTTGGGTAAAAGTGTCTAATAGGAATAGATTTAGGATCATTGTACCATCCCCTAAATTGAACCATCTACATTAGGGGGAGGTCAAATCTGACATTAGATCAGTATCTATGGGCAACATAATCCAAATCCTTCAAAATGAAAGGCAGAGGAAGAATCACTGAAATGGTTGCTCAGGTTCCAGGCTGAAAATGAGACTTGGGAGTTAATACATGGTTTTGGAATTCAGGGGCGGGTAGCGTTTGTGTTTTTGTTTGTGTGTGCATGTACCTGTACATTCATATATCCGTTCTACAAGTGAACGTGTGTGTAGATGACTGTGAGTTAATCCAGGGTTTGGAGTGCAGGGGGAAGGAAGTGTAGCGAGGGCATGGTAAGTGTGCACGACGACGAGCAGTGTTTTCCGCTGACGTGCTCAGTTCCACTTGGTTCCACTCAGGTAGAGCAGAGGAGTTTTAATACACTCAAGCATGTGCTAATTAAAAATCCACACTGCATTGCTGCTGCGCGATCAATATGCTTAATTAATTCACCTAACATCACGCCATACACACAACGTAATCTATAAACGAGTTTGCTCCTCTCGAAACTCACTCAATTCCAGTCGGATGAGAGAAACTACTTTTCATTATTTTATTTTTATTAAATATTGCTCATAATTATCTCATACTAATTGTGATTTCGATTACATGGAGGTACAGTGGCAGATGCGTTTATTTATAAGTTCATTAAAGCAATCATACACAATGTTTAAAAAACATCTTCACAATCTCATTTTCATTCTCACCCAGAGAAATCCTTTACGTTTTCATTTCATTCCATTCCAGTCTATTTCAGTCATATCGTTTTCATTCCTGTCATAATTATGGTTCAGCTTTCCAAGGGCTGCTGTCTGTGTAATTGATCTGGAATTGCACCTGTGATTAAGAATAGGCCATATGGGAAGTTGCATGTCTTCCAGTAATTTTCCTTAATTCAATCAACCATGAGAACACCATTATTCTCCAGAACATGGAATGTTCTCTGCCCCTCCGGAATACTTTCACACTTCTGGAACTGGGAATGTTAATGCAGTCCTTTGTCCTTCGGGAAGTGTTCATTTGTAAATGTGTGTAGGAAGGGGGAAATAATGGATATTATACATTGTCCTTACCTTATTCACAGTAGATATTACTCAAGAATACTGGAGCTATACTGCGCTATTAAGTTATCCTGATTGGTGGTAGGAAACGTTCTCTGGTTTCAAAGAAAATAAAGGCGGTAAGAAATGCATACTAGTTTATTAGGTACACACATCTAGTGCCGGGTCGGACCCCCCTTTGTCTCAAGAACAGTCAGAATTATTTGGGGCATGGAGACATTGCTCAATTGGTATCAAGGGGCCTAACGTGTGCCAGGAAAATATTCCCAACAGTATTACACCACCTCCACAAGCCTGCGCCGATGACAGGATGGGGCCATGGACTCCTGCTGCTTATGCCAAATCCTGACTCTGCCATCAACATGACACAACAGGAACTGCGATTAGTTTGACCAGGCAACATTTTTCCACTCCTTAAATGTTAGTGATCGCGTGCCCACTGGAGCCACTTCTTGTTTTTAGCTGATAGGAGTGGAACCCGGTGTGGTTGTCTGCTGCAAAAGCCCATCCACGACATAGACCGACGAGTTGTGCGTTCGGAGATTCCGTTCTGCACACAACTATTGTACTGCGCTGCGATTTACCTGTTTGTGGCTCTCGCTGGCAGGATTCTTACCCTACTCCTTCAACGTTTCATCAGCGAGCTGTTTTCGCCAACGGGACTGCCGCAGACTTGATGTGTTTGGTTAATCGCACCATTTTCGGTAAAACCTAGACACTGTAGTGCGTGAAAGCCCAAGAGGCTGGCCTTTTCTGAGTTACTGGAACTGGCGCGCCTGGCACCGACGATCATTCCACGCTCAAAGACGCTTAAGTCACTCTTTTTGCCTATTCTAACATTAAATCATACATTAACTGAATGCCTCGATAACTGTCTGCCTGCTTTATATAGCAAGCCACTGCCTTGTGACTCGCTGTCTGTATGAATGAACCATTTTCGTGAACAGAGTGGTGTACCTAATAAACTGGCTACTGAGTGTATAGCGTGTTTTTAGTCAAAACTATTATATATGGGCTTCCACGACTGGCAACGACGATCATACCAAGCTCAAAGTAGCTTAGGTCACGCTTTTTGCTCATTCTAACATTAAATCAAACAGTAACTGAGTGCCTCAATAACTGTCTGCCTACTTTATTTTGCAAGCCATGGCCACATGACTCAGTGTCTGTATGAGAGAACCCTTTTCGGGAACGGGGTACCTAACAAACTGGTCTCTGAGTGTACACCGTGTTTTACGTCATAACTGTTACAGAACATGAGCTTTTAAACATGAGTCTTTAAATCCTCAGCTACTCTCAGTCAATCCTAATTATCTCCATAAACCGCCCTCTTTGGATTTCCATGTGCAATACATTTTTCAACGCTGCTGTGATGTTTCACGTCAATTCTGAACCTTTCTAATCGCATAGTACCTACATAAGTTTAATATTTGTACAAAAAATAGTATTATATTGTTGACTGATTTGACTATGACTTACCAAATCTCCCAACAGTGCTGTTTGTAGGGTTCATTTTAGGTCAATGTGATTCTTCAGCCATTCCTGAACCTGTGACTAGGGACAAGCTATACTGAACAAACATATAATAGCAATATGCAACGATTTCAATGATTTTACTGCATTACATTTCATATAATGAAATCAGTCAATTGAAATAAATTCATTAGGCCGGAATCTATGGAGTTCACATGACTGGGAATACAGATATGCATCTGTTGGTCACAGATACCTTAGAAAAAAGGTAGGGGCGTGGATCAGAAAACCAGTCAGTAGCTGGTGTGATCACCATTTGCCTCATGCATTGTGACACATCGCCTTCACATACAGTTGATCAGGCTGTTGATAGGGGCCCTTGGAATGTCGTCCCACTCCTCTTCAATGGCTGTGCGAAGTTGCTGGAGATTGGCAGGAACTGGAACACGCTGTCGTACATATTGATCCAGAGCATCCCAAACAGGCTCAATGGCTGACATGTCTGGTGAGTATGCAGGCCATGGAAGAAATGGGACATTTTCAGCTTCAAGGAATTGTGTACAGATCCTTACCACATGGGGCTGTGTGTTATCATGCTGTAACATGAGATAATGGCGGCGGATGAATGGCACAACAGTGTGCTTCAGGATCTCGTCATGGTATCTCTGTGCATTCAAATTGCCATTGATATAATACAATTGTGTTTGTTGTCCGTAGCTTATGCCAGCCCATACTGTAGCCCCACTGCCAACACGGGGCACTCCCTTCACAACATTGACATCCACAAACCGCTCGTCTACATGATGCCATACACGTGGTCTGCAGTTCTGATGTCGGTTGTACGTACTGCCAAATTCTATGGTGGACATTCCTGCAGTCAGTATGCCAATTGCACACTCCCTCAAAACTTGAGACATCTGTGGCATTGTGTTTTGTGACAAAACTGCACATTTTATAGAGGCCTTTTATTGTCCCCAGCACAACGTGGACCTGTATAATGATCATGATGTTTAATCAGCTTCTTGATATGCCACACCTGTCAGGTGGATGGATTATCTTGGCAAAGGAGAAATGCTCACCAACAGGGATGTAAACACATTTGTGCACAACATTTTAGAAATAAGCTATTTGTGCGTATGGAACATTTCTGGGATCTTTAATTTTAGCTCATGAAGCATGGGACAAACATTTTACATGTTGTGTTCATGTTTTTGTTCAGTGTACATCGGGACAATACCAGAATAAGTGATCTAATTATTCTGTTTCTTCGCAGGAACATTTGCAGAGCTGAGATGTTCGTACACATATACAGCACATGACATTATGTTGGTGGCAAGAATTTTGTATAATAATTAAAAGTTTTATATGAAGCGTTGTTTTGTGCATCAGTTCCTTAACCATGTGCCATGGAATCGGCATATCGAAAATCTCGTTCCAACTATTCTGCAACCAGTATGGCCGCTGGCAACATTTTGGTCCTCAAATAAATCTGCTGTATTTTTCTATTCATTAAGATTTTTGGGGGACCAATTTTGAATTTAATAAAGAGCAGACAAACAAGTTCCATAACATCTTTCCCTTCCACTTGCCTCCTCCATGTCTGTGGTATTGCTGTTGGTTGCAATTTTGGATAAAGCAAACATTTCTGTACATCCCTAGCCCCTACTCTAGTCAGTATTGGAAGCCCCTAGCCAGTACTAACCCTAATCCAGACTTTGCCCAGTTCAGCAGCCCCTATTTTAGCTAGAACTGGGTATTCAGTACATAATAGACAGTACAGAGATTCCCAAGCTCCTAGACTACCCAGTACTGACGCAGCCTCCAGCCCCTAACCCAGTGGTGTTAAAGACATTCCATGGAGGGCCTAGTGTCTTCTGGTTTTTGTTTTTTCCTTTCAATTAAGACCTAGACAACCAGGTGAGGGTAGTTCCTTACAAATCAGTGACCTTAATTAATTTATAAAGGACAAGGGAGGAGCGAAAATCTGCAGACACTCGGCCCTCCGTGGAATGAGTTAGACACGTGTCCTAACAAGTACTGGGGCCTCAGTCCCTTTTCTCACTAACTCTCCATGCAGCTAACCCTGGAGCAAGCTTGTCACGTCTGTCCACTGTTTGTTTTAAAATAATTGTAAAGGAGGACCTTGACCGTGACCCAACCAAAAGGGCCCTTTCTTGTCCTCCTCCCATGCCAAACTCCCTAATTTCTCCCTCCCTATTTACTTAACCCTGCGTATTTGTTGAGTTTTTGTTCAAAATCCAATTAGGGTAATTCGAAACAGTCCCGGTGTGAGAACCCTGTCCTCCCAGAGCCCAGATAATACCCAACCTAATTAAGACTAGTCCTCTCTCTCTCTCTCTCTCTCTCTCTCTCTCTCTCTCTCTCTCCCTCTCTCTCTCTCTCTCTCTCTCTCTCTCTCTCTCTCTCTCTCTCTCTCTCTCTCTCTCTCTCTCTCTCTCTCTCTCTCTCTCTCTCTCTCTCTCTCTCTCTCTCTCTCTCTCTCTCTCTCTCTCTCTCTCTCTCCTCCCCCCCCCACCCCCCTCAAGCCGCACTGAATCTGTAAATTAAAAAAAACCTTGTCAGCGATAAAGAGATGGGATTAGGTAACAACTAGGAGGGCCGACTCTAAATGTCTCCGAACTTCTTTTCTTTCTTTCGTTTTCACACTGCAAGTTTTCACACTTGCAGGTCTAAAACATATTCAACGGTGCTCCTAGAGTAGAAAAGGAGGGAGAAAACATGATATATGGGGAGAGAGAATGAGAGGTATGAAGAAAGAAAAGAGGAAGAAAAGATGAGAGGAGACAAGAATAGAGAGAGGGAGAGAAAGTTGGAGGGAGAGGAGAGAGGGCGGAAGAGACAGAGGCACTGACAGGAGTAGGGTAGTGAGGCCGGTGTGGTTGTGGGTGGGCTTGTTGGTGGGTTGATTGTGGGTAGAAAGAGACCACTTAATAGTGGCAATGGTAATGTGAAGTAATACATAGCTGTTTAGGCCGTCTTTAACCCTAAAAGCATCAACATACAGATGAAATCGGAAGTTTACATGCGCTTAGGTTGAAGTCATTAAAACTTGTTTTTCAACCACTCCACACATTTCTTGATAAAAAACTATAATTTTGGCAAGTCGGTTAGGACATCTACTTTGTGCATGACACAATACATTTTTTCCAACAATTGTAGACAGACGGATTATTTATCTTATTATTCACTGTATCACAATTCCAGTGGGTCAGAAGTTTACATACACTAAGTTGACTGTACCTTTATACAGCTTGGAAAATTCCAGAAAATTACATCATGGCTTTAGAAGTTTCTGATAGGCGAATTGACATCATCTGAGTCAATTGGAGGTGTACCTATGGATGTATTTCAAGGCCTACCTTCAAACTCAGTGCCTCTTTGCTTGACGTCATGGGAAAATCAAAAGAAATCAGCCAAAACATCAGAAAAAAAATTGTAGACCTCCACAAGTCTGGTTCATCCTTGAGAGCATTGTGGATTGTGAATATATTGAAGCAAACTCTCAAGACATCAGTCAGGAAGTTAAAGCTTGGTCGCAAATGGGTCTTTGAAATGGACAATGACCCCAAGCATACTTCCAAATTTGTGGGAATATGGCTTAAGGACAACAAAGTCAAGGTATTGGAGTGGCCATCACAAAACCCCAACCTCAATCCCAGAGACAATTTGTGAGCAGAACTGAAGAAGCGTGTGCGAGCAAGGAGGCCTACAAACCTGACTCAGTTACACAAGCTCTGTCAGGAGGAACTTATTGTGGGAAACTTGTGGAAGGCTACCCGAAACAATTTAGTTAAAAGTTAAACAATTTAAAGGCAATGCTACCAAATACTAATTGAGTGTATGTAAACTTCTGACCCACTGGGAATGTGATGAAAGAAATCAATCTGAAATAAATCATTATCTCTACTATTATAAATTGGTGATCCTAACTGACCTAAGACAGGGAATGTTTACTGGGATTAAATGTCAGGAATTGTGAAAAACTGAGTTTAAATGTATTTGGCTAAGGTGTATGTAAACTTTGGACTTCAACTGCATATGCATCTTAAAATAGCCAGCGGGGGTCATTTGTGACGCCAAATTGGTAATGGTTGCAAAGAGACTGTATGTCAAGCAAACACAAACTCACATTTCTGATGAAAAATGACTTCCGTCTGTCATTCAGCAGGGAGGAGAGCGATATGGAGGGGTGATGGAATAGATGGATGAATGAAGGTGGGTTTACAGAGACCATCTGCTGCACTGCCCTATAAAAACGCTTCCCCTTTTAAACTCCCTCCCTCCTTCCTTATATACCTCTCTCTCACCTTCCCCTGCCTTCTTCACACACAAACGTGTACAAACACAGAGTAAACACAGACACTAGGCCTGCTGTGTCCTGTTTATCTCCCCAGACCACCCAACTCTCTCTCAGAGGCACTGACAGAGAAACTCTGTCAAACACACACACACACACTTCTGAACTTCTCCTTTAATAGGGAATGGTGGTCAGGGGTATGGGGACCCTCCGACAAATTAAAATCAACTCAATGAGCACCTCACCTCAATGAGACCATCAACATGCACCTGCCTGGGCTGAAGTGGAACAATTAGGGCCAAGTTCAGCCTTTGATTAATTGGTTCAACACGACAGCTGACCATATGTCCCGTGTAACACAGCAGACAATGGCCACTTAAAACTCTCTAGATATGCTTAGCTGTGTGCTTGTGTGTGTGCGTGTGCAACCCACGTAACTCACTGAAAAAGGAGAGGAAAAAGCTTCTGTCGATTGGTTGAATTACTCTGAGAACACCTTTCGACATCTTTCACATTTCTGTCCGATGTGTGTTCTTGCTGTCAGGCCCATGTGCCTGTTTTCAGTTGACTCTGAGACAAATGACAAATGACACCCTATGTAGTGCAGAGTGGTGATTTTGGTATAAAAATATTGTTGGAGCAAACATAAAAATAAGTTAATTGTGCATGCCAGCAAAGCCACTATACAACACTAAAGTATACATTCATTGCACTATAACGGTGACAAACGATGCCCACAAACTGTTAGGGCCTACATAAAGCTGTCCCAACAGCAGTCCCAACATCCTACCACTGCTACACCTGGCTATCAGCAGAGCCTTGTCTGGCAGGAAAACAGTTCATTCAGCCTCATTTACTGCCTTAAAAAAAAACATAGCTGATATGGCTGACTTGCTTAAACAAATTTTGTTTCTAATGACAATTAAGATGTACAAACTATGGCATAAGGGGATGACGAGTGGATGAGAGGCAATGCATAATTTCGATTAAGACATCAATGAGCGAGCTAGGACCATTTGGTCAGCACTTTTGAAATGTACAGCAACTGAACTCAGGACATGGGCCGTATTCTCCCTGTACACAAAGTCAGAACCGTAGGATAAGTAAAGGGGGCATACACAGTGCCTTGCAAAAGTATTCACACCCTTGGTTTTTTTCCTATTTTGTTGCATTACAACATGTAATTTAAATGGATTTTTATTTGGAATTCATGTAATGGACACAAAATAATACACAAAATAGTCCAAATTGGTGAAGTGAAATAAAATAAAAAATGGAAAAGTGGTGCCTGCATATGTATTCACCCTCTTTGCTATGAAGCCCCTAAATAAGATCTGGTGCAACCAATTACATTCAGAAGTCACATAATTAGGTAAATTAAGTTCACCTGTCTGCAATCGAAGTGTCACATTATCTCAGTATATTATTATTTATTTTTTTATACCTGTTCTGAAAGGCCCCAGAGTCTGCAACACCACTAAGCAAGAGGCAACACCAAGCAAGTGGCACCATGAAGACCAAGGAGCTCTCCAAACAGGTCAGGGACAAAGTTGTGGAGATGTACAGATCAAGGTTGTGTTATAAAAACATATCTGAAACTTTGAACATCCCACAGAGCACCATTAAATCCATTATTAAAAAATTGAAAGAATATAGCACGACAACAAACCTGCCAACTGAGGGCCACCCACCAAAACTCACAGACCAGGCAAGGAGGACATTAATCAGAGAGACAACAAAGAGACTAAAGATAACCCTGAAGGAGCTGCATAGCTCCACAGCGGAGATTTGAGTATCTGTCCATAGGACCACTTTAAGCCGTACACTACACAGAGCTAGGCTTTACGGAAGAGTGGCCATAAAAAGCCCATGCTTAAAGAGAAAAATAAGCAAATACATTTCGGTGTTCACGGAAATGCATGTGGGAGACTCTCCAAACATATGGAAGAAGGTACTCTGGTCAGGTGAGACAAAAATTGAGCTTTTTGCCATCAAGGAAAATGCTATGTCTGGAGCAAACCCAATACCTCTCATCACGTCAAGAACACCATCCCCACAGTGAAGCATGGTAGTGGCAGCATCATGCTGTGGGGGTGCTTTTCATGGCAGCGACTAGGAAACTGGTCAAAATTGAAGGAATGATGGACGGCACTAAATACAGGGACATTCTTGAGGGAAACCAGTTCCAGTCTTCCAGAGGTTTGAGAGGTTCACCTTCCGTCAGGACAATGACCCTTAGCATACTGCTAAAGCAACACTCGAGTGGTATAAGGGGAAACATTTAAATGTCTTAGAATGGCCTAGTCAAAGCCCAGACTTCAATCCAATTGAGAATCTGTGGTATGACTTAGATATTGCTGTACACCAGCAGAACCCATCCAACTTGAAGGAGCTAGAGCAGTTTTGCCTTGAAGAATGGGCAGAAATCCCAGTGGCTAGATGTGCCAAGCTTATAGAGACATACCCCAAGAGACTTGCAGCTGTAATTGCTGCAAAAGTATTACAAAGTACTACAAAGTATTGATTTTGGGGGGGGTGAATAGTTATGCTTGCTCAAGTTTGATGTTTTCTTATCTGTTTCACAATTGAAAATATTTAGCATCTTCAAAGTGGTAGGCATGTTGTGTAAATCAAATGATACAGACCACACAATAAAATTATTTTAATTCCAGGTTGTAAAGCAACAAAATAGGAAAAACGCCAAGGGGGTAAATAATTTCTCAAGCCACTGTAAGCAGAAAGAAAGCTCTTACAATGTTCAATGATTACATTTCTCAAAGATAGGTTAGAGGCTATATGTGCACCACCAAGTGAGAACAGTGGGCTAAGTTATGAGGGAGGAAAGTGACCAAATTATTAGAGTGAGGCACATTGGCAACTAACTGTTTACTTCACAACATACACTTAGTATTACATTCTTGGCTACCGTATACATTTCTCCCTGGCGTGTTACATAATTTGTGCAGCATCATGCAAACCATTTTTGGGTTGACCTTGTTGTGCTGTGCTCACTTGAACAGGAAGGTGACGCGACAGTCCATTTTGTGGGCTCTAGAAAGAGGCCCGATTTTCCGACATAGAATTCCAAGTTGGATGACAGTTCAAAATTATTTTTCGTATTTTCCCAGTTGGAACTAGTTTTATCCGAGTTCCCCGTTGTCTGGAACTCACTGAAGTCTGAGATTTCCCATTTCTGAGTTTCCAGTTGTTTTGAACATGGCAGAAGTCATGCTGGATTGACAGCATGGCAAATATATTCAAACTTTTCTGGCCCATGGCGTTACCCCCTTTTTCGTGATATCCAATTGATAGCTACAATCTTGTCTCATCACCGCAACTCTCTTAAACTAAAACTGTTTGAATCATGTCTGTGAGTATAACAAAACTTATTTGGCAGGCGAAACCCAGAAGACAAACCATTCAGATTTTTTTTTTTTGAGGTCACTCTCTTTTCAATGAGTTTTCATTGTGAATCCAGATTTCTAATCGACTTTCCTGCAGTTCCCATCGCTTCCACTGGATGTCACCAGTCTTTAGAAATTGGTTGAGGTTTTTCCTTTGAGAAATTAATAAGTAACACTGTTCATAATGAGGGTAGAGAGAAGTGTACTCTGTTAGAGGCGAGTGACTTGAAAAGCTCGCTCCACTTTGTTTTCCTCCGGTATTGAACACAGATAATCCCGTCTTCAATTGTATTGATTATTTACGTAAAAAAAATACCTAAAGTTGTATTAGGAAAGTAGTTTGACATGTTTGGACAAACCTTGTGCGACTTGGAACAGTTTTTCTGGATCAAACGCCCCAAATAAATGGACATTTTGGATATATATGGACGGAATTAATCGAACAAAAGGACCATTTGTGATGTTTATGGGACCTATTGGAGTGCAAACAGAAGAAGCTCGTCAAAGGTAAGGCATGAATTATATTTTTATTTCTGCGTTTTGTGTCGCGCCTGCAGGGTTGAAATATGCTTCTCTCTTTGTTTACTATGGTGCTATCCTCAGATAATAGCATCGTTTGCTTTCACCGAAAAGCCTTTTTGAAATTTGACACGTTGGCCTGGATTCACAACAAGTGTAGCTTTAATTTGGTATCTTGCATGTGTGATTTCATGAAAGTTAAAATTTTATAGTAATTTATTTGAATTTGGCGCTCTGCATTGTCACTGGAAGTTGGCCAGTTGGGACGCTACCGTCCCACATATCCCAGACAGGAATCGGCGAAGCTCGAGATCCAAACTTCTTGACACACTTCTCGCTTAACCCGGAAGCCAGCCGCACCAATGTGTCGGAGGCAACACTGTGAACTGACGACTGAAGTCATGAGCACCAATGCGTTTTATCTCTAATTTCACTTCATATGTCAAGGATAGAAAAGGATTTTTCAATAGTTCTTGTAGAGAAAATGTCTTATGGATAGCCTACTTGGAGAAATTATGGTAAATCAATAAGTGGATGTGTTTTATTACTATAGAAGTAAAAATGAACCATCTGCATTATTGTTTCAAAAGGAAGGTCATGGAAATTGTCTGCATAGTGAACACTGTAACACACACACACACGCATGTATGCATGGACACACGAACACACACACCCACCTCATTCCTGAAACAACAGAAGCAACCAGCACAGAGCAGAGTAGTGACAGGAGCGGCAATTGTGGACAAGGACAACTCTACTGTCTCTCATTTACTAAGCGTTTTTCACAGGACAACATCTCATTTAGACCACTTTCAAATGAGTACCGTCCAGAATACAGTTACACACCAGAAGGAGAGAGTACAGTTCAGGGGAGTGGCAGCAGGGGGAGCAGCTCCTCTATTGTTCTGACCTGACTGGCTACAGGCCTGAGGCACAGAGCTGCTGTGGGCAGAAACATACAACAACACACAAAAGTAGGTAGCACACACACACACACACACACACACACACACACACACACACACACACACACACACACACACACACATACACACACACACACACACACACACACACACACACACACACACACACACACACACACACACACATACACACACACACACACACACACACACACACACACATACATACACACACACACACACACACACACACACACACACACACACACACACACACACACACACACACACACACACACACACACACACACACACACACACACACATACACACACACACACACACACATACACACACACACACACACATACACACACACACACACACACACACACACATACACACACACACACACACACATACACACACACACACATACACACACACACCAGGTAGAACTCAAGTGCACACAAACACACACACACACACACACACACACAATGTGTAAGTAACATACAATAGTTTACATTAGTTTAAGAATTCAGAAAACAAGCAGGCCTGAAGTTGGATCAGCATGTGGTTTTATCATCGACTAATCAAAATAGTAACCCTCTTAGCTAACTGACTATGATGGATGATTGTTTTCTAACATGTGTAAAGAGAAGAGATTGACTGTGTGTCTGAGATGTTTGTGAGATGTCAGCTAAGACATGTGTCAGAAGCCCCAGGGGGCTGACTCTAAGACATTACACTAAAACCTGAGAGGCTTTACAGGTCCTTACTGTGACCACTGACAAGTTCGTCTCTCTCTTTCTCTCCCACTCAATTCAATTCAATTCAAGGGGCTTTATTGACATGGGAAACGTGTTAACATTGCCAAAGCAAGTGAGGTAGATAATATACAAAAGTGAAATAAACAATAAAAATTAACAGTAAACATTACACAAACAGAAGTTTCAAAACAATAAAGACATTACAAATGTCATATTACGTTACAACGATGTACAAATGGTTAAGGGTACACAAGGGAAAATAAATAAGCATAAATATGGGGTGTATTTACAATGGTGTTTGTTCTTCACTGGTTGCCCTTTTCTTGTGGCAACAGGTCACAAATCTTGCTGCTGTGATGGCACACTGTGGATTTTCACCCAGTAGATATGGGAGTTTATCAAAATTGGATTTGTTTTCGAATTCTTTGTGGATCTGTGTTATCTGAGGGAAATATGTATCTCTAACATGATCATACATTGGGCAGGAGGTTAGGAAGTGCAGCTCAGTTTCCACCTCATTTTGTGGGCAGTGAGCACATAGCCTGTCTTCTCTTGAGAGCCATGTCTGCCTACGGCGGCCTTTCTCAATAGCAAGGCTATGCTCACTGAGTCTGTACATAGTCAAAGCTTTCCTTAAGTTTGGGTCAGTCACAGTGGTCAGGTATTCTGCCACTGTGTACTCTCTGTTTAGGGCCAAATAACATTCTAGTTTGCTCTGTTTTTTTGTTCATTCTTTCCAATGTACCAAGTAGTTATCACTCTCTTTCTCACACACAGGCAGACAGTAAAAAAAGACAACTTAACCAACTTAATCAGAGTTATTATGTGAGTTGAGTGGACTTCAAAACGATGAGGAACGATGCTAATGTGGAAAGGTGTGTTTTCTCAACAAACTCTGCTCAAAGTCAGCTGAATTTCAACAAGCTTGTTGAGTAAAATTTCAACTTCATGTTTGCTCAGAACAACTCAAAACCACACCCATCATTATCATATTTTTCAGCATGAACTCTTGCAGAATTGTTTGTTTCAGCACCTGCGTTGTTGCATGTTCTTTGATTGGTTGATCAATCATGCTACACAAAAATAAATAAAGTACATTTTTCTAAACTAATCCATTCTGTTAGAAGTTGGACTTATTGCACACATTACTGAGAGGGCTGTTTCAGTTTATATGATGTAGGTAGTCTGAATAATCAATATTATCTACCCTGAAAGTCATTCTGAATGCAGTGATTGAAAGTTCCAATTGTTGGATATCCTCACTCTGGCTGGATTCCAAAAGGAAGTACACATCATTTTGCAAGCCAGCATAATGTGACAATGTGACTTGCATGCCTGATGTGGCATGTAAACCAGACATTTCAGACCACTAAGCCCTCAGAGAAAGGCCTTTTGATTAAATGGTTTTCTTCAATGGTTTTCAGTACTATTGCCTTCACAAATTGAGTGTCTTAAGTGAAGATGTTATCTTTAAAATGAAACTCGTTATAAAGATACAATGACTTTAACTTCAAGGATAGCATATTCACTTAGACACTCACTTTGTGAAGGCTATATTATTGAAAACCCTTGAATTACAGAGATTGACATTTTCCTTAATTAGCTTGTCTCCTACACATATTCTAACCCATAATCCTAACCTCTGGAGGTAGAGCACAACACTCACCCGACAATTGCCCCGCTTGAAGCAGGGCAGTGACAACAGAATTGTCTTGTTGAGCTAGCACTCCTATAGTAAATGGTAATAGCACACCAATGTTTCTGAAACAGCTGAAACGTATAGACATTTTCCTAATATTTGAGACCCTTTACACAGAAAAAGAGATAACAACTGCGATTGGACAATGAAACAGGGCTGAGCTCCCTGGATACAGGGCTGCATCGTGTAGGCCGTTGCATCGGTAATTAAAAAGATAAACATACAGTATGTCATCAGTATTGTGTTGATTGATTCATTCCAGTCAATCATTTTTAAAGGATTAAAAAGGCCTAGGTAGCCTAGCCACCCGAAGTGTGAATATAAACCAAATTTGATGACATTCACCTTTTCTCTGAACACAAATAAACCGGGCCTATATAAGCTATAAATACATACGTTAGGCAGTAAAAACAGAACATTACGTTTCCTCTGGGCCCGGGTGGGATCAGATAGGCTTCTCTGCAGCTGTAGTTATTAATCAGTAGACTACAGTTGATCAAGCACAGATTAATGGAGCATGTTGACAAATCACAAGGCCTTTTATTAACACATTTTGGGGGCAGGTACGGGCTTCCATATAAAACACCTCACCGCGGTGAATTCACTCATACCCACGTTTTCAGTTGCAATTTGCTTTTACCACGTGTAATGATTTGTATGATTTTGATCAAAATTACAGCCAGGTCCCCCATGATACATGACAGTATTCAATTTCCATCCATGTCTGAGAATGTCGGGAGATGACGTGGAAACTGGCTGCTTGGGGCAACAGTGAGCGCTGTTACCTTGAAGTAGGTTTCGGTTTTGCCAAGGCATTGGGGATGGTGGATGGGCGTAAGCATCTGCCTCTGATTCCAAAGGTTACAAGTTGAAATCCAGTGATAGAAAGTTACTTTTGTTTTTGTTCTTAGCATATCCCAAACCTTAACCCTTACCTTAACCATTTTGAGTTAACGCTTAACCTAAAGATTTCGGTGGTTAATGCCTGAATTGAACCCTAACTTAAATAATTTGGAGATAATGCCTAATCTTAACCTAAAGATTTCGGTGGTTAATGCCTGAATTGAACCCTAACTTAAATAATTTGGAGATAATGCCTAATCTTAACCTAAAGATTTCGGGGGTTAATGCCTGAATTGAACCCTAACTTAAATCATTTGGAGATAATGCCTAATCTTAACCTAAAGATTTCGGGGGTTAATGCCTGAATTGAACCCTAACTTAAATCATTTGGAGATAATGCCTAATCTTAACCTAAAGATTTCGGGGGTTAATGCCTGAATTGAACCCTAACTTAAATCATTTGGAGATAATGCCTGAATTGAACCTTAACTTAAATCATTTGGAGATAATGCCTAATCTTAACCTAAAACACGTAGAAATGGGATGTTAGTTATAACTTCAAAATGGGATGTTTGAGAAACATGGATGAACGTCTAATTCTGACACACTGCACCAAATGTATGGCCTACCATTACGCCTGTCCTTTAAATGTTAATTCACAGACCATTCTCGGGATGTGTGCGTGTGTGTGTGTGTGTGTGTGTGTGTGTGTGTGTGTGTGTGTGTGTGTGTGTGTGTGTGTGTGTGTGTGTGTGTGTGTGTGTGCATGCATAGAGTCCATTTGGAAAGTATTTAGACCCCTTGACTTTTTCCACATTTAGATACGTTTACAGCCCTCTTCTAAAATGTATGAAATTGTTGTTTTTTCATCAATCTACACACAATACCCAATAATGGCAAAGCAAAACAGGTTTTTATAATTTTTTGCCAATTTATACATTTTTCAAGAACTGAGATATCACATTTACATAAGTGTTCAGACCCTTTATTCAATACTTTGTTGAAACTATTTTGGCAGAGATTACAGCCTCGAGCATTCTTGGGTATAACATTACAAACTGTCTGTACTTTGCTCAATTCATCATTCCCTGGATCCTGAGGAGTCTCCCAGTCCATGGTGCTGAAAAACACAGCATGATGCTGCCTCCACCATGCATCACCGTAGAGATGATTCCAGGTTTCCTCCAGATGTGATGCTTGGCATTTAGGCCAAAGCGTTCAGTCTTGATTTCATCAGACCAGAAAATCTTGTTTCTCATGTTCTGAGAGTCCTTTAGGTGCCTTTTGACAAACTCCAAGTAGGCTGTCATGTGCCTTTTACTGAGGAGTGGCTTCCTACCATAAAGGCCCGATTGATGGATAGCTGCAGAGATGGTTGTCCTTCTGGAAGGTGCTCCCATCTCTACAGAGGAACTCTGGAGTTCTGTCAGAGTGACCATGGGGTTCTTGGTCATCTCCCTGACCAAGGTCCTTCCCCCGCAATTGCTCAGTTTGGCTGGGTGGCCAGATCTAGGAAGAGTTTTGGTGATTTCAAACTTCTTCCATTCAAGAATGATGGAAGCCACTGTGTTCTTGGGGACCTTCAATGCTGCAGACATTTTTTGGTACTCTTCCCCAGATCTGTGCCTCGTCACAATCCTGTCTCGGAGCTCTACGGACAATTCCTTCGACCTCATGGCTTGTTTTTTTTCTCTGACATGCACTGCCAACTGTGGGACCTTATATAGACAGGTGTGTGCCTTTCCATATCATGTCCAATCAATTGAATTTTCCACAGGTGGACTCCAATCAAGTTGCAGAAACATCTCAAGGATGATCAACGTAAACAGGAAGCACCGGAGCTTTTAATACATTTGTAAACATAAAACATAAAAATAAACATTTTGCTTTGTCATTATGGGCTATTGTGTGTAGATTTATGAGGGGACAAAATAATTTAATCCATTTTAGAATAAGGCTATAACTTAAAAAATGTGGAAAAAGTCAGTGTCTGAATGCATTGTACTAGCATGCGCTTATGATTGTGTGTGTGTGTGTGTGTGTGTGTGTGTGTGTGTGTGTGTCCACTTTATTGAGGCTCTTTGCCCCTATAAAGCAGCAGTTACGTGAGGACACTCACTTAATGGCCACTTGGGGAGGAAGTGTTTAAGCTGCCAAATGCAGACCATTAGGGGCCTCTCCTCCCAAAATGGTGAAGGAGGGATGACTGATAAAAGAGTTAACAGAGGAGGAAACTTCATTCAAAAGATCTCTTTTTTAGTGCTCCTTTTAGGCAGGAGTGGAGTAGTGAGAGGAGAGTTTAATGCACCACTTCACCTTAAGTACTCTCATTCACCATCTCTGTCGCATACACATTAGGGTTGAATGGCGGCAACACGGTTACTGGGACTTACAGAGATTTACTGCCCAAACCACTCCCTTAAAAATAACTGCGAGAAAATGGTAAATGATTATAAATGATTTATATAAACAGCATGGCGTTAAATTGAACTGTTAAATAATATGCTCTGTCTAAATATGACTTCTCTACGGCCTTCTCTCAGCATGAACAATCATCAACGCTCGTGGTGTGGACCTATCTTCTCATCATGTTAACTTTTTTTCTTATGACAGGTAGGCCTACATTTTCTGCCGCATAGCCTATACTACAGTAATATAAGGAACGAATGCGTGTCTAATT
The DNA here is from genome assembly GCF_013265735.2 of Oncorhynchus mykiss. Classification (NCBI taxonomy): domain Eukaryota; kingdom Metazoa; phylum Chordata; class Actinopteri; order Salmoniformes; family Salmonidae; genus Oncorhynchus; species Oncorhynchus mykiss. The sequence continues at coordinate 2,632,993 of NC_048586.1, read as the reverse complement.
TATACATTTCCATCTAACTTTCGGGGGTCACCTACATTTTTTGTTGTGACAATTTTATTTCATTTTATTGCAGCTGCAGCTGCAGAGGTTTGAAACAGCCATCACTTAAATATTGTTGCTTAAATCAGAGCATGCATGAGCAGTCTTATGCATTAGAAGATTCTAGACTAGCCTCTGTCTCTTGCACAATACACACACAACTGTGCTCTGCTGTCCTCTTTCTTTAAAAAACTTTCTTTAGCTCTTGGAGTCCAATGCAGGAAAATCTAGACTAGAATAGCTTGCTGGACCTTTCCTTCATTTTTTATTTCTTATACCAATAGAAAGGAAAGAAAGCTCTTATTTTCTGAAAGTTAAATACAGCAGCCAATAGAACAGGAAGTTTGAAAGCAAATGGCAGGAGGGTATTTATTCAGACCCACAACCATTCAATCTTCATGAAGAGCAGAGAAAGCCATCGACATCTAAGTCCTATATTATTCAAGCCAGTCATTAGAACGATTAAGATAAGGACAATGAAACGCATTTCATTTAACTGTTGAAAGCGAGGAAGGAATGATGCAACAATAGAGAGAGAAAGAGGAGGTAAGTTAATAACATTAGGGGAAATATTATGAAAGGTACAGTTTGGAGGTTAATCTACTAATTATACAAATAGGGCCTATTATATTTCAACATGTAAATCAGATTTGCTAACCTATGCTTGTAACTTTGTAGGCTGCTTGTGCTGCACCAGAATCAAGTGTTCTCTCAGATTTATCCTGGTTTGAACGAGGTGCGTAATTACAGTCCATATACAGTGCATTCGGTTAGTATTCAGACCCCTTGACTTTCTTGTTACATTACAGGCCTATTCTAAAATGGATTAAATCGTTTTTTTCTCATCAGTCTACACACAATACCCCATAATGACAATGCAAAACACGTTTTTAGACCATTCTATCTATAAAATATTTATCACATTTACAGAAGTATTCAGAACCTTTACTCAGTACTTTGTTGAAGCCCCTTTGGCAGCGATTACAGCCTCCTTCTTGGAGGCCACTGTGTTCTTGGGGACCTTCAATGCTGCAAAAATGTGTTGGTACCCTTCTCCAGATCTGTCTCGACACAATCCTCTTTCGGAGCTCTACGGGCAATTCCTTCGACCTCATGGCTTGGTTTTTGCTCTGACATGCACTGTCAACTGTGGGAACTTATATAGACAGGTGTGTGCCTTTCCAAATAATTTCCAATCAAATGAATTTACCACAGGTGAACTCCAATCAAGTTGTAAAAACATCTCAAGGATGAACAATGGAAACCAGAGCTCAATTAAGATTCTCAGAGCAAAGGGTCTGAATACTTATGTAAATATGGTATTTCTGCAATAATTTCTAAAAACCTGTTTTCACTTTGTCATTATGTGGTATTGTGTGTAAATTAATGAGGATTTTGTATTATATTATATGGATTATATTTAATCCATTTTAGAATACGGAATACTTTCCGAAGGCACTGTATACACGGGTCACCAGTACTGAGTCGTTGTGCAGGGGTACGAGAAGTCGGAAGTGTACACACAGTTAGGTTGGAATCATTAAAACTAGTTTTTCAACCAACACATTATTCTAACAATTGTTTATTGACAGATTATTTCACATATAATTCCCTGCATCACAATTCCAGTGGGTCAGAAGTTAACACCCACTAAGTTGACTCTGCCTTAAAACAGCTTTCAGAAAATAAACCAAATTTTAAACAAAATTTCAGAAAATTATGCCAAGGCTTTAAAAGGTTCTGATAGGCTAATTGACATAATTTGAGTCAATTGGTGGTGTACCTGTGGATGTATTTCAAGGCTTACCTTCAAACTCAGTGCCTCTTTGCTTGACATCATGGGAAAATATAAAGAAATCAGTCAAGACCTCAGACAAAATATTGCAGACCTCCACAAGTCTGGTTCATCCTTAGGAGCAATTTCCAAATGCCTAAAGTTATCATATTCATCTGTTCAAACAATAGTACGCAAGTATAAACACCATGGGACCACGCAGCCATCATATCGCTCTGGAAGGAGACGCGTTCTGTCTCCTAGAGATGAACGTACTTTGGTGTGAAAAGTGCAAATCAATCCCTGAACAACAGCAAAGGACCTTGTGAAGATGATGGAGGAAAACAGGTACAAAATTATCTAATTATCTATTTCCACAGTAAAATGAGTCCTATATCCACATAACCTATAATGCCAATCAGCAAGGAAGAAGCCACTGCTCCAAACCCGCCATAAAAAAAGCCCGACTACGGTTTGCAACTGCACATTGGGACAAAGATCGTACTTTTTGGAGAAATGTCCTCTGGTCTCTGGTCTGATGAAACAAAAATAGAACTGTTTGGACATAATGACCATCGTTGTGTTTGGAGGAAAAATGGGGAGGCTTGCAAGCCGAATAACACCATCCAAACCGTGAAGCACTGGGGTGGTAGCATCATGCTGTGGGGGTGCTTTGCTGCAGGAGGTACTGGTGCACTTCACAAAATAGATGGCTTCATGAGGAAGGACATTTATGTGGATATATTGAAGCAACATCTTAAGACATCAGTCAGGAAGTTAAGTCTTGGTCGCAAATGGGTCTTCCAAATGAACAATGACCCCAAGCATACTTCCAAAGTTGTGGAAAAATTTCTTAAGGACAACAAAGTCAAGGTATTGGATTGGCCATCCCAAAGCCCTGACTTCAAATCCTATAGAAATGTTGTGGGCAGAACTGAAAAAGCATGTGCGAGCAAGGAGACCTTCAAACCTGAATCAATTACACAAGCTTTGTCAGGAGGAATGGGCCAAAATTCATCCAACTTATTGTGGGAATCTTGTGGAAGGCTACTTGAAATGTTTGACCCAAGTTAAACAATTTAAAGGCAATGCTACCAAATACTAATTGAGTGTATGGAAACTTCTGACCCACTGGGAATGTGATGAAAGAAATAAAAGCTGTTATTTTATTCAGACATTATTATTATCTGTTATTATTCAGACATTTCACATTCTTAAAATAAAGTGGTGATCTCAACTGACCCAAGACAGGGGATTTTTACTGGGATTAAATGCCAGTAATTGTGAAAAACTGAGTTTAAATATATTATTGCAGAAATATACGTATTTTCCAACATAATTTGCAAACAAATTCATAAAAAATCCAAAAATGTAATTTTCTGGATTTTTTTTTCTCATTTTGTCTGTAGAGTTGAAGTGTACCTATGATGAAAATACAGACCTCTCTCATCTTTTTAAGTGGGAGAACTTGCACAATTGGTGGCTGACAAAATACTTTTTTGCCTCACTGTATTTGGCTAAGGTATATGTAAACTTCCGACTTCAACTGTAGATATGGATGAAGTGACTAGACAGGGTAGATAATAAAAAGTACATTATCATGTTTTTAGCATGTTCATTAGTTTATGAACGAAGGGAGAAATACACTGACTTTAGCAAAAAATAAAAAATAATCTAAAAGACAAATTAGTATAAACACAATGGCCGGGCTGTATTTTCCAATTGCAAAGAGCTGCAAAAGCTGGCGTGTGTGTACGCATGTCTTACCTATACGCATATTAAGGAACAAATACCCTTCCCCGTCTCCTCTCCCTCCTTCCCAGTCTTCCAACCATCCTTTCTCCTCAACTCACCTTTCCTCTCTCCTTTTCAATGAGGGCTTCTTTTCCATAATAAAGTGATACCTGTGGTGAACTAATCCTTGTAAATCTCCTACTCCATTCTGTCTTACACTGTCGGGCTACAGCAGTATACAGGAATTCCTCATTCTAAACTGCACTAAACTGTGAGTAGGGATATTTCCATTTCCAGAGGAGGACAGAAAGGGGGGTTAGCTAACCCATCCGACATTCATGGTACGCCACCCTACTTTTCTCCTCTCACTCGCAATCACTCTCTCTCTTATTCCTTCTTTCTTGTTCCTTTGCTCTCTCTCGCTCTCCCTCTCCATGTCTCTCTCAACTCTATATGTATTCAAAATATGTTAATTCATTTATTTATTTATTCCATCCTTTGTTTGTTTATTCATTAACTTCTTTGGGATAGGGGGCAGCATTTTCACTTTTGGATGAATAGCGTGCCCAGAGTGAACTGCCTCCTACTCAGTCCCACATGCTAATGTATGCATATTATTGGATAGAAAACACTCTGAAGTTTCTACAACTTTTTGAATGATGTCTGTGAGTATAAAATAACTCATATGGCAGGCAAAAACCTGAGAAAAAATCCAAACAGGAAGTGGGAAATCCGAGGTTTGTAGTTTTTGAACTCACCCCTATTGAATACACAGTGGGATATGGGTTATTTTGCACTTCCTAAGGCTTCCACTAGATGTCAACCATCTTTAGAACTTTCTTTCAGGCTACTCATGTGAAGGGGGATGGATTGGAGCTGTTTGACTAAGGGGTCTGCCTACAGCCTCGTTCTCAGTCACGCGCTTTCACTTGAGTGGTATCTCTCGTTCCATTGCTTTTCTACAGACAATGGAATTCTCCGGTTGGAACATTATTGAACTTTTATGATAAGAACATCCTAAAGATTGATTCTATACTTAGTTTGACAAGTTTCTTCGACCTGTAATATAACTTTTTGAACATTTCGTCCGAATGGACCAAATCGCGCTTTTGGATTTGTTTACCAAACGCCCTAACAAAAGACGCTATTGGACATAAATGATGAACATTATCGAACAAAACTAGCATTTATTGTGGAACTGCCATTCCTGGGAGTGCATTCTGATGAAGAATCATCGAAGGTAAGTAAATATTTATAGTGCTATTTATGAATAATGTTGACTACCCAACATGGCGGATATTTCTCTGGCTGGTTTGGGCTCTGAGCGACGTTCTCAGATTATGTTTTTTCTGTAAAGTTTTTTTGAAATCTGACACAGTGGTTGCATTAAGGAGAAGTCTATCTTTAATTCTGTCAGTCTTTGGAACCTTGTTTAAGGCTTCTACTGTGAAGGAGGAGAGAATATGAGATGATTGAGTAAGAGGTCTGGCAGACTGTCATGCGCTCAGTCAGGCATGCGCCCGTGAGAGGTAGCTGCATTCCATTGCATTTCTAAAGACAAAGGAATTCTCCGGTTGAAACATTATTGAGGATTTATGTTGAAAACATCCTAAAGATTGATTCTATACATCGTTTGACATGTTTCTACCAACTGTATCAGAACTGTTTGACTTTTCGTCTGGCCTGCGCGTCGTGAATTTGGATTTGTGAAATAAATGCGCAAACAAAAAGGAGGTATTTGGACATAAATTATGGACTTTATCGAACAAAACAAGCATTTATTGTGGAACTGGGATTCCTGGGAGTGCATTCTGATGAAGATCATCAAAGGTAAGTGAATATTTATTATGCTATTTCTGACATATGCGGTTGCATTAAGGAGAAGTTTATCTAAAGTTTCATGCACAACACTTGTATCTTTTATCAATGTTTATTATGAGTATTTCTGTAAATTGATGTGGCACTCTGCAAAATCACCGGATGTTTTGGAAGCAAAACATTACTGAACATAACGCGCCAATGTAAACTGATATTTTTGGATATAAGTATGAACTTTATCGAACAAAACATACATGTATTGTGTAACATGCGGTCCTATGAGTGTCATCTGATGAAGATCATCAAAGGTTAGTGATTAATTTTATCTCTATTTCTGCTTTATGTGACTCCTCTCTTTGGCCGGAAAAATGGCTGTGTTTTTCTGTGACTAGGTACTGACCTAACATAATAATTTGGTTTGCTTTCGTCCTAAAGCCTTTTTGAAATCGGACACTGTGGCTGGATTAACAAGTTTATCTTTATAATGGTGTAAAATACTTGTATCTTTGAGGAATTTTAATTATGATATTTCTGTTGTTTGAATTTGGCGCCCTGCACTTTCACTGGCTGTTGTCATATCGATCCCGTTAGCGGGATCTCAGCCGTAAGAAGTTAATTAATTCTCTCTATCTCTCTACATCCCTCTCTCTCTTGTTCTTTCTCTCTGTAAACTGCTAGAAGAAATGGTGATATATAGAACTAAATACGGTTGTTTCATTCTGGACTTCAAAAGGTTCTATATAGAATTGCAAAGCACACTTATTTTTAGGAGTGTATGCCTTATTTTCTCTCACTGTCTCTCTCTTACACTTTCCATTTTCCCTCTCTTCTGCAGGTCAAGCAATCGATCCATTGGAGATTCACCTCGCTCTCCTCCCTCTCTTTACACTGTTTTTCTCCTCTATAATTCCCTTTTTCCTGCATGACAAAGATGCACTTTCAGACCCGCCTGATGGCTTTGGAAATGTAAGTGGTCTCCTGATTACATGCAGATAGGTCAACAACCCTTACCTTAACCCTAGTGACTTCCCCTCATTATAGAAATCACATCAGGAACAGAGCACTGTGGCTGGAAAGACTTGGCCAGGAGGTCTTGGGGGTTATGGTTCACCTGAATTAATCGTGTCAGTTTTATTTAAATTCCATACGCATGAATGTACTAAATTAAATTGGACCTGATATTTGAAATGAAAATGATCTGAATATAAAAAGGAACAGAACAAATTGTATCTCTGTTACCATCCCAGATAAGATTTTAATCTTAATTGCATTAAGTAATTACATTGTCCGGATTGTGGATTTAAATCCTTACATGTTTTTATAAGTGCCAACAAAAACATTAAACACGCTCACTCTGCTACCATAAACACAACAGAGCACGGTGCGGTAAGCCATCCTGCCCACCTACACACAAAACATTTGCACAGGCACACACAAACACACCATATGGCAACCATTAAAGAGGGCCTGCACACAACAGTGTGTTTGAACCATTAAATCACACACACACACACGCACGCACGCACACACGCACACACATACACACACACACACACGAGGCGGCTGGCGGCACCTTGAAGACGGCTTCCAGCCTCCTTTTCAGCTCATTTATCATGTGATTTACTTTAACTTTCACATGTGAGCAGGTGTAAGGTCAAACGACAAGCATTACATTGCAAACGTGGGAGTGTACGTGGCCTACTAGTTCCGTCAACAACACACACACTGCACTGGTAGAACAATGGGCTACACAGACGTCTCCGACAGCGATAGCAGCTTTGTGTCTGACTACATCCCGAGGGAAAAAGAAAATCCTGAGAAAGAATTCCAACAGATCTAATATGTTTCAGCCTTTAACTTCTAGCTACGAAGAAGATGTGAGTTCGGAAAACAAAGTTCAACCATGCCTGCCCTGCGATGTGTCTGAATGGTATGTAACGTTATGTAGCCTAGCTAGCTAACATCGACAGACCCATTCACTTTTCCACATTTTGTTATGTTACAGCCTTATTCTAAAAGGGATTAAATAAAAATGTTTCCTCACCAATCTACACACAATACTCAATAATGACCAAGCAAAAACAGTTTTTTAGAAATGTTTGCAAATGTTTAAAAAATAAAAAACATAAGTATTCAGACCCTTTGCTATGAGGTTAGACATTTTGCTCAGGTGCATCCTGTTTCCATTGATCATCCTTGACATGTTTCTACAACTTGATTGGAATCCTCCTGTGGAAAATTAAATTAATTTGACATGATTTGGAAAGGCACACCTGTCTATATAAGGTCCCACATCTGGGGAAGGGTAGCAAAAAATGTCTGCACCATTGAAGGTCCCCAAGAACACAGTGGCCTCCAAGTTTGGAACCACCAAGACTCTTCCTAGAGCTGGCCATCCAGCCAAACTGAGCAATCGGGGGAAAAGGGCCTTGGTCAGAGAGGTGACCAAGAACCCAATGGTCTTTCTGACAGAGCTCTAGAATTCCTCTGTGGAGTTGGGGGGAGCATCCAGAAGGACAACCATCTCTTCAGTACTCCACCAATCGGGCCTTTATGGTAGAGTGGCCAGACGGAAGACACTCCACAGCAAAAGGCACTTGACAGCCCTCTTGAAGTTTGAGAATGAGAAAAAAATTCTCTGGTTTGATGAAAGCAAGATTGAAATCTTTGGCATGAATGCCGACCGTCACGTCTAGAGGAAACCTGGCATCATCCCTATTGTGAAGCATGGTGATGGGAGCATCATGCTGTGGTGATGTTTTTCAGCGGCAGGGACTGGAAGACTAGTCAGGATCGAGGGAAAGAAAAACAGTGCAGAGTACATAGAGATCCTGGATGAAAACCTTCTCCAGAGCGCTCAGTCTGTCACTATGGTTCACTTTCCAACAGGACAACGACCTTAAGCACACAGCCAAAACAAGGAGTGGCTTCGGGCAAGTCTCTGAATGTCTTTGAGTGTCCCAACCATAGCCCGGACTTGAATCCAATCAAACATCTCTGGAGAGCTTGAGAGGATCTGCAGAGAAGAATGGGAGAAACGCCAATACAGTTGTGCCAAGCTTGCAGCGTCATATCCAAGAAGAATCGATGCTGTTATTGCTGCCGAAGGTGCTTCAACAAAGTACTGAGTAAAAGGTCTGAGTAGTTATGTAAATGTAATATTTCAGTTTTTGTTTTTTATTTTTTTGCTTTGTCATTATGATATATATATTGTGTGTAGATGATGAGGATACATTTTAGAATAAGGCTGTAACTGAACAAAATGTGGAAAAAGTCAAGAGTCTGAATACTTTTCGAAGGCACTGTATGTACATATCTACCTCAATGACCTTGTTCCCCTGCACATCGACTCGGTACTGATACCCAGTCTATATAGCCAAGTTATCATTATTCATTGTGTATTTATTCCTCGGGTTATTATCTTCATCTACTTTTTCTACTTTCTCTCTGCATTGTTGGGAATATCCCGTGAGCAAGCATTTCATTGTTAGTCTACACATGTGACAAATTAAAATTGATTGACACTTATACTCCCACAAACATAATTAGAAAGCAATAAATGCACTATTAAACCACAGATCTGAACGTATCACAACACTGTTTTTCTTCTCCATATTTTTACTGGGTGATTACATGGCTTTGATGGTTACTCCCACCCTGCATCTGCAACACCTCCTTCAATCAAATTTCATCTGGAGTGTAACGGTGGAGGGAGGGGGGAATATTTGGTGATGTTTCTGCGAGTTAGGGATGCATAGCATTAAGATAACTGAGACATCGCTTACGTTTCCTCTAGGAGAGGAGGAGCGCCAACTACCTCGCAGAGTTTTCACAAATAACATTATCATCAAAGGGATGAGTTCCTAGAAACCATCTGATCAAGCTGCCTCACACTCCACTGTAACAAGCCACACACACACACACACAGGCAGATACGCACACACACACTGAGGAAAGCATGTACGTACACAAACACACACACAACAGAGCTCCCCTTTCACACGCCTGTACATTGGTATCCTCCCAGTGTTTCTGGGGAAATTGATTTCTTCAATGGGACCGTGTCCACCACTACTACGTACTACTACTACCAAAATATCAAAGGAGACTGTGACGGCAGCTAACACACTGAACACTCAATGTCAAATAGAGGGAAGAAAGACATCACATAACCTATTGAACTCATCTGCAATGTATTGCAACATTTTCAAACAGATCTAATTTGGTTCAAACATTGCATCACGCAAAGTCCACCTACCCATTTCACAGCCATTCATCGCCTAAAACAGATTAGAAGTCACTAGTCAGCCATTGTCTTTCTGTATCTAGCCCACTGCTCATCCCCGCTCGTCCCTTTCTACTCTTCTTATTCTCTCTCCACTCATTCGCTCTCTTCTCTAATCCCCTCTCTCCCCTCATCCACTCACTCCTCTTGTTATCCCTCTTTCTTCTCATCCTCTCTCCGCTTGCCAGAGATTGCATTTTGTGAAATGTATGAGTAGCCTGTAGAGAATACACACACTGGACACACACTGGTGCAGGGAGGCAACAGCTCACATAACCACCAACTAACCAACCAACTGGCAGGCCCTAAAACACCCACACCCACATCCAAGCAAGCACACACGGCGGCAAAGGGACACACATGCGCACACACACACACACACACACACACACACACACACACACACACACACACACACACACACACACACACACACACACACACACACATTGGTGCAGGGAGGCAAGAGCTCACACAGTTCTACAATCACCAACAAACCAATCAACTGCCAACCCCTGAAAAAAATGCACACACATGCAAAGATGAACTTATTGAGGTCTCTATTTCCATGGCAACACAGAATAGTTGAAATGATGTTCCCTTCCCAGTTGACAGGGATTGGCCGTATCACGGCACAGATTGGCACTTTGCGGCTTGTTACTAAGGGTGTGTTTAATGAACGGGTACTGCTGAGAGAGAGAGAGAGAGAGAGAGAGAGCGAGATAGAGAGCGAGAGAGCAGATGGCTGAACACTCCAGAATCACCACTTTGAAGAAAAACCCCAACCCACACTCCACAACCACAACCACACTCGGAAATATTGATTTGAAAGACTGGGAGAAAAAAAAAAGATCCTGGCTGCTGATGAATAAGTAAGTAATGGATAAAATTGACTAAATCAAAGGCCATTCAAACTTAATTTGATACAGTCTTGTTCATGATTCAGTGGACCATTTCTCTTTCAATGAGTAAAATAGTGAAATGTGATGACGTCTCGAATGTCCAACGGTCCATTATTACGTGTTTACAAGCCTCATTCCATCTTCGAAATCGAGTCGCAGACTTATGTCACAATAGGCCGCAGCTTCTTTGCAGCTTCGCTGCTTTGTCACAAAAGAATGTGATGGCACACTTTACAGCCTGTTTCTCTCTCTTTTTGATGCTGATTTAGAGGAAGAGCTGCAAAATCTGGACCCTCTCTTTCTTCCCTCTCTTTGTTGCAACCCGTATAATCACCTGGGCTAGACAATCTGGACCCTCTCTTTCTAAAAGTATCAGCTGAAATTGTTGCAACCCCTATTACTAGCCTGTTCAACCTCACATATTTATCGTCTTGAGATCCCTAAAGATTGTAAAGCGGCCACAGTCATCCCCCTCTTCAAAGGGGGAGACACTCTAGACCCAAACTGTTATAGACCTATATCCATCCTGCCCTGCCTTTCTGAAATCTTTGAAAGCCAAGTTAACAAACATATCACCGACCATTTCGAATCCCACTGTACCTTCTGCACTATGCAATCTGGTTTCCGAGCTGGTCATGGGTGCACCTCAGCCACGCTCAAGGTCCTAAACGATATCATAACCGCCATCGATAAAAGACAGTACTGTGCAGCCGTCTTCATTGACAGAGTCAAAAGCCTTGGCCAGGTCGATCACCACATTCTTATCGGCTGACTCAATAGCCTTGGTTTCTCTAATGAATGCCTCGCCAGGTTCACCAACTACTTCTCAGATGGAGTTCAGTGTGTCAAATTGGAGGGCCTGTTGTCCAGACCGCTGGTAGTCTCTATGGGGGTGCCACCGGGTTCAATCCTCGGGCCGACTCTTTTCTCTGTATATATCAATTATGTCGCTCTTGCTGCTGGTGATTCTCTGATCTACCTCTACGCAGACGACAACATTCTATATACATCTGTACCTTCTTTGGACACTGTGTTAACAATCCTCCAATCGAGCTTCAATGCTATACAACTCTCCTTCCATGGCCTCCAACTGCTTTTAAACGCTAGTAAAACTAAATGCATGCTCTTCAACCGATTGTTGCCTGCACCCACCCGCCCGACTAGCATCACTACTCTGGACGGTTCTGACTTAGAATATGTGGAAAACTACAAATACCTAGGTGTCTGGTTAGACTGTAAACTCTCCTTCCAGACTCACATAAGCATCTCCAATCCAAAATTAAATCTATTATTGGCTTCTTATTTCGCAACAAAGCCTCCTTCGCTCATGCTGCCAAACATACCCTCGTAAAACTGACTATCCTACCGATCCTTGACTTCGGCGATGTCATTTACAAAATAGCCTCCAACACTCTACTCAGTAAACTGGATGTAGTCTATCACAGTGCCATCCATTTTGTCACCAAAGCCCTGTAAACTACCCACCACTACGACCTGTATGCGCTCGTTGGCTGGCCTTCACTACATATCCGTCGCCAAACCCACTGGCTCCAGGTCATCTATAAGTCTTTGCTAGGTAAAGCCCCACCTTATCTCAGCTCACTGGTCACCATAGCAACACCCGCCTGTAGAACACACTTTAGCAGGTATATGTTACTGTTAATCCCCTTTCCTTCCAGTTCTCTGCTACAAATGACTCGAACGAATTGAAAATATCACTGAAGCTGGAGTCTTACATCTCCCTCTCTAACTTTAAGCATCAGCTGTCTGAGCAGCTTACCGATCACTGTACCTGTACACACCACTGTACCTGTACACAGCAATCTGTAAATAGCACACCCAACTACCTCATCCCCATATTGTTATTTATCCTCTTGCTCTATTGCACCCCATTATCTCTACTTGCACATCATCTGCACATCTATCACTCCAGCGTTAATGATAAATTGTAATTATTTCACCTTTGGCCCATTTATTGCCTTGCCTCCCCACTCTTCTACATTTCCACACACTGTACATAGATGTTTCAATTGTGTTATTGACTGTACGTTTGTTTATGTATAACTCTGTGTTGTTGTTTTTGTCACACTGCTTTGCTTTATCTTGGCCATGTCGCAGTTGTAAATGAGATCTTGTTCTCAACTGGTCTACCTGGTAAAATAAAGGTAAATAAAAAATAAAAAATAATAATAATAGAGACCAATTGACACTGATTTAGACTTTCTGACTCTGTTTAGACTCAACATAACATTCATTTGTACACGCTGACACTGATTAAGACTATTTATATATATATATATACAGTATCAGCCGATGTAACAAGGGCTATATAAAAACATTTGATTTGATTTGAATGCGCCATCAGTCTTCCAATCCTTTGTAGACAAGATTTTCAGGGACCTTCACGGGCAGGGTGTAGTGGTTTAAATTGATGACATTTTGATATACTACGCTACACGCACCGAGCATGTGTCCCTGGTACGCAGGGTGCTTGGTCGCCTGTTGGAGTATGACCTGTACGTCAAGGCTGAGAAATGCCTGTTCTTTCAACAGTCCGTCTCCGTCCTAGGGTATCGCATTTCCACCTCAGGGGTGGAGACGGAGAGTGACCGCATTTCAGCCGTGAGTAATTGACCGACTCCCACCACGGTAAAGGAGGTGCAGTGGTTCTTAGGGTTTGCCAACTACTACCGGATGTTAATCCGGGGTTTTGTTCAGGTAGTGGCTCCCATTACCTCACTGCTGAAGGGGACCCGGTGCGACTGCAGTGGTCAGCTGGGGCGGACGGCTTTTGGTCACCTGAGTGCTCTGTTTACCTCGGCTCCCGTGCTGGCTGATCCTGATCCCTCCTTGGCGTTCATAGTGGAGGTGGACGCATCCGAGGCTGGGATGGCAGCTGTGCTCTCTCAGCTCTTGGCTACGCCACCGAAACTATGACGTGGGGGACCGGGAGCTGTTGTCAAGTCCTTGAAGGTGTGAAGACATTGGCTTGAGGGGGCTAGACACCGTTTTCTCATCTGGACTGACCACCGCAATCTGGAGTACATCCGGGCAGCGAGGAGACTGAACCCTCGCCAGACAAGGTGGGCCATGTTTTTCCCCCGTTTAGTGTTTACCCTTTCCTACAGACCAGGCTCCCAGAACGTGAAGGCAGACGCATTGTCCCGGCTGTATGACACAGAGGAGCGGCCCATGGATCCCACTCCCATATTCCCTGCCTCCTGCCTAGTGGTGCCGGTAATGTGTGAGCTGGACACGGACATTGAGCAGGCGTTTCGTGCAGAGCCCACTCCCATCCAGTGTCCCACTGGGCGGCTGTACGTCCCGTCTGCTGTTCGTGACCGGTTGATCTATTGGGCCCACACGTCACCCTCCTCTGGTCATCCTGGGATCGGTCGGACAGTGCACTGTTTGAGCGGGAGGTACTGGTGGCCTACCTTGTCTAAGGACGTGAGGGTTTTTGTTTCCTCCTGCTTGGTGTGCGCACAGCGTAAGGCTCCTAGACACCTGCCCAGAGGTAAGCTACAACCCTTACCCATTCAACAGCGGCCTTGGTCACACCTGTCGGTGGATTTTCTGACTCATCGTCCACTCTCATAGGGTAACACCGCAAATCTGGTCGTTGTGGATTGTTTCTCTAAGTCCTGTCATCTCCTCCCTCTGCCCGGTCTCCCTACGGCCCTACAGACTGCGGAGGCCTTATTTACACACGTCTTCCAGCACTACGGGTTGCCTGAGGATATAGTGTGTGATCGGGGTCCCCAGTTCATGTCTTAGGGTCTGGATGGCGTTCATGGAACGTCTGGGGGTCTCGATCAGCCTTACTTCAGGGTTTCACCCTGAGAGTAATGGGCAGGTGGAGAGAGAGAGTGAACCAGGAAGTGGGAAGGTTTCTGCAGTCTTATTACCAGGACGGGGGAGTGGGCAGCATTTGTGCCCTGGGCGGAGATGGCACAGAACTCGCTTCGCCACTCCTCCACTAAGCTCTCTCCCTTCCAGTGCGTACTGGGGTACCAGACTGTTCTTGCGCCTTGGCATCAGAGTCAGACCGAGGTTCCTGTGGTGGATGACTGGTTCAGGCGTGCGGGGGAGACATGGGAAGCTGTCCGTGTTCACCTTCAGCAGGCCGTGACGCGCCAAAAGGAGAACGCAGATCGCCACAGCAGTGTGGCCCTGGTGTTCGGACCGGGGGACCGGGTCTGGCTCTCGACCCGAAACTTGCCCCTCTGCCTGCCCTGCCGAAAGCTGGGTCCGCGGTTTGTGGGTCCTGAGGACCCGGCAATTTAAAGACCTGAGGAGAGTGAACAAGGTTTGTTATAGGTTACAGCTTCCAGCTGATTACCATGATAACCCCTCGTTCCATGTGTCTCTCCTCAGGCCGGTGGTGGCTGGCCCGCTCCAGGAGTCTGAGGTGTGGGAGGTTTCTCTGCCCCCTCTAGACATCGGTGGGGCCCCGGCGTACTCCGTTCGCTCCATACTTAATTCGAGGCGTCGGGCGAGGGTTCTTCAGTATCTCGTGGAGTGGGAAGGGTACGGTCCGGAGGAGAGGTGCTGTGTTCCGGTCGATGATGTGTTAGACCCTTCAATGCTGCAGGAGTTCCACCGTCTTCGTCCGGATCAGCCTGCACCTCGCCCTCCGGGTCGTCCCCGAGGCCGTTGTCGACGCGCTGCTGGAGAAGCGCATCAAGGGGGGGTACTGTCACGACTTCCGTCGAAGTTGGTCCCTCTCCATGTTCGGGCGGCGTTCGGCAGTCGAAGTCGGGGGGAATATACACGACTGTGATTATAATCTAAGATAATTCTATTGGTAGATAATGCGGTCTGCATTTGATTGTAAGGAATTCTAGGTCAGGTGAACAAAAGGACATGAGTTCCTGTATTTTGTTATGATCATACCACGACTCATTAATCATAAGGCATACACACCCGCCCTTCTTCTTACCAGAGAGATGTTTGATTCTGTTGGCGAGATGCGTGAAGAAACGTCGTCTATGTAGCCTGACCTGAAGACCGTCTGCCCCTTCTGCGGCGCCGTTGTTTTGGTTCGCCTGATGGGATCCGATCCATTGTTCTGGGTGGTGGGCTAAACAGAGGATCCACTTCGGGAAAGTCGTATTCCTGGTCGTAATGTTGGTAAGTTGACGTTGCTCTTATATCCAATAGTTACTCCCGGCTGTGTGTAATAAGACTTAAGATTTCCTGGGGTAACAGTGTAAGAAATAATACATAAAAAAACAAAATACTGCATAGTTTACTAAGAACGCGAAGTTGGGCAACCATCTCTGTCGGCGCCATCATGATCAATTTGGCATATGATTTGTGAGCCTATACTTTTTGATACTTTAACACACATAAGTGCATTTGTCCCAATAATTTTGTCTGGACTACGTAGAAAAAGCGTAACCTCAATTTAAAGCTGACAGTCTGCACTTTAACCTCATATTCATATTTCAAATCCAAATGTATGGCATTTACAGCCGAAGGTAAAAAATGCTTCACTGTCCCAATAATTAGGGCACTGTACATCTCATAAATATTATTGATAAATATCATCATATCATAAGCCATGTATTCACTTCCTTCTAAAATGGTCTAATTCTAACCAACTGTTGAAATACTAGGCTACCCATGTGGTATTCTGATTATGTTCCTAGGCAACAACAATATCACCATACCCGAGTCAAAAACTCCTTCACAAGCAGCTGCATTAATGCAATCATTGACTGACGGTTGTTTTGTTTTCAAAATGTAATTACACATCTAAATATCGCATGACTAGGAGAAATGTTCCCCCCTCTCATTTTTGGGTAAACAACATGCTCATTAAGATGCTAATTTACCCAGCAGGACCAGGAAGTTGCAAAAAATACTCTAAATTTGAGGGTCTCTCTCTCGCTCTCTTTTCCCCGCTGTCTACACACACACACACACACACACACACACACACACACACACACACACACACACACACACACACACACGCAGTCAGACAAAGTAAAGCGACTTTGGGAGCAGCGGGGCATGACAGACTCCCACTACATGTGATCTGTGCTTTAACATGACAACACTGTTGTTCAGACACACGCCTGAAGGTGCCGCGGCCCATCCTGTGGCATCCTTGCTAGCCTGCTACCTCCCCTCTCATCTCATGTCTCTCAATTCTGTCCCACTCACCCCTCTCCTTCCTCCATCACTTCTATATTGTCTCCTCTTATTGTTCCCCCTCCCTCCCTCTCATCTCATATCCCCACTCACCGCTCTCCTGTCTCCACATCATCCTTCTACCCCATCCTTAGCCATCTCCTCACCTCTCTCTCCTGCCCCCTTCATCCCTCTCCTGTCCTCCGTTCTCAACCCGGTCCCCATGGCTCAGAGGGACCATGGCAGACAGGCAGACAGGTAGACAGGTGAGTGTAAACAATTAATAAATGTGGTGACACCTCTACATCTGCCAGGCCCAACACACGGAGGGATGGGAGGGGAGCTGTCACATACACAACAGAGCTGCCCCAGACACACAGAGGGAGATACTGAGACAAAACACAGAAAAACATGAGGGGACAGGGATGCCCGCACAAACACACACACACTTGATACAGAGACAAAACACAGAATAACACACAGGGATGCACACACACACACATATAAACACCCACACACACGGAGATACAGAGACAAAACACAGAATAACACACAGGGATGCACACACACACACATATAAACACCCACACACGGAGATACAGAGACAAAACACAGAATAACACATAGGGATGCACAAACACACACACACAGAGATACAGAGACAAAACACAGAATAACACATAGGGATGCACAAACACACACACACGGAGATACAGAGACAAAACACAGAATAACACACAGGGATGCACACACACACATATAAACACACACACACGGAGATACAGAGACAAAACACAGAATAACACACAGGGATGCACACACACACACATATAAACACCCACACACGGAGATACAGAGACAAAACACAGAATAACACACAGGGATGCACACACACACACATATAAACACCCACACACACGTAGATACAGAGACAAAACACAGAATAACACACAGGGATGCACACACACACACATATAAACACACACACACGGAGATACAGAGACAAAACACAGAATAAAACACAGGGATGCACACACACACACATATAAACACCCACACATGGAGATACAGAGACAAAACACGTGCAGGGCAACATTCTTTTTTCTTCCGTTCTACTGTTCCGACCAGCAAAATAAAGTTTTTAACCGGTTTTGAACCCCAAAAAGTACCGGTTTATATTGTTAATTTCTGTTCTTTTTTAAACCTCTAAAATCTGTATTTTTTTGCATTTAGCTCGACACTAAATTACTTCACCAATCAGTGCAGATAGAGCAGCTTGCTGTGGAGTGGATAAGCGATTTAATCTGTATAGGAAAGTTGTTAAGAGCAAATTGTATTTTTTGCCGTAACAGCATGGTTTAATCATAATGAAAGACAAACACACACACTGTTCTGCCAGTCACAGTCTAGGGTGCAAGATGCAACTGAAATTTTAAGGGTGAGGAGAGAGCTTGCCTTGAAGCTCTAGGCATCTTGTTATGACATGCATTATCTGAATTAGGCCCACAGAATTATACCTACGGAGGAGTGGCTTCTATGGAGCAACTTTGAATGTCTTTGAACTACCAATATGGTTTAACGTTGAACCAGAGCTTGGGTGTGCAGAGCAGCACTAGAATTAAAAAACACATCTTGCCTTTTTGTAGTTAATAAATCCAATATCAAACGTGATATCTATACCATTATTAGCATTTTACCCTAATCTCTGCATTGTGCTTGTAATGTCGTTGGTAGGCTACAGCAACCTATGCTTCAGAGGGGAGGGGCAGGAAGCCTACTCACACATCACCCACTGGCAAAGATTTCCAGCTGGCAGGCAGACGCTGGAATAATGTCGCATTCACGTGCTAATCTGAACTGAAATGCTCTACTTGCTAACTGGTTGTAGTTATACACGTGCCGCATTCAACCAGTAAGCAAGAAAAAAAAAACATCAACATCTGACTAGCATGTGAGTGCTGCATACATTTCTGAGAGAGAGAGAGTGAGGTCTTTGCATATGCACTTTTTTTAGATTTTCGTGGGACTGGAAAAAATGCTTGCAACGTAAAATAACGTTATTAACCGATTCCCATGCTTTTAAAATAATGGTTCTGTTCTGGAACAGTATAGATCACTTTCGTTTTCAGTTCGGGTTCTGTTCCTCAAATAACATAGTTATTTTCCAGTTTTCAGTTCTATTCTCTGAACCGGTTCCAACCCTTGATACACACACGGAGACTCAGAACAAAATCCCAGAAAAAAACACACTTGACACACACACTTTTGACACTTAACACACAGGAGGCCAGTGACAGTCCCAAGCAGATGTGTGTTATCGACTAACTACTCAAGTCACACAGTCTCTACTGACTCTATTGTGGACTGTATGGGTTCCTTGCATCCAATGCTAATGTTGATATTAATATTGGCAACATTAAGCACATGCATTGTTTTGCCCTATTAATTTATGGATTTAGTGTAGCTAAATGGATATGAGGGAAGGTGACATAATTTCTCAAAGTCAATCTTAAATTAATCATTGTATATTATCAGCACACTGGAGAGGTTCCAACAAACTTGATGCACCATAGTGAACGTCTGTCAGGAGCTCTAAAGGGGCAGTCCTGTTTAGTTCTCTAATATACTGCAGACAAGTCATATTTGCATGAGTTAGATTATTAATAATGAATTAATCATTAACGTTTGCTTCATGCTTGGGACCAACCAATACTGGGTCATACATGTAACGTATCTCACGAGGCTTCTTCTCTCTAAGCTGAGAACTTGAAGCTGAGATATCCCTTTCTCTTAACAAGGTTTTGTGCGTACTGACAAAATTGCAGACACTGATGATGAGGATTTGTTCAATCAGTCACGTGCAAGTACACAGAAATTGGTTTATAGAAAAGAAAAAACATAGAAAATCATAAATAGAAAAGCACCAACATAACATTTTCAATCACACCATTCTTTAAAAAGTTAACTTAGCCTATCTGAGTATAATAATTAAAGTGTGTTAAAAATAATGTATTATTTCTGAGCCACTCTTCTTTGTACATTGGTCAGTGACCTTTGGATAAAGCTCACTGAAAAGAACAGAGAAGCTAGTGATCTGTATCTCCTTATTAACATGTTTAACTTAGCGATGTCAGAGTTCATCAGTTAACTCAAGTTAACTTTTTGTAATTTTAGTGCACTTTTTGATTGCATTTTCTGAAAACATTCAAAATACACTGAAAACATCCAAAATACATAATCTATACAGCTAAAAACAAACATGCAATATCAGAACAAGTTGACTTTGAGTTTAAAGAAAGTGCGTATCAGTTTACCTGATTTTGCTAACCATTACTTGAATTTGCAATTAATCAAAGGCTTAAAAACAAGGGTGTCCACGTATGCCGATGACACAAGTTTTATATTAAGTCTGCAAGCTAGATCCCTGCAATGTCTCATTGAAGATCGAGATAACTTTTCTGTACTCTCTGGACTAAAACCTAATTATGATAAGTGTACAATATTTTGTATTGGATCCTAAAAAAAATACAACTTTTACATTACCCTGAAGTTTACCTATAAAATGGGCTGACGGTGAAGTAGACATAATTGGTATTCATATCACAAAATATATCACATGAGCTCTCCACAATGAATGTCAGTAGAAAACTTGCAATCCTGCAACCATGGAGAGGTAAATACCTGTGTATTTATGGAAAGATTACGCTGATTAACTCCTCAGCCATATCTCAGTCTACTCACTTACTTATGACGCTGCCTACTCCGTTTTTCAAACCATATGAGCAAAAAATGATTTTACTTTATCTGGGACTGATCAAAACTAAAAACAGCATGAATAGTTTCATTTGAGGACCAGGATGTTGACAGCTGTGCCATACAGATTGCAAAATAGTTAGGAAGAGATTTTTGATGTACCGATTCCATGGTATGGGATGTATGAGTTGATATATAAAATGACGCAAGATTCAAGACTGTGTGCTTTTCAGCTAAAATTATTAGATAGAATTCTTGCCATCAACAATGAATATTTGGGGAATACAATCATCGAAGTTGTGCAGATTTTGTTGTGAGGATACAGCCTGTTTCTGGTCTCAGGTTCAGGATTGGCTGAAAAAGCATTACAATTATCTAAAATTAACCCTAGAAATAGTACTGTTTGGAGGTCTGGAGAGACCGGGTCAGTCAATTACTAATATACTAATACTCGTAATAAAAGTTCTTATCTTCAACTCACAATCTGTGGATTCTATTTGATTAGATTGTATGTTAAACATCACAGCATAGTTGAAAGATATGTGGTGCGTAGAAATCCGAAGAGGGTGGCCAGCAGAGATAGCTGGGATGGGCTGAGGGAAGCTGAGGGTTGGGATGTGGAATTGGAGACAAGTGGGATGGGCTGAGGGAAGCTGAGGGTTGGGAAGTGGAATTGGAGACAAGTGGGATGGGCTGAGGGAAGCTGAGGGTTGGGATGTGGAATTGGAGACAAGTGGGATGGGCTGAGGGAAACTGAGGGTTGGGAAGTGAAATTGGAGACAAGTGGGAGTGGAGTTTCTGGGAGGGGGATAGAATGACAGTTGAAGATAAAAGTCCAAATAAAATAGTCAAAATAAAACATAACAAAATGTAAGTTTCAATGACACTGAGGGGCAGTATTGTTACAGTTTATGCCGGTTTGCCTGAGGCTGATGCCGTGAAGATGTTTGTACATTTGCATGTACCCACGCTCTCTTTCAAATGCACACATGTGCACATACAGAGACACACACACACACGTAAATAGTGCAATCAAACATATTCAGTTGGCTGTTATGATTTTTGTTGTCCTGGATGTCTTTTGTTTTTTGCATTGTTGTTTTCTGTTTTCCTGTCTCTTGTTAATTTGGTTGGTTGTTGGTGCGTTGAGGGGGGGTCATCTTGGGGGTGGGGAATGGAATTATTTTATTATTTCTCGGAGGGGGGGGGGGGGGGGGGGGGGGGGGGGTTCTCACAGATGGTTGAGGGGCAGCTCTTGGGGAACTGTGGGGTGGATCTTGGAAGGCTGGTGGCATGTCAGTTGGGAGCTCCCGTTTTTGACCTTCTGTCGAAGTGCCATTGAACCTGGTTGCTTCTGGATGGGAGCCTATAAGATAACTAATGTGATGTAGTTGTTGAGCGGCTTCACTGCAAAAATACTGAGTATTTTAAATAACCCCCCCCCAAAGTAAGTTCACTTTTAAGGTTAAAGAAAGTGTGTATCAGTTTACCTGATTTTGCTAGCAATTACTTAGGACATAATACAATCTTAAATTACAGCTACATTCGAATTTGCGATTAATCATCCAGGCTGCATCACATCCGGCCGGATTGGGTGTCCCATAGGGCAGAGCACAATTGTTCCAGTGTCGTCCAGGTTTGGCCGTGGTAGGCCGTCATTGTATATAAGAATTTGTTCTTAACTGGCTTGCCTTGCTAAAGAAAAGGTTAAATAAATAAATATATAAATAAAATCATGCAATAAACACGATTACATACAGAAATACTTATTTACATAAGTATTCACACCCTTTGCTATGAGTGTCACGTTCTGACCTTTATTTCCTTTGTTTTGTATTTATTTAGTATGGTCAGGGCGTGAGTTGGGTGGGCAGTCTATGTTTGATTTTCTATGATTTGGGATTTCTATGTTTCGGCCTAGTATGGTTCGGCAGGTGTCATTAGTTGTCTCTGATTGAGAATCATACTTAGGTAGCCTGGGTTTCACTGTTTGTTTGTGGGTGATTGTCTATGTTAGTGGCTTGTGTCAGCACAGGTCTCATTTGTAGCTTCACGGTCGTCATTGGGTTATTGTTTTTGTATGGTGTTTCAGTGCTTTCGTTATTAAAATTCACTATGAACACATACCACGCCGCATTTTGGTCCTCTGATCCTTCTCGCCTCTCCTCTTCAGATGAAGAGGAGGAAGACCGTGACATACATTTGAAACATTTGACATCCCTACTTGACAAATGTGAAAATGAACATGTGAAAGTGTAGTGGACGTAAGCCATTCATGGTCACATGATGAGGTAGCCTCATTTGCGACTTCAAAACTGCTGTTGGCCATCTTGGTTGAATGGTCAAGATGTTGGCTTCTCCCGTGGGAGACCCAGGTTCTAACAATGGCAGTTACTAAAACACAGATGTGAAACTTGTTTGAAATCCACTCGTCTGAGTCATGTGAAAAATCCATCTGAAATTTCAAAGTCTCCAAAAGCTGCATATTTGTCCTACCAGCTTTCAGTCTCACGTCAGAATTAGACCAATTCATCCATGCTTTTCAAACGTCAGATTTCAAAGTGTTTAGGCATTAACTAGGAATTAACTCCCAAATTCTTAAGTTTAGGCATTAACCACAAACGGTTGAGGTAAAGGTTAAGGTTTGGGATAGTTTTAAAGCTAAAATATCAAACAACTTTCTATCGCTAGATTCAAACTTGCAATCAGCGGCAGATGCTTACGCCCATCCTCCATCCAGAACACCCAAGCAAAACTCAAAACAAGTATATCTGCATACACGTCTACAGTGCCTTCAGAAAGTATTCAGACCCTTTGACTTTTTCCACATTATGTTACAGCCCTATTCTAAAATGTACTAAATACAATTTATCAATATACACACAATACCCCATAATGACAAAACGACAACAGGTTGCTCAAAATTTAGCTAACGTAAAAGAAAAAACAAAATACGTTATTTACAGAAGTATTCAGAGCCTTTGCTATGAAACTCGAAATTGAGCTCAAGTGCATCCTGTTTCCATTGATCATCCTTGAGATGTTTCTGGGAGAACCTTGCAGGGCAACCATCTCTACAGCAGTCAACCAATCAGGCCTTTTTGGAAGAGTGGCCAGATGGAAGCCACTCTTCAATAAAAGGCACATGACAGCCTGTTTGGAGTTTACCGAAAGGCAACTAAAGACTTTCAGACCATGAGAAACAAGATTATTTGGAAAACAGAAAGGAAAACACAGCACACAAATCCTTTGGTCTGATGAAAACAAGATCGAACTCTTTGGCCTGAATGCCAAGCGTCATGTCTGGAGGAAACCTGGCACCATCCCTACGGTGAAGCATTGTGGTGGCAGCGTGATGCTGTAGGGATGTTTTTCAGTGGCAGGGACTGGGATACTAGTCAGTATCGAGTGAAAGATGAACAAAGCAACAGAGATATCCTTGATGAAAACCTGCTCCAGAGCGCTCAGGACCTCAGACTGGGGTGAAGGTTCACCTTCCAACAGGACAATGACCCTAAGCACACAGCAAAAACTACACAGGAGTGTTTTCGGGACAAGTTTTTGAATGTCCTTGAGTTGGCCAGCCAGAGCTCGGACATGAACCCGATAGAACATCTTTGGAGAGACCTGAAAATAGCTGTACAGCGACGCTCTCCTAACAACCTGACAGAGCTTGAGAAGATCTGCAGAGATAAATTGGAGAAACTCCCCAAATACAGGTGTGCCAATCGTGTAGCGATTGACTCTAGGCTGTAATCCCTGCCAAAGGTGCTTCAACAAAGTACCAAGTAAAGGGTCTGAATACTTATGTAAGTGATATTTTTTATAATAATTTATTTTAAATAAATTTGAAACATGTCTAAAAAAGCAGTTTTTGCTTTGTCATTATGGGGTATTGTGATGTCATTCTGGGGTATTGAGATGTCATTAATGAGTATTGTGATGTCATTATGGGGTATTGTGATGTCATTGTGGGGTATTTTGATGTCATTATGGGGTATTGTGATGTCATTAAGGGGTATTGTGATGTCATTATGGGGTATTGTGATGTCATTATGAGGTAGTGTGATGTCATTATGGGGTATTGTGATATCATTATGGGGTATTGTGATGTCATTATGGGTTAGTGTGTAGACTGATGAGGGGAAACAATCATTTAAATCAATTTTAGAATAAGGCTGTAACGTAACAAAATGTAGAAAA
The DNA here is from genome assembly GCF_013265735.2 of Oncorhynchus mykiss. Taxonomy (NCBI): domain Eukaryota; kingdom Metazoa; phylum Chordata; class Actinopteri; order Salmoniformes; family Salmonidae; genus Oncorhynchus; species Oncorhynchus mykiss. Next base: position 2,608,344 of record NC_048586.1, on the reverse strand, counting down.
AGTCAAGGGGTCTGAATAATTTCCAATGCCCTGTACACATACACGTGGCACACTTATGCATGTTTTTTTAACAAACACACATGTGCCGATGTCCAAAACCATTACAATGGAGCAATATTCCAAAATAGAAAGTCACTGCCACAATATTATGAACACTTTTACCTAATACTGCTTGGAATTATTGTGGGGGGGATTTGAGTTGGAATTGTAGACACTGAACTAGTATGATTGTGTGCAGGGCTCACTTACAAGAGTCCTCGGTCTCAAAGGGTTAAATAAAATAAAGTAAATACAAGATCACAGTTTATTACGTGTATCACCCACCTAGTATATAGTAAAGTTAGTTGTGGAGGTTTTGGGGCAGGAGACTAGGACTGAGGAGCTAGGGCCCATATGCTTCTACACCTGCATTGCTTGCTGTTTGGGGTTTTAGGCTGGGTTTCTGTACAGCACTTTGAGATATCAGCTGATGTACGAAGGGCTATATAAATAAATTTGATTTGATTTGATTTGATATGCAAATACTCCAGAGGATCCCAATAACAATGCTGTGTTCCTGGGGAGCTTACGAGCAGCATGACATCCCAGAGAGGAGACTCCTTCTGGGGGCAGAGAAGTTCCTGTTAGGCTATTCCAAACCTTATGGAACTGATTGAGGATGGACAGAGTTTGTAAAAGGGTACAACGACAACAAAAAGAGAACAGGGGCGAGTCGAGGACTTGAAGAGCTCACCTAGAGTGGGGAGGAAGGGTGTAGGACAGGAAGAGGAGGAGAAAAGAGAAGTAAATAGTTTGAGTTTGAATTAACCTGCCATTTTCATAGCATGTTAAGGTAATCATTGTGCTGCCAGCAGGACACTTGGGGGTATGGAATTACAAGCTTGAAGCAGAGTTCTCATTTGATTTTTGTTTGTTCTTCAAGAGAATGGCCTTCAGTTTTGTGTGGAAGTGACATTTGGGGGTGAGGTTATGGGGTTTTTCAGATTATCTGTTTGTTTTGGCCGTGCAGCTATCACATCATATTTAGGTAAATTGTAACACGTGAATGTTGTGACATATGATGACAGAAGTAGGTGAGAATTGGGAAGGAGGAGGTAGGGTCACTAGAGGGACTGCAACAGGGGGTGGGGGAAAAACATGTTAGATGTGGAGATGTGTTGTGTTGTGCTGCATGAGGCAAATGGTGGTCACACTAAAAACTGACTTGTTTTTTGATCCACACCCCTACCTTTTTTTTAAAAGGTATCTGTGACTATGACTGTATTCCCAGTCATGTGAAATCTATGGATTAGGGTCTAAGGAATTCATTTCAATTGACAGTGTTTCTTGTATTTTCTTGTATGAACTGTGACTCAGTAAATCTTTTAAATTGTTCATGGTGCGTTTATATTTTTGTTCCGTGTATATAAGATATGCAGATAATGCTGTTTTGAAGCCTGGCTAGCCCTACATTGGGTGATATCTTTCCAAAAAATGCAGAACTTGAAGTTTAATTGATTGCCCCTCACCTGGCGTCTGCACCGACTCTCCGCACCTTAACACATACTCACACACACACCCACACAGATATACACTCATCACACACACACACACCCACACACACACACACACACACACAACTGTTGCTACCAGACATTATTATTGCTAAATACTACACAATTGAATCACTTGCCCCCAAATCCCCCCTTCCCCAAAACAAGTGTGAATATTTGTTCTTCTATCCTTCAGGGGACCTAAAATCCCACAGAGTCCACACAAGGATAGTAAAACAAGGACAATTCTCACTCGTGGGACATTTCCCACATTTAGGGGTGGAGTTAGGTTTAGAGTTTGGGTTAGAGGTTAAGGTTAGTGTTATGGTAAGGTTTAGGGAAAATAGGATTTCGAAAAATTATTTTAGATGGAACAAAACGTGTGTGTGCTTGCATGTATGCATTCATGCATTCATTGGTGTGTGCTTGCATTCATGCATTCATTGGTGTGTGCTTGCATTCATGCGTGTCTGTCACGGTGTTTTTGTCACTGTATGTCAGTGTTGTCCAGTGATTAATCACACACAATGAAAACCAACACAGCTTTACATCCACCTACTTTACTTTTTGCCACACAAATACAACATGATGTTCTCAAGATGTGTTATAGGTGTCACTAGGTGTACCACACTTGTGTGATGATGAGTGACATTGGCTGAGACCTGAGATAATTCCTAGGCTTTAGCTTGGCAGGCTAATACATTATTGTGCAGCAAACTCTACCATCAGAGAGTTTATAGTCTTCTTTCTCGTACGGTATGTCGGGGGGGGTGTTTTCTGGTCATAAATGTTTTGAGTGGAAGTTTCCTTTAGGCGCAGATCTAGGATCAGCTTACCATCCCCTCATTCTAACTTTAACCATCAGCGAGAGCAACACCAAGCTGATCTTAGATCAGTGCCCAGGAGCAACCTTCATCCTGCCATTAGGGTTTGTATCCATCAGATGAAAGACATGAGAGCTCAGTAACGACTTGCTAGCCAACTCTTTTCATCACTCTCACCATCTCTCTCTCTCCTCTCTCTCTCTGACAGGCGTTTTGCTAATGGTCAGCAAGAGAAAAACATTTGTTTTATTTTATCTTGATAAAGGTTTGAGAGGCAGGATGAAGGTTGCTCCTGGGCTCCTAAGGTCTGACCTTAGATCAGTGCCCAGGAGCAACCTTCATCCTGCCTCTCAAACCTTTATCAAGATAAAATAAAACAAATGTTTTTAAGGCTATATCATTAACTTTGTGACAACCACTTAACTTCATGTGTTTGGTATTTTGTCCTTTATTTGTGAATGATGTAAGCCCTATAAAATGTATTGCTGGTGTTACTATCATACAACATCTCAAGTCCAGAAATGAGAATTCTGCCCGATTGCAAGATCACAAAACTGGCATTGATCTAAGACTCGTATGCCATATTGTTTGCCCCTCTCAATAGCCCTCAACCTTCCCCAAACCAAATCACATCCATTCCCCCATGGTGCCTATCTGATACCTCAGACCTGCTGTTATATTAGATCAAACCTGATCAAGTTCCCCAAGATTCTGATTGAAGGTCAGTTTTGTTCTTCACCCCCAATGGATATGGGAAGGGTAAGCAGATCCTAGATCTGTGCCTAAGGCAAAATTCTACCCGTAGTGAGGGTAAGAGCTGCATGCGAAAAAGTTTCAAACCGCTAGAAAGTTTTCCTGGCACATAGTGTATGAGAATCTCTGTATCTTCTGTGCAGATGACCATTTTCCCATCTCTAATTATTTAAAAAGTGCTGCCTCAACACTGACCCATAGAGTACGTGTTGAACAGTGTCAATCATCTATTTCCACTGTTAAAATACTTGACTTAAACCTTTGTTTCCTAATGGTTTAGATACAGTATGTAGATTATTTATGAATGACTGTAGAATCTCAAAGGTAGGAAGTGTATTGTTATGGATGGATTAATGAACCAAAAATCTATTTCTGTAGGCTACAGAAAAACGTTTATGTTGCTTCCATGTGCTAAACACCCATCTGACATTCACAGTTTCTGGCTAAATTATTAGTTAAGGTAGTACTTTATTTTTAAGTGCACATATTAGGCACAAATTTTTAGCTTATAAGTGAGTGTGTAAGTAGCATATAAAGCCGTTATTAGGTATTATTAGCCATATAAGATCTTTATTCATTAATTTCCTATTCTCACAATATAAGTCATGTATGACTTGTTTTTCAGTCATGTATGACTGACTATATGTCAATCTATCAAACCAGGCAACTAAACGCTACGTTCTAAACAATGTTTTTGTTAGTTTCTAGCGTGTTAGCTAGCTAATGTTAAGTTAGCTGGCTAGCCAGTTCCTATAATGACCATGTCATGTAGCTGACAACGTCTTCACTTTAGCTCATGTGTCTTCACTATTACAGGAAAATAAACTCACAACAAGATCATTATTTACAAGTTAATGGCAAACTAATTACAGAAAATAGCTTATGGTTGTGAGTTTGATGAAATAAAAGCAGAGCATTCTACTGGAGAATTGTATAACTTGGACACTGTCTCATTGGCCTAACGTTATATCCTATTTTGACTTAGGTGCAGGTCATGTTCTTCACATTACCGTCTCTGATAAACACATACTATATAAAATAAAACCAACGTTTATTTGTCACATGCACATGATACAGAAGGTTTAGGGAAATAGTTAATTGCATAGTGAAATATTTTGTTTAAACATGTAGCTAGCTAGCTTGCTAAACAATTAACCGTAATCCCAAATCATAACATTATTACAGGTAGCTACAGGCAACTAACCAACCAGGTTCAATGTCAATGTTTTTCATTTCTCCAGAAAGTGGAGAGCAACACTTTTGCATTTCTACTACGTGATATCTTTAAAAAATGCTATAGACAGAAGCATGCTACCAATCCAAACTCATCTCTCGGCATGTCCAGCCCACTCATTATCTCAGCTAATCATGGCTAGCTGGAAGGTTGCTGACTTTTTCCATGGCTAAACCAACTAGGCTTGTAATTTCACTATTGTATTTGTTAAAGGTTCACATGTTCCAGAAGGTATTTCTGCCCAAAAATGCATTTTGATAAAAAAGTTTACTTTCAAATATCTCTGTTGTGAAGTAGTGACACACAACATATGCCTAGTTTCCTGAAATGAGTCACAATTTACGAACGCGGACCACCCATTGAATATGCCCAGTGTCATTTTACGTCGGCAAAGAAAAACAATTAAATTGTTGCCAGCAGAAGAGTTAGTCACCAATGCTCTAGATAACATGAAAACAGCCTAACCAGCGCTGCTAGGGTGAGTAAAATGGTCAGAAGTGTTCTCTCATTTGTTTCTGGAAGTAGCTAGCAAGCTAGTCAACTTTAGCCAGTTAGGTTTGGGTGCTTGACTGTCGTTGTGAGGTCAGAACATTCATATCAAACCTCGGCCAGAGAATCCATTGTGCGCTCCAGGAGCAAAACTCTCTGAATATATGAACGATCCATCCGACTACGCTCTGAATTTATGAAGACCCAGAGCGCACTGAGCACACACTGGCACTGCAGAGAGAATTTACGAACACACCCTACATGTCACTTTGGTCTAGTGTGCATCTGCACCGCTTCCTCCACAACCACACACACATACAGTACAGCATATTAACCCTCCTCAGTGCTGGTTAATCAATCACTCACTCACAAACACCTGTGTGGGATCCTGGGTTTGGACTACAACAAAAAATGCCTTGGGAGTCTCACCTCCTGCCACCATGTCACACCTCATGTAACTTCTTCATACAGGCTATTTCTTCCTGATGTCATGCAACAGTATACCAAGTCGCTCGTCTCTATGGTGATCACCTCCCCAGTATGTCCACTCAGTCACATCCAAATGATCTTTGAGAAAGTTCTCTGTGCGGTTGCCTCTGAGTCTCCAAACAGTTGACCTCTCTCCACTCTGACACCAAAATGTCACCCCTGTGACTAGTGAAAATTATATTTTTCTGTAGCCCTGCAGGTTACTGTATATTTAGATTGTCATATTTAAGTATTAGTTTGTCTTAGATTTATCACAAAGAGGAACAAGAGGGGGAAATAGTACATTAATTAGGAAAGGAAAGACCTGATTGAGAGTGGGGAGTGAACCCTTGGGGTTTGTATATAATTGGTTAGTGTCATCAGCATTACTTCTAGACCAGACAACAGTCATTGAAGCTGTAATGTGTACTGCTTTCCAATATAGAGGTTTGTCTGTGCTTTAGGAGGACAAGCAATTATAACAACAAAAAAACTATAATTTACATAATACCATTCGTTTATGGCTAAATTTGCCTTCATCGATCACAACAATTTCTTGTCTTCACCCGGGTTTCTTCTGGCCCCTTCTCCTCATTCTTCTCATTGCAGACTTGCCCACCTCACGCATCATATATGCAACTTTAGACAAAGTAGCAGAGCTCCCAGTGATGCTTTCCTGCACCATGTCCACTTGGTGCGGCTGGAGGCCTTCGGGAAATCTGCAATTGCACACATCAAACACATTTTGCTAATACAATAAAAATAGCAGCAAAATCCATTCAGGAAAACATGGGAAGGAGTGACCTGGCAACTGGAGGGTTGATGGCATGGGCATCAGAGTCTCAAGTGATCTACTGTCGTTGTGCAAGCACTTTACCCCAAAACTTCTCTAAGGGTCCTACACTGTGGCTGACCCTGGCTCTGACCCCAAGCGCTCTCTGTGTACATTTTCAAGATACAATACCACAGTCGTTAAAGCTCTCAGCTGTAAATTAAATGCATCCATGTTTTCAAACTGATCTCCTGTTATGGCAAGATCGGGACACTGATGAGAAAAGAGCAAGAGTGTGAGCTAGTTAAATCAGCTTTTTTGCAAAATAGCGTAATAGAGGTAGGCCATGTTCAGTATGAAAAAGTTTTGGAACGTTGCCGACACACTACATGACCAAAAGTATGTAGACAGCTTCTCATCGAACATATCATTCCAAAATAAGGGGCATTAATATGGAGTTGGTCCCCCCTCTGCTGCCATAACAGCCTCCACTCTTCTGGAAAGGCTTTCCACTAGATGTTGAACACTGCTGCAGGAACTTGCTTCTATTCAGCCACAAGAGCATTAGTGAGGTCAGGTACTGTTGCCACAAAGTCGGACGCACAGAATCATCTAGAATGTCATTGTATGCTGTAGCGTTAAGATTTCCCTTCACTGGAAATAAGCCCGAACCATGAAAGCCCTAGGCCAAACCATGAAAAACTTTAAAGTTGGCACTATGCATTTGGGCAGGTAGTGTTCTCCTGGCATCTCTTGGGCTGCCAGATGGCGAAGAGTGGCATTGTGCATGGTGATCTTAGGCTTGTGTGCGGCTGCTCGACCATGGAAACCCATTTCATGAAGCTCCCGACAAACAATTATTGTACTGATGATGCTTCCAGAGGCAGTTTGGAACTCGGTAGTGAGTGTTGCAACCAAGAAGAGACTGTTTTTATGCTCTACACGCTTCACCGGTCCTATTCTGTGAGCTTGTGTCGCCTAACACTTCATGGCTGAGCCATTGTTACGCCTAGACACTTCCACGTCACAATAACAGCATTTATGCTATGAATAGAGCCGACGTCATTCTTTATTCTACATGTCAGAGAGGCATGTTTGTTCTCGATAGAATATTCTGAACATAAAAGCTGGAACATATAGCTCACTTTTACTGAGTGGCCTTGGATCAATTGGTAAGATTGCTTTTACAATCTGAGATTTATGCCACTTAAACTGAGGGATAAGGTTGGTTATTTGTAACCACTCACAAAACTCATAGACATGTTGGCTGTCCATGGCAGGGCGGCAGGTAGCCTAGCGGTTAAGAGTGTTGGTAACCAAAAGGTTACTGTTCCAAGCCTCATTGGTCCTTTAAATCGCACAGGATAAGAGCGTCTGTGAATTATTATTTGTAGTAAAACAACCATCTACTGTAAGTTAAGTTGTTGCATTATTTTTGAAAATTCAGTTTAATACCCCCTACATTGAAACTACTCGTCTTTTGTTGGAGGTTCAGTGTCTAAGGTTGAGTTTTGAAGGAAAAGTGGCAGGAAAGAATGAACTGGAGATGGAGTGCCATTTCCTGTGAGAACAGCTGAAGGGGACTTGGGAACCTAGCTCCTGTGAATAAAACACCTCATCGTGATCTTATGGAACCTGGCTCTGATGATGACAATTCCTTGTGGTCCTCTCCGGACATCAGTGAGTCATTTGAATCATCTGATCTTCCAGAAACTCAACAGACCTAGCCAAAAAAAGTGGCGATACAAAAAGGTGACTCACCGTCCACAAAGTAACAGTGACTTCCTTTCAGGATTTTTTTGTACTAGTCTTGTCCACTTTGTCATTGATACACATTGATGGTTTGGGTCTTGGTCTCTCAGTGGCTGTGGTTTAGACTTGAGTCTAGAGAGATGTTATGACCTAAACAGCTCCCTTAAACATTAACTTTAATGCATTTTTTTTTAAACATCATAGAAAACTAGATGTTTTAGGCTTAGTTATAGTTAAACACATACAATCAGGTCTTCATTTTTGACAGTATGTTGCAAAACTGATATATTTTGGTATTTTAGTATTACAGTAAATCTAGCTCTTTTTGCCCCTAACGGTTAAACTCATTGAACATCGTGATGTTGAGGCACCTTGAGAATGCCTCCTTGTCATCTCAAGGGAGGGGTTTGGTCTTGGTAAGTGGAGTGTGCCAATATACAGGTATTTTGCATGATATATAGATTACTGATGTTACAAAGAATTCTAATGGCATTACATCTAAATCTCAAGTTTTTGCTTACCATTTCAAACACATCTATGTGCTTTTACAAAAAATTAAAACATGCAGGCTATGAGGATTATAAGTTAATATTTGTAGCTATATCCATCGTAACAGGAAATAGATGACAATAGTGGTGGCGCGGGTCCATTAAAACAATTGGTTTACAGTGAATTCTAATCCCACATGGGGCAAATAGTTTTTTTTATCATTTTTTACAAGAGAGGGGTCATCCTGGTAGTTCTAGGTTATTATACAGTACCCAATACCAATCGGAGAGTTAATTTGACCAAAGGAAAATAGCTACTGCGTAAATACTGCAAAATAATTGAACCCCTAATCTTCATTTTCAAACTGATGATTGCGCTTTTCTTCCCAACACAATACTGCAGCAAATGTGAGTCCACTTTGCACTCTTTTTAGCTCCTCCCATGGGAGATTCAAACGTGTGCCGCAAATGACAACAGATGTCAGTAATTCAGTGCCTTAACAATGAACAAATTGTCCACATCCATATATATACTTGCGATACGTACATTTTTATTATCAGAGCGTGCCAGTGGACTTCTGGTAAATATGCTTCAGTGTTTGGATCAGGTACAACCATGTTTACCCACCCCCAAATTAATATTTAAGAGCAATTGCCCACCCACAACTTCACACCTGAATGCATTATTTTTTAGCAAAGGTTGTTATTTACTTTCCCTATCAGATACATTTCCAGTTTTTGTGTCAAGCTAACCAGCATTGGCTCACTAAACCACCTCCAACTTTCTTCAAACAGGACACAGAAACACACAAATGGTATCGATAAATTCATCTGACTCTGGGGAAGTAGATACATGGCTTCATTGCCAAAAACCCAAACTTTTTATTTTTATTTTTTTCCCTTATGTGCTGTCAAAGGTCCAGAAGAGTTGATCTGCAGGTACCATAAAGTCCTCAAGACCTCCAAGAAGGTCTCAACAACCTCCCGAGGCATCCCGAGAGGCGCAGCGGTCTAAGGCACTGCATCTCAGTGCAAGAGGCATCACTACAGACTCTGGTTTGATCCCGGGCTGTATCACAATCAGCCGTGATTGGGAGTCCCATAGAGCGGGACACAATTGGCCCAGCGTCGTCCGGATTAGGGGAGGGTTTGGCCAGGGTAGGCCGTTGTTGTAAATAAGAATTTGTTCTTAACTGACTTGCCTAGTTAAATAAAATGTTACATAAAAACAATGTGGATAGAGGCACCATCGCAGCCACAGCACCAATCTCCAAGCTCCAAGAGGTGGACCAGAAAATATACAGCACCCGGTGTTCGACCCATCGATGTAAACGCAGCATGCATTCACAAAGCCATGTAACATCAGAGAGTAAGAAGTTGATAGAGGATATGAAAGCAAGAGGCAATTTGCTCCCAATACTGATAAAGTGTTAAATATAATTGATCCTCTCAGCTGTGTTGTTCTGATACAAGACAGTGTTGACACGAGACAGTGCTGATAGAGACCGTGCTGGTAGAAGTAGATGGAGAGGAAAGCATCACTGGGAGCTCTGCTACTTATTTGGATTAACTATTTTTGGAGGAAACTTAAGCAAAAATTGCATATTTTTATTTGATTGTATAATATGCTGTTTTAGACTTTATTACACTGGTCTACATTCAGTTCACATGAACTTATGTCCAAACCCAGGGTCAGACATGTGTGTGTATGTGTGTGTGTGTATGTGTATGTGTATGTGTGTGTGTGTGTGTGTGTGTGTGTGTGTGTGCACGTGCGGAGAGAGTCAGCATGCCAGTCTGCCCTGGTCCCAATAAAACCAGCACTAAGGAAGGCTGGTGACTTGAAAAATGTAGGAGGGTGGAAGATCCACAGTATAGGCGTGGAATGCACAGAGATGTCAAAGTGTCTATCAAACATCGTCAAAGAGTAATTATTTTACCCTAAAGCATTTAAGAAAGACATTTATATAACAATATTATGGGGATGAGAGGGCTACTTAGAGCATTTTGGGAAGGGATCACAGCAGTGATTGAATGAGAGCATTTTTTTTTTACCTTTATTTTACTAGACAAGTCAGTTAAGAACAAATTCTTATTTTCAATGACGGCCTAGGAACAGTGGGTTAACTGCCTGTTCAGGGGCAGAACGACAGATTTTCACCTTGTCAGCACGGGGATTCAAACTTGCAACCTTTTGGTTACTAGTCCAACACTCTAACCACTAGGCTACCCACCCGCCCCATGACTTGAAATGGGGCGGCATGGGGTGTTATGAATTGAAATGTTCAGAGACTTGACCTGTGCAGGACAGGATTTGACTGAGAAGACAAAAAACAATAACACACACTACACATTTAGACAAAAGAGCTAAGAATGAGATAGTCCAAGAAAGGAGTAAAATCATTGATGTGTAATAATGTGATTGTGTTTGTATATGTGGTTGACTATTTAAAATAATGAGTGAAAAATGACATTCATTGAGCCAGTGGATGAGCGGACACATGAGACGTGGCTTCAGTTCATGTCAGGAGAGAGTTGACAATGGTAGTGGAGTGGTCACCACTTCTTAAATCAGGGAACAGGAGGGGCCTTAGCTGGCAATACAAATAGCAGATACATTCCATTACAACTGTGCCATCATAGGTTTGAACAACAACTTTGTCCATGAAGATAAACACCCAAGAAACGTTCCTGAATATAACCCTGATCATCCACGTACCTGACGATAACTGCAAGCAGACTGGTGGCACCGTAGGTCCCAGAGCAAGGGGGGGGGGGGGGGGGGGGGGGGGGGGGGTTTACCCCCTGGGGCCCGGAGTGTTTCCATATCTGTTAACCTAACCAGGAAAACTCTGGACCCTATAATGTATGACAGTGATTCATTAGTTGAAAAAAGGTTTTCTAAGGGCTATGATGGGACCAGTTTTTCCTAATCGGGTCACATGGTTTTAGGAAGATGAGATGAAAAACCTGTCAAACTGCAGCAACCTCGTACTTGTTCATATGAATTATATTTAGACTAGATTAGGAGGGAGATTTCCTCTACCCAGACACAGAAAAAACAACTGTACCGGCCGTTGTCGGTGGAAGAAGGTGAGGACCAATGAGCAGTGTGGTACGTGTTCATCTTTTTAATAAAGGAAACTGAGCACTGAATAACAAAACAACAAAGAAACAACCGGAACAGTTCTGTCTGGTGCAGACACACAAAGACTGAAAACGACCACCCACAAAACACAATCAAAATCAGGCTACCTAAATATGGTTCTCAATCAGGGACAACGATTGACAGCTGCCTTTGATTGAGAACCATACCAGGCCAAACACAGAAGTAGAAAATCATACACAAACTAATATAGACAACCCACCCAACTCACGCCCTGACCATACTAAAACAAAAGACAAAACAAAGGAACTAAGGTCAGAACGTGACAGTACCCCACCCAAAGGTGCGGACTCCGGCCGCAAAACCTGAACCTATAGGGGAGGGTCTGGGTGGGTGTCTGTCCGCGGTGGCGGCTCTGGCGCGGGACGTGGACCCCACTCCACCATAGTACTTCTCCACCTCTCTACCCGCCTCCGTGGCCTCTTTAACTCAGCGACCCTCGCCGCCAACCTCGGACTGAGGACCCAAGCTATGGGTCCCAAATGGATGGGAGATTTCGGCAGCACCGGATGGACGGGAGATTCCGGCAGCACCGGACAGGTGGGAGACTCCGGCAGCTCCTGAGTGAAGGGCGATTCCGGCAGCGCCGGCGTGACTGACGGTTCTGGCAGCTCCTGGCTGACTGACGGCTCTGGCAGCTCCTGACTGACGGGCGGCTCTGGCAACTCCTGACTGACGGTCGGCTCTGGCAGCTCAGGACACATGGGCGGCTCTGGCAGCTCAGGACACACGGGCGGCTCTGGCAGCTCAGGACAGACGGGCGGCTCTGGCAGCTCAGGACAGACGGGCGGCTCTGGCAGCTCCTGACAGACGGGCGGCTCTGGCAGCTCCTGACAGACGGGCGACTCTGGCAGCTCCTGACAGACGGGCGACTCTGGCAGCTCCTGACAGACGGGCGACTCTGGCAGCTCCTGACAGACGGGCGACTCTGGCAGCTCAGGACAGACGGGCGACTCTGGCAGCTCAGGACAGACGGGCGACTCTGGCAGCTCAGGACAGACGGGCGACTCTGGCAGCTCAGGACAGACGGGCGACTCTGGCAGCTCAGGACAGACGGCGACTCTGGCAGCTCAGGACAGACGGGCGACTCTGGCAGTTCAGGATAGACTGGCGTCTCTGGCAGTTCAGGACAGACGGGAGACTCCGGCAGCTCAGGACAGACGGAGACTCTGGCAGCGCTGGGCAGGAGGAAGACTGACAGGCGGGAGCTCCTGTAGGGAGGAGACGGAGAGACAGCCTGGTGCAAGGGGCTGCCACCGGAAGGCTGGTGCTTGGAGGTGGCACCGGATAGACCGGACCGTGGAGGCTTACTGGAGGTCTTGAGCACCGAGCTTGCCCAACCCTACCTGGCTGAATGCTCCCCGTAGCCAGGCCACTTCGGCAAGGTGGAATAGCCCGCACTGGGCTGTGCTGGCGAACCGGGGACACCCTGCATAGGGTTGGTGCCATGTACACCGGCCTGGGGAGACGCAGCTGAGGCGCTGCAATGTACCGCACCGGGCTAAGCACACGCACCGGGGACCCCATGCCTGCCTCTCCCTCTCTCTCTCCGGTAAACACGGGAAGTTGGCGCAGGTCACCTACCTGACTTCACCACACTCCCCGTGTGCCCCCAACTGATAGACAACAGAACTCACAGGGCTGAGCTTGCATCATGCAGACCTATGCAACTATAGGCCTTGTAAAAAATGTACTAACGTGTCATCGCTATTATGTTGATTCATTCATTCCAGTTAATAATTTGGGATTGGAAATGTATAGGCAGCCTATCCAGCCCAATTTTGAATATAAACCAAATTTGATAACGTTCACATTTTCTCCTGACAGACAAATGGACTAATAATACATAACTTTACCATTTAGTTACCCAGACCAAGGCTGTATGCATCTTCTCTTATTAGTAGCCTACAGTTGATCAGACTGAAAAATTGTCTCGTTTTCATTCCGGGCAGGAGGTAAAATCTCTAATGTTTAGGTGTAGCCTAGGCTGCTGCAACATTTATGTAATGAGATTTGCTTGTGTCAGCCTGAAGTGATTGTGTTATCATCTTTGCTAAATAAATACAGAAGGAAAGTGGAAAGTCAACTTGAATGTGTGTGAAATAATGTGCGGCGTAAACCTCTCTTTAACTATATTTTAATGGATGATGCGATGGAAGCTATCAAATCATTCTGAATTGATTTTGACATCCCAGATAATATATTAGAAAGTTCCATATGTTCAGCAATTGTAACGTGCAATTACCGCTGCAAACTCCTTGTAGCTGCGCTTGTTATCGTAACTTTCCCAATTGTCGTGTCCTCTAAAAGCCAATTATTGCATGCTTAAAAATGCATTGGTGTTGCTTGAGAACATTCCTATTTCTTCTTACTTTCTCGTTGTGTTACGCAGTTTGAATACGCAGACCATAATCGTTGCAGATTTTTCCCAGATGCTTGAATCTGATATAGGCATTTATATGCTCCCTGCTTTTGTTTTGCCATTTAGCTGAACAGTCAATGTTCTTCAGGTCACTGTACCCCTCTTTCGCCCAAGGCTCAGACCTTCTAAAAAGCAGGAAAGGCTGCAAAACAGGCGGCTTGATGAAAGGCTCCCTGTTAACCAGCTATACTTTTGATAGCAGTTGGTATTGAACGCCCTCATCTTTTCATCCTCCTTCATGAAACTGATCTGAGGCAGACGTCGACCCTCGGTTTTAATTTGCACCTTTACTGTGTAACCCAGAGAATGAAATAAGTTCATCAAAAGGTCAACATTTGCAGTAGCGTTGGCGGCAAAAGGTGCACACTCGATCTAGTAGCTAGCTCCCGCCTCGCCCGAGTCCGTACGGAAGTTGCAGTGATGGGACAATACAACACACTAGGTTAATTCTCTGATCCTAATACTATGATTGGATGGACAACATCAGTTCACACTCAAAAAGCTTTGATTGGTTGGAGGACGTCCTCCGGAAGTGGTCATAATTACCATGTAGGTCTATGGAAGGGGTGAGGCTTACGAGCCTCCTAGGTTTTGCATTTAATTCAATGTTCCCAGAGGAAAACAGAAGCTAACTGTCCTCCGGCTACACCATGGTGCTACCCTACAGAGTGCTGATGATGTTACTATAGACCTTCATTGCAAAACAGCGTGTTTTAATAAATTATTTGGTGACATATGATTATGTTTAGTATAGTTTTATCTAAAATGGATAACTTTTAGTTTCATTTTTATGAAGTTTCACAGAGGAGAATGGTCTTCCCCTTCCTCCTCTGAGGAGCCTCCACTGGTGTGCATGAATGACTGAGTGAGTGAGTGGGGACACAGCAAATAGTACAACCTTGCCTGGAAGGACAAATGCAAACTTAGTTAATCTAGGTGACCCACAGTTAACTGCATATTGCATCTTTTATAGGCATATAGCTGTGTCAACTGCCATTATCCATTTTTCCATGTCTGTCTTTTCTATTTTATTAGCCCCCCCCACAAAAAAAAAAAAGATTTACTCTGCCTCTGCTTCTTTCCACTAAAATGCAACTGTGATCCTTCACTTCAGAATAGGGAACCTAATATGGAGTAACAAGTATGTATTATACATGTATTAATGAGGAAACACTTCAGAATAGGGAACCTATGTCTGCAAACAAGTAGTGTATTCTATATGCATTGGTAATGAGCATGACTTTAGAATGGGGAACCTTTCTTTTTGGAGCTGTTTGGTTTCTGTTAATAAAGCCTACATTTCACTGTTGAATTACATACGAATGAAGCACTTACAAGGTACAAATACTTGTTCTTAGTGTACTCTGTCGGTCCCTTATTAAAACTGCATATACAGAGTATGTTGCATGTGTAGTTTGCACCTTACTAACTTTTGATAAGCTTCGATTGTGTCAAATAAGGATGTAACTAATGATGAAGACCATTATCAAGCACTTACAAGGTACAAATACTTATTCTTAGTGTACTCTATCGGTCCCTTATTAAAACTGCATATACAGAGTATGTTGCATGTGTAGTTTGCACCTTACTAACTTTTGATAAGCTTCGATTGTGTCAAATAAGGATGTAACTAATGAAAAACGAGTAATGCGTGACTTAGTGTAAGAATAGGAAAACACTGAGTAAAGACCTTAGAAAATGGCAAATACCTAATAGCGGCTTTAAAAGCTGCATGCACACTCATTTATAAGCTACAAATTAGTGCCTAATATGTGTACCTTAAAGTAAAGTGCTACCCATGTTAGTACCAAGTCATTTTCTAAACAGTTTTGATGTTTTTCAGTCCATTCAAGTTCCATGTTGCAAACATTTCAGTATTCCAAAAACCCTCCATTGTGTTCATATATCTGAGGTTGTACTGTAGCACGTATTACTTACTACATATTGAAAAGTACATCTTACCTAACGTGAGTACATGTTAAAAACACATCCAGCTCCTTGTAACAAAACCTATCAAATGATCAGTCTTCACTATACTTCCAAAACGTCAATTTCACAGGAGAACCGACGTGTATGTTGTTAATGTTAGAGCAGAGTGGAGCTTGGTCTCTCCTGACTGACTCCGCTACCAGTCTCCATAAGGCCCTATAGCTGCCTCTATTGATTTGAATGGAAACAATTTACTAATCCAAATAAAACTCCATGTCAGAAAGTTAAAAGAAATTTCAGCCCGTCATGATACCATACAAGAGAGAGGAGGGAGGGAGAGAGCCACGGGGCTACTGGTGATCCTCCTTATGCTGCAGGGGGTATAGATGAGGGAGGTGTGTGTGTGCAGGGGCGTCATGTACCCATTATTTTAGAGGGGGAACAAAGTATGTGAGGATAGATGGGGGGTCAAGGAGGTGGAATGTGGATAATTTAGCAATTTTTCAAACACCTGAAACAGCTTTTTCCTGCAATCTAGAGCCATTATCATTATGCCTAATTAATTGTAGAAAACATGCCTATTATACGTATATTACACATATCAAGGCATCATAATATGATGTGTTTTAAAAATCGTAAGGTGCCAGATTACATTTTAACCAAGTATCTAAGCCTTCCTACAGAAGACATTGAGCCCTGATAAATATGGTCCTATGTACAGTATTGAGAGACTTTTGTTTACCAAAGACCCCACAATTAGACATTAGTTAAACTGGTTCCAGCTAATAAAAACAACTTCACTAAATATTATTGTCCAAATTGTCTGTGCACATCTCAGAATTGTTTTCCTCGGCTAATCGGTCTGCGTCCGCCTGCACAGAATAGTAAGGTAGTAATCGATTATTATTATTATTACTTCTACTGCATGAGGCTATAAAAACTGCCACAGCAAGTTGATGCCAGCAATGCCAGGATTTATTTTTCAACCAGTCCGCCAAATTCATCAATTACGCATGATTCTCCCTCTCATGTGCTCCTATGAGGATGCTTTCAAATCATAATGTTTTGCTCTGCTATATTACCAATGAATGTTGTTGTTGTCGGTGCTATTAAGAACCGGATACATTCCTTATGTTTCTGTAAACCATTAGCCAACACTTCAAAGATTAAACTAAGTGTCATCAAGAAAGTTTATTATCTCTTCATTTTATTTAGGTGATGTCACGTTCTGACCTTAGTTCCTTTGTTATGTCTTTGTTTTAGTATGGTCAGGGCGTGAGTTGGGTGGGTTGTCTATGTTCGTTTTTCTATAATTTGGGATTTCTGTGTTCGGCCTAGTATGGTTCTCAATCAGAGGCAGCTGTCAATCATTGTCTCTGATTGAGAATCATACTTCGGCAGCCTGGTTTCACTTTTGAGTTGTTGGTGTTTATTTTTCCGTTTCAGTGATTGCACCATTCGGGACTGTTTCAGTTTTCATTTTTGATTCTCTTGTTCTTCTGTATTTTGTATTCATTAGATCATTAAATCCTTATGGATACATACCACGCTGCATTTTGGTCCGATCCTTGCTACTCCTCGCCAGAAGAGGACGAGAATCGTTACCGGTGATTACATTTATTTTTCCTGTTTTTTTGAACTCCAGGCTATAAAAAGTTAAACTTATCAATTGAAAGGCCTATCACAACCTCATTTTTAATGAGATTGTGGTAGATGAATAAAAACAAAAATACAATAATTAGACTCTTAGAATGACCTTGTTTGAACGACTTATTATCTCATTTGAAAGACAATGTTTCTGCCATTATTTCCTCTAGAAAAAAACAGCTTCTGGTCATCAGAACAACAATCATTAACCTATATTTGGATGAAGATTTCTACTTCAACGAGCAGGCAGATCTGGATGTTCTGCTTACACCGGCCCAGGCCCTGATCCCCTGGACTCAAAAGAGGAAGCGGTGGCAAAAAGAGAGGCAGCGCCATAGCGAGAGTACGTCGGCAAGCAAATAGACCGTCATGGCCCTCTGTTCTGCTGCCGAACATGTAGTCACAGGAGAGCAAACTGTATGAGCTCTGTTCAACATCCTATCAACGGGACATGAAAAACTGTATCCTGTACGTCTCGAAGTAATGGCTGGTTTTTCTATGCATCGTCAGGATCAGGCGGCACACTCAGGTACAGCAAGATGGGGAGGGAGGTGCATCTTTGTCAACAACAGCTGGTGCACGATCTCTAATGTTAAGGAAGACTCGTGTTTGCTAGCCTGAGTTAAAATAAGCTGCAGACCATACTATTTACCAAGAGAGCTTTCATTTACAGTTGAAGTCGGAAGTTTACAAAAATTTAGGTTGGAGTCATCAAAACTCGTTTTTCAACCACTCCATACATTTCTTGTGAACACACTATAGTTTTGGCAAGTCGGTTAGGACATCTACTTTGTGCATAACACAAGTCATTTTTCAAGCAATTGTTTACAGACAGATTATTTCACTTACAATTCCCTGTATCACAATTCTAGTGGGTCAGAAGTTTACATAAACTAAGTTGACTGTACCTTTAAACAGCTTGGAAAATGTCAGATAATTACGTCATGGCTTTAGAAGCGTCTGATAGGCAGCGTACCTGTGGATGTATTTCAAAGCCTACCCTCAAACTCAGTGCCTCTTTGCTTGACATCATGGGAAAAATCCAAAGAAATCAGCCCCAAAAAAAATCCAAAGAAGTGGCAAAATGAATTGACAACAAAGTCAAGGTTTTTCGAGTGGCCATCACAAAGCCCTGACCTCAATACTATAGAACATTTGTGGGCAGAACTGAAAAGGTGTGTGCGAGCAAGGAGGCCTATAAACCTGACTCCGTTACACCAGCTCTGTCAGGATGAATGGGCCTAAATTCACCAAACGTATTGTGGGAAGCTTGTGGAAGGCTACCCGAAACTTTTGACCAAAGTTAAACAATTTAAAAGGTAACGCTACCAAATATGAATTGAGTGTATGTAAACTTCTGACCCACTGGGAACATGATGAAAGAATTAATCGCTGAAATAAATCATTCTCTCTACTTTTTTTCTGACATTTCACATTCTTAAAATAAAGTGGTAATCCTATTTGACCTAAAACAGGGAATTTTTATTTGGATTAAATGTCAGAAATTGTGAAAAACTGAGTTTAATTTCATTTGGCTAAGGTGTATGTAAACATCTGACTTCAACTGTATATTTTTTTTATAGTAGTCTTTTTACCACCACAAACCACACTCAAAGAGCTGTAATGTGTAACGACGGGTGGGTGATGAGTGAGGAGTCAAATGCAGAGAGCGAAGTGAACGGGAAAAACGCTTTAATGTCCTTTAAAACGTAACAGGTCCAAACATGGGTGAATGCTAAACAAACCCAAAACCTAGTTACAAACACTGGACAGCGAAAACCCAAAACAAACACGATACATCACCAAACGTAACAAACCAACAAGCCCGCACAAACACCAGCGGGCAAAACGAACTTAATCATCTCCAGAGGAATAGTGGCCTCCCTGACCAGCCCTGACCCTAACGGTTGACTATCTAAGGAGTGCACGGGGAAGGGGGGGTCTACCTTAACTAACGGAATCCTCAACCTCTGAGCGAGTCCGCGATCTATAAAGTTCCCCGCTGCGCCTGAATCGACTAGCGCCTTATGCTAGAGAGAGGGGAAAAACTTAAGGAAACAGATTAACAAAAACATGTGTCCAACAGGAAGCTCTGGGAGAGTGTGGTGCTGACTCACCAGCCGCTCGGCCCTCCGGAGGATGATCGAACACAGCCCGGAAACGGCGGGGAACTCCAGGTAGTGGCCCCTCGCTGAGTCGGGCCCGTTCCAGATGGCGTTGGCCCACTCCAGGGCCCTACCCGTCAGGCAGGAGACGAGGACACTCACACTCTCCTCGTCCGAGGGAGCAGGCCGAACGGTGGCCAGGTAGAGCTCTAGTTGTAGCAGAAATTCCTGGCACCCCGCCGCCGCTCCATCGTACTCCCTCGGAGGCATGATGCGCAGAGCGCTGGCACTGGATCCCGCTGGGAGAGATGGTAGAGTTGCTGGTGGGAGGGTAGGTGGGGTAGTAGGGAGACCACTCCTCTCCCAACGGTCCATCCTCTCCATCATTTGATCCATTGCTGATCCGATGCGATGGAGGATGGACGTATGATGAAGTACTCTCTCCTCCATCGTGGGGAGAGGGGTGGTCGCTGCTCCTGCTGACTCCATCTGGTGGTGCGGGCTTCTGTAACGACGGGTGAGTGATGAGTGAGTAGTCAAATGCAGAGAGCGAAGTGAACGGGAAAAATGCTTGAATGTCCTTTAAAACGTAACAGGTCCAAACATGGGTGAATGCCCTAAAACACTGGTGCTAAACAAACCCAAAACCTAGTTACAAACACTGGACAGCGAAAACCCAAAACAAACACGATACATCACCAAACGTAACAAACCAACAAGCCCGCACAATCACCAGCGGGCAAAACAAACTTAAATAACACCCATCCCAAAACCCCAACAAGGAACAGGTGAAAACAATTAGACAAAAACAAACGAAAAGGAAAAAGAAAAAGGGATCAGTGGCAGCTAATAGACCGGTGACGACGACCGCCGAGTGCCACCCGAGCAGGAAAGGGAGCCACCTTCGGTGGTATTGGTGACATAATGGGCCATCAGCAAATAAGAATATGCACATTCAGAAGTGGCATTTCTTGTGGATGGTGACTTTAATGCAGGAAAACTGAAATCCGTTTTGCCTCATTTTCACCAGCATGTCATCTGTGCAACAATAAGCAACAAAACTCTAGAGCACCATGAGAGCATCTTGATTGGCTGCATCACCACTTGGTACGGCAACTGCAAGGGACCGACCACAAGACGCTTCAGGGTGGGTGGTGAGTACGGCCCAGTACACCACTGGGGCCGAGCTCCCTGCCATCCAGGACCTCTACACCAGGCGGTGTTAGAGGAAGACCCCAAAAATGGTCAGACTCCAGCCACCCAAGCCCTAGACTGTTCGCTCTGCTACTACACGGCAAGCAGTACCAATGCACCAAGTCTGGAACCAATGGGACCATGAACAGCTTCTACCCGCCATAAGACTACTAAACACTGCTAATTAAAAAATCAAATGGCTACACGTACTACCTGCATTGACCCTTTTTGCACTGACTCTCTTGCTCATCTCACTATTACAACTTTTTATTTATATATATCGTAATCCCAGAAACGACACATAAGTAAGAAATGTCACTGTTAAATGTACACCTGTTGTTTACGAAGCATGTGACAAATAATATTATTTGATATCAGCATGAATATCAGGACTCATGTCACCTACTATTTCATACGCACATTGCATCTGAATCAGCTCTTTAGAGATTGCAACCCCTCTGTCCCCACACAAAATGTGTTTAGTGCTTCATCTACATCCATTCCACCTGAGCCTATTGATCCAGGTGTGGATAAGTACTACAGACTGGTGAAGACTGGTCGTAAAGACATATCCAAGCTAGAGGATTCTATCCCTTATGTCAGGAATAACTGTACCCTCTCTAAGAAACAAGCCCATAATAAATCTCCAAAATGACACCTCTATAGTCATTGGCCCAGAGGACAAGGGAGGCGCTTTCACTGGACAAGACTACTCTGTCTGTAAGACGGAAGTACTCAGGCAATTGAATGATCCAACGTCCTATAAGAGAAAAACTCTAAACTACACAAAAAAGCTTTTGGCTGTAATCAAACAGACTCTCAAAGGCATGCCTGATTGTGATATTACCAAAAGTGAACACAATTATTGGTGCATGAAACCGCAACATGCAGTTAATTAAACAGTATTTTAGGGACTGCCGATGATCTAAATCCTCAACTCTTCTTTGTTGTATCAGACCAGGTTTGACAGAAGGCATTAAGATTTCGGCTTCAAATGCCCTGATTGATGAATATCGTCCTATGTATTGTGAGACTTTTGTTTACCAAAGACCCCACAATTAGACATTAGTTAAACTGGTTCCCGCTAATAAAATGACTTCACACAACATTGTCCAAATAATCTGCACGTTCCTCAGAATTTATTCCCCCAGGTAAATCGGTCTGTGTCCGCCTTCACAGAATAGTAAGGTAGTAATCAATTATTATTACTACTACTACTACTGCATGAGGCTATAAAACTGCCACAGCAAGTTGATGCCAGCAATGCCAGGATTTATTTTTCAACCAGTCCGCCAAATTCATCAATTACGCATGATTCTCCCTCTCATGTGCTCCTATGAGGATGCTTTCAAATCATAATGTTTTGCTCTGCTATATTACCAATGAATGTTGTTGTTGTCTGTGCTATTAAGAACCGGATACATTCCTTATGTTTCAGTAAACCATTAGCCAACACTTCAAAGATTAAACTAAGTGTCATCATTTCGGTGATTACGTGTATTTTTTCCTGTTATTTTGAACTCCAGGCTATAGAAAGTTAAACCTTTCAACTGAAGCCCTATCACAAACCTAGTCCAGAACTAAAAAAGCAAGATCAATGGAAAATCTCCAGCCAAAATGATTCATAGTCCAGGACTAGATGTAATCTTTGTCCATGAAACCGCTCCTTAACCATACATGTGACCTAGCCTAATACATAAGCTTACTCAGACAAGATAGTTGACAGCTTTTGAACACATTTTGAACACATTTTGAAGCTATACATGCTTTATGTTCCTGTTATAAACAATGTAATGCAACCTTATATGTTGGGTTATGATAGGTTAAAACAGTGGCGCTATGCTCTTGAGACATTTACAAGTTAACGTCTTTAGTGTCAATATGTGATTGCTTCATAACTGTTTTCATTTTTGTATTATTTACACATACCCATTTGATTATTGAAGAAAATAACTTGTCTAAAAAATGCCCCATGAGCTTAGTCCAAATGCAATTGTCATACCCCGTTAGAACCACCATATTTTCTTAATGTTTGTTTCTTTACTCATTTTCGGACAGCTCCAAATTTTATGGGATGGTCCAAAATAGAGGAGGGCTGTCAAACCTTTTTTTTTTGGCATTGGGGATGGTTGCGTGTTTTTGTATTGGTCACAGGGGAAGGTAGTGCATCTTTTCCCTGGTTTACATTTGCTCGTTTGCTGATTTTACTACTTCAGTCCTAGCCAAATATACTCATCTGCTTCCATGCGCCTCCCCTATATCAAGGTGTTTTGGTACTTCCCTTACGCACTACGCTTTTCTGCACACTTTTACTATACTACAATATAGCCTACCAGTGTAATTGTCTATCCTGCCCTCTATCCACCATTCATAGTCACAATAGAGGTACTGTAGGTGGATAGTCCAGATCTGCAATAGGATAGCTAGCAATCACACCAAACATAAAAGCATTCAAAGCTGCATAAATTGTCAATATGAATACACACATTTTTTGGGAAATAGCTGATAGGCAGAGTGTCACGCGGGACTAGGTGTGTGTGCAGGAATCAGACCCAGAGAGAGAGTAACGGAGTAAAGTGCTTTACTATAGCACACCAAACTGATAAGCCCAATACAATACAGGGCGCAGGACACTATACCAGACAACCCAAAACCACAGGGTGTCCAGTATAGAAAATAAAATACACCACGACCTAATATGTACACACGTAACAAAAGACAATCCCGCACAAAACAACTACTACATATAGGGAAGCTAATTAAACCAAAATACACACAGGGGAAACTAATAAGACAAAACCAACCGACAAACGGAAAAGGGATCGGTAGCGGCTAGTAGGACGGTGACAACAACCTCAGGTGCATCATTGAGCATGAAATTGATCTTGTTTAGGGACAATACAATTATCCTACCTAGACTAGCCTACAACACCACAATGCAATGATTAATTGCATTATTGTTTTCAAGTGAGTACAAAATTACTCTAGGCTGCAGTGGACATTTAGTTAATTCCATTTGGATCTGTTGTGGGTCTACTCTCAACAGTTTATAAGGTCTAGAAATGCCAGTTTGGCTGGATTTTTAATTTGGATACTGAGATGCACGGTCTGTTGCAGATCATAATTCCCCCAAGTCGTTATATAATAATGTGGCCACATAAGCTCCTGGCAGGTGCAGTTATTAATGAAAGCTCCTCTCCAAACCAAACGGCTATTCATCATGCACCTAGAACCTAACGCTTCTACATAGTCTAATTCTGTGTAATTTAACTTTAAAAATGGATTACCTTCATGTGTGGCATAAACAGAACTACTCACCAAGTTTTAATCTGATGAGGCTACTTAAAAGTTTCCTGTAGGCCTGCACAAGTTCGTGCAAAATATAATTCAAGCAGCCGAGGCTTGACATTAACACCCTAATAAGTCTGGCAAGTGCACTAGTCCAGTGTCACTTTGAGTATGCCAGCACATCACGGTTCACCAGCAGCCCCGAACATTTAAAGAATAAGCAACAGACAAGCCAAAACAAGCTTGTAAGAATTGCACTTCAACTCCCCCCTCGTACTCATCTGGAAGTAGAGAATTTTAAGCAGCTAGGCTGGCAATCTGTGGGGGGAAAAAGTAGTTTTAATTAAACTTGGTCTGGTCCACAGAATTATCATGGATTCAGCCCCCAGGTACCTATCCAACTATTTTTCATTTGTTAGAGATGTCTATCAGCATAATACTGGAATATTCAATGTTTTAAATATCAGTCTGTCTGGTAAAAACACATTTTTATATACCGCCGCTGTTGAGCGGAACAAACTACCAGAGAAACACAAAGCCATATCAACTTTTTAAAATAATGTAAAAAGCAAGCTAATGTGTGAACAGTAGGATATATTTTGTCTGTATCTCTAATGTGTCTATGTATTTTTATAAATAAAATAAGGACCACAATGGAAATAAGTCCGACATTATTGTGCAATCCCAGTCACTTGAAACAAAATCTTTGTACTGTGTGTATAGAGTGCCTTCAGAAAGTTTTCACACCTCTTTACTTTTTCCACATTGTTGTAACAGCCTGAATGTATGATGTATTAACTGTAGATTTTTGTCACTGGCTTACACACAAAACCCCACAATGTCAAAGTGGAATAATGAGTTTAACAAAAATTTTCAAAAACGATGGGGGCCTTTTTTAAAAATTTTCATCAGTAATGACTTACCCAAATCTAACTGCAAGGATATGCATATTCTTGATACCATTTGAAAATAAACACTTTGACGTTTGTGGTAATTTTAATTTTGAAATTAATGTAGGAGAATATAACACATTAGATCTGGTAAAAGATAATAAACAAAAAAACATGCATTTTCTATTTTTTTATCATCTTTCAAATGCAAGAGAAAGGACATACATTAAGATAGGATCCTTGGTGTAATTGAGATTTTGTCACAACATTGTGTGCACTAAGTTTCAGACTAAACCAGTGAAGAACTACCTCACGACACAATATTTCGCATCATGGCGGTCAGGAGTTTTCCCAAATGTGCCAAATTATACATGTTCAAATACATAACTATAGAGAACATAAAAAAATGCTATGGTAATAAAAAAATACAAGTTTACACACTCCCAGGAATGGCATACATGATGGATCAATAGCTTCCCTACAGAAAAGACACGAACCTTCACACATCTAGATGGTCGGGTGTAGTTTGTGTGGAGCCAGAGACAGCAGAGGTTCAAACTGTAGAACCCAGTTCCTACATTTGAATAAAAAATAGATGTTTTCAAACAAAACTACACTACATTTTATCTCTGGGACCCTCAGGATAACAAATCAGAGAAAGATTATTGAATGTAAGTACATTGTTTACCTTCGAAGGTGAACGTATCAGACCAGTTGCCGTGATTGAAGTGCTTTGTTGTTGTGCACTATCCTCAAACAATAGCATGCTATTTTTTTGTGTAATAAATAGCTACTGTAAATTGGACACTGCAGTTATATTAACAGGAATTTAAGCTCTCTGCCCATATAATACATGTCTATGTCCCGGAAAGTTGGCTGTTGGCATTTTCTAGTCACATTATTGCGCATTGATCAACAACCGTCCCAGATTAGGGACACCTTTCCTGTAGGAAAGTCACATAATAAATTGCAGATCTAACTTTGTGTTCAATAACATTATTTAATATTGTATTTAAGGTCCCTCAGTCCAGCAGTGAATTTGAAACACAAATTCAATCACAAAGACCAGGGAGGTGTTCCAATGCCTGAAAGAAATGTGCCCATTGCTAGATTAGTAAAAATAAAAAAGCAGACATTGAATATCCATGAGCATGGTGATGTTAGTAATTGAACATTTGGATTGTGTATCAAAACACCTAGTTACTACAAAGATACAGGCATCGTTCCTAACTCAGTTGCTAGAGAGTAAGGAAACCGCTCAGGTATTTCATCATGAGGCCAATGGGGACTTTAAACAGTTAGAATTGAATGGCTGTGATAGGAAAAAATGAAGACGTAACTACAATGTTGTAGTTATTCCACAATACTTTCATCCTCATTGTAATTTTTCCTATTTTGTTGCATTACAACCTGTAATTTAAAATGATTTGGATTTCATGTAAATGGACACACACAAAATAGTCCAAATTGGTGAAGTAAAAAAAAAAAAAAAAAAAAATGGAAAAGTGGTGTGTGCATATTTATTCACCCCTTTTTCTATGAAGCCCCTAAATAAGATTAGCTTCAGAAGTCACATAATTAGTTAGATTGCAGACAGGAGGATTTTATTTAAGTGTCATATGATCTGTCACATGATCTCAGTATATATACTGTATATATACACTGCTCAAAAAAATAAAGGGAACACTTAAACAACACAATGTAACTCCAAGTAAATCAGACTTCTGTGAAATCAAACTGTCCAGTTAGGAAGCAACACTGATTGACAATATATTTCACATGCTGTTGTGCAAATGGAATAGACAACAGGTGGAAATTATAGGCAATTAGCAAGACACCCCCAATAAAGGAGTGTTTCTGCAGGTGGTGACCACAGACCACTTCTCAGTTCCTATGCTTCCTGGCTGATGTTTTGGTCACTTTTGAATGCTGGCGGTGCTTTCACTCTAGTGGTAGCTTGAGACGGTTTCTACAACCCACACAAGTGGCTCAGGTAGTGCAGCTCATTCAGGATGGCACATCAATGCGAGCTGTGGCAAGAAGGTTTGCTGTGTCTGTCAGCGTAGTGTCCAGAGCATGGAGGCGCTACCAGGAGACAGGCCAGTACATCAGGAGACGTGGAGGAGGCCGTAGGAGGGCAACAACCCAGCAGCAGGACCGCTACCTCCGCCTTTGTGCAAGGAGGAGCAGGAGGAACACTGCCAGAGCCCTGCAAAATGAACTCCAGCAGGCCACAAATGTGCATGTGTCTGCTCAAACGGTCAGAAACAGACTGAGGGTGATATGAGGGCCCGACGTCCACAGGTGGGGGTTGTGCTTCCAGCCCAACACCGTGCAGGACGTTTGGCATTTGCCAGAGAACACCAAGATTGGCAAATTCGCCACTGGCGCCCTGTGCTCTGAAAGCAGGTTCACACTGAGCACATGTGACAGACGTGACAGAGTCTGGAGACGCCGTGGAGAACGTTCTGCTGCCTGCAACATCCTCCAGCATGACCGGTTTGGCGGTGGGTCAGTCATGGTGTGGGGTGGCATTTCTTTTGGGGGCTGCACAGCCCTCAATGTGCTCGCCAGAGGTAGCCTGACTGCCATTAGGTCCCGAGATGAGATCCTCAGACCCCCTGTGAGACCATATGCTGGTGCGGTTGGCCCTGGCTTCCTCCTAATGCAAGACAATGCTAGACCTCATGTGGCTGGAGTGTGTCAGCAGTTCCTGCAAGAGGAAGGCATTGATGCTATGGACTGGCCCGCCCGTTCCCCAGACCTGAATCCAATTGATCACATCTGGGACATCATGTCTCGCTCCATCCACACCACAGACTGTCCAGGAGTTGGAGGATGCTTTAGTCCAGGTCTGGGAGGAGATCCCTCAGGAGACCATCCGCCACCTCATCAGGAGCATGCCCAGGCGTGTTAGGGAGGTCATTCAGGCACGTGGAGGCCACACACACTACTGAGCCTCATTTTGACTTGTTTTAAGGACATTACATCAAAGTTGGATCAGCCTGTAGTGTGGTTTTCCACTTTAATTTTGAATGTTACTCCAAATTCAGACCTCCATGGGTTGATAAATTTGATTTCCATTGATAATCTTTGTGTGATTTTGTTGTCAGCACATTCAACTGCGTAAAGAAAAAAGTATTTAATAAGAGTATTTCATTCATTCAGATCTAGGATGTGTTATTTTAGTGTTCCCTTTATTTTTTTGAGCGGTGTATACACACACACACACACACACACACACACACACACACACACACACACACACACACACACACCGGTTCTAAAAGGCCCCAGAGTCTACAACACCACTAAGCAAGGGGCACCGCCAAGCAAGCGGCACCATGAATAGCAAGGAGCTCTCTAAACAGGTCAGGGGCAAAGTTGTGGAGAAGTGAAGATCAGGGTTGGGTTCTAGAAAAATATCAGAAACGTTGAACATCATACTGAGCACCATTAAATTCTTAATTAAAACATTTAAAGAATATGGCACTACAACCAACCTGAAAGTTAGGGCCGCCCACCAAAACACACAGATCAGGAAAGGAGGGCATTAAATAGAGAGGCAACAAAGATACCAAAGATAACCCTGAAGGAGCTCCACAGTGGAGATTGGGGTATCTGTCCATATGACTAATTTAAGCCGTACACTCCACAGAGTTGGCCTTAACGGAAGCGTGGCCAGAAAAAAAGCCATTGTTCAAGAAAAAATTAAAACAAACACCTTTAATGTTCGCCAAAAGGCATGTCGGATACTCTCCAAACATATGTAAGAAGGTACTCTTGTCAGATGAGAAAAATATTGAGCTTTTTGGCCATCATTGAAAATGTTATGTCTAGCGCAAACCAAACACCCTTCATCACCCTGAGAACACCATCCCCATAGAGAAGCATGGTGGTGGCAGCATCATGGTGGTTGCAGCATCATACTGTGGGGGTATTTTTCATTGGCAGTGACTGGGAAACTGGTCAGAATTGAAGGATGGGGATAAATACTTGGAAATTCCAGAGGGAAACCTGTTTCACTCTTCCAGAGATTTGAGACTGTGGAGTGGAGATTCACCTTCCAGCAGGACAATGACCCTAAGCATACTGCTAAAGCAACACGAGTGGTTTAAGGGAAAATATTTAAATGTCTTAAAATGGTCTAGTCAGTGGGGCGGCAGCTAGCCTAGTGGTTAGAGCTCTGAACTAGTATCAAGAGGTTGCAAGATCCCCCCCCTGAACAAGGCACTTCACCCACTGTTCCTAGGCCGTCATTGAAAATAAGAATTTGTTCTTAACTGACTTGCCTAGTTCAATAAAGGTTAACAAAAACAACAAAAAAATATCTCAAATCCAATTGTGAATCTGTGGTATGACTTAATCCTTATGGTATAGGGGGCGCTTGCGTCCCACTTGGGAAAAAAAACAGGGAAAATACAGCGTGGCAAATTCAAATAATGATATAAAATCAAACATTCATTAAATCACACATGTAATATACTCAATTAAAGCTACACTCGTTGTGAATCCAGCCAACATGTCAGATTTTAAAAAGCTTTTCGGCGAAAGCATTAAGAAGCTATTATCTGATGACAGCACAATGTCAATAAAGAGGGTAGCATATTTCAAACCTACAGGCGCTACACAAAACGCTGAAATGAAATATAAAACATGCCTTAACTTTAACGAGCTTCTTTTGTTGCCACTCCAATATGTCCCATAAACATCACAATTGGTGCTTTTTTTTTATTAATTCCGTCCATATATTACCAAAATGTCCATTTATAAAGCGCGTTTGATCCAGAAAAAAACAGCTTACAAAAACACAACGTCACTACAAAACATTTCAAAAGTTGCCTATAAACTTTGCCAAAATATTTCAAACTACTTTTGTAACACAATTTTAGGTATTTTTAAATGTTAATAATTGATCAAATTGTAGACGGGGCAATCTGTATTCTGCAAGTAAACAAACCATGCTCCTTTTTATGTCTTGCGCAACTCTCAATAGTGTAACGTTGTTCCAGGATGTGCTTCTTCTTCGTTGCACAAATGAATAACCTCAACCAAATTCCAAAGACTGGTGACATCCAGTGGAAGTGGTAGGAACTGAAAAATTGTTAATATCCCTTGTTAAAGACAACTGAGGGAGCAGTCAGAGGCAAAAAAATAATAATCGGAACAGTTAGTCCTCGGGGTTTTGCCTGCTACTCCAACCTCGGACAACAGCTCCCCCCCCCCCGCAGCTACTCGCCCAAGCCTCTCCAGGTTCTCCTTTACCCAAATCCAGATAGCAGATGTCCTGAAAGAGCTGCAAAACCTGGACCCGTACAAATCAGCTGGGCTGGACAATCTGGACCCTCTATTCCTGAAACTATCCGCCGCCATTGTCGCAACCCCTATTACCAGCCTGTTCAACCTCTCTTTCATATCGTCTGAGATCCCCAAGGATTGGAAAGCTGCCGCAGTCATCCCCCTCTTCAAAGGGGGCGACACCCTGGACCCAAACTGTTACAGACCTATATCCATCCTGCCCTGCCTATCTAAGGTCTTCGAAAGCCAAGTCAACAAACAGGTCACTGACCATCTTGAATCCCACCGTACCTTCTCCGCTGTGCAATCTGGTTTCCGAGCCGGTCACGGGTGTACCTCAGCCACGCTCAAGGTACTAAACGATATCATAACCGCCATCGATAAAAGACAGTACTGTGCAGCCGTCTTCATAGACCTTGCCAAGGCTTTCGACTCTGTCAATCACCGTATTCTTATCGGCAGACTCAGTAGCCTCGGTTTTTCGGATGACTGCCTTGCCTGGTTCACCAATTACTTTGCAGACAGAGTTCAGTGTGTCAAATCGGAGGGCATGCTGTCCGGTCCCCTGGCAGTCTCTATGGGGGTGCCACAGGGTTCAATTCTCGGGCCGACTCTTTTCTCTGTATATATCAATGATGTTTCTCATGCTGCGGGCGATTCCCTGATCCACCTCTACGCAGACGACACCATTCTATATACTTCCGGCCCGTCCTTGGACACTGTGCTATCTAACCTCCAAACGAGCTTCAATGCCATACAGCACTCCTTCCGTGGCCTCCAACTGCTCTTAAACGCTAGTAAAACCAAATGCATGCTTTTCAACCGTTCGCTGCCTGCACCCGCACGCCTGACCAGCATCACCACCCTGGATGGTTCCGACCTTGAATATGTGGACATCTATAAGTACCTAGGTGTCTGGCTAGACTCTAAACTCTCCTTCCAGACCCATATCAAACATCTCCAATCGAAAATCAAATCAAGAGTCGGCTTTCTATTCCGCAACAAAGCCTCCTTCACTCACGCCGCCAAACTTACCCTAGTAAAACTGACTATACTACCGATCCTCGACTTCGGCGACGTCATCTACAAAATTGCTTCCAACACTCTACTCAGCAAACTGGATGCAGTTTATCACAGTGCCATCCGTTTTGTCACTAAAGCACCTTATACCACCCACCACTGCGACTTGTATGCTCTAGTCGGCTGGCCCTCGCTACATATTCGTCGCCAGACCCACTGGCTCCAGGTCATCTACAAGTCCATGCTAGGTAAAGCTCCGCCTTATCTCAGCTCACTGGTTACGATGGCAACACCCATCCGTAGCACGCGCTCCAGCAGGTGTATCTCACTGATCATCCCTAAAGCCAACACCTCATTTGGCCGCCTTTCGTTCCAGTTCTCTGCTGCCTGTGACTGGAACGAATTGCAAAAATCGCTGAAGTTGGAGACTTTTATCTCCCTCACCAACTTCAAACATCTGCTATCCGAGCAGCTAACCGATCGCTGCAGCTGTACATAGTCTATTGGTAAATAGCCCACCCATTTTCACCTACCTCATCCCCATACTGTTTTTATTTATTTATTTTTATTTTTCTGCTCTTTTGCACACCAATCTCTACCTGTACATAACCATCTGATCATTTATCACTCCAGTGTTAATCTGCATAATTGTAATTATTTGCCTACCTTCTCATGCCTTTTGCACACAATGTATATATAGACTCCCCTTTTTTTCTACTGTGTTATTGACTTGTTAATTGTTTACTCCATGTGTAACTCTGTGTTGTCTGTTCACACTGCTATGCCTTATCTTGGCCAGGTCGCAGTTGCAAATGAGAACTTGTTCTCAACTAGCCTACCTGGTTAAATAAAGGTGAAATAAAAAATAAATAAAAATACATAAGTTGTGTTATACTCACAGACATGATTCAAACCGTTTAGAAACGTCAGAGTGCTTTCTATCCACATCTATCTTATATTCCTGGCATGAGTAGCAGGAAGTTGAAATTGGGCACGCTATTTATCCAAAAGTGAAAATGCTGCCCCCTATACCTAAAAAGGTTAAAGATTGCTGTACACAAGCGGAAGCCATCCAACTTGAAGGAGCTGGAGCAGTTTTACCTTGAAGAATGGGCAAAAATCCCAGTGGCTAGATGTGCCAAACTTATAGAGAGAGACATACCCCAAGAGACTTGCAGTTATAGTTGCTGCAAAAGGTGGCTCTACAAAGTATTGACTTTGGGGGAATAGTTATGTACGTTCATGTTTTAATTTTTTTGTCTTATTTCTTATTTGTTTCACAATAAAATATATTTTGCATCTTCAAAGTGGTAGTCATGTTGTGTAAATCAAATTATACAAAAAAAATATGTATATATTTTAATTCCAGGTTGTAAGGCAACAAAATAGGAAAAATGCCAAGGGGGGTGAATGCTTTCACAAGCCACTGTAAAAATGAAGCCTGTACAGAGTACAAACATTTAAAAACATACAACAACAAAAAGGAATAAAAACTTTTTTTTTTTTTTTATCGCTTTTTGTCCTGAATACAAAATCAAGTGGTATGTTTTGGGCAAATTCAACACAACACATCCCTGAGTACACCTTTTCATATTTTCAAGCATGGTGGTGGATGCATCATGT
This sequence comes from Oncorhynchus mykiss, assembly GCF_013265735.2. Lineage (NCBI taxonomy): Eukaryota > Metazoa > Chordata > Actinopteri > Salmoniformes > Salmonidae > Oncorhynchus > Oncorhynchus mykiss. The sequence continues at coordinate 2,575,450 of NC_048586.1, read as the reverse complement.
TATGGGTATGCTTGTCATCGGCAAGGACTAGGGATTGTTTTTCGGATAAAAATAAATGGAATTAACATTGCATATGTAATGTAGTGGAGAGGGTAGTAAGTTTTAAGTTCCTCGGCGTACACATCACAGACAAACTGAATTGGTCCACCCACACAGACAGCATTGTGAAGAAGGTTGAAGAAATTTGGCTTGTCACCAAAAGCACTCACAAACTTCTACAGATGCACAATCGAGAGCATCCTGTCGGACTGTATCACCGCCAGGTACGGCAACTGCTCCGCCCCCAACCGTAAGGCTCTCCAGAGGGTAGTGAGGTCTGCACAACGCATCACCGGGGGCAAACTACCTGTCCTCCAGGACACCTACACCACCCGATGTCACAGGAAGGTCATAAAGATCATCAAGGACAACAACCACCCGAGCCAATGCCTGTTCACCCCGCTATCATCCAGAAGGCGAGGTCAGTACAGGTGCATCAAAGCTGGGACCGAGAGACCAAAAATTAGCTTCTATCTCAAGGCCATCAGACTGTTAAACAGCCACCACTAACATTGAGTGGCTGCTGCCAACACACTGACTCAACTCCAGCCACTTTAATAATGGGAATTGATGGGAATTGATGTAAAATATATCACTAGCCACTTTAAACAATGCTACTTAATATATTGTTTACATGCCCTACATTATTTATCTCATATGTATATGTATATACTGTACTCTATATCATCTACTGCATCTTTATGTAAGACATGTATCACTAGCCACTTTAAACTATGCCACTTTGTTTACATACTCATCTCATATGTATATACTGTACTCGATACCATCTACTGCATCTTGCCTATGCCGCTCTGTACCATCACTCATTCATATATCTTTATGTACATATTCTTTATCCCTTTACACTTGTGTGTATAAGGTAGTAGTTTTGGAATTGTTAGTTAGATTACTCGTTGGTTATTACTGCATTGTCGGAACTAGAAGCACAAGTATTTCGCTACACTCGCATTAACATCTGTTAACCATGTGTATGTGACAAATAAAATTTGATTTGATTTGATTGAAAAAGTTTGGGAACCACTGATGTAGGCTGTGTGGCTTTAAAAATGAATATGGCATAGATATGGCTGAGAACAAAATTAAAATGAGCATCAAACTCAAATGTTTAGTATGGCTTAGGTACCTATGAAAACAAAAATATATTGAGTGTCAATCTTTTCGGGATAAACATTAGCTAGCTCAAAACTTGTGTAGCTAGTTAATGTAGCTTAGAGACAAGAGTGGCTAGGTTTCAGTTTTATGTCACAGCTTGGTACATAGAGCAGATAAGACTTGATCATTTGTAATCCTAAATCTGTCAAAAAAAATCTCTTTGTCCTTCAGCAAAAATGCAACATTAGCCTTTTAGCCCCCATACAATTAGTTAGCTTACCTTCATTATTTGCTGTAAACTATAGCAGAGAAAATATTGTTTTTAATTACATCAACAAAACCTATCTTGGAAATTCAAACTGAAGGCATGTAACCATTCTGTCATTCAAGTATCACAGTTGACAACTTAGTGAAATTTCTTAAATGTCTTCTAAGGGAATTTTTACGGGAGAATGCTACATTTCTATCCATCCTTGTGACACTGTCCTACTGTGCCGGTCCCTACATGCATGTAATAGAGTACTGTGATTTTTGGGATTCTCGTTATCTTCCTGCAGAAGGCAATTTTGAGCCATGACCTGAGGGCCTACTTGTTTTCGTTCTTCGATCAAATCACAATAATTAGCCCGATGGACAATAAGAAATATTAAAGTTTTAGAGAAATAGCTTCCACACACTGAGGCAGCTTAATAATCTCATTGTATTAGGCTTTTCAAATATGCTCCATTCTCCTTTCTCTTGCTTATATTATGGCTATATTCCCAGTAATATTCCTTTATGAAATTAAGTTTTACTTGTCTATTTTTCTGTCTTTATAATAATAATGGTTCAATTCATAAAGCACATTTCCCACATTCAATGCACATATGAAGCTTGTTGGCACTTGCTTCTGTGTGCCGATAATTTGACCGCTGCAGTTTTAGATGTATTTTTTAAAAGAAGCTGATACTGGCCTTTCCTATTGACGATTTATTTCTGATGTTTTAGCTCACATTTATTTATATTATGGTGTTCCTATGCTAATCAAACCAGAAATGCCTTTTACAGTAGCCTACAGAAAACATATGTTAATACATTTGAAGTCCTTCAAAATAGGAACTACATTAAATTAAGGCTATGAAAGAACTGTCAATGAATAATCATATCAATGGATGGAATCAGTGAATCAGCTGTTGCAACTATTCCATGGTCTGACAAGCTGCATAACAAATGATGCCTAATAAGGCCAAATAAAAAAGTTAGTATATCGTTTGAACAACTTAGTAAAAAAGTAATTCAAATGAGATACGTTGTTCAATTAAGCCGTTCAAGTCTACTTTTTATTTGTTGGCCTTGAGCTTCAGGGCTTCCCTACACACCTATTGAACTGTCTGTATTCCCCTGACTGAGGGTTATTTTTTAAGGAACCTAAATATCCATCTCTGCTCAAATCTGGGTAAAATTTTAAAAGGAATGTGAGTCTTATTTAGTACATTAAGTAATTGCTTGCTTTTCTGAAGTGTAATAACCTGCCAGCAGGCATGCCAGCTAAGATAGTTAGACAACCTACTAACTTGATTGATTGCCTGAAATAGCTTCATAGCTAGTTGGTTGGTAGATTGGGAACCAATATAACTGGTTAGCAAAGGCCAACCTCATAAAATTTCTAGGCGGCTAGATTACAGATAAACAACAATAATAATTAAAAAATCAATACGCTACATAGCTTGATTAAATTCATTAAAACATACTTCCTCCTGCCCATCACCAGCAGCTAAAATCAAATGCTGTGTGTGTGTGTGTGTGTGTGTGTGTGTGTGTGTGTGTCACCCTACACTCTCTCTCCTCCTCCACTGACGATATTGTATGCATGAGAGTATCTAGTGTGCCCCCTCCACAAAATACAGCTGACAGATATCTTTATAAATAATAATTAAATGTTTTATTAATTAATTTAACATTAACAAAAATAAGACATTTGAGGGGCCAGGTGCCATTGTACCCCCTAAGGGCATGACGCCCCTGTGTGTGTGCACGTGCGTGCATCATCATCGACCGTGAACATAGGGACCATGAGTCAATCATTTCCTTACAACTCATAATAAACCCTAAAGAGTAAAAGAGCTTGAATCAGTCCCTGATCACTTTGATCTGTGGAGGCTCAGTGGATAATCGCCCACCACACACACAACAGGGGCCCTGCCTCCCCTTGCCTGCCCGAATCATCCCCAGTTTCCAAATGTACTCATTCATCCCCCCTCCTCTCCCGTATATCCAGGTCGTTGCTGTAAATGAGTGTTCAGTCAATTTACCAGGTAAAATAAATAAATACATTTAAAAAAGTGTTAATCTGGGTTTAAAACACTGGGAGACCCCCTAGGGTCCTTGTAGACCCCCATAACCTCTGAGGGGTACTTGTGTGGCGTACCATGCCAAAGGTTGATGCACAAGTCAGGAGCCAAGACCTCCATTAAGAGACTGGCACCTTAACACAAATGAGTGTTGGTGCGTGTGTGTGCGTGCGTGCGTGCTTGCATCTATGGTAGGGGTGGGAATAGTGCGTGCGTATGTGTGTGAGCGTGCATGCCGCTTGTGCGACTACAGTATGCATTGGTTGAAGGTCAATGTTCAATTCAATTCTCCCTACCATCATAGCTAAGCCAATATGACAGCAATGTCGATGAAAATGTGCAAATAAACCTGATTTTAAGTACACAACACACGCATCTCGTGATGATCTTTCTGGATTAATGACAGGTTTGTTAGCATTAGGGTTGTCAGAATCTTTTTTGCCCAAATGTAACTCAATTTCGTCAGATTAAAACGAGGCTGCAGCGTCTATAAGGTGACCATTAGATTTAGAGCCATTTGGACGGAATAAATGTGCATTATAGTCACAATTTACTGCTCTCGTGTGCACATTTCTGCCCAATAAAAACCAACGATGTGCTACCTTTTTGTAGCATTTCTGACAATTCTAACATATTTTTAGCCGAATCTCATAGTTCTAAAACCAGGTGCAACTCGGTTGCTGTGCAACAGTAGCAACCAACTCGTAGAAAGCTAGCAGCTGTAGCTAGCTAACTAACACCATTTGGATGAGAATCAAAAGAAAGGTAGCTAGATGGCAAAATGTACCTAGAGTATGGAAAGTTTATCATATGGCTGAAGTTATCTGTGTGTAATCAGAGCACAAACAAATAGGTTAGCGAATGTCCTTGGCTGCTATTATAGCCAGTTAGATACACCAAACTTTGGGAAAACTGCCACACTGCTAATTTATAATGCATGCACACCAGAACAAACATGCTGCTGTTAGAAGATCCAGGGCAAATGATATCCCTTACCTGAGGCATAAATTCGGTGTGCTCCCTCCTCTATCAATCCAACTTCATCTCATTATAATCCAAATGTGCTGATCAACACAGTGTCACGTTACTGTTCAACGTGCTCCCGCCTTCCAAAAATAAAAAGTAGAAGGAATGCGGGTTGCACACAAAGCATCCAGATAAAACATCATCATAATGATCATTGCTTGCTTATGTGACCTGTGCACAGTCAAAAGAAAACGCCATGCTTGCTAACTTGATTAGTTATATAATAGAATGAAGCGGTTTTCAAAACAACTGTTTTAGAGAGATAGATGGAAAAATATACACACAGATCTCTCTCAAACCGACACACGCAATGTGCACAGTTGCAGACTGTTTGAGAGTGATAAGACATCAGGTAGCCACACAAAATTAAAATGTCTGACCTCCATTTCAGTTCTGGCTCGGGCCAGCTCCTTGAATCTAGACACACTGCCAAAAACACACACTTACAGTCATGTGTGTTCCTCCTCCTAGACTTACTACAGTCTGAGAGGAGCTATGGGACCTCCCACAATGTAGCCGAGACACCCATTCACACCCTAATCAGTCCAACAACCCATATTCTGCTATTCCAAACTGTATGCATCTCATGGACTGTCTGTGTACAATGAAAGCTAGCCTTGTGAAAAAATAGTATGATATATAATATTGAGATTCTGATCAATGTCTACTGTACATACAGTACATGGTGAATTGAATTGAGAAAAGGCTGAGCCTTGGGGGATGCCAAAAAGTGTTTAATAACTCAAGCACTCCCAAAACCTCCTACTTTCTCAGCATTAGGACCTTTCTCAAAAGCACTGATTGAGTATTCATCAGGCGTCGTGTTTGTTTATCTGCGTGTTAACACGCGGAAAGTCTTAGTTAAACGCATTGGGTATTCATACACTACATGAAAGCGGGAGACAGTGAAATTTGCGCATTATATATTAGCCACTGAGCATAATCTCAGTTAACACAAGTCTCTTCCTATTCTCTCATGCGCCGCCTCGCCCCCCGCCGTGTTTTTGTTGCACCACCCATTTTGCTAAATAATGAATTCAGCCTTGAAATTCCACCCATAATCTATACCTTTCCATATGCAAAAAGCAGTGGAGAACAGACGACTCTATGGTGACTTTACTCTATTATAATGACTACTGTTGAAAGACGCATACGAACAGAGCTCTGGTGACTTTGTTTGTGTTTTTAATGCGTGTTCATTTTCACAATGGCACATTGTATAGCCTACAGTGTAATGTTTTTTTTTGACAGCACCAGAACATAGACAGTGCTCTGCGGGCTGTATTTTGCTGTCATTCCTCCCTTGGCATCTTTCCCAGTACATTTGTTTACGTCCAGATTGACGTCAGTTCCAAGTGAGTAGAGGAGTGAGTCCCATCCTCTCACCCAACCACATCTACATAAGAGGATATCTCCGTTTTATTTTCCCCCTTTTATATTTAGGCATCCTGCCTGCTTGTATGCCTCTACGTATATCTCCCTCTCCAACTGCCAATCCCTCTTACCAACAGCCATCCCTTTCCACCTGCCAACCTCTTTCATCAACCCCCCTCCCACTCTCTGGGTTGTGGCTGAGCTCCCTGGTGTGAGAGTTGCCTCCTGAAACCACTTGCAGCAACTACTCTCTCTTATCCCCTCTCCAGCCAGCCAGCCAGCTATCCAGCCAGCTAGACATACAGACAAACATCTACTGTATTCATGGGTTCCTCTTCAGCCACGTCACTGCATTACTGAAAGTTCTATGCTGACTGACTGAGAGTTCTACTTAACATATTCTCAAATGACGCTGATGAAGATTTAGTCAAAAGTAGTGGCTTGAAATGATGATGCTGTTTATGAAGACGCAATTCATTTGTAGAAAACCCTTTTTGTCTCATTGTGATGTCGTCAGTGTTATAACAATCTAGCTAGCTAAAAATGTATTCTCATTGAACAGTGGAAGTAGAGGTATCAGAACGAAATACATTTTTACATAATATGTACATAAACTTTCCAATTCACATTAGCAACGGGGCTGTCACGAGCTGAGAGAAGTTTTGGGTGACATTCTTGCTTCGCGCGTCAAATGTACCATGAATGTCAAAGTAGCCCCAAAAAGAAAAACAAACAGCAACAGCTGAGAAATTATATCTACAAGGGCTCATGTGTATGACATGACGGGAGCTATCATCTCTCTTATATTATGACAGGCCAGGATATAATATGCAGCAAGCTGTGTCTACGTTGTCTCAACAAAAAAAAAATGCAAATTATCTCAAGACACATTTCAATAAATCCTGCAGTTCCTGATTTTCAGTAGATACAGTGCCTTCGGAAAGTATTCACACCCCTTTAATTTGCCCACATTTGTTTGTGTTATAGACTGAATTTTAATTTAAAATAGATTAAATAGAGATTGTGTCACTGCCCTACACAATTCCCCATAATGTCAAAGTAGAATTATCCCTTTGTTTTGGCAAGCCTAAATAAATTCAGGAGAAAAAAAATTGCTTAAGTCATAATAAGTTGCATGCGTAAAATAGTGTTTAACAATATTTTTGAATGACTACCTAATCTCGATACCCCACACATACAGATAATTGTAAGCTCCCTCATTTGAGCAGTGAATTTCAAACCCGTTTTCAACCACAAAGACCAGAGAGGTTTTCCAATGCTTCGCGAATAAGGGCACCTATTGGTAGATGGGTTAAAAAAAAAAAAAAAAAATGTAGATGGTGTATCAATACACCCAGTCATGACAAAGATAAAGGCGTCCTTCCTAACTCAGTTGCCAGAGAGGAGGAAAACCACTCACCATGAGGCCAATGATGACATTTAAACAGTTAGAGTTGAATGGCTGTGATAGGGGTAAAACTGAGAATGGGTCAACAACATTGTAGTTACTCCACAATACTAACCTAAATGACAGTAAAAAGAAGGAAGCCTGTACAGAATAAAATATTTTTCAAAGCATGCATCTAGTTTGTAGTAAGGCACAAATGTAAAACTGCCAAAAAAGTGGCAAAGTAATTCACATTATGTCCTGAATACAAAGAATTTGGGGCAAATCCAACCCAATCTTAATTTTTTCATGCACGGTGGTGGCGCCATCATGTTATGGGTGTGCTTGTCATCGGCAAGGACTAGGGATATTTATTTTGTACAAAAATAAATAGAATAGATCTAAGCACAGGCAAAACCCTAGAGGAAAACCTGGTTCAGTCTGCTTTCCAACAGACACTGGGAGACAAATGCACCTTTCAGCAGGAAAGTAACTAACTAGATTCTTGAGTTACAGTTTTGACTTAAATTAGCTTGAAAATCTATGTATGTAATCTGTGAAATCTAATCTATGTCAAGGCTTGGAAATTGCTGTCTAGCAATGATCACCAACCAATTTGACAGAACTGGAAGGATTTAAAAAATAATTTAAAAAATAATAAACTTGCAAATATTGTACAATTCAGGTATGCAAATCTCTTAGAGACTTACCTAGAAAGGATAACAGCTGTAATTGCTGGTAAAGGTTATTATAATATTGACTCAGGGGGTTGAATACTTGTCTAATCAAGATATACTATACTAGTGTTACAGTTTTTCATATTTCGTTTTACAAATGTCAGAATTTGTTCTTTCACATTCTACTATTTTGTGTAGGTCATTGACAAAAATGACAATGATATCCATTTGAATCCCACTTTGTAACAACAAAATGAGGAACATTTCAAAGAGTGTGAATGCTTTCTGAAGATACTGTAAATACTTCTGAACGACTCATATTTTTGGGCAGTGGAATAGGAAATGGGGCTCATTCTCGACTTCACCTGACCCATAGTGTTACATAGTCTTTCTTCAGTGACCTTCCATATTTTTCTATTGCCAGACAATGGTCACCTAGTCTGTACATTGTTAATGTCTTCCTTGATTTGAAGACATTAAGATGTGCTAATTTGATAACTATTTAGAATTAGATTTAATTTTGTTTTGCCAATAATTAGTGTATGTGTTTGTTCTTGCTCAGAATTTTGTTATTTGTGGTCGAACGACAATTTTGCTGGTGTTTTTGGGCCAGTTGTTCTAAAGGGTCACTCTCTGGGTTGCGGTGATTGCATAAGAAAGCGTTGTGATAATAATATTCTGGATCCCAGTGTGTTAAGTGAGTCCAGAATTTGGTGGTGTTTTTCACAATTTGGAGTGCTAGGGAGAGCTCCCAAGTTCTGCTCTACAGGATAGGTTTGGGGCATTTCTGTGCACACCTGTAACGGCAGATCTCCTCTTCGTCTGAAGAGAAGTAAGGATCGGACCAAGATGCAGCGTGGTAAGTGTCCATAATGTTTTTTAATACAGACAAATGAACACTCGAACAAAAACAATAAAGTGAAATCTACAACAACCGAAACAGTACCATGTGGCGACAAACACATCGTTGTCGGTGATCAGGCCTCGATGATCAGCAAACTCGATGGTGTTGGAGTCATACAGTCATGAATGAGCAGGGAGTACAGGAGTTGAGGATCAGCATGGCGGATGTTTTTACCTAATTTTACCACCTGGGGGCAACCAGTCAGAAAGTCCAGTGTCCAATTGCAGAGGTAGGTGTTTAGTCCCAGGGTTCTTAGATTAGGGATGAGCTTTAAGGGCTCTATGGTGTCAAACATTAAGCTGTAGTCAATGAATAGCATTCTCACATTCTCACAGGTGTTCCTTTTGTCCAGGTGTGAAAGGGCAGTGTGGAGTGCAACAGAGATTGGGGCGGTATGCAAATTGGGGTGGGTCTAGTGTTTCTGGGATAATGGTGTTGATGTGAGCCAAGACCAGCCTTTCAAAGCACTTCATGGCTACAGACGAGAGTGCTACGTGTCGCTAGTCATTTAGGCAGGTTACCTTAGGTGTTCTTGGGCACAGGGACTATGGTGTTCTGCTTGAAACATTTTGGTATTACAGACACTGACAGAGAGAGGTTGAAAATATCAGTGAAGATACTTGCCAGTAGGTCAGCGCATGATCGGAGTACACATCCTAGTAATTCGTCTGGCCCTGCAGCATTGTGAATGTTGACCTGTTTAAAAAGGTCTTACTCACATCGGCTGAGGAAAGGGTGATCACACAGTCGTCTGGAACAGCTGAGGCTCTCACACAAGTTTCAGTGTTACTTGCCTCGAAGCAAGCATAGAAGTAGTTTAGCTCTTCTGGTAGGCTTGTGTCACTGGGCAGCTCTCGGCTGAGCTTCCCTTTGTAGTCTAATAGATTGCAAGCCCTGCCACATCCGATGAGCATTGGAGCCGGTGTAAACGATTCGGTCTTTGTCCTGTATTGACGGTTTGTCGGAGTGCGTAGCTGAATTTCTTAAGCTTCCGGGTCAGAGTCCCGCTCCTTGAAAGGGATAGCTCTACCCTTTTGCTCAGTGCGGATGTTGCCTGTAATCCATGGCTTCTGGTTGGGGTATGTACGTACAGTCACTGTGGGGCCGACGTCATCAATGCACTTATTGATGAAGCCAGTGACTGATGTGGTGTACTCCTGCCATTGGAAGAACCCCAAAACATATTCCAGTCTGTGCTAGCAAAACAGTCATGTATCATCTGCTTCATCTGACAACTTTTTTTATTGACCGAGTCACTTGTGCTTCCTGCTTTAATTTTTGATTGTAAGCAGGAATCAGGAGGATAGAATTGTGGTCAGATTTACCAAATGGAGGTCGAGGGAGAGCTTTGTACGTGTCTCTGTGTGTGGAGTAAAAGGTGGTCTAGAGATTTTTCCCTCTGGTTGGACATTTAACATGCTGATAGAAATGAGATAAAACGGATTTTAAAAGTTTCCCTGCATTAAAGTCTCCGGCCACTAGGAGTGCCTTCTCTGGATGAGCATTTTCCTGTTTGCTTATGGCCGTATACATCTCATTGAGTGTGGTCTTATTGCCAGCATCGGTCTGTGGTGGTATATAGACAGCTACGAAAAATACGAAAAAAACTTTCTAGGTAGATAGTGTGGTCTACAGCTTATCATGAGATACTCTTCGTCAGGCGAGCACAACCTTGACACTTCCTTAGATATCGTGCACCAGCTGTTTACAAATATACATAGACTGTCACCCCTGGTCTTACCAGAGGCTGCTGTTCTATCCTGCCGATGCAGTGCATAACCCACCAGTTGTATGTTCTTCATGTCGTTGTTCAGCCACGACTCGTTGAAACATTAGATATAACAGTTTTAAATGTCCCGTTGGTAGGATATACATGCGTTTAGTTTGTCCACTTTATTATTCAGCGATTGTACGTTGGCTGATAGTACCAATGGCAAAGGCAGATTAGCCACTCATCGGCCGATCTCCTTCCTCGGTCTCTTTCTCCTGCGAATGACGGGGATGAGGGCCTGTAAATCCCTCTCGTTCAAATCTTTAAATAAAAATTCTTTGTCCAATTAAAGTTGAGTAATCGTGGTTCTGATGTCCAGAAGCTCTTCTCGGTCAAAAGAGACGGTAGCAGCAACATTATGTTCCAAATTAGTTAAAGCGAAAAAAAATAATATGTAAAAAAAATAAAAAATAAGAGCCCAATAAAGGGCCGCTATCCCCTCCTGCGCCATTATCATTGACGCCAAATTCTAATTGATGGGTTAAATTAATGCATGGTCTTTCTAATTGCAAAATGTGCTCTGTGTGCTAGATCTGTTAGAGACTTTATGGCCACAAGGTAAGCATAATTGGTGATATCTTTCAAGGTTGTTTCTCTGAGGCTGAGATCTGTACCTTTTCTGATTAATGGTTAGTGTCCAGTCCTTTCAATACTGTTTTAGCAAGGAAAGGCTTTGTTGTAGCCCCTGTTTTGTTGGTGAAAAGATCACGTCAGACTAATATACTTACTGATTTTATTCCTCTGTCCTGACTAAAGAACTGTGTTATTTTGTTGTCAACTTTTACAAAACATTTGTTTTCATTATATACTGTACTGTATATCACAAAAATATGATAGTCCTTGTCTCCTACACTATTTGAAGGAGTTTGATGAACATACCTTCATGCCATATGGAATCAAAGGCATTTTGAAAGTCTAGAAAACCGGCAAATATTTTTTGGACCAAGGTGTGTGGGGTACATACACTATATACACAAAGTACAGTACCAGTCAGCAGTTTGGACACCTACTCATTCCAGGGTTTTTTCTTTATTTTTACTATTTTATACATTGTAGAATAATAGTGAAGACATCAAGGGAAATAGGAAATAGGAAATAATATATGGAGTCATTTAGTAATTAAAAAGTGTTACACAAATCCAAATATATTTTAGATTTTAGATTCTTCAAAGTAACCACCCTTAGCCTTGATGGCAGCATTGCACACTCTTGGCATTCTCTCAACCCTAGAAGGCTTTTTCAACAGTCTTGAAGGAGTTCCCACATAGGCTGAGCACTTGTTGGCTGCATTACCTTCACTCTGCATTCCAACTCATCCCAAACCATCTCAACTGGGTTGAGGTCAGGTGATTGTGGAGGCCAGGTCATCTGAAGCAGCACTCCATCACCCTCCTTGGTCAAATAGCCCTTACACAACCTGGAGATGTGTTGGGTCATTGTCCTGTTGTAAAACAAATGATAGTGGGACTGTCTTCAAACCAGATGAGATGGCGTATAACACAGACACTGAACAGAGGAACTCTCAGAGGAACTCTGCCTAGAAGGCCAGCATCCCGGAGTCGCCTCTTCTCTATTGACATTGAGACTGGTATTTTACAGGTACTATTTAATGAAGCTGCCAGTTGAGGACTTGTGAGGCGTCTGTTTCTCAAACTGGACACTAATGTACTCGTCCTCTTGCTCAGTTGTGCACCGGGCCTCCCACTCCTCTTTCTATTCTGGTTAGAGGCCGTTTTCACTGTTCTATGAAGGGAGTAGAGTACTGTGTTGTACGAGATCTTCAGTTTCTTGCCAATTTCTCACATGGAATAGCCTTCATTTCTCAGAACAAGAATAGACTGACGAGTTTCAGAAGAAAGGTCTTTGTTTCTGGACATTTTGAGCCTGTAATTAAACCCACAAATGCTGATGCTCCAGATACTCAACAAGTCTAAAGAAGGACAGTTTTATTGCTTCTTTAATCAGCACAACAGTTTTTCAGCTGTGCTAACATAATTGTAAAAGTGTTTTCCAATGATCAATTAGCATTTTAAAATTATCAACTTGGATTAGCTAACACAACGTGCCATTGGAACACAGGAGTGATGGTTGCTGATAATGGACCTCCGTACGCCTATGTAGATATTCCATAAAAATCTGCCGCGTGTCAGATGTCAGTTGTGCAGAGGTGAGGACGGAGTCAAGCGCAGGACACAGAACTGAGTAAAATAACGTACTTTACTCGGAAAAATGTATCAGCCAAAATAATCCACGCAGGGATAACAAACCCTAACATTAACGACTAACACATAACAGGAATAATCACGCACAACATATAATGAGAACCAGAGGGTTAAATAGGGAAATAATAATAACTTAATGGGAACACTCAAGACATAACAAATGGAAAACAGAAACATGGATCGGTGGCAGCTAGAAAGCCGGCAACGACGAGCGCCGAATGCCTCCCGAACAGGGAGAGGCACCTACTTCGGCGAAAGTCGTGACACTGTGTCCAGCTACAATTGTCATTTACAACATTAACAATGTCTACACTGATCCATTTGATGTTATTTTAAAATGGACAGAAAATGTGCTGGACAGAAAACAAGGACTTTTCTAAGTGACTCCAAACTATTGAAAGGTAGTGTATATGTAGTATATACACATATTACAAGAGATAAAAAAAATATATATACAGTCAGTTCCTCTATGGGATGTAGGTGTGCATGCAGGTGTCAGTAGTTGGTGTGCATTCGTGAGCTTAATCACTTACCTTGTATGGTGAATCACACTTACAGCCTCACTCACATAGTGACAAGCGTGTGATAGTGCATTTTATTATCCTGAAAATATTGAGGTTGGGCATCTCCCCCAACTGACAGCTACTTCCTGCTAATTATGAGCAGAGACCTCCAACCAATCCCTCCCACATGGATCAACCGACATGACCAAGCCACTCACACTAACATTGTTAGCGGACACAAACTAGCACACTTACAGTACCAGTAATTGCTGATGGAGATGGGAAGATAGTAGATGGAGAGCACAGGAGAAGCAACGTAGGCTCATCCCCACAGCAGACATTGTTTATACATGCAGATTGAGGGAACAACATTCAGAAGGTGTTCGCAGGAGGCACCCTGCAACGACCGGCATAATTAAATGAATTGACTAAAAGGGATTTAATGAATATCCCTGCACAGCATCAGGTCAATGCTGGGCACACATTAAAGGCCAGGTCTGAAGAGTTCAATATCGGTGCACTTGAACTAAGGGAAATAAAATAATGCATTCAGTCTTGTATGTGTAGCCTGTTAAGGCTTGGCTTTTATTTAGATAATTCCGGCTCTAAGATTTTGTTTCATCATGTTGGTACCCCTTGTCTATCTTTTCAGCATGTGTGTTTATGCAACCCAAACAAAATAGTGTGTGCAGTAATTATATTTTTAATTGATAGTGTTTTACCTTATATGGAGAGCCTACTTAAGAGTTCCAACCTCTCTGCCAATAAGAGCTAGTATTTACTTTTCCCCCTGCCGAACTCAGACAACTTCCGGACGTTCTAACAAAATTCTTGCTTGAGAAGCTGCTCTTTGCTAAGAAGCAATTTTTGTTCATTTTTGACCATTTTAGCTGAACAATCACAGTAACATGCTTAATTGTTTCCCAGAAATCCTTTGATTTTAAGATAAAATGGCTGCATTGGACCTTGAACTCCATCCCACCCATACAGGCAGAGGTTTCAGGTGGTCTTTTTAAACAGCTCTTACACTATGGCCATTATTTACATGTTTGACATTTTTGATTTCACAGTATTATTCCAACCTCATAGTGTGGATATAATGAAAATCACGTTTTTGACTGCACTGGGCCTTTAAAGTATTGTAATTGGACAGGAATATGAAACATATCGCTCAATATTACCTTCCAGTTAAACACTGGGAATTTAATTACCAAAAGTCTGACCTGCATATTCATATAATTACTGAAAAATGCCACCAGACAGTGAATTCTGAAGTTAATAATTAAATCACGAAAAGTGAAGGGAAAAAACAAACAGAATCAAGAAACAAAGCAGAATGTCAAACGTTGCAAACTGGTCGCTTGACTAATCATCCACTATTGGAACCGTTTCTGAATTAAATCCGGTCTCATTAATTCACTTCATTAAATCAAAATTTAGACAAAGTGAATGTAATTAGCCAACAGATGACACCTTCCTTCTGTATGACACCAGGCTGGAATGTTGCACCTTCCAGTCTCACAGTCATGTCTGAATATTCCTCCCCTGGACACTGACCTTTAGTCATTCTGGTATATTTCCACACTGAAAGTTAAAGTTTGGGGATGTTAAGATGATCCTAGATCTGTGCTTAAGGAGTAGATCAACAACTCAGTGATATTTTAGCAGTCGAGGTCCATAAGAAATCAGTGAGGTCAAACTCTAAACCATCACACCTGTCCATATGAGCAAAGAGCGCTACATGCACTAAAAAAGTAGGTTGGAAATTACACACACACACACACACACACACACACACACACACACACACACACACACACACACACACACACACACACACATAAGTATGTGGATTCCCTTGAAATGAGTGGATTCAGATATTTCAGCCACACCCGTTGCTGACAGGTGTATAAAATCAAGCATACAGCCATGCAATCTCCATACAGTGCCTTGCGAAAGTATTCGGCCCCCTTGAACTTTGCGACCTTTTGCCACATTTCAGGCTTCAAACATAAAGATATAAAACTGTATTTTTTTGTGAAGAATCAACTACAAGTGGGACACAATCATGAAGTGGAACGACATTTATTGGATATTTCAAACTTTTTTAACAAATCAAAAACTGAAAAATTGGGAGTGCAAAATTATTTGCATACTAATAATTTGAATACTTTCGCAAGGCACTGTATATAAACATTGGCAGTAGATTGGCCTTAATGAAGAGCTCAGTGATTTTCAACATGGCACCATCATAGGATGCCATCTTTTCAACAAGTAATTTAGTCAAATGTCTTCCCTGCTATAGCAGGTCAACTGTGTTATTGTGAATGTCTTCCCTGCTATAGCAGGTCAACTGTGTTATTGTGAATGTCTTCCCTGCTATAGCAGGTCAACTGTGTTATTGTGAAGTGGGAAGTTCTAAGATCAAACTGACTCTGGAATCAAAGTAAGCAAAATAACTGTTTGTCTGGAGTTTCATAAAATGGGTTTCCATGGCCAAGCCTAAGATCACCATGCGCAATGCCAAGCATCGGCTAGAGTGGGGTAAACCTCTCTGTCGTTGGACTCTGGAGCAGTGGACACGCGTTCTCTGGAGTGATGAATCACGCTTTACCATCTGGCAGTCCGGCTGACTAATCTGGGTTTGGCGGATGCAAGGTATAAGCTACCTACCCCAATGTATAATGCCAAAACGTTTGGTGGAAAAGGACTAATGGTCTGGGGCTGTGGAATAATGATTTGGGGGTGTTTTTCATGGTTCGGGCTAGGCCCCTTATATCCAGTGAAGGTAAATCTTAACTCTACAGCATACAATGACAATCTAGATCAGGCCCGGGCAATCATTTTCTTTGGAGGGACACATTATTCTGTAAATCTCGTCCAGATATGCTACTTATTTAACTTTAACGTGCACAGAAATAAACCACATGTTCTTTTTGGTAGGTATTTTCATTACTAAACATGCAATGAACTACAAGGAGGGAAGAGTACACTGCACATTCAGCATCATGGACAGAACTCTTGTTACAGGGTATGCACAAAAACACAAGAAAGAGAGAGAGCGCAACATTACATTTAAACTACTCAATCAGTGTGAGGAGTGAAGTCTCTGATGGGCATTGACTAGAGCAGTGAAGTCAGGTATAGTTTCTGACCTCGCTATGCGCAGGATTGTTGAGAGGTGAGAGTCAGTAAGAGATGATCTGTGCCTTGACTTGTTATATTTCATCACTGAAAATGTCTGTTCGCATACATAGGTTGACCCAAACAGTACAAACATTGAGCATGACTCCTAATCTTTGGAAAGTTTTGTTGATCGAGAGATGCATAGAACCTCATCAGTGATATTGGAGAACTATTCAAAACAATTACTGCATCAGACTGAACATCGATAAACTCAAGTTGCAGGTCAGTGGGAGCGTTATCCATATTAAAGGTGAAAGGAGAGGAAACCAACAGCATGTCATTTTCAACACTGGATTCCTCAAAATGATAGAAAACTCACCGTTCAAAGCACGCAGCCGCGATGTATACTTTCCCATTGGTCATCTGATAAGGAATAGACTAGTAGTGTCGAAAGGTGGGTGAGATTGTTGCCTTCTACTTGGAGGGTCAGGAGGAGTCATTTTCCCTTAAAGGCCTTGACAAGGCTGTACATCTGATGTGCAATAAGGTCCTTCCCTTGTAGTCTGGAATTCAGTTAATTCATGAGGGCCATGATGTCCACGGTGAAGGCAAAAATCAGCCAACCATTTATCTTGCAGTTGAGGGAAATCCAAATACTTATTTTCCACCATCATTTGCAAATAAATTCATTAAAAATCCTACAATGTGATTTTCTGGATTTTCTATCTCATTTTGTCTGTCATAGTTGATGTGTACCTATGATGAAAATTACAGGCCTCTCTCAACTTTTTAAGTGGGAGAACTTGCACAATTGGTGGCTGACTAAATACTTTTTTGCCCCACTGTACATCATAATTTCAACGCTCACACAATTTAAAGCCAATTTCATAGAGAATGTTGCAAACTGGACTAATGTAGTAAATTACTTCAGAGAGATGTTGATTGGGTCCAAATAGGTGTTTGGTTGTCTAAATTCCGTGTACTGGTCTTTAACTGCCATTTTCCGAAAGTCAGACTCTTCCCACACCAACTATTTTTTCTCAGCCTCTGAAGCATCTGCCTTCACCAAATAGTGTCTTTATCCTTAGATTTATTATCTAGTCTTACACATAGGTAATTGATGTACCTAAAATGCATTTGACAACATCTTTCTTTGTATTTTACAGATAGAAATATGAAATAAGTATTTATCTAATATGTGAAAAAATAATATTTAGGGTGACTTTATCTACTGTACTGTAAAGAAATATATGTTTGTGCTTGTATGCAAATGTTTAATGAGATATCGGAAATTTTCATATTTGCAGTCTCTAAATGGGTTGCTAACAGTTATATATATATATATTATTATTTTTAACAAACTAAGGCATGTAATAGTTTCACATAGTTGCCCCTGTTTGATGAGCTGGCACTCATCGTTGCCACAAAATGCCTACTCCTGTTTACCTAGGTAGCGTGTAACATTAATTAGGTCTTTCAAAACCTCACAGTTCTCTTTTACCTTGGCATGCTGATGTTCGATCTCCGTTCATTCAATGCCAGGTCTACCCGTAAGCTACCAAATGTCTTAAGAGCTATCTGGCTTTGGGTGTGACGCACACATTTCTCATGCTTGTTGAGTGCTATAGGCAAGTTGTTCAAGTCGCAGTAACCGGCTCTTGTCCAGATACCTGTCACTGGTGGAAAACATCAGGCAGGGGAAGCAGTAGAGTCGGCTGCTAGCAGCGCAGCCACAGAGCTAGTTTTTCCGTAGATACAACTTGAAATTAACATGTTATTTTCTGTCCCTTCCTTTGATGTGCATCCCTAAATTCAGGTGTTGGTCTCCATCCCTTATCACCACCTGTTTCGCTAGAAAATCCAACTTTGAAAACTGTTGTTTCAGATGCATAATGTTAGCCAGCAGTAAAACGATCATAAACTCCAAAAGGCGACAGATGAAGTGTGAAGTCCATAGGCAAGAGCGAGCTAATTTTTTCACACCAATACACATGCACATTTATTATTTGAGTGCAATGAAAATGGATAGGTGATATTGACACATGAAAGACAGCAAAGCTCTACCTTTCGGCGTCCGTTAGCTGGCAGTATAAGGCAGAAACACATTTGCACAAGTCATGTCAACACCTTGTATTGAGTTTGAAGAGCGTGAAAGGCACATGGCGAGGCTGCCTTTGCCCTTGCCTCCTTGCGCATTTTGTACCAGATCACCACATACTTGGGAAGTACTAGTTCAGAAATTGAGTTTGACATGACATCCAGATATAACATAACAAAATGATTTTTAATTTAAAAAAATATGCACTTTTTTTCATTCATTTTCACAGGGTAGCACTGCTTATCCTGACCGCATGTCTCTTTTATGATCTACATCTTACATGTTTTTGTGATGGACTTCCATATTTTATGTGGCTTTAGTGCAGCCGGTAGCTTCTACGACAAATTCAGAATGTAACAAGCTGTTTCTGCAATTTCAGGTAAATACTCAATAAAACAAGTCTCAAATATTAGGAATTGTCTACTTCAGCCGTTTCAAAAACACTGCTCTGCTATTGCCATTTATAGGACAGAACGGCTGCGTCGGGGAAACTCAGAGGGGGTGTGTGTCTCTATATTAACAACAAATTGTGCACATTTTCTAACATTAAGGTAGTCTCCAGTTAGTTGTGTTCTCCTGAGCGGCGCAGTGGACTAAGCCACTGCATCTCAGTGCTAGAGGCATCACTACAGATCCTGGTTCAATTCCAGGCTGTATCACAACTGGCCGTGATTGGGAGTGCCATAAGGCGGCGCACAATTGGCCCAGCGTAATCCAGGTTAGGGTTTGGCTGCCATTGTAAATAAGAATGTGTTATACCTGGTTTGCCTAGTTAAATGAAAATACTGCATGATAAGCTGTAGACCACAATATTTATCAAGAGTGAATAAATGTATAGTTTTCGTAGCTGTCTATTTACCATCACAAACCGAGGATGGCACCAAGAAGCTGTATTCAACAAGCTGTATAAGGCCATAAGCAAACAAGAAAATGCTCACCCAGAGGCAGTGTTCCTAGTGGCTGGTGACTAATGCAGGGAAACTGAAATCCATTTGACATAATTTGTACCAGCATGTCACCTGTGCAACTGGAGGTGATACAACTCTAGATCACTTTACTCCACACACAAAGCTCACCCTCATCCTCCATTTGGATAAATCTGACCATAACTCTATCCTCCTGAGTCCTGCTTACAAGCAAAAACTCAAACAGGAAGCACCAGTGATGAACTCAATACGGAAGTGGTCCGATAATGCAGATGCTAAGCTACAGGACTGTTTCGCTAGCACAGACTGGAATATGTTCCTGGATTCATCTGATGGCATTGAGGAGTTTACCCTATCCCCTCCTCCAGACTCTCTGGAGACCTTCTCCCATTCCCCACCTCCCTCATCAACTCTTACTTGCCCACTGGCTGCGTTCAATCGGACTTCAAAATGGCCCAAGTCGCTCCCCTACTCAAGAAACCAATGCGACAAAAACTATAGACTTGTATCCCTTCTTTTTTTTCTTTCCAAAACACTTGAGAGTGCTGTCTCCGATCAACTCTCTCATTAGCTCTCAGAACGATCTTCTTGACCAGTCAAGACGGGTCACTCAACCCAGACTGCACTTCTCTGTGTCACGGAGGATCTTCTGGACCCCTAACCAGTCACTCAACCCAGATTGCTCTTCTCTGTGTCACAGAGGATCTTCTGGACCCATAATCAGTCAGGCTTCAAGACGGGTCACTCAACCCAGATTGCTCTCCTCTGTGTCACGGGTTCTCTCTGCCCTCCTCTGCAGATCTATCCACCGCCATGTATAGAGAGGGTTGTTTTTAGGATAAGGATGGAAATCTATACAATCTGCACTTACAAAAACAGTGACAATAGAAAATGTCAGTAGGTAGTTGAAATCAAAATGATATGTTTTATTTCATTCTTTCCTACTTTGTACAGTATTTCTCACCCCCCCCCCCCCCCCCCCCCCCCCCCCCCCCCACCACCACCACACACACACACACACACACACACACACACACACACACATTTCCCTGGGTTGCTGTACGGTTAAGCTGGGTAACAACTATTATGTGACATGCTGCACTTATTGGCGGGCAGAGACACCTGCATGTCAAGCGGAGGTGGCGTCCCGTCCCAAGGGAGACCCCCGGCACAGCACGTTAACCGTCCCTGCTTTATTAAGGACTGATTGCCAGACCCCCTGTAGCTCGAGGTAAACAGACAATTTTCCATCAGCAGGGAAACTGGCTTTATTAGCAAGAGTGAGAGAAGTGGGGGGGGGAGCTGAAGGGAAGAGAGGGAGAGAGAGAGGGGAGGAGATAGAACGTAGAGAATTCAAGTTCACACAGTGATGGTGAGGTTGTTCTAAATCGTGGTAAATTAATGTATGCAGATCTGCAAGGTCTGATCAATTATAGCGATAGTAACGAGGTTGGGTGATTATCGCAAAATCATAAGGTCATGTTAATATGCAGGTGACCTTCCTGGAAATCTATGTATAGAGTAAATATATCTGAAATAAAATATAGTATTTGGTTGTAGTAAATATATAGTAAAACACACAGCAAGGTATGGACAGTAAAAACAGAACACTAAAACATTCAGTATGAAAGGTACACAAGCATGATAGTGTAAGCAGGGATTGATACATGATACTGTAAGCAGCCATTAGAAGCCTTGGGCAGGCCACCTAAGAGATTTTGGGCCGCATAACATGCTGACTAGGAAATAACAAATATGGAATCATGTAGTAAGCTAAAAAAGTGTTAAATCAAAATGTTATATTTCAGATTCTTCAAAGTAACCACTCTTTGCCTTGATGGCAGCTTTGCACACTCTTGGCAATCTTTCAATTAGCTTCATCTGGAATGCTTTTCTAACAGTCTTGAAGGAGTTCCCACATATGCTGAGCACTTGTTGGCTGCTTTTTCTTCACTCTGCGGTCCAACTCTTCCCAAACCATCTCAATTGGGTGTAGGTCGGGTGATTGTGGAGCCCAGGTAATCTTATGCAGCACTCCATCACTGTAAGGGGTGTGTAACTGGTGGCAGGGAAGTCAGACGCAGGAGAGCAGAACTAGGAAATAGCCGGAGTAGTTTAATTTCAAATCCAACGGCATCAAGAAAATATCAACATGGGTACAAAACCTGACGCGCACCAGTCAACATGTGCACAAGCACTTACAACAAACAATACCACACAAAGATATGGGGGGAACAGAGGGTTAAATACACAACACGTAATGAGGGAATGAAAACCAGGTGTGTGGAAAAATGGATCGGCGATGGCTAGAAGACCGGTGACGTCGACCGCCGAACACCGCCCGAACAAGGAGAGGAACCGACATAGGTAGAAGTGGTGACAATCACTCTCCTTCAAATAGCAATTACACAGCCTGGAGATGTGTTGTATCATTGTCCTGTTGAAAAGCAAATGAAAGTCCCACTAAGCGCAAACCAGATGGGATGGCATATCGCTGCAGAATGCTGTGGTAGCCATGCTGGTTAAATGTGCCTTGAATTCTAAATAAATCACCCACAGTGTCACCAGCAAAGCACCATCACACCTCCTCCTCAATGCATCACGTTGGGAACCACACATGCAGAGATCATCCGTTCACCTACTCCGCATCTCACTAGGACATGGCAGTTGGAACCAAAAACATCACATTTGGACTCGACAAAAGGACAGATTTCCACCGGTCTAATGTCCATAGCTCGTGTTCCCTGGCCCAAGCAAGTCTCTTCTTATTATTGGTGTCCTTTAGTAGTGGTTTCTTTGCAGCAATTGAACCATGAAGGCCTGATTCACACAGTCTCCACTGAACAGTTGATGTTGAGATGTGTCTGATACTTAAACTCTGAAGCATTTATTTGGGCTACAATTTCTGAGGCTGGTTGCTCTCATGAACTTATTCTCTGCAGCAGAAGTAACTCTGAGTCTTTCATTCCTGTGGCGGTCCTCATGAGTGCCAGTTTCGTCATAGCTCTTGATGGTTTTTGTGACTGCACTTGAAGAACCTTTCCAAATTCACTGACCTTGATGTCTTAAAGTAATGATGGACTGTTTGATTATTTGAGCTGTTCTTGCCATAATATGGACTTGGTCTTTTACCAAATGGGGCTATCTTCTGTATACCATCCCTACCTACTCACAACACAACTGATTGGCTCAGACGCGTTAAGAAGAAAATAGATACCACAAAAAAAGGCACACATGTTCATTGAAATGCATTCCAGGGGAATACCTCATGAAGCTGGTTGAGGGAATCCTGAGAGTTAGAAAAGCTGTCATCAAGGCAAAGGGTGGCTACTTTTAAGAATCTCAAATATAAAACGTTTGATACGTTTAACACCTTTTTGGTTACTACATGATTCCATATTTGTTATTTTATAGTTTTGAATGAGTAGGTTTGTCCAAACTTTTGACTGGTACTTTATTTATTTATGTATATACACTACCATTCAAAAGTTTGGAGTCACAAATATTTTTATTATTATTATGTTAGCACTGCTTTAAACTGTTGTTCTGATTAAAGAAGCAATAAAACTGGCCTTCTTTAGACTGTTTGAATATCTGGAACATCAGCAATTGTGGGATCAATTTCAGGCTAAAAAAATGGCCAGAAACAAAGTACTTTCTTCTGAAACTCGTCAGTCTATTCTTGTTCTGAGAAATGAAGGCTATTCCATGCGAGAAATTGCCAAGAATCTGAAGATCTTGTACAACGCTGTGTACAACTCCTTTCAGAGAACAGCGCAAACTGGCTCTAACCACAATATAAAGAGTGGGAGGCCCCAGTGCTCAACTGAGAAAGAGGACAAGTAAATTAGAGTGTCTAGTTTGAGAAACAGACGCCTCACAAGTCCTCATCTGGCAGTTTCATGAAATAGTACCCGTAAAACACCAGTCTCAAAGTCAACAGTGAAGAGGTGACTCAGAGTTGAAAGGAAAAGGTCTGGATACATTCCGAAGGAGCATTCTCTCTCATATATATATATACAGTGCCTTGCGAAAGTATTCGGCCCCTTTGAACTTTGCGACCTTTTGCCACATTTCAGGCTTCAAACATAAAGATATCAAACTGTATTTTTTTGTGAAGAATCAACAACAAGTGGGACACAATCATGAAGTGGAACGACATTTATTGGATATTTCAAACTTTTTTTAACAAATCAAAAACTGAAAAATTGGGTGTGCAAAATTATTCAGCCCCCTTAAGTTAATACTTTGTAGCGCCACCTTTTGCTGCGATTACAGCTGTAAGTCGCTTGGGGTATGTCTCTATCAGTTTTGCACATCGAGAGACTGAAATTTTTTCCCATTCCTCCTTGCAAAACAGCTCGAGCTCAGTGAGGTTGGATGGAGAGCATTTGTGAACAGCAGTTTTCAGTTATTTCCACAGATTCTCGATTGGATTCAGGTCTGGACTTTGACTTGGCCATTCTAACACCTGGATATGTTTATTTTTGAACCATTCCATTGTAGATTTTGCTTTATGTTTTGGATCATTGTCTTGTTGGAAGACAAATCTCCGTCCCAGTCTCAGGTCTTTTGCAGACTCCATCAGGTTTTCTTCCAGAATGGTCCTGTATTTGGCTCCATCCATCTTCCCATCAATTTTAACCATCTTCCCTGTCCCTGCTGAAGAAAAGCAGGCCCAAACCCTGATGCTGCCACCACCATGTTTGACAGTGGGGATGGTGTGTTTAGCTGTGTTGCTTTTACGCCATACATAACGTTTTGCATTGTTGCCAAAAAGTTCAATTTTGGTTTCATCTCGTGTCACCGAATACATTTAGAAATCTATGTTATTCAATTGTTGCACCCACACTGCTCACGCGCGTCTGCGCTACCAAGGGATAAAATATAACTCCTTTCTATTTGTGACGCAGATCGCACTACAAGTCCTGCCTCTCCCATCTCCTCATTGGTTATATCCACGTGGGTGATTGAAAGATGAACTGTGTTGCCGGTTGGTGTAGTAATACTATGAAAGTTTAGATGCCAATCACCTTATAAATTCAAAGATGAAAAAGACTGGAAGGAGGAGAGATGACTAGTAACGATGCGGTTGACCGTTTTATGTGTGGATTAATTGTCGGAGTAGAGGACCTTGTGAATTTCAGGTAAAATAACAACTCAATGTTTATATCCCGGGACAAATTAGCTAGCAACAGCAAGCTAGCTAAATAGGAAAAATTAGCCGGCAAGTGCACGCTAACTAGCTAAATTGCCATATGTTTAATGCTTTTCGACCTGTTCCCAAATAAATGTAATTGGTTCAGAGTTTGTTTTGATATTTTAACCTGCGTGTCGTGATTGTGTTTGGTGTAGGGGACAAAATACAGTTATGCACAATGGCGCACGATGGGTCACGTGCGCAGCCGGATTTGGTTCCGTGTAAGAATGGGATTTCTCATGGTCTGGACAAACACTTCTCTAGCTTTGCCACCTTTCACCGTAGATGCGGAAGGGCGGAAGGGCAACATCGGTGGATGCAGTGGATTGAGACGCAGCAAAAAAAAAACGGACAGATTTTTACGGGATTTTTTAAAATGTTAATTAGATTTCCATGGAGGCACGGACCTCGACCCTAGAGGCTTAACTTTGCTGGACTTTTGATACACCTGTGTAAGAAACAGGCCTTAATTTGTATTTTTTTTTTTAAGTGCATGAAAAATTTAAACAAATAAATTTGTCAGTTAACTTGGTGTAGCATCAAGAAAGCTGATTATTGAATCTGTTTGACTTGGACTATAGAGCCCCCCAGTGGAGGTGTCGTAATACCCATAAAACCTAGAGGTTAAACAAGTCACCTTGTCCTAGAGAGGTTTACACTGTTCTCAAAATGTCACACCAGGGTAAGCCTAAACGAAACACAGCCCTTATATTAAGTATTTCTAAAAATAAATGGTACGAAAGGGATTCAAAACATTTCCCTGTTTGACCACTAGGTTTTATGGGTATTATGACTCATACTGTGGCACTCTATAAATATACAGCGATCTTTTGCAGCAAATGTTGTTGATGATTGACTTCCTTTTTTGTTTCGTTCTTCAATGTAATAACATGTTGTACTCACATTCTCATTGACACATACTTGGATTGTTTTGGAGAGTTTCACTTGAGTGTGCTCTTTCCTGTCTGAGTTCGTGAAAGACCTAAACACAGGAGAGGTGCCTGCAAACTTGCCTGTTGTTTTACTTGACCGTAGAGTTTGCTAGATGGCACACCTGACACGAATGTTCTCTCTCCACATCCATGCCCCAGATTGGGGGAATTCTGAACAGTATGAATGTTTGAACAGTAATATTTGAAGTTGACATTTTCCCTTTAATCTAAACATTTGTCTTCTGATATGCTGGCCCAAATTCATTACAGTACCGTACCTGGTTTTGTGGTTGAGTGGGTGGAATTCCCCAAAATGTGACATCTTACTGACCCAGAGATCAGGTGTTCAATTCCCATTTACCACTTTTATTCTGTCTCGTCCTATTTTAAATGTGTCAAAGCACAGCAAAAATAAAAGTGGAATTCCTATTCAGACTTAAGATTTGAGTTGATTTAACGTGGAATTAAAAAAAATGTTTAATTGAGTCCATGTTAAAGAAGAACTACACACTGATTCCACATGTGTTTCTTCCGGTGCCCAAACGAGAGTTGTCTTTGGGATATGGTTTAATGTGGGTGTTTCTTGGGTGTGTCTTTGCCATTCTCTGTATATATCAATGATGTTTCTCATGCTGCGGGCGATTCCCTGATCCACCTCTACGCAGACGACACCATTCTATATACTTCCGGCCCGTCCTTGGACACTGTGCTATCTAACCTCCAAACGAGCTTCAATGCCATACAGCACTCCTTCCGTGGCCTCCAACTGCTCTTAAACGCTAGTAAAACCAAATGCATGCTTTTCAACCGTTCGCTGCCTGCACCCGCACGCCTGACCAGCATCACCACCCTGGATGGTTCCGACCTTGAATATGTGGACATCTATAAGTACCTAGGTGTCTGGCTAGACTCTAAACTCTCCTTCCAGACCCATATCAAACATCTCCAATCGAAAATCAAATCAAGAGTCGGCTTTCTATTCCGCAACAAAGCCTCCTTCACTCACGCCGCCAAACTTACCCTAGTAAAACTGACTATCCTACCGATCCTCGACTTCGGCGACGTCATCTACAAAATTGCTTCCAACACTCTACTCAGCAAACTGGATGCAGTTTATCACAGTGCCATCCGTTTTGTCACTAAAGCACCTTATACCACCCACCACTGCGACTTGTATGCTCTAGTCGGCTGGCCCTCGCTACATATTCGTCGCCAGACCCACTGGCTCCAGGTCATCTACAAGTCCATGCTAGGTAAAGCTCCGCCTTATCTCAGTTCACTGGTTACGATGGCAACACCCATCCGTAGCACGCGCTCCAGCAGGTGTATCTCACTGATCATCCCTAAAGCCAACACCTCATTTGGCCGCCTTTCGTTCCAGTTCTCTGCTGCCTGTGACTGGAACGAATTGCAAAAATCGCTGAAGTTGGAGACTTTTATCTCCCTCACCAACTTCAAACATCTGCTATCTGAGCAGCTAACCGATCGCTGCAGCTGTACATAGTCTATTGGTAAATAGCCCACCCATTTTCACCTACCTCACCCCCATACTGTTTTTATTTATTTATTTTTATTTTTCTGCTCTTTTGCACACCAATATCTCTACCTGTACATAACCATCTGATCATTTATCACTCCAGTGTTAATCTGCATAATTGTAATTATTTGCCTACCTCATGCCTTTTGCACACAATGTATATATAGACTCCCCTTTTTTTCTACTGTGTTATTGACTTGTTAATTGTTTACTCCATGTGTAACTCTGTGTTGTCTGTTCACACTGCTATGCCTTATCTTGGCCAGGTCGCAGTTGCAAATGAGAACTTGTTCTCAACTAGCCTACCTGGGTAAATAAAGGTGAAATAAAAAAAATAAAAAATAAAAAAATTCAATTATAACAAACAAACAAGGGCAGTATTGAGTAACTTGGCGACAGGGACGGCAGATGGCGGAAACTGAAATTTAGTTTGAAACTTCCCGTTGAATTGAGTGACGATAATAGTGCATAAAGTGGGAATGAGTGGGTTACAGTGGCGAAGACAAAGGGAAACAAAAAACATAAAGCTATGTTGGAAAATAGGAAACCACTAGACTTGTTTTTGGTCGGGGTCAGGGTTTTGGATGAATGCTACTTGGGAAATAAGTTTCACGTCTCCAGTGAAATCTGCAATGCATTGAATTAAGTTTGTAGTCGGTGAGAGTCACAAAAAAGTGGTCTTATTTAGATGTCTGTGTGTCTGCGGAGCAGAAGAAGCGTGTGTTAAGACTCAAAAAGACATCAGAGTGGATTGTTTTCTGCATGGATTTTCGTAGCAGGGTGCCTATCAAGGGGGTTATTTTATTCATATAAACGCAGAGGATATAACTGAAGACATCCATGGAGTGGTTGGTGCTCGTCGACTGACCTGTATGGTGGACAGAGAAAAGAAGTTCACTTCATCCATGCTACTGTTCTTTGATGAAGAGTCTCTCCCTTCTCATATAAAGTTAGGATTCATGAGATACCCTGTAAGAGCTTTTGTGTGCAAGCGTGTGTCTTGTATCATTTTAATGCTGAGCATAAGGTCTCTCCCAATTCAGACATCTGTATCAACCTGTATTTTAGTCAGGGACAAACCATCTCTCCTGTCCTCCAGCTGTATAAAAACAAGGTAGAGTTCATATACACATTGCTGATTACATTAGGACAGACTTAGGACAGATTCAGGCCAGTGACGCTGACGCCATTACTATTGCCGTGTTCAAAACAACTGGGAACTGGGAAATCTCAGACTTCTGACTTCAGCACTTTGAAGTCATCTGGGAACCCAAGGGAAAAAACAAGCTCCGACTAGGAAAAAAAACAAACATTTTTAATGGTCATCCAACTCAGAATTCCAAGTCGGAAACTCGGCTATCTTTCTAGAGCTCCGAATTTCCTACCTGAAGATCACATCATGATTTGAGTTCCAAGTTGTTTTGGAACCACTATCAAATCAAATCAAATGTTATTGGTCGCATACACATGTTTAGCAGATATTATGGCGAAATGCTTGTAAAAAAAAAAAATACTGCAAAATTACCTAAGAGCTAGATGCACGGCAGCCCTCTCTGTGGGCGCCATTTTACTATTCATATGCTACCAACTGTGTTACGTTACATTGATGAATGCTTGCCGACACGAAAATGTAGCTTGTTATCTCAAAAGATTGGTACTCAGGCTTGACAAATACCTTCCTTCATTTATTTTTGCCATAAAAAATACACAATATACTTTTATGATAACAGGCAAGTGTTTTTTTGGCACTAGTAGCAGACAAAGCCCCCAAATGCTACCTAGCTAGTGCTAAATGACCTAGCCTTTGATTATGACTCCCAGTTCCATTAAGGTAAAGCCAGAATTCTGCTAGTACCTGTGGTGGTAAGGAGATTTTGTCAGCCGGTGATTGTCAAGAAAAGAACTGCCTGTCTCATGATAGTTGACTGTTAATTAACATAAACACATGTAGCATCTCCTGGCTTCCAGGAGCCTACAAGCCACTGATGCAGACCTTTGGAACATCTACATCTACAAGTATAATAAACCCATTTAATATAGCCTACACCATCACAATAAATCCATTATTTATTTTAGACAGGTCTAAAGAAACATGACGAAAATGTTGTCTATTTCAGAAGAAAATAATAGCTTACTCAAAGTTGTCCCTAGCCTGTGGGCTACACTAGCTCATTTCTCAGACAAGATTTGCTTAGAATTCCATGGCATTATTTTATATTATTTTATAGTATGAAGAATTGAACATAGCTGACTAAAATAGAAAATATATTATCTCCAAACAATTTCCTAGGGAGTTTTTAAAACGCGGTGTCGCGTTCATTGTAAGAATGAGTGGACCAAAGCGTAGCGTGAGTAGAGTTCCACATATTTATTGAGGTGAAACTTCAAACAGCAAAGAATTATCGAACGTGCAGTTCGTAGCGTACATAGCACTAAACCAATACAATAGCCCACAACGCAGGTGGGAATAGGACCACTCTAAGTACCCCTAGTCACGCCCTGACCTAAAACACCACAGAGAACCCCGAGGGCTCTCTATGGTCAGGGCGTGACAAACGGCTATTCTGTGGACTAGAACTAGAAAAGCACACGCATTTCGCTACACTGGCATTAACATCTGCTAACCATCTGTATGTGACAAATAACATTTGTTGAGAAACAAGTCCTCCTTTATGCTTAATTTAGAGTTAATAATGCAACTTGATGGTATTTTATATAAAAAAAATTAGCAGGCAAGTCAGTTAAGAACAAATTCTTATTTCCAATGATGGCCTAGGAACAGTGGGTTAACTGCCTGTTCAGGAGCAGAACGACAGACTTGTACCTTGTCAGCTCGGGGATATGAACTTGCAACCTTTCAGTTACTAGTCCAACGCTCTAACCACTAGGATACCCTGCCGCCCCATATGTGTGGAATTAGTTTTGATTTAGAATGGACCATTACCATGCACCTGTGGTTCATTTTCAATATTGTTGAATGGATTAGAATTTAGCACCAAATTTATGGAAACCCAACATGTCCACAACACATGGCAGCTTGGGGCCGCCTACACCTAGTCGTCTCTGGGCAATTTGACATCATTGGCCAAAGTGGACTTTCAATACCCAATACCCAACCCATCCATACCAGTCGTGATGCACTAACTTCTAAATCTCATTGTGGACGAGACTGACATTACGACCAAAAAAAATCCTATTTCCACTTTGTAGGAAATGTTCACCCTAAAATGCTCACTCCTGTCGGTGCCACATGTGTTGTTTATAACTAGAGAAGTTGCTTCTAGGAGGCAGTTCCCCTTTAAGTCTACTTATCTCAAGTCTGAATCGGGCCCCATGTGCTACATGTAACAAGGGTGGTTCAGTACATACATTTAGTCCTGAAAACTGTTTGTGTGGACTCTCACAATGGGCCTTGCAACCATAGCCATAATTAGTGCCATTGTCTACCCTAGGAAAAGTATTCAATTCCCAGTGTCTTTTTAAAAATGTTGATTTTAATATTGTCTGAAAATCAACATCAATCAATATTTATACAATAAACCATTGGCATTTCAAAAGTATTTTGATTGTATGAGAGACACAGTCTGCCAAAACATAATTTTTGAGTTTTGAAGCTGCCTTTCACATGAAAGCACAACTATTTTTTAAATATCAATGTTCAGATTGAAGAACCACTTTGGGTGTTTCAGAGTACTTCCATTCTGTTTTTAAATTAATTGAGTGTATTTTAGCAGTGCAGGTGTCCAGTGTCCTGTCTTGAGACACCACAACCTCTGCCCTACTAGGTCCTCAGTCTATAGCCCCTATAGCCCCTGTGGGTCCAGAGCATCTCAGCCTTCACTTCTCCTGCTAAGCTAGGTCCCCAGTTTGTTATCCCAGTAGGCTTGGAGTTTTCTGTCCTGATAGGCCTAATGTCTCCTAGCTCGCAGTCTGTAGTCCAGTCTGGCCCCAAGTCTCTAGCTCTGGTCACTCAGTCAGTCTCTCCTGGACCTGGATCTCCTGCTCTCCCTTCTTTGGGTCTTTTTCAGGTGTGCAACTGTATCTTGTCCTGAGATCTCTGCCCGTCACTGCTGTGGAGATCCAGCTGATCTCAACTCCTCTCGGGGTCCTCTCCTGTCGCTGACATAGGGTTCAGCCGTCTGCTGTTTTGAGGTTTCCGCCCGTCACTGCTGTGGAGATCCAGCTGATCTCAACTCCTCTCGGGCCCTCTCCTGTCGCTGACATAGGGTTCAGCCGTCTGCTGTTTTGAGGTTTCCGCCCGTCACTGCTGTGGAGATCCAGCTGAATTCAGCTACAGTTTCAGAACTGCGGGGGCCCAGTTGAGCTCTCCTGGTGAGGCCTGGCCTCCTGATCCTGGGCCTTTGTCTGGTCACCCTGCTGCGTCTCCTTCGCCCGTTGCTGCTCCATTGCTCCAGCAACCCAAGTATCTAGTCTCAGGGTCTTCTTTGAGCTCTGCTGTTGCAGCCCTGTGATCTCCAGTCCTGAGACCCTTGTGGCACTGTCACTGTGGCACTGACATCTCCAGTCCCGGTTTCCTCAGCTGACACCATTCCGGAGGTTAAGATGACTCATGCTTCTGCACTGGGGGTAGCACCTGACCTCACCTGTTGCCTGTTTCTGGGCAGAGCGAGTGGCCTCCACCGGATCCACCTCTGCATACTGTTGGCTCCCGTCTTCCAGAACTGCTGCATGGACGGCAGCGGTCCCCGCCACATCACTCACCCTGTTTGGTGACCTCAATCACCTTCCTGACAGGGTGGCCAGATGCACAAAGAACCAAACCCTGTTTGGCCAGATGCCTATGCTGTACATTTTTGACGGGGTAGCCAGACACACAAGGGCTCCTTCACAGCTCTGCCTCCCTGTCCTGGCGGATAAACACACACGAGTGGATTTATGTCCCCCGAGTGGTGCCGTGGTCTAAGACACTGCATATCAGTGCTAGAGGTGTCACTACAGACCCTATTTCAAGCCTGGGCTGTAACACAACCAGCTGTGATTGGGAGTCCCATAGGGCGGCTCACAATTTGCCCAGTGTCGTCCGGGTTGTAAAATAAGAATTTGTATTTAACTGACTTGCCCAATTAAATAAATGTTCAATTAAAAAATATGTCATCCCATTTAAGATAGAGATTTTTGTTTAGAGTTCACATTTACACAATATATGAGGGGGTGGCTGTTAAAAAGGCCATCCCTTAGTTAGCATTTTCAGCACCTCAGAAATATTAGGTAGATGTACTTGCCCAATACACCTTATTTTCTTATTGGTGGTACCTACAAGTCACCCCACTCATATCAGACAGTTCACCATTCCCCATGCACTTCACCTGTCCCTCTCCTGCCTTCAGAATGTGATCACGGTCAGAAAGAAATGGACTTGTTGTACTGTTTATCTGTTTCTAACCTGTGTTTATTGCGTGCACCGAAGTGTAAGTACTGTTCGACATGCCATTGCTTATTTAGTTGGGTCTTGCTAAAGCGGTCAAGTTATTTACCATGTTTGAAAGGTATTTTATTGTCCATGTGTGTCATTCTATTTCTAATCTGATAGCCAAGGTGTTAGCCAATCATGCTAGTTCATGTGTGCTGTGTGCCAGTTCCACATGCCTAGTTTATGATATATATTCATCTGCTCACACTATCTGGTTAAGTTGATAGTCATATTTATGGACGACCTTTGGGTCGCCTCATGCTACCTTGTGCTGTTTGTAGCCGTATGTATTCAGTGCAGTAAAAATATTTTAAAGTACTACGTTGATTTCCCTTACTTTACTATTTGTATTTTGACAACTGTTACGTCACTACGTTCCTAAAGAAAAGTATGTACTTTTAACCATACATTTTTCCTGACACCCATAAGTACTCATTACATTTTTTATGCTTAGCAGGACCGGAAAATGGCCCAATTCACACACTAATCAAGAGAACGCCTCTGATCTAGCGGACTCACGGTCTCACAAAACACAAATTCTTTGTTTGTAAATTACGTCTGAGTGTCAATGTGCCCCTGGCTATCTGTAAATTAAAAAGATTTGCTAAGTATAAGGTATTGGAAACAATTTACTTTTACTACTTAACTATATTTTAGCAATGACACTTACTTTTGATAATTAAGTGTACTTAATACCAAATACTTTTAGACTTTTACTCAAGTAGGATTTTACTGTGTGACTTTCGCTTTTACTTGAGTCGTTTTCTATTAAAGTATCTTTAATTTACTCAAGCATGACAATTGGATACTTTTTCCACCACTGTACGTATGCTTGTAGCTTAATTGAAATCAGTTCTTATGGTTATTTCTTTCTAGTCTTTCCTATAGAACCACTTTAATCTTTAACTTTCACTGTGAGCTGTCATTACAAGGTGTGTGGTGTGGTTGATCCCTTTACTGTAATAAACCTGTTCTGAAGACATCTGGGCCTTGTTTCCCAGAGCCTTTGAAGCATTAAGGTAATCATTAGAACCATCTTATGATGCATCTTTAGAAGCCAAACAGTTTCCCAGAGCCTTCGTTTGTAACATCGATAGATGTTTTTTTGCCCTTCAGTGTCACTTTATTCACATCTCCGCTAAACATAAAATCAAGATGGTTAGGCTATGTATGTATCTCTCTGACTGTGACTGTCAATAATTTCAGAACAAAGTTGACTACAAATACAAACTTTCCAGAGTATTTGCAATTGTTACAACAAGTGAAAGGTAAAACGATGCATCAAATGGAAACTGAGATGACAGAATCAAAAGATAAATACGCTACATGGGCCTATATGTTTAAATCATATTGAGTTTATTTTGCCACTAGGCTACAGTACTGTCTGTGACTCTCAACCATTTATAATACAAAAGAAAATAAAACAAATAATAGAAACAAACAAACCCTAGAAGAAGGCGGTTGCCTCAAAATATTTCATGATGTGTGCAATGATGGGCCCACATTTTTCTTTAGTGCGTTATTATTGGGGTAAGCATAATAAGCCACCTCAATATTTACTGACATACTGTAGGTGGTAATATCTCTCTAGGAGCTGATCCATTGTCAGTATTGTGGAATAATTCTAATGTTAAGGTAAGATTTGAATGGAAAAAGCTGAACTGAGAGCAGCGCTGCTTTTCCTTCGATCCTATCAGTATTGACACATGGTCTAACGATGCACTTAGTGAATGTTCTCTCAACATGCTTGTTTTGGAAACACTTTTAGTCGATTTGTAAATAACGATGCATCTGGTAGCCTAAGATCATTGTAATGCTTAAATTACATCGGACTTGTTCTTGCCGGACAGACCTGTGGTGGCTGAACCGTAGATGCTCTACTAGTTCCCATGGTTCTCCCGGATCAGGCTTTAGTATTTTTCAGAACTATATATTTTTTTAATTATATAATCTTTAGGAACTAAAAAGCTACACACTCATGGAGAATATAACATTCCAAAAACAATTAATTTAGCGGTATTGATTGTGTTATGTTTGAGCAAAGAAAATGCATAGAATTGTAGGAAACTGCAACATTTTATCTCGTGGTGGAAGGTGGCAGAGCTACAGTGGTGTTTGTCAGACCAGGAGACATCCTGAAAATGGGACCTCTCACGAAAACCTACAAACTAATACGATCCCACCATCGAAAGCAGAGACTTTCACGAACACGTACATGTCGTTTACAAGACTCGTCTGAAGGTATCCCGAACCAGTTTAAAAATGTAATGGAAGTATGTAAGTACTTTAGTGCCATCAAAAAAATGGTTAAATATGAGTTTTTATTAATTCAATTAAATTTTAGCAAATAGCTAAATGATCATTGGTATGACTATCTTAAAGCAATTTGATATGTTAGCTTAGTACACTGAAAAAATATAGAAACACAACGTAAAGTGTCCCATGTTTCATGAGCTGAAATAAAATATCCCAGAAATATTCAAAATGCACACAAAAAGCTTATTTCTCTCCAAAAAAAAAAGGATGCACACATTTGTTTACACCCCTGTTAGTGAGCATTTCTTTCTCTGCCAAGATAATCCATCTACACCTGCCAAGTGTGGCATATCAAGAAGCTGATTAAACAGCGTGAACATTACACAGGTGCACCTTGTGCTGGGGACAATAAACAGCATGCATTTTTTTATGTTACCTTTATTTAAATACACAAGTCAGTTAAGAACAAATTGTTATTTTCAATGACAGCCTAAGAACAGTGGGTTAATTGCCTTGTTCAGGGGCAGAACGACAGATCTGTACCTTGTCAGCTCAGGGATTTGCAACCTTTCGGTTACTAGTCCAACACTCTAACCACTAGGCTACGCTGCCACCACAAATTGTCATGCTGACTACAGGAATGTCCACCAGAGCTGTTGCTAGAGAATTGAATGTTAATTTCTCTACCATAAGCCTCCTTCAACTTCATTTTAGAGAATTTGGCAGTACGTCTAACCGGCCTCACAACCGCAGACCATGTGTATGGTGTCGTGTGGGCGAGCCGTTTACTGATGTCAACGTTGTGAACAGAGTGACCCATGGTGGTGGTGGGGTTATGGTATGGGCAGGCATAAGCTACGGACAACAAACACTATTGCATTTTATCGATGGCAATTTGAATTCACTGAGATACCATGACCGTGGCCACGCCCTCTGCCACGACCACCACCTAAGCCCCTTTTTGAGCCAGAAGAAACCGTGAGTAAGTTGTGTAAAATCAAAACAAAAGGCAATGCAGCACAGTTGGTTGTGATTTTAAGCATGCAGTAAAGAGAAGCAAACATTGAGACTTTCACTTCCGGTTTGAACAAGCTGTAAGAAAGCTATGAAAAAAAGCTAATGTCAAACTCGCCAGTTAGGCTATAGAGGCAAAGCTGATACCAAAGAGATGCTTTAATGTGAAATTGAAGTATATCTTCAACAGACATTCTGACAGGTGAAAAACATTATCTGTGAAGAAAACTGCAGCCTTCTTATCAAAACAGCAAGACTTTCGAAACAGGAAATCAATTATCCCTTGGCTACATGTAAACACAGAAATACACATCTGCTAGCTAACACAAGCTCATGACTCAACAAACAACGATACTGAGATTCACTCACAATCTCTCTCTCTCTCTTACAAGCACACGCAGACACACAAACTCACACACACATACTCTTTCACACAAAACACACACACACTCTCTTTCTCACATTAACTTACACACACAAACACACACACACACACACACACACACACACAGGAGCCTACCTTTCAATGAGAAAAAAGGACTTAATTGTTATTCAATATAAGGAGCTCGTATTAGAGGGCAAACATACCTAGCCTTATGGTTTCCAAGGTCTCCATTTGTTTACTGTGTTACAAGGCCAGGTAAAAAATAATCAGGAGAGAGTGTATGCTGAGCTGTATGGTGTTCAAGATCATGGATGCATTGCAAATGGCACCTTATTCCCTATATAGTGACATAAGTTGTACTCTATTTAGGCAATAGGGTTCCATTTGGGAAGCAGCCTATGACATGGATTATAACACTTCCCTCTGCAACTGGATCCTGGACTTCCTGACGGGCCGCCCCCAGGTGGTAAGGGTAGACAACAACACATCTGCCACCCTGATCCTCAACACTGAGGTACCTCAGGGGTGCGTGCATAGTTCCCACCTTTACTCCCTGTTCACCCATGACTGCGTTGCAAAGCACAACTCCAACACCATCATTAAGTTTGCTGACGACACAACAGCGGTCGGCCTGATCACTGACAACAATGAGACGGCCTATGGGGAGGAGGCCAGAGACCTGGCAGTGTGCTTCCAGGGCAACAACCTCTCCCTCAATATGAACAAGACAAAGAAGCTGATATTGGACTATAGGAAAAGGAGGGCCGAACAGGTAAGTAAGCATTTCACGGTAAGGTACCTGTTGTGTATGTGACAAATAAAATGAGGTGCTGCGGATTGTAAAACTGCAAGAATTTTTGTTGCAAAAAATAATATATATATCTGTTGCATTATTGATATAAATGATCATGGGATTGGGGTAGAGGTTGACAAAAACATGGGATATTTATATATGGGCCCCATTCTGCATGGAGAGCTCTCAGCTCTGTTTTGTAAATGGTGCTGACACTGACAAACATATCAATAAGAACGACATTGTCTGCAACCAACTAATTTAGGCCTATGAAAGGCTAGACACAAATTGTACAGTATGACATCATCTAATCTTGCAGAGGAAATTATTGTCCAAAAACAAAGTTTCAGGTGACATTGACCCAATGATAAAGAGTGAATATGTGCACAGCACACTCACCGGGGATATGTACGATGCTCTCCGCTGGTGCCGATAAGATAAGCTACAGAGGCACAGTCCTTTGACTCCCTTCACCTCCTCACGCAACTAGACGAAGGCCGCCTGCTGCTCCAAATCCACATGTTGGCAGACATCACAAAAAAGACACCGCACAGCACTGTCCCAGAGGTTGCTTCACCTATCGTCCAACTTCACCCAGGTCTCTTCAGAGAAGTAGAAACCCTAATCAAATTGTGCCTCGGTCTTCCAATCTCTGTCGTGTCCTCGGAGAGGACGTTCTCCACCCTTCACCGCCTTCTTCTTTCCTAAAACCATAATTGTCCTCCTCATGGTTCAGCTGTCAGAGATTTTAGTACTAAATGCATCAGAGCGTTGCATGCATAGGCCGATAGGCATCCACTGTATGATATGAATATAAATAATAAATAAAATAAAAATAAAAAAAAATATATATATATAGACATGCTATCACCCCTTGGCATTTGTCCTATTTTGTTGCATTACAACCTGTAATTTAAATGGATTTTTATTTGGCTTTCATGTAATGGACATACACAAAATAGTCCAAATTGGTGAAGTGAAGAAAAAAAAAACATATTTAAAAAATGTTTTAAGTAAATAAAAACCGGAAAAGTGGTGCGTGCATATGTATTCACCCCCTTTGCTATAAAGCCCCTAAATAAGATCTGGTACAACCAGTTACAGAAGTCACATTATTAGATTTAGAAAAGTCCACCTTTGTGCGATCTAAGTGTCACCTGATCTGTCACTTGATCTCAGTATATATACATCTGTTCTGAAAGGCCCCAGAGTCTGCAACACCACTAAGAAAGCAGCACCATGAAGACCAAGGAGCTCTCCAAACAGGTCAGGGAAAATGTTGTACAGATCAGGAATGGGTTATAAAAAAATATCCGAAACTTTGAACATCACACGGAGCACCATTAAATCCATTATTAAAATGTTGAATGAAAATGGCACCACAACAAACCTGCCAAGAGAGGGCCGCCCACGAAAACTCATGGACCAGGCAAGGAAGGTATTAATCAGAGAGGCAACAAAGAGACCAAATATAACCCTGAAAGAGCTGCAAAGCTCCACAGTGGAGATTGGAGTATCTGTCCATAGGACCACTTTAAGCCGTACACTCCACAGAGCTGGACTTTACGGAAGAATGGCCAGAAAAAAGCCATTGCTTAAAGAAAAAAAATAAGCAAACATGTTTGGTGTTCGCCAAAAGGCATGTGGGAGACTCTACAAACATATGGAAGATGGTACTCTGGTCAGATGAGACTAAAATGTAGCTTTTTGTCCATCAAGGAAAACTCTATGTCTGGCGCAAACCAAGCACTTCTCATTACTCTGAGAACACCATCCTGCTGTGGGGATGTTTTTCATCGGCAGGGACTGGGAAACTGTTCAGAATTGAGGGAATGATTGTTCAATCTATATGCAGGGAAATTATTGAGGGAAACCTGTCTCAGTCTTCCAGAGATTTGAGACTGGGATGGAGGTTCACCTTCCAGCAGGACAATGGCCCTAAGCATACTGTTAAAGCAACACTCAAGTCGTTTAAGGGGAAACATTTAAATGTCTTGGAATACCCTAATCAAAGCGCAGAACTCAACAAAAATTGCTGTACATCAGCGGAACCCATCCAACTTGAAAGAGCTGGAGCAGTTTTGCTTTGAAGAATGGGCAAAAATCCCAGTGGCTAGAAAATATTGACTTTGGGGGGGTGAATAGTTATGCACGTTCAAGTTTTCAGTTTTTTTTGTCTTGTTTCTTGTTTGTTTCACAATGAATATAGTTTGCATCTTCAAAGTGGTAGGCGTGTTGTGTAAATCAAATGATACAACCCCCCCCCAAAATATATTTTAATGCCAGGTTGTAAGGCAACGAAATAGGAAAAATGCCACGAGGGGTGAATACTTTCGCAAGCCACTGTATATAGCACCTTTTTTTTGTATGAAATCTACACTTATTTATCCTTTTCAGTTTAAGGAGTCTATAGGCGTACAGACGGAGGCTAATTCATAAATGTTCTGTTCTAATATTTTTTTATAAAGATAAGCATTATATTGTTACATTATATGAGTAACTCATGTAGGTCTAAAACATTCTTCCTCGCCTCGAGTTCAACCGTTGGAGTGCAGATTGTCTTCATGTCATAGGCCACCTGTCACGCCCTGACCGTAGATTGCTTTGTATGTTTCTATTTTTAGTTTGGTCAAGGTGTGATGTGGCTGGGTATTCTATGTTGTAGGTCTAGGTTTCCTTTTCCTATGTGTTTGGCCGGGTATGGTTCTCAATCAGAGGCAGCTGTCTATCGTTGTCTCTGATTGAGAGCCATACTTAGGTAGCCTGTTTTCCCATTTTGAGTTGTGGGTGGTTATTTTCCGTTTCAGTGTTTTCACCATACGGGACTGTTTCGGTTTTCCTTGATTCTTTTGTTCGTTTGTATTCAGTGTTCAGTTTATTAAAGGCATCATGAACACGTACCACACTCCCTCTTCCACCAACGAAAATTGTTACACCACCAGTATAATATGCTAATATCCACACCACACCAAACCTTCAAAAGTAAGTCAAGATGTTAAATATAACGGGATCTGGCAGTCTAATTTAGAAGGCTGCTAGCACAAGAGAGTTACCAGAGATAAAAAATATGTTACAAAATTAAGGTTTCTTTATATGCGCAGTCCATGAAAATAGAGCAGGTGAATATTTACAAAAATGGCCCAGAATGGATCCAAAAAATAACATTGAGGTAATTAGTCAAATGAAGCAAAATGACAAACGTCAAAACAAAAAACAGCAGAAATAAGTAGCAACTAACTGGCTAAAAAATGCAAAACACATAAAGCCTATACCAGCTTGTAAAATGTAACTTCGAATTCGTTAGAGAACTAAGTAACACTTGTTACCTCAAAGACAGCTCTACCGATTATAACACAGAACCAGAATGAAACAAAACACTTGAGAACTGGTTTAAACCTTCACAAACGTTTGAACAGGCTATATTTCAGCAATTACCAAGGCAAAACAAGCCTACTTATAATCTATCTTAAACTGAATACAGAGCACACAATAAAAAGATAGATCAAACTTAATTTAGCCAACAAGACAAATTATTGAAGTGACTTTGAACAGAGTATGGTAGTAGGTGCCAGGCGCACCGGCTTGTGTCAAGAACTGCAACACTGCTGTGTTTTTCACGCCCAAAAGATTGTGCGTGCATCAAGAATGGTCTATCACCCAAAGGAAATCCAGTCAACTCGGCATAACTGTGGTCAACATGGAGTCAGCATTGGTGTGGAACGCTTTCGACACCTTGTAGAGTACATGCCCTGACGAATTGAGGCTCTTCTGAGGGCAAAGGGGGAGGGGTGCAACTCGATATAGGGAAGGTGTTCCTAATGTTTGTTATACTCAAATGTTTAACTAACTCAAAATGAGTGCACATACAAACAGATTTGACTGTAAAGTTGTGCCATAAGCTGAAATATTGATATAATTACCAACACTATCCCTTAACGATAAATGTAAAAATATATATATACACACTTAAACCCTGTGAACTCAAAGACAATCTCCTGAACAGTGTTCAATTATTCACAACCTAGGACAAACCCATATATGCATAAGCCATTACTCTCCCTGGGCCCTTAATGAGGGAACTGGGAGGAGGGCTGGTCTCAGGGCCGGATGCTAGTTACCGACCAGCATGGGTTCCATCTAATCCAGGCTCCTGATTAACTCATCATCTGTCTGTCCACTCAACCCTCAGACATGTGCTAACATGTCATAATCGTCATAATTTTCCTCATCGGACCCGGGGCCTTCAGGGCCGTAGGTCTGGCCTGGGCTTCTCCTCTCCACAGCAGCTCAGCAATTAGTGGCCAGTTCCCAAGAGGGTGTAATAGTACTGGTTAATATTGGGTAATTCGTCAGCCCCTTAGCTTTACACCACTATACCATCATACCTTGTATTAATCTACACTGATCTGTCACGCCCTGACCTTAGAGAACCTTTTATTTCTCTATTTTGGTTAGCTCAGGGTGTGACTAGGGTGAGTAAGTCTAGTTTTTTATTTTCTATGTTGGCCTGGTATGGTTCCCAATCATAGGCAGCTGTCTATCGTTGTCTCTGTTTGGGTATCATATTTAGGCAGCCTTTCCCACCTGTTGTGTGTGGGATCTTGTTTTTGTATTGTAGCCTTGTTACATTACAAAGCTGCACGTTCGTTTTGTTACTCTTCATTTGTTTTGTTGCTGGTTCACATTAATAATCATGATGAACGCCTTCCACGCTGCACCTTGGTCCAATCCTTCCAACAACGATCGTTACATGAACAAAACTATCAACACCAAATGCAACAATTTCTAAGATTTACTGAGTTTCAGTTCATGTAAGGAAATAAATTCATTAGGCCCTAATCTATGGATTTCACATGACTGGCAACACATATATGCATCTCTTCGTCAAAGATACCAACAAAAAGAAAGTAGGGTCGTGGATCGGAAAACCAGTCAGTATCTGGTCTGATGAAACAAAAATAGAACTGTTTTGCCAGAATGACCATCGTTATGTTAGGAGGAAAAAGGGGGAGGCTTGCAAGCCGAAAAACACTATCCCAACCATGAAGCACGGGGGTGGCAGCATCATATTGTGGGGGTGCTTTGCTGCAGGAGGGACTGGTGCACTTCACAAAATAGATGACATCATGAGATAAGAAGATGATGTGGATATATTGAAGCAAAATCTCAAGACATCAGTCAGGAAGTTAAAGCTTGTTCGTAAATGGGTCTTCCAAATGGACCGTAACCCCAAGCATACTTCCAAAGTTGTGGCAAATTGGCTTAAGGACAACCAAGTCAACGTATTGGAGTGGCCATCACAAAGCCCTGACCTCAATTCCATAGAAAATTTGTGGGCAGAGCTGAAAAAGCGTGTGCGAGCAAGGAGGCATACAAACCTGACTCAGTTACACCAGCTCTGTCAGGAGGAATAGGCCAAAATGCACCCAACTTAT
Organism: Oncorhynchus mykiss; assembly: GCF_013265735.2. NCBI lineage: Eukaryota > Metazoa > Chordata > Actinopteri > Salmoniformes > Salmonidae > Oncorhynchus > Oncorhynchus mykiss. The sequence continues at coordinate 2,532,971 of NC_048586.1, read as the reverse complement.
TGTGGGAAGCTTGTGGAAGGCTCCTTGAAACATTTGACCCAAGTTAAACAATTTAAACGCAATGCTACCAAATACTAATTGAGTGTATGTAAACGTCTGAACGTCTGATGAGTGTCATGCACAAGGTAGATATCCTTACTGACTTGCCAAAACTATAGTTTGTGAACAAGAAATGTGTGGTGTGGTTGAAAAATTAGTTTTAATGACTCCAACCTAAGTGTATGTAAACGTACGACTTCAACTGTATATATTTTCCTTCATTATTTTCCCCTGACCCTACCATCTCTCCCCTAATGGGAGTAAACTAATGGACAACCACACTTAGGCTTCTACTTCCAGCTAATACATACTATACATTTGACAAACACAGTATATTTTACAATAGTTATCTTTTCTTTGTTTTTAGCCCTTTAGCTCCACTCAACCCCTCCCAGATATCTCTGAACACCATCCAGTCCCATCCTCACCGCTGGTGAGCCATACAGTTTAGTTTCCCATCCTCCATTGCTCGTACCCCTCTCCATACTACCCTGTTGTGGGGTGACTGGTCCCTCGTGTCAGAGCTGGGAATCCCCATACAACTGTTCTCCATTCCCATGGACTCAGAGCGTTTGGCAGTCATACACACTACGTTTCCTATTAATCTGAGTGTGTCACACAATCACAGTGAGAGTATACAGTTACTGCCCATTGAATCACCTCATGCAACCGTGGTTTTGGGGTTCTCCTGGCTCCAGAGAAACAATCCTCTGATCAACTGCACTACTGGTTCCATCCTGGTGATGAGAGTACCTGGTGATGAGAGTACCTGGTGATGAGAGTACCTGGTGATGAGAGTACCTGGTGATGAGAGTACCTGATGATGAGAGTACCTGGTGATGAGAGTACCTGGTGATGAGAGTACCTGGTGATGAGAGTACCTGGTGATGCCGTTCGGACTGACCAACTCCCCCCAGTGTTCCAGGCCCTTGTCAATGATGTACTCTGAGACGTGTTAAACTGATTTGTGTTTGTCTACCCCGACGACATCTTCATCTATTCCCGTTCTGCTCAAGAGCACCTGTTCCATGTCTGACAGGTCCTCCAGTGTCTCCTGGAGAATACATAGTTTGTGTAGACAGAGAAGTGTGAGTTCCATTGCACCACCATCTCCTTCCTAGGATACATCATCGCTGCAGGGAGTGTTCAGAATGACCCTGACAAGGAGAGTGCGATGGTGGAATGGCCTCAACCCACGTCCAGAGTGCAGCTGCAGCATTTCCTGGGGGTTTCCAATTTCTACCGTCGTTTCATCCGGGGTTAGTGCTCCTTTGCTTCCCCCTCTCAGCACTCACCTCTCCCAAGGTGCCATTCATATGTTCTCCAGGAGCTGACTGGGCTTTCTCTGACCTCAAGCAGCAATTCACTACAGCCCCCATCTTAATCCATCCGGACCCGTCCCATCAGTTCGTCGTGGAGGTCGTTTCCTCGGACGTCGGAGTGGGGGATGTCCTGTCCCAACACTCTTCCCGGGACCAGGAGCTTCATCCCTGCGCCTTCCTTTCCCATCACCTTAACTCTGCCAAGAGGAACTATGATGTGGGAAATCAATAATTACTCACTGTCATGGCGATGGAGTGCAGGCACTAGTTAAAATGGGCATAACAGTCATTTTCTGTGTGGACGGACCATAAGAACCTGGATAGAACATCCTCGGACCCCGAGACCATCCTCCCTATGTCCTGTCTAGCGGCTGCTGTTGTCGGTGGAATCGAGAGTCTGGTCTGCAAGCTAACCGGATGTTTGTTCTTGATTCTACCTGTGCTTCTGTTCTAGAATGGGCACATTCCTCGAGACTCACCTGTCATCCTGGCACCTGTCAAACCTTGGACTTCGTCCTACAACATTTTTGGTGGCCCACCATGGCTCCTGATGTCTCTGCATTCATTACTGTGCGCGCGCTGAACAAGACTCAGTGGCAAGCTCCGGCTGGACTCCTTCAACCACTTCCGGTCCCTCATCGCCCCTGGTCCCATATATCCTTGGACTTTGTCACGGGCCTCCCGCCATCTGACGGCAACACCACCATCCTTACTGTGGTGGACCGGTTTTCCGAAGCTAACCATTTTATTCCCCTTCCTAAGTTGCCCTCAACTCAGGAGATGGCACAGCTCATGGTGCAGCATGTCTTCCGGATCTAGTGACTGCTAGTAGACATGGTCTCTGATCGCAGTCCTCATTTCTCATTCCGGTTCTGGAAGACGTTCTGCACCCTTATTGGGTCGTTGGCCAGCATGTCCTCTGGTTTTCATCCTCAGCCCAACGGCCAGTCGGAGCAAGCCAAACAGGACCTGGAGACAACTCTTCGCTGTCTCGTCTCCACTAATCCCAACACCTTGAGCCAGCAACTCGTGTGGGTGGAATATGCTCGCAACACCCTTCCCTGTTCTGCTATGGGTATCTCGCCTTTTGAGTGTTCCCTAGGTTATCAGCCCCCGCTTTTCCCGTCGCTGTCGCCGTACCTGGAAGAGAGCCCGAGCCGCTCTTCTCAAGACCATCTCCAGGTACCGATGACAGGTGAACAGCCACGGGACCCATGCTCCTGTCCACTCAGGATCTGCCCCTCCGGGTGAAGTGGTCCTTTCCCCATCTCTAAAATCCTTAGCCCCTCTGCTGTCCGTCTTCTGTTGCCCCGTACCCTCCGTATACATTCCACTTTTCATGTGTCCAGAATTAAACCTATGTCACACAGGACCCATCCTTTAAAAATATCACACAGCGCCATCCACAGAACAGAAGCAGATTAACTGCCAAAAGCATTTTCAAACCGATACATCTCCTTTGCCTAGCGCTGATCAGCCTGTTGATTGTGGCCTGTGAAATGTTGTCCCACCCCTCTTCAATAGAAGCACGGTAGCTAGGAAAAACTCCCTTGAAAGACAGGAAACTAGGAAGAAACCTAGAGAGGAACCAGGCTCTGAGGGGTAGCCAGTCCTCATCTGGCTGTGCCGGGTAGAGATGACATGGCTATTAAGGTGTTCAGACGTTCATCGATGACCAGCTGGGTCAATTAATAATCACAGTGGTTGTAGAGGGTGCAACAGGTCAGGAATAAATGTCAGTTGGCTTTCCATAGCCGAGTATTCAGAGGTCGAGACAGCAGGTGCGGTAGAGAGAGAAAAAGAGGGTGGAAAACAGCAGGTCCAGGACAAGGTAGAACGTCCGGTGATAAGGTCAGGGTTGTTGAAACTGAAGCGGCAGCACGACCAGGTGGACTGGGGACAGCCAGCAGTCATCAGGCCAGGTAGTCCTGGGGAATGGTCTTAGGGCTCAGGTCCTCCGGGGGGGGAGGGAGAGCGTGAGAATGCCAGTGGCTATCGAAGGTGAGCATTTTCCCACTGAAGTCGGTTACGACGCCAAACTGCAATCAGGTCAAGACCCTGGTGAGGACAATGTGCATGCAGATAAGCTTACCTGACACGGTTTCTAACAGTTTGTGCAAAATTATTCGGTAGTGCAAACCCACAGTTTGATCAGCTATCTGGGGCTGGTGTGGTTACACGTGGTCTGCCTCTGTGAGGCCGGTTGGACACACTGCCAAGTTCTCAAAAATGACATTAGACGGGGCTTATGATAGAGAAATAAACATTCAGTTCTCTGGCAATAGCTCTGGTGGACATTACTACAGTCAGCATACCAAATCCTCCCTCAAATGTTGAATCATCTGCGGCATTATTTTGAGTGACATAACTGCACATTTTATTTAGAGTGAACGTTTATTTTCCCCAGCACAAGGTGCACCTGTGTAGTGATCATGCATTTTAATCATCTTCTTGATATGCCACACCTGTCAGGTGGATGTATTATCTTGGCAAAGGAGAAATACTTATTAACAGGAATGCAAACAAATTTGTGCACACAATTTGAGAGAAATAACCTTTTTGTGCATACAAAAGATGTAGGGGATATTTTATCTTAGCTCATTAATCAGGGGACCAACTCTTTGCATGTTGCGTTGAAATTATGTGATCAGTGTATTAAATATGTAATATTTGAACAATAAGAGATTGAATGAGTGTGGGGAAGGGGGGGTCGGGATGGGGCTGGGGGCGTCTGTGTGTGCGTGTTGTCATGGGAGAATGTTTGAGTGTGGGTGGGGGAGTCTGTGTGCATGTGTGTGTGTGTGTGCATTAGTACATCTGTGCATGTGTGTGGAAAGGGGGGGTCTTGGTAACGCTAAAGCGAAAACAAGTTTTTAGAAAAGTTTGCAAATGTATTAACAATACAATACAGAAATACTTATTTACATAAGTATTCACACCCTTTGCTATGAGTGTCACGTACTGACCTTTATTTCCTTTGTTTTGTATTTATTTAGTATGGTCAGGGCGTGAGTTGGGTGGGCAGTCTATGTTTGTTTTCTATGTTTTGGGGTATTTCTATGTTTCGGCCTAGTATGGTTCTCAATCAGAGGCAGGTGTCATTAGTTGTCTCTGATTGAGAATCATACTTAGGTAGCCTGGGTTTCACTGTGTGTTTGTGGGTGATTGTTCCTGTCTCTGTGTTTTGCACCAGATAGGGCTGTTTTTGGTTTTCCACGTTTATTGTTTTGTAGTGTTCGTGTTTATCTTTTTTTATTAAACATGAATCAAAGAAACCACGCTGCATTTTGGTCCGCCTCTACTTCACCACAGGAATACCGTTACAATGAGACTCGAAATTGAGCTCAGGTGCGTCCTGTTTCCATTGATCATCCTTGAGATGGTTCTAAAACTTGATCGGAGACCACCATGATTTGGAAAAGCACACAACTGTCTATATAAGGTCCCACAGTTGGCAGTGCATGTCAGAGCAAAAACCAAGACATGATATCAAATTAATTATCTGTGCAGCTCAGAGACAGGATTGTGTCGAGGCACAGACCTGGGAAGGGTACCCAAGAACACAGTGGCCTCCATCATTCTTAAAAGTTTGGAACCACCAAGACTGTTCCTAGAGCTGGCCGCTCGGCAAAAGTGAGCAATTGGGGAGAAGGGCCTCGGTCAGGGATGTGACTGGGGACCCGATGCTCACTCTGACAGAGCTCCAGAGTTCCTCTGTGGAGATGGGAGAACCTTCCAGAAGGACAATCATGTCTGCAGCACTCCACCATTCAGGCCTTTATGGTACAGTGGCCAGACAGATGCCACTCCTCAGTGAAAGGCACATTACAGCCCGCTTGGAGTTTGCCAAAAGGCACCTAAAGAACTCTCAGACCATGAGAAACAAGATTCTCTGGCCTGATGAAACCAAGATTGAACTCTTTGGCCTGAATGCCAAGTGTCACGTCTGGACAAACCTGGCACCCTCCCTACGGTGAAGCATGGTGGTGGCAGCATCATGCTGTGAAAATGTTTTTCAGCGGCAATGACTGGGATACTAGTCAGGATCAAGTAAAAGATTAATGGAGCAAAGAACAGAGAGATCCTGGTTGAAAACCTGCTCAGGACCTAAGACTGGGGCAAGGTTCACATTTCCAATGTACACTAGCCAGGACAACCAGGAGTGGCTTTTGGACAACTCTCTGAATGTACTTGAATGGCCGAGCCAGAGCCCGGGCTTGAACCTGATCGAACATCTCTGGCGAGACTTGCAAATATCTGTGCAGAGACGCTCCCCATCCAACTTGACAGAGCTTGAGAGGATCTGCATGGAAAAATGGGAGAAACTCCCCAAATACAGGTGTGCCAAGCTTATAGCGTCATACCCAAGAAGACTCTGGAATGTAATATATGGCAAAGGTGCTTCAACAAAGTTCTGACTAAAGGGTCTGAATACTTATGTAAATGTGATATTTCAGAAAATAATAAAAAATAAAAATAAAAAACAAGGCAAGAGAGGAATGGCTGTGTGTGTGTGTGTGTGTGTTGGGTACAATATATCTACCTCAACCAGTTCCTTTTACTGTACCAGTGTACTGAATATTGTAATATAATGTATGGTAATATATGTCATTTTACAAATGTAAGATAGGGGCTGCAGGTAGCCTAGTGGTTAGAGCAGTGGGCTGGTAACCGAAAGGTTGCTAGATTGAATCCCAGAGCTGACAAGGTAAAAATGTGTCGTTCTGCCCCTGAACCAGTCAGTTAACGCACTGTTCCCCAGTAGGCTGTCATTGTAGAAAATAGTGTGTTCTTACCTGACTAGTTAAATAAAGGTTCAATTAAAAAGATACAATAAAATGTCCTGACAGTTAATAAAGTAAGCTTCTTTATTATCTATATTTTGACCTGAAAACATTGTATTAATAAAAGCCACTGTGTGCTTTCCTATAAATAAAATGTATGTTTTGCAGAACTCTACATTAAAAGCAGTTATGTCTTGTTATACAATTTCATGAAAGGACCACCAGATAAATGCATTGGTGAAGAGACACAAAAACCAATCAAACCAGAACAATATCCATTCCATCTCATCAGCATCACTTTGGGCATCTGCTGCCGAGCTCTATCTATCTACCACAGGTCTGGAGGACTGGACATTGACATGCATCAGGTGCCGATTGACTGCCAGTCGATGTGCTCACTGACCAGAAAGGTCTCGCGCTGTCAGGGGACCACCGCAAAAAACTTAGTGCTCAAAGTCAATCAAATTAGCTCCTTCCAGCCCACTAACTCATGAACCGAGGAGCTGCAGCCAGAACTCCCATCCCAGGGAGCTGGTTATGTGTGTGGGGGGTGATCTAGGAGGGCACCCTATGGGGTAGGAAAAGACAAGTAGAGACTATACGTAGCATTGATGAACTCAGAGGAAATTAGCAGCCCTGTTGAATAGTCTTTGATTCAAGAAAAGCATCACTCTGGGAGTTTGTGAAGCAATGAAAAATAAAAAATATTTTAGTTTCATTTGGAAACAATTATGTTTTGTTGATTGAAATGTGGTTATCCAACTTGGGGTGCTGCTGTTTTCATGTGAAACGGGTACGTTGGTCGTTCCCCCCGTTGTGTTTCTGTAGTCTCAGCAGGTAAGTGAATTCCTCTGGGGAGGACCAGACAACGGAAATCATATTAAGATCAGAGTATTGACTTACTGCATATGAGTCTGCATCACGGGGATTGCTGCAGGGGTGTACCTTGTCCCGCTCCATTTGTCTTATTGTAAGAACCTGTAGAGGACAGATGCCTTGCTAATGTTTTTGATGTTTTCCAAATCTTTAAGATATCAGACAGGCAACACACATTGATGTCACATCAGATCTTGAACAAAATCTTCAAAGCGAAAGACAAAGCTTTCCTCCCGTCTTCTATTTGAGAAGAGGATGGGTGCCAGAGGTTGTCTGTAAAAGATATAGTCAAATCAATAAACAGATTTTTCTTCAAGAAATAAGCAGACGACAGACGGTAGGAGGGTTTTTGAGGGGGGTGTGAGGGGGCAGGTGGTAGGGGGGCATATCTCCATTCCCTCTTGTGCCAAGTCGTATAAAATCTATTTGGATACGAGCGTTACATTTTGTTTCCCTGACTATTGTTGAAATGAAAGTGATGGACAACCGGAGGCAGAACACGAACTTTCTCAAAGTTCCCCAAAAATCTCAGAGGCAGGAGATCAACAAAGCACAGCAGTGAAGGCTTGAATGCCAGGTAGCAGACACAGAGGGAGTTTCAACAAATGGTTTATGAGATTGTGGTTACATCTAATAGGTTGTTATTGACAAGCGGCAAATTTCTGTCTAAGCTGAATGAGGGTTTATTTCAGTCTTACCAAATGCCAATCAAGTACGATTTGAGTCCATATCTCTATTGTTCATCAGTCTCTTGTTTATAATGATATTTGAAAAAAAATGCAAAGTGGCATTTGGGAAATAGACGTACATGTTTTTGTAAAAATATATAACCACCCCAAAATAATTAATAACAATACCCATATATATATATATAAAAGACCTGCACTCATGGAATTGAATACACCAAAATGGCCACCACCACTAACATCCCTACACAGCACTGCAATCAGAGACCACAGTCACCTCACTTCTCCCTGTTCCTTGAGCCAGAATGCTGCTGTATTTGAAGATCAAAGACACTGAAATGAAACATCATGTTTGCAGGTGCTGGGAAATTAAAAACTTGTGTGCATGTATACGGTGTGTCTGTGTGTCTGTGTTGTATTTGGTGTGTGTGGGCGTATCCCTTTGGGGAGATAAACCCCTGCCGTTTTGTATCTTAGCTATTGGCCTTCCCTATATGATAGTCAGGAACATCAAAATCGTTCCTGATGTGTTGATAGAAGAGCAGTACTCTTTGATGCCCCACCTGCTCATGTCCAGAAGGGGCACGGGTTCCTAACAGAAGCCATGTTTATACCTGGTTCTAACATGCAGCCTTTGTACTGATCTTGTTCACATTCTGATTATGGGCACATTTTTAGACGATTAAAAGATCTGATCTTATACCTGTAAACAGACAAGACTAGCTCAAGATTAGGAAAAGATCAGGACGAAGGACGCATGTTAAAGGCGAGAGAGAGAGCAAGAGAATGGCCCTGAAAAGACCTCATATTCAGAGCATATTTGCCATCATGGCAATGAAGCATAATTGGCTAGGTCTTGTGTTGGGAGTCATATCAGGCAACAGAGCGCAAACGAGCTAGTGGGATGAAAAACGCAGAGTTGTGCGAGCGGTATGTCAGAATTCTTCTTCTGACACTTTAGCTAGAGGACCCACTACAAAAAGCAAAAAGCCTACCTCAATTCAGTTGGAGTGTGCCATTTAACTCTGTGTTTCTCTCCTTCCACGAGAGTAGCGGCAATGCCTTTCTGCTTTAAAGGGAGATTGTTTGAGTCCAATGGGAGGCGCCTGCGCCAGTTTCCTTGAAGGAGTAGGTGGGTTTTTTTCTTTCTGCTTTGTGCCAGGAGAAGTGACAGCCATTCCGGCGTATTCAGAGAAACCGATTCATCTGTGTGAGAAAGGTGGCCCCTGAGCCAAGATGAAAGGAGCTGTGTTACAGAGGAAGGCAGACTGCACATAGACTTTCATATAAACATTACACAAGTCATGAGAAAGGTGGCCCCTGAGCCAAGATGAAAGGAGCTGTGTTACAGAGGAAGGCAGACTGCACATAGACTTTCATATAAACATTACACAAGTCATGAGAAAGGTGGCCCCTGAGCCAAGATGAAAGGAGCTGTGTTACAGAGGAAGGCAGACTGCACATAGACTTTCATATAAACATTACACAAGTCATGAGAAAGGTGGCCCCTGAGCCAAGATGAAAGGAGCTGTGTTACAGAGGAAGGCAGACTGCACATAGACTTTCATATAAACATTACACAAGTCATGAGAAAGGTGGCCCCTGAGCCAAGATGAAAGGAGCTGTGTTACAGAGGAAGGCAGACTGCACATAGACTTTCATATAAACATTACACAAGTCATGAGAATGGTGGGCCCTGAGCCAGGATGAAAGGAGCTGTGTTACAGAGGAAGGCAGACTGCACATAGACTTTCATATAAACATTACACAAGTCATGAAAAAGTGGAAGAAATGGGGAGAGAGAGAGAGAGAGAGAGAGAGAGAGAGAGAGAGAGAGAGGGAGGGAGAGAGGGAGGGAGAGAGCGAGGGAGAGAGAGAGGGAGAGAGAGAGAGAGAGAGGGAAAGAGAGAGAGAGTGAAAGAGAGAGAGAGAGAGAGAGAGAGAGAGAGAGAGAGAGAGAGAGAGAGAGAGAGAGAGAGAGAGAGAGAGAGAGAGAGAGAGAGAGAGAGAGAGAGAGCGAGAGACAAGACAAGCATGGGTGTATTTTACATAATTTGCCAGGGAATCCTTAATTCATGATAATAAATCTAATCAAATCAAATGTATATGTCAAATACACATGGTTAGTAGATGTTAATGCGAGTGTAGCGAAATGCTTGTGCTTCTAGTTCCGACAATGCAGTAATAACCAACGAGTAATCTAACCTAACAATTCCAAAACTACTACCTTATACACACAAGTGTAAAGGGATAAAGAATATGTACATAAAGATATATGAATGAGTGATGGTACAGAACGGCATAGGCAAGATGCAGTATATGGTATCGAGTACAGTATATACATATGAGATGAGTAATGTAGGGTATGTAAACAAAGTGGCATAGTTTAAAGTGGCTAGTGATACATGTATTACATAAAGATGCAGTAGATGATATAGAGTACAGTATATACATATACATATGAGATGGATAATGTAGGGTATGTAAACATTATATTAAGTAGCATTGTTTAAAGTGGCTAGTGATATATTTTACATCAATTTCCATCAATTCCCATTATGAAAGTGGCTGGAGTTGAGTCAGTGTGTTGGCAGCAGCCACTCAATGTTAGTGGTGGCTGTTTAACTGTCTAATGGCCTTGATATAGAAGATGTTTTTCAGTCTCTCGGTCCCTGCTTTGATGCACGTGTACTGACCTCGCCTTCTGGATGATAGCGGGGTGAACAGGCAGTGGCTCGGGTGGTTGTTGTCCTTGATGATCTTTATGGCCTTCCTGTGACATTGGGTGGTGTAGGTGTCCTGGAAGGCAGGTAGTTTGCCCCCGGTGATGCGTTGTGCAGACCTCACTACCCTCTGGAGAGCCTTACGGTTGTGGGCGGAGCAGTTGCCGTACCAGGCGGTGATACAGCCCGACAGGATGCTCTCGATTGTGCATCTGTAGAGGTTTGTGAGTGCTTTTGGTGACAAGTCAAATTTCTTCAGCCTCCTGAGGTTGAAGAGGCGCTGCTGCGCTTTCTTCACGATGCTGTCTGTGTGGGTGGACCAATTCAGTTTGTCTGTGATGTGTACGCTGAGGAACTTAAAACTTACTACCCTCTCCACTACTGTCCCATCGATTTGGATAGGGGGGTGCTCCCTCTGCTGTTTCCTGAAGTCCACAATCATCTCCTTAGTTTTGTTGACGTTGAGTGTGAGGTTGTTTTCCTGACACCACACTCCGAGGGCCCTCACCTCCTCCCTGTTGGCCGTCTCGTCATTGTTGGTAATCAAGCCTACCACTGTAGTGTCGTTCACAAACTTGATGATTGAGTTGGAGGCGTGCATGGCCATGCAGTTGTGGGTGAACAGGGAGTACAGGAGAAGGCTAAGAACGCACCCTTGTGGGGCCCCAGTGTTGAGGATCAGCGGGGTGGAGATGTTGTTACCTACCCTCACCACCTGGGAGTGGCCCGTCAGGAAGTCCAGTACCCAGTTGCACAGGGCGGGGTCGAGACCCAGGGTCTCGAGCTTGATGACGAGTTTGGAGGGTACTATGGTGTTAAATGCTGAGCTGTAGTCGATGAACAGCATTCTCACATAGGTATTCCTCTTGTCAAGATGGGTTAGGGCAGTGTGCAGTGTGGTTGCGATTGCATCGTCTGTGGACCTCTTTGGGCGGTAAGCAAATTGGAGTGGGTCTAGGGTGTCAGGTAGGGTGGAGGTGATATGGTCCTTGACTAGTCTCTCAAAGCACTTCGTGATGACGGAAGTCGTTTAGCTCAGTTACCTTAGTTTTCTTGGGAACAGGGACAATGGTGGCCCTCTTGAAGCATGTGGGAACAGCAGACTGGGATAAGGATTGATTGAATATGTAATACACTTAATCAATTGGACAATAAATATACACATTCAACTGTGGCTAAAAGCTGTATAATGTATGCCAACAACTAATTTCTATAATTGCTGTCAACAGCTATTATTACACGCTGAACATTACTGAGTACAATACAGGCATGCAATGAAGCCCCCAGCTTTTGGTCTTGTTCTTTTGACAGTGCTGAGTGTAGTTAGGCCATTCCAACTGTCCAACAATCAGTACGATGCACCAAACAGCGACAAGCAACTCCACTCCTGATGTTGACTTGAGAATGATTTGGAGGACGGCTTCTATTCCATAGGGTGCCTTCTATTCTGTTACACTGCTTAAAAATGGTCCTTGCTATGCGCGATTCTTGGGACGCCCTGCCCTATTGAAGTTGAAAGGTTTAACGTTTAAGGTAAGGGTGAAGGTTATGGTTAGGGTTTGGTAAGAGTTAAGGTTATGGTTATAGTTATGGGTAGGGGTTAAGGTTAGGGTTAGGGTAGAAATGTCTGAAGGTTTCCGAATAGCACTAACCATTTTGAAATCACACTGGCTATTCTGCACATGAGAAACAAAAATATGGAATATGTGATAATTAGCATATGATTTTTGAATTTAGAAAATGAGAGAATGTTTTTTCCTAACACCTCAATTTTGTAAACTATTCTATGCATTTTTGTGCCAATTTATTCCACAATTTCATTCATTTTTTTTTGTTTAATAAGTGAGAAAACCGTATTGATATATATCTTTGACAAAGATAGAAATTTGCCATTTCCTTAAGTGCATTTATAAAGCTACTTGGTACAGTTGGAGGAAACGGGTACAAAAGTATCTATATCCACAGTAAAACGAGTCCTGTATCGGCATAACCTGAAAAGTTGCTCAGCAAGGAAGAAGCCACTGCTCCAAAACTGGCATAAAAAAGCCAGATATGGCTAAATATGATCCCCAATCAGAGACAACGATAAACAGCTGCCTCTGATTGGGAACCATACCAGGCCAACATATAAATATAATGACCTAGATGACCCTTTCTAGTCACACCCCGACCTAACCAACATTGAAAATAAAAAGCTCTATGGTCAGGGCGTGACAAATAATCAACAATTTTGCTCTTTATTTAGACATCTTACATATAAAACTTTATTTTTTTCATCGAAAATTGTGAATAACTCACCCCAGGTTAATGAGAAGGGTGTGCTTGAAAGGATGCACATATCTCTGCAATGTTAGGTTGTATTGGAGAGAGTCTCAGTCTTAAATCATTTTCCACACACAGTCTGTGCTTGTATTTAGTTTTCATGCTAGTGAGGGCCAAGAATCCACTCTCACAAAGGTACGTGGTTATAAAGGGCATCAGTGTCTTAACAGCAAAATTTGCCAAGGCAGGATAGTCTGAGGGCAGCCCAATCCAGAAATCTGGCAGTGGCTTTTGTAACCCTTTGTCACAATTTTATGAGGCTCTTGCTCAGATATCGATAAGTGGACTGGAGGCAGGGCAAGAAAGGGATAACAAATCCAGTTGTTTGCGTCATCCGTTTTGTGAAAGTACCTGCGTAATTGCACACCCAACTCACTCAGGTGCTTCGCTATATCACATTTGACATTGTCCGTAAGCTTGAGTTAATTTGCACACAAAAATCATACAATGATGGAAAGACCTGTGTGTTGTCATTGTTAATGCAGACAGAGAAGAGCTCCAAATTCTTAATCATAGCCTCAATTTTATCCCGCACATTGAATAAAGTTGCGGAGAGTCCCTGGAATCCTAGATTCAGATCATTCAGGTGATAAAAAACATCACCCAGATAGGCCAGTCATGTGAGAGACTCAGCATCATGCAAGCGGTCAACAAGTGAAAATGATGGTAAGTAAAGAAAACTTTAACCTGGTCTCTCAATTTAAAAAAAAAAATTGTAAATACGTTGCCCCTTGATAACCAAAGCACATGTATGTGTATGTTGTAAAAGCGTTACATGGTCACTGCCCATATCATTGCATAGTGCAGAAAATACACAAGAGTTCAGGGGCCTTGCTTTAACAAAGTCCACCACTTTCACTGTATTGTCCGAAATGTCTTTCAAGCTATCAGGCAATCCTTTGGCAGCAAGAGCCTCTCGGTGGATGCTGCAGTGTACCCAAGTGGTGTTGGGAGCAACTGCTTGCACGTGCATTACCACTCCACTATGTCTCCCTGTCATGGCTTATGCAGAAGAGGATGTCTTCCTTAATTGACCCACGAAAAACGTAACGGACATATACCAGGAGCTGTGCCAGGCCACGTCTGTTGACTCATCCAGCTGAAACGCATACAATTCACTAGCTTGAATGCAAAGCAGTAATTGTTTCAAAACATCTCCTGCCATGTCACTGATGCGTCGTGAAACAGTGTTGTTTTTTGGGATTTCCCCCAGCATTGTCCCAGCCATATCCGCGGCAGCAGGAAGAATGAAGTTCTCCGCAATAGTATGGGGTTGCCTGTCCTAGCCACTCGATAGCTCACCATATAAGACGCTTCTAGCTCATTCTTATTAATGGTATCTCTTGCTTTTATACGTATCTTACTACTTGAAACTCATAATAATTCTCACTCAAAAAACTCCCATTACTTATTTTTCAAATGGGCATGTTTTGTTTCTAAATGTCTGCGCAAGAGTGAATGTTTCATCGAGTTGTGACACATTACTTTTGCACATATAACACACTGTGGCTGAAGAAAGGCACTACTCCCAATATAAGTGAACCCCAAATCAATGTAGTTCTCATCATATTTGTGCGTCTTCGATGGCCCAACGTCCCTGTCTGTTGTTCGGTGCTTTCCCGGGTAAGGGGGCAGTAGCTCTTCGGCTGCATCAGATTCACAACTGTCAGTGTCCATGCCAGCTGGGCTAACAACAAATGTAGAATTACTGATGCTAGCATTGGATGTGCTCGTGGAAGCAGAACAACTGGTGTCGTCGATAGGTGCAGGTGTAGTACTGCTGGTAATAGCAGTACTACCAGTAGAGCTTGTATGTGTCTCTATGGACGCAGGCCTTACTTTTTTAAACATTTTATCAATTTTCGAGCAAATGGAATGAGCAGCAGCTACGTTTGGCTATATATAGACCGTTAGTGGAATTCCCGCAAGAGAGTAACGGTTAATGTGATTCGAAGTTAATTATTTGACTAGTCTGTACCTGTATTTAACATTGTGTTGTTACCAGGCTGCTATATGAATAGGTCTCTCGGACAATTTTTCTTGGGTCACTATAACTATATCTATTTTGCCAATTGGATTGATCCCCTCTACCACACGGAACCCCACTAATCTACTAACGGAAACGCACAAAGTGGCTAAAAACAGAACACCGTCCTACGCTAGCTTGCTACCGATGGTCCGGCTAGCTATCTGAATCGCCGTTACCCCAACCAACCTCACTACTCACTGGACCCTTATGATCACTCGACTAAGCATGCCTCTCCTAATGTCAATATGCCTTGTCCATTGCTGTTCTGGTTAGTGTTTATTGGCTTATTTCACTGTAGAGCCTCTAGCCCTGCTCATTATGCCTTATCCAAACTTTCAGTTCCAACACCCACACATGCGATGACATCACTAGGTTTCAATGATGTTTCGAGAGACAATATCTCTCTCATACTCAATACCTAGGTTTACCTCCACTGTATTCACATCCTACCATACCTTTGTCTGTACATTATACCTTGAAGCTATTTTATCGCCCCCGGAAACCTCCTTTTACTCTCTGTTCCGGACGTTCTAAATGACCAATTCTCATATCCTACTCCTCCTCTGTTCCTCTGGTGATATAGAGGTGAATCCAGGCCCTGCAGTGCCTAGCTCCACTACTATTCCCGAGGCGCTCTCTTTTGATGACTTCTGTAACCGTAATAGCCTTGGTTTCATGCATGTTAACATTAGAAGACTCCTCCCTAAGCTTGTTTTATTCACTGCTTTAGCACACCCTGCCAACCCGGATGTTCTAGCCGTGTCTGAATCCTGGCTTAGGAAGACCACCAAAAATTCTGAAATCTCCATTCCTAACTACAACATTTTCAGACAAGATAGAACGGCCAAAGGGGGCGGTGTTGCAATCTACTGCAGAGATAGCCTGCAGAGTTCTGTCCTACTATCCAGCTCTGTACCCAAAACAATTTACTTTAAAAAAAAATCCACCTCTCTAAAAACAAGTCTCTTACTGTTGCCACCTGCTATAGACCACACTCTGCCTCCAGCTGTGCTCTGGACACCATATGTGAACTGATTGCCCCCCATCTATCTTCAGAGCTCGTGCTGCTAGAAGACCTAAACTGGAACATGCTATAGACCCCAGCCATCCTACAATCTAAGCTTGATGCCCTCAATCTCACACAAAATATCAATGAACCTACCAGGTACCACCCCAAAGCCGTAAACACGGGCACGTTTGGCGTGAGATAGATATCATCCTAACCAACTTGCCCTCTAAATACACCTCTGCTGTTTTCAACCAAGATCTCAGCAATCCCTGCCTCATTGCCTGCATCCGTAATGGGTCTGCAGTCAAACGACCTCCACTCATCACTGTCAAACGCTCCCTGAAACACTTCAGTGAGCAGGCCTTTCTAATCGACCTGGCCGGGGTATCCTGGAAGGACATTGACCTCATCCCGTCAGTAGAGGATGCCTGGTTATTTTTTTAAATGCCATCTTAAATAAGCATGCTCCATTCAAGAAATGTTTAACCAGGAACAGGTATAGCCCCTGGTTCTCTCCAGACCTGACTAGCCTTAACCAACACAAAAACATCCTATGGTGTTCTGCATTAGTGTCACGTTCTGACCTTTGTTCCTTTGTTTTGTCTTTTGTTTTAGTATGGTAGGGCGTGAGTTGGGTGGGTTGTCTATGTTAGTTTGTCTATGATTTTCTATTTCTGGGTTTGGCCTGGTATGGTTCTCAATCAGAGGCAGCTGTCAATTGTTGTCCCTGATTGAGAACCATATTTAGGTAGCCTGTTTTCCATTGTGTTTTGTGGGTGGTTGTTTCCGGTTTAGTGTTTTTGTTTCACCTTTCAGGACTGTTAGTTTGTCATGTTTGTTGTTTTGTCTAGTGTTGCATATTTCATTAAATAATATGAACCCTTACCACGCTGCACCTTGGTCCTCCTCTCCTTCCCCAGACGATACGCATTACAATTAGCATCAAACAGCCCCCGTGATATGCAACTTTTCAGGGAAGCTAGAAACCAATACACGCAGGCAGTTAGAAAAGCCAAGGCTAGCATTTTTCTAGCAGAAATTTGCTTCCTGCAACACAAATTCAAAAAAGTTCTGGGACACTGTAAAGTCCATGGAGAATAAGAACACCTCCTCCTGGCTGCCCACTGCACTGAGGATAGGAAACACTGTCACTACCGATAAATCCACTATAATTGAGAATTTCAATAAGAATTTTTCTACGGCTGGCCATGCTTTCCACCTGGCTACCCCTACCCCGGTCAACAGCACTGCAACCACCACAGCAACTCTCCCAAGCCTTCCCCATTTCTCCTTCTTCCAAATCCAGTCAGCTGATGTTCTGAAAAAGCTGCAAAATCTGGACCTTTACAAATCAGCCGAGCTAGACAATCTGGACCCTTTCTTTCTAAAATCATCTGCCGAAATTGTTGCAACCTCTATTACTGGCCTGTTCAACCTCTCTTTCGTGTCTTCCGAGATTCCCAAAGATTGGAAAGCAGCTGCGGTCATCCCCCTCTTCAAAGGGGGGGACACTCTTGACCCAAACTGCTACAGACCTACATCTGTCCTACCCTGCCTTTTTAAGGTCTTCGAAAGCCAAGTCAACAAACAGATTACCGACAATTTTGAATCCCACCATACCTTCTCCGCTATGCAATCTGGTTTCAGAGCTGGTCATGGGTGCACCTCAGCCACACTCAAGGTCCTAAACGATATCTTAACCGCCATCGATAAGAAACAATACTGTGCAGCCGTATTCATTGACCTGGCCAAGGCTTTCGACTCTGTCAATCACCACATCCTCATCGGCAGACTCGATAGCCTTGGTTTCTCAAATGATTGCCTCGCCTGGTTCACCAACTATTTCTCTGATAGAGTTCAGTGTGTCAAATCGGAGGGCCTGTTGTCCGGGCCTCTGGAAGTCTCTATCGGGGTGCCACAGTCTTCAATTCTTGGACCGACTCTTTTCTCTGTATACATCAATGATGTCGCTTTTTCTGCTGGTGAGTCTCTGATCCACCTCTACGCAGATGACACCATTCTGTATACTTCTAGCCCTTCTTTGGAATCTGTGTGAACAACCCTCCAGATGAGCTTCAATGCCATACAGCTCTCCTTCTGTGGCCTCCAATTGCTCTTAAATACAATTAAAACTAAATGCATGCTCTTCAACCGATCGCTGCCTGCACCTGCCCGCCCGTCCAACATCACTACTCTGGACAGTTCTGTCTTAGAATATGTGGACAACTACAAGGTGTCTGGTTAGACTGTAAACTCTCCTTCCAAACTCACATCAAACATCTCCAATCCAAAGTTAACTCTAGAATTGGCTTCCTATTTCGCAAAAAAGCCTCCTTCACTCATGCTGCCAAACATACTCTTGTAAAACTAACCATCCTACCGATCCTCGACTTCGGCGACTTTTGCTTTATCTTGGCCAGGTCGCAAATGTAAATGAGAACTTGTTCTCAAATTGCCTACCTGGTTAAATAAAGGTGAAATATATCAAATAAAATAACAATTTCGCTGAGCACTAGATGATTTAATTTTATTTTTGGCAGTGAAACGAGGCTACTCAGGCGAGAGGAAAACCTCACCAAAATGTATAGCCCCATGGGAAAATATATATGGACTGTGTGTATGTATATATATATATATATATATATATATATGACTTTTTTTATCACATTTTTATTTGGCGTACCCCTGACGGCATTGCGCGTACCCCAGTTTGGGAATACCTGGTCCAGGGAAAGGAAAGTGGCACTAGTGAGCCCATAGGTTAATCAGCAAGCGGGTGACATACCTGCCCTTGAGATAGGAAGCAATGTGAATATATTATGCTTACTGAATATGAATACAAGTGACATCCATTCAGACCTGCCTTATTGATTGAACTTTTGTGAACTACATTACTTCAGTATAACGTTTTGCTACAGGTTTCCTCCTGGTTCTATTTAAAGTCATGCTCTCAAATTGTTTTGAGAACATTATTAAGCAACAATTAAGCAACAATAGGAATATCAGTAGGCCTACGTCAGCATAACATTTCATACAGTTTCCCTCATTATCCTTTTTAAAGTCATGTTCTCAAACTGTTCAGAGAACATTAAGAAACAATGTTCTTCTGTGGGAATTTCCAAACTTCCACAAAACATTCCACAAAAGTTCTGAAGTGGTTCTATTTAAAATGGTCTGAATTTAGCAATGTTCTCAGAATGTTCAGAGAATGTATGGTTCTCTTTTAAGGTAATTGTTGGCAATATTCTGGGAATGTAAAAAAAAAATGGCATTCCAGACATTAACATAAAATCACAAGAAGACTTTTGTAACGCTCAGAAAACGTTCTAAGAATGTTATTTAAAAACCTATACATTTCCTTCTCAGCGTCAACCAAACTATATTTATCAGGTGTGCTGGCCACGCCCACTAAATGGCCACACCTGGTCTTATTGAGTGCAAGTTTCCTTGGAAAAGAGGTCTGTTTCAATAGATTAAAATGAACAGCTTTGTCTGCATAAAAAAATGGTGCAGTGGACTAATTCCAGGGATAGAGAACAGAAAATCATAGGTTTGAATATCACTTATGCCATGTCACAATAACAATAACAAATGTGTTCATTACTAATGCCTAAACAAATTAATTTACTTGTGTCCTGCTATATTTGTGCTTGGAGTTCAAAAAAGTTTACTCAAAATAACATGGCAATCCTATTAAAACTCGTATTGAAACATTCAGTCAATGTTTTTAGGAAGTTATTTATAAACCTCCAAATAACCTTTACATTTAATTCAGAGAATGTTGAGAAAACTTTAAATAATAACCATAACAAAACTTTCACAACATTTAGAGAATGTTCTCAGAATGTTATTTAATTACCTTCAAATAACCTATAAATTCTGTTCTCAGAGCGTTAATGAAACCTCCCAGGAAACTTTCAGGGAAGCAAAGTAAAACGTTCTAAAAACCTCCTTGCAACATTAATGTTCCCGGAACAGGCAAAATTGTCACTTATGTTCTCAGAATGTTAAAAAAAAAAAAAACTACCGGTCAGGTAACTTATCACTTCCTTCCCACAGCCAATGTGAAACCAAAAACATACATTCCCACAACTTCCAAGGAACCAAATGTGCTAGCTGGGTACGGTTTGATCTTTTAATTTTTCTAAAGGCTAAACTAGTTGGCTAAACTAGTTGCCAATCAAATGTAGGATAAGAACTGAGATGTGTAGGTCAATACCTTTTGAGGCTTCCTTATAAGTTCCACATATGGTAAAGAAACAACTTCTCGTGAAATTAGGCTTTTACATTAGTTTTACCCGAACAATTATCGTACCTGGGTCACCAAAAAGCAACAAAAAAATCTCCCAATAACGAACAAACTGTAAAATACAACATGATTTACAGATAGTACAGACCATGATCTTTCTTTATCGCAAAACATAATACCAAAAAATGCACTTTTTCTCTATTGGTTGTTGATATTACCATTAAAATCAACAAAAGGTTATGTAGGCCTACATTTTAGACAAGATGGTCATGAACTTGAACTAGGCATATAGCAGGTATTTCATTGTATACCCGAATCTCAGCATGTATGGTCATATGGGTGTTGTAAGCATATAGTCCTATGAGTTCACAAAAATAAGACATCTAATTAAATCCAAAAACCAACTGAATCTACGATTTTAGTTGGTTAGAAAAATGCAAATATGTTAACCTAAGCGCTCAAAGCAGCGCTCGGTCAATGCCGACTGTCACGGTATAAAAATAGGCCTATTGAAATGTTGGTATGCTGTATACAGCGAAGATTGACGAAGATTGACAACGTACAGCCTCCATTTGAAGTAAATTGTGTCCGGTTCGTTCATAAATGTACAGAATATTTGTTTTAGAACCCTGCTCCGCACAGAGACCCAAAACTATATTATATGTTTGTGCCACAAAATTATGTTTTGCCTATTATTTACATATTTATATTGCAAATATTGTGATAGCCCTATAGTCATTTAAAGTTCTTTCCTCGGTTTTAATGTTTTGATTCTTGCGTAATTATTTGAATTCAAAATGGAATGCCTTTCAAATTCGTTGGCGTATCATCCTAAATTGTAGGCTTACTTCCAAATTCTAGATTCAAATTGTTATGGATGTTATGTACATTTAATTTAATGGATTACCCAACTTTTTCATCTCAATGTAGGCAGTTCTGAAATAAACGAATGAGGACTGTTTAGCCTTGTGTTTTGTGATCTATTTTCAAGATGCTTCTGTAAACCATAAAGATTTAAGAAGTCAAATAGAAAAAGATATACCTCATTTAATTGGCGTGACCATATTTAGTTATGACAAACCAAGACATGGTGGTTGGTAACCTATACAGTGGATATTGTGAAACATATCCATTCACTATAGACCTCAAATTAATACATTGAGTTAATTATGCTACAAGCCCGAAGAACAGTCGAAGCGTTTCTCATATATTTGGGCAGAATTACAATTAAAATATATTGGGATATAATTAGACATTTAGCCTACACAAAATATATTGCTGCATGCGAGAAAGAGTGAGCGAGAGAGAGAGAGAGCGAGAGAGAGAGAGCGAGTGAGACAGAGAGAGAGCGCGAGACAGAGAGAGAGAGCGAGAGAGAGAGCGCGAGAGAGAGCGCGAGACAGACAGAGAGAGCGAGAGAGAGAGCGAGTGAGACAGAGAGAGAGCGCGAGACAGAGAGAGCGAGACAGAGACAGAGAGAGTTAGAGAGACAGAGAGTGTGTGTGTGTAGGACCTAGGATATGGCTAAAGATACTAGCAGTTATAGAACCGATTGCCCTCTTATGGTCTACAACTGCTTAAGGTTGTAAGGTCTGGTACAAGTCAACATTCGCCGTCCATCCATGTCTGAGTATGTCGGAAGATGAAGTGGAAACCGGCCACTAAGGGCAATATTGAGCGCTGTTGCCTTCACTGTTTTGGACAGGGATTCCGTGTTGCGTGTTCGAATCCAGCTACTGAAAGTTGCTTTTGATATTTTTGTTTGAAGCCTATCCTTAAGCCTTACCTTGATCATTTGGAGTTAATGCATAGCCGTAAGAATTTAGACTTAATGCCTAAACGTAATACTAACCTTAAACACTTACACATTTGGCTTTTAGAACAACTTTGAAGTTTGACTTTGAAGAAACATGTATGAATGTCTATTTCTGACATGAGACTGTGAAATATTGTAAGTCTGGTGTCCACTCACCAACCAATAATTCACTAAATGGGACAAACACCCAATTAACCCTTGAATGGTGTTTATGTTTTGTTTTTTTTGTTATTTACCCAATGTCTGCGGGTTTGATGGACATTATTGGGTTTTTTAAATTATACAGCCAAAACAATTTATGTAAAAATAATACTAATAATAAAATAAAATAAAAATTAATACTTAGATTTTGATTTATACCACTTACAAGCAACATAGACAGCATAAATGGTTCATATTTGCCATTTACCTCTGCTAGATCACATTTATCAATAAAAGCGCTATTTATTTTATTGTAAAATGTGATTTTTGTAAACAATAATCTATTATAAACAATACATGATAAAATATAAACAATATAAGGTTTTCAGCACTATTGATGCTTATTGCTTTGAACTGAACAAATTGGAAGGACACATTTTACATACAGTATTTTTTGGAAATGATGAATCACACCCATTGAACACAAATTAAGGCCAGTCTACACACCATATGAGGGTCAGAGTTTTACTGTGTGTGTAGCAAATATATTTCTTGCACTTGATGCATGTGTACTGTGTCTTCCTGTCCTTCTTGGGTCCACACACATCTTGTTGCTACTGGCTGCAATCTGGAATGATGAAAACACAGTTCAGGAATTTTACTAACATCTCACTCACATATAGTTACAGCAGGCCAACGTAGGAGAGTCAGACACACACATATGCAACACTTACTTCCGGTATTGGAGTTGATGGTTCTGTGGGTCGGGATAATGGGGCACCAGCATCCTCCTCCTGAATCCTCCTCACGATGGCTGGAGAAGCTGGGGTCCTTGGGATATGTTGCCTCCTCTGGATTTGAGGTGTTAACAATGTCTTTCCCAGCTCCACGAGAAAGAGGTTCCAATCTGGGTTCAATGCCATCTAGATGAGAAACGCATTGTACGCCGATGTCCAAGATGTTGAAGATTATCACAAGTGGCCAGCGTAGGGTTCTCCTTTTGGAGCTATAGACAGTCACCAGTTTGTCTAAATTGTCCACCCATCCTGTTGTGGCAGTGTAATCCATTTTGATTTATGTTTTTTGATGTTCCTGGCCACAGATTCTCAGATCCCCATGCAGCATACTCATCAGTACCACATTTTTGACTTTCTTTGGCACGTAGGACACTAGAGACGTGTCGGCCATGAACACAAACTTAGAGGAATTGATAGGCCTGTTCTGTGTATTCAACAGCTGAGGTGGGAGCTCTGGCTTGTTTTTTTCGTACTGTTCCTACCATTGTCAGTTTCCTCTTGAGGAGCTCCTGTCCCAGTTTGTGCGAAGTAAAAAAGTTATTGCATGTGATATCACATCAAGGACAACCAGCATCCCTTAGTTCTTTTCAGGGGCTCTTCCATCTGGCTTCCCCATATACACGTGCAAGTTCCACGCATGTGATGAAACAGCATCACAGGCAGTCCAGATATTGATTCCATATTTTTGGAATCTTGGTAAGCTTCCCGAAAATGATGTCATGGCTTTAGAGACTTCTGATAGGCAAATTGACATTTTGAGTCAATTGGAGGTGTACCTGTGGATGTATTTCAAGGCCTACCTTCAAAACTCAGTGCCTCTTTGCTTGACATCATGGGGAAAATAAAAATAAATCAGCCAAGACCTCAGAAAAAAAATTGCTGACCTCCACAATTCTGGTTCATCCTTGGGAACAAATTCCAAACGCCTAAAGGTACCACGTTCATCTGTACAAACAATAGTACGCAAGTATAAACACCATGGGACCACGCAGCCGTCATACCGCACAGGAAGGAGACGCCTTCTGTCTCCTAGAGATTAACGCACATTGGTGTGACAAGTGTTAATCAATCCCAGAACAACAGCAAAGGATCTTGTGAAGATGCTGTAGGAACCAGGTACAAAAGTATCTATATCCACAGCTAAACGAGTCCTATATCGACATAACCTGAAAGGCCGCTCAGCAAGGAAGAGCCAGACTACGTTTTGCAACTGCACATGGGGACAAAATGTGTACTTTTTGGAGATATGTCCTCTGGCCTGATGAAACATAATTAGAACTGTTTGGCCGTAATGACCATACAGTTTGCAAGGAAAAAGGGGGAGACTTGCAAGCCGAAGAACACCATCCCAACCGTGAACCACGCGGGTGGCAGCATCATGTTGTGGGGGTGCTTTGCTGCAGGAGGGACTGGTGCACTTCACAAAATAGATTGCATCATGAGGGTGGAAAAGTATGTGGATATATTGAAGCAACATCTCAAGACATCAGCCAGGAAGGTAAAGCTTGGTCGGAAGTGGGTCTACAAAATGGACAATGACCCCAAGCATACTTCCAAAGTTGTGGAAAAACGGCTTAAGGACAGCAAAGTCAAGGTATTGGAGTGGCCATCACAAAGCCCTGACCTCAATCCCATAGAAAATTTGTGGGCAGAACTGAAAAAGTGTGTGCTAGCAAGGAGGCCTACAAACCTGACTCAGTTACACCAGCTCTGTCAAGAGGAATGGGCCAAAATTCACCCAACTTATTGTGGGAAGCTTGTGGATGTTACGATCTACTAGGTGTGGTGGGTGGAATCAGGCGCAGAGAGCAGGGTTCAGTCGTTTCTTCAGATTTATTCCCCAGCGCAACAAAAACAGTCACGCCAACACACAGGGCGTAAATAAGTTGCCAGTCCGAAACAACAACAGGACTATACAGTCCGGAGAATAAGTACAAGAATAAATCACACCATCAAAACACAGAGTAACAAAAACAAGCAAAACAAACAAAAAAAACAAATACCCAGCGGGCCTAGTGCCCCTAAATAACCTACAAACAAACCCTAATACAAAACAGGTGTACCCAATTAACCAATAACCCAAAACAAACGGAAAGGGAATCGATGGCAGCTAATAGGCCGGCGACGACGACCGCCGAGCACCGCCCGAACAAGAAGAGGCACCATCCTCGGCGAGGTTCGTGACAGTGGAAGGTTATCCGAAATGTTTAACAATTGAAAGGCAATGCTGCTAAATTCTAATTGAGTGTATGTAAACTTCTGACCCACTGTGAATGTGATGAATGAAAGAAAAGCTGAAATTAATCATTCTCTCTACTATTATTCTGACATTTCATATTCTTAAATTAAAGTGGTGATCCTAACTGACCTAAAACAGGGGATGTTTAATAGGATTAAATGTCAGGAATTGTGAAAAACTGAGTTTAAATGTAGTTGGCTAAGGTGTATGTAAACGTCCGACTTCAACTGTATCTGATATGGGCAGAAAGCTTACATTCTTGTTAATCTAACTTCACTGTCCAATTTACAGTAGCTATTACAGTGAAAGAATACCATGCTATTGTTTGAGGAGAGTGCACAGTTTTGAACTTGAAAATGTGTTAATAAACCAATTAGGCACATTTGGGCCGTCTTGATACAACATTTTGAACAGAAATACAATGGTTCATTGAATCAGTGTAAAACTTTGCAGATACACTGCTGTCATCTAGTTGCCAAAATCTAAATTGTGACTATGGTATCAAGGGTATGCATATCCTTGCTTCAGATCCTGAGCTACAGGCAATTAGATTTGATTTTGTCATTTTAGGCGAAAATTGAACAAAATGGGCCGATCCTTATGAGGATATATATAAGAATCACAAACTGTGCATGTAAATGAGTTTGATCCATCTCTCTTCTATAACATCCTTATCACATTGGCATCCATGCTGGGTGGCTCATTTATTGGGCAAGAGGACCATTCAATTTTAGCATTTTTTAACATCCATATTTCTCCTCTTGCAGGCTGCTGTTGAACTGGTTGGTGACAGGCTTGTCTTGAGGGTCAATCTCATCCACTTCTTTCAACAGAATTGTCAGAGACATGATCCTCATATTTGGAAAATTCTTCATCTTCCAAAGTGGAAGACGTTCCTTCCACACTAGCTTCTCTCTCTGCAAAAATTATTTCTCAGGTCCTCTGAGCAGAGATTATTTTTGCCATAGTGATTGATTGTGGTAAGGAGCCACAAATATTTATTTATTTGTTTGCCATGTATTTGCTATTTATTTGCTATGTATTTGCTATTGCACCTAACTGGAGTAGAGTGTGGGAAAATACTCGTATCGAAATAATGTCTCAAAATAATGTATTTTAATAACATTGTGTAGTTTCACACACTACAGAGTGTAAAAAGTGCGAGAAAAGCGGGAGACAGGCAGGTTCTTGGTGCTATGAAGAAAAAAAAAATGAAAAAAATGTCGATTTTTGTTTCCAACTGCTGTGTCTTTGTGAGATGCAATGTAGGTGAATGGATGATCTCTGCATGTGTGGTTTGCACCGTGAAGCATGGTGGAGATGGTGTGATGGTGTGGGGGTGCGTTGCTAGTGACACTGTTGAAGATTTATTTAGAATTCAAGGCACACTTAACCAGCATCACTACAACAGCATTTTGCAGTGATACGCCAACCCATCTAGTTTGCGCATAGTGTGGCTATCATTTGTTTTTCTACAGAACAATGAACCAAACACACCTCCAGGCTGTGTAAGGACTATTTGACCAAGAAGGAGAGTGGTGGAGTTCTTCATAAGATGACCTGACCTCCACAATCACCCAATCTCAACCTATTTGACAACAAGTTCCTGGAGTGGTCTAGACAGTCTCCAGATCTCAACCCCATAGAAAATCTTTGGAGGGGGTTGAAAGTCCGTGTTGCCAATCAACAGCCCCAAAACATCACTGCTCTAGAGGAGACCTGCATGGAGGAATGGGCCAAAATACCAGCAACAGTGTGTGAAAACCTTGTGAAGACTTACAGAAAACGTTTGACCTCTGTCATTGCCAACAAACGGTATTTAACAAAGTATTGAGATAAACTTTTGTATTGACCAAATACTTATTTTCCACCATAATTTGCAAATAAATTCATAAAAAAACCTACAATGTGATTTTCTGGATTTTTTTTCTCATTTTGTCTGTCATAGTTGAAGTGTACCTATGATGAAAATTACATGCCTCTCTCATCTTTTTAAGTGGGAGAACTTGCACAATTGGTGGCTGACTAAATACTTTTTTGCCCCACTGTACATATGAGATGAGTAATGTAGGGTATGCAAACATTATATAAGTGGCATTGTTTAGAGATACATTTATTACATCCCATTTTTATTATTAACCTCTCTAGGGTATGTGGGATGCTACCGTCCCACCTGGCCAACATCCAGTGAGATTGCAGAGCACCAAATTCAAATACAGAAATACTAATTAAAAAAAATCAGAAAAGATACAACTATTTTACATAGGTTTAAAGATTAGCTTCTTGTGAATCCAACCACGGTGTCAGATTTCAAAAATGCTTTATGGCGAAAGCATACCTTGCGATTATTTGAGAACATCGCCCAGCAGACAAATCATTACAAACAGTAACCAGCCAAGTAGAAGAGTTACACAAGTCAGAAATAGAGATAAAATTAATCAATTACCTTTGATGATCTTCATATGGTTGCTCTCAGAAGAATTTCATTTATCCAATAAATGTTCCATTTGCTAGATAAAGTCTCTCTTTTTATCCAAAAACCTCCATTTTGTTTGCACGTTTTCTTCAATAATCCACAGGCTCAAACGCAGTCACAACAGGCAGACATAAAATCAAAATTGTATCGGTAAAGTTCATAGAAACATGTCAAACGATATTTATATTCAATCCTCAGGTAGTTTTTAGCCTAAATAATCAATAATATTTCAACCGGACAATAACGTTGTCAATATAAAAGGTAAACAAGAAATGCACTCTCTCGGTCGCGCGTATGAAAAAGCTCTGTGACATGGCAGGGACCACTCATTCAGACTGCTCTTACTCCCTCCTTTTTCAGAATACAAGCCTGAAACAATTTCGAAAGACTGTTGACATCTAGTGGAAGGCATAGGAACTGCAATTTAAGTCCTAAGTCAATGGATGATGTAATGGCATTGAATAGAAAACTACAACAACAACAAAAAAATCCTACTTCCTGAATGGATTTTTATCAGGTTTTTGCCTGCTAAATCAGTTCCGTTATACTCACAAACCCTATTTTAACAGTTTTGGAATCTTTAGAGTGTTTTCGATCCAACTCTACCAATTATATGCATATCCTATCTTCTGGGCCTGAGTAGAAGGAAGTTTAATTTGGGCACACTTTTCATCCAAAATTCCAAATGCTGCCCCCTACCCTAGAGAAGTTAAAGTGGCTAGAGATTTGAGTCAGTATGTTGGCAGCAGCCACTCAATGTTAGTGATGGCTGTTTAACAGTCTGATGGCCTTGAGATAGAAGCTGTTTTTCAGTCTCTCGGTCCAAGCTTTGATGCACCTGTACTAACCTCGCCTTCTGGATGATAGCGGGGTGAACAGGCATTTGATATGCTGATCAAATTTAGGGAGCCTTGTTTTCTGATTAGCCTTGTTAAAATCCCCAGCTACAATAAATGCAGCCTCAGAATATGTGGTTTCCAGTTTACATAGAGTCCAATTAAGTTTTTTAAGGGCTGTCGAGGTGTTTGCTTGGTGGGGAATGTACACGACCGTGATTATATTGAAGAGAATTCTGTTGGTAGATAATGCGGTCGGCATTTGATTGTAAGGAATTCTAGGTCAGGGGAACAAAAGGACATGAGTTCCTGTATTTTGTTATGATCACACCACGACTCGTTAATCGTAAGGCATAAACCCCCTCCCTTCTTCTTACCAGAGAGATGTTTGATTCTGTTGGCGAGATGCGTGAAGAAACCTGGTGGTTGTGTCGACTTTGATAACGTATCCTGAGTGAGCCATGTTTCCATGAAACAGAGAATGTTACAATCTCTGATGTCTCTCTGGAAGGCAACCCTTGCTCTGATTTTGTCTACCTTGTTGTCAAGAGACTGGACATTGGCTAGTAGTATACTCTGGAGCGGTGAGGGATGTGCCAGTCTATGGAGCCTGACCTGAAGACCGCTCCATCTGCCCCTTCTGCGGCGCCGTTGTTTTGGTTCGCCTGATGGGATAAGATCCATTGTTCTGGGTGGTGGGCTAAACAGAGGATCCGCTTCGGGAAAGTCGTATTCCTGGTCGTAATGTTGGTAAGTTGACGTTGCTCTTATATCCAATAGTTACTCCCGGCTGTATGTAATAAGACTTAAGATTTCCTGGGGTAACATGTAAGAAATAATACAAAAAAATACAAAATATTGCATAGTTTCCTAAGAACGCAAAGCGAGGCGGCCATCTCTGTCGGCGCCGGATACTAAAGAGGGTAGATAACAGCACATCCGCTATTCTGATCCTCAACACAGGGACCCCTCAGGGGTTTGTGCTCAGTCTCCTCCTGTACTCCCTGTTAACTCATGACGGCACAGCTAGGCAAGAGTCCAACACCATCATTAAGTTTGCCAATGACACAAAAGTGGTAGGCCTGATCACCGACAACAACGAAACAGCCTATAGGGAGGAGGTAAGAGACCTGGCCGTGTGGTGCCAGAATAACAACCTCTCCCTCAACGTGATCAAGACAAAGGAGATGATTGTGGACTACAGGAAAAGGAGGACCGAGCATGCCCCCATTCTCATCGATGGGGCTGCAGTGGAGCAGCTTGAGAGCTTCAAGTTCCTTAATGTCCATATCACCAACTAACTAAAATGGTATGGCTGAGAATTGAATTTTTTGGGAGATTATGTCTACAATTACTTTAATGTTTGTAAATGGTTTTATATTTCATTATTTTTCTAATTTCATTAGATCTTCTATCTCAATGGTAATTTTTTTGAAAATGTAAAGAAATACAATAATTATTAAATCGTATTGGACGTGTGAAAATCATTTCCTTTCACAAGATACATAAAATGATTTTGGTAAAAAGCATGTAGCCCTACCAAGTCTTTCATTGGTATCAAATTAAGCTAATTAGTGCTATACAATAAAATTGCCCTAATGCAGTAGCCCAATGAGTGTTTATGTTCCTGAGTGTTCAGTGGAGGCTGCTGAAGGGGAGAACGGCTCATAATAATGGCTGGAATGGAGCAAATGGAATGGCATTAAACATATGGAAATCATGTGTTGGCTATATTTGATACCATTCCACAGATTCCGCTCCAGCCATTAACACGAGCCCGTCCTCCCCAATTAAGGTACTACCAACCTCCTGTGTGAGCGATGACACAGTATAAAGCATTCATTTGTATCATAAACCTAATGCCTTTCCAAGGTAGCATATTGTGTTTTTGTATATGTTTTACTCAATATGAAGTTCACTGTTTGATTTCTGCTCCTCCTATCCTTCTTGACTGTACCTGGAGCAGAGGTACGAGCGAACTCGTGAACATAATTCTTACAACAAACACCCTCCCACCCGCGCACACACACTTCCACCCACATCTGCTATACCACCCCCTTTCTCACTTCCATACTCACACCCACCCACTCAAACACACGTTACACAAACACAAACACATACAGACACACAACTTTTCCCCACAGACTTGAGTATTTGAGTTGTGTATCTGCCCCTTGTCACTGAGAGCAACTGAATTTAAAAAAGACATTCATATACCCTGACCTATGCCTTTTTAATAACTAGACTTATGTTGAATTCATCTGCTCTCAATGTTCTATCTATGGTCTGTCTTTGGGGAAATTGTGTAGGCCTAATATTAATGTGTATGTGTATACGTAGCCCATGGGCTACTTTGGGTAAAGTGCTAAAGACGTTTACTCTAAGCTCTGAATAAGCGTGTTTATTGAATGTTGCAATAATGCTTAAAAATGTATCACATTTAGGCTACATAATTAGCCTATACACCTTACACAAATGACAGATTAGCCTGTAGGGTAAGTGGTGCCAAAACGAAACCAAAACATGTTTTCTCTCTATCAATAGCACCTAAAGCCAGGTTCTGAAGCTCTAACTGTATGTGAGGGTGACTGGGGGCTGGTCTGGAGACTGGAAAATTCTGCATTTTGAAACACCTGAAACAGCTTTATTCTGCAATCTAGAACCATACCCGTGTTTAATTTATGTACAAAATATGTATACTTTTATGCATATCTAAGCATACCTCTTGAGCTGTATGTATCCTCCTGACTGGTGGATTTTTTTAAAGAAACTAGAAAAGCAAGCAATAACTAAATGTACTGAATAAGACATTCCTTTCAACATTTTATTCAGATTTTAGCAGAGATGTAGAGAAGCATATTTAAACTCTACCAACAGGCATGCCAGCTAAAACAACAAACTCTATCTTGAAGCTAGTTCGTAGGTTGGGAGATTGGGAACCTATCTGGGCTAGCTAATACCAACTGTATAAGATTGCCAGGGTGCTAGGAGTGTTTTTTTAACAGGACAAATCTAAGGGGGCACATGCCCTTGTACCCCCTTTTTGCATGACACCTCTGCTCCCAGCTCATCCTTCTCCAGCATTGATTCATTTGAGAGTAGCATGCGCTGAGGAAGAGGCGGCATCATCGAGCTGCCTGGGGCTGATCTTTGACATGTTCCCGCTCCCCACAAGTCATATCTTCCGCACTTCCAGGTGCCATTAGCAATTATTTACTCGAAATCTATCATTTCAATGGCATTGAGAATCAATCGAAAAGCATAATTCGAAAGAATACGGCATGTTCACTCATTAGTTAATTAGTTCAGGCTATAGCGTATATCCGGGTAATGAAAAAAACATGTCTAAGACATCTGAACATTAAACTTTGATTCAATGAATGATTCAACCGAGCTGGAACGGGGTAGGAAGAAACATTGTGTGATTGCCGAGATAAGTAAGCAGCTTATGTATATGCCACAGAGAATTGTAGGTAAGTCAATGACGGGATAGCCTCTTCACATGGTCTCAGACTGAGAAAGCTGCCTCAGTTACTCGCCACCTGCATCAACAAGCACTCGTTCATCGCTCATGATATGACATTACCATATTTTTTTTTTGGGCCACTCCCTACCCTCACACATAACTCAATTACATTTTCTGCAGACAAAAAAAAATCCTGTATGGTCAAAAACATAATACATTAAGTGCAAAGACATGTTTAGGCTACTAATTATGAATTAGTGCAAATACACTGGGGGTATGTACAAAGATTATCGGGACCTGCCAGATGTTCTGTAACCAATGAGCCCTCGTGGCTGTCTTATTCACAGACAGAAGCATCCACTCAAATCGTTTCAAGTAGCCCTACTCTCAACCTGTGTTGCCTAAACAATACAATCCACTAACTATTCCAGAAAGCAACAGTCTCAGTCAGAGAAAGTATACCCAAGTGATTGAAATAAATCAATACGACTGTATAAATGATATTGATACGCATTCATACGCCTAACCATGTCTCGGCATACAGAAGGCTCCAGCCCCGCTCAGGACTGAGTCAAGTTCAAGTTCACGGCTTCACTGACTGCGCAACCTCCCCGTGTGGGGGAGGGGATATTCGGCTGGCTTTTCGGGAGTACAGGGGTCTCTGTACCAAACGTACAGCCTGTGCCAAAACGGTTAAAAGATACTGTCATAAGTCTCAAATTGAAATGGTCTGAGTCATTGCCGGGTGTTAATTTTCTACATTGTATTTAATTTGGATGCATGGACAAACAAGCGATTATATAAGCAGGAGTTCAAATCAAATTGTACTGGCACAGTACAACCGAATACCGTGAAACGTTTACTTACAAGCCCTTCGCCAACAATACAGTTCGAGAAATAGAGTTAAGAAAATATTTACTAAATAAACTAAAGTTAAAAAAATAATAATAGTAACTAACACAAAAAAATGACAACAATAAGGAGGCTATAAACAGAGGGTACAGGTACCGCGTTAATGTGCGTGTGTACAGGTTTGTCGAGGTAATTAGAATATAGGTTTGGCTTAATAACATGTGGGTTTGAGTAGCCTGATTTAGATAGCCTACTCTTTTTACTTTCAAGTAGACATGCATTTTAGTTGAGTTTACATTTTGGCCTTACCTGCTTAAATTAACCTCAGCCACAGTGTTTGTTTTGTGACCAGCGAGAAGGTTATGCCTAGGCTACACATATATCTTGAAACTTGGAATTTGGCCTGCCGTGTTGACACTGTAAGCCACATTAACAGGGATTGCAGACCATGTTCACCAAACAGATTGTTAGATGGCCATACGTTATGACTTATTCACGAGAGGTGGTGCAATACGAATCCATAGCTGATGGGGTTTCATATCTAAAACAACACTTGTTTTACCACTGGAAGCAGAATATAATTTACATAGTGCAGATACACCCATATCCTTATAGCATGCATACTCTTGCTGACCAAAAATGAGTCGTAGCTTTATTGGTATATGAAAATGCTGGTCTGAAATAACCCGCTTAATAACCATGTTTGGCACCAGTAGAGTTCCTATCAAAACCATTATGAGTGTGAAGAAGACATCAAGACGGGGACATTTTTTAACGCTTGCAACACCTTTTATTATATTTGTATGCAGTAAAATTCTTATCACAATAATGAAGAAAACACCTCTTTAACTTTGAACAAAAACACATAACGAAACAACTGCCCGTGTTTAGCTCATAATTGTACATATTTATAGTAAAGAAACATTCTTTATAAATATTGTTTCATCTGTAGCAAGTAAATACCATAATTTAATTACAAACGGATAAATAAGGCAGTCGATATTTACAAAAGGAAGGAGGGTACAGAAAATCCAACGGCACAACGTTTATTTTCCTCACAATCTTCCAGATAGCATTTCACAATTCAAAACTTGCAAAGCACAAAACATCACAAGTTAAGCCCAGCAAACTAAATATACATTCACAAGCAAAATATTGTGGTCTGTTTGAGTTAAGTGTTGACTTTGGCACTCTTTCCAGTTTATAGATGTTTAGTATAGTTACAATCAATTTGCCTTAGGATCACAATATTTAACATCATAATACAACTTGAATCGTAAAATGTGCACTAAAAGTCCAGTTAGAGAAATAGCTACCATTGAAGGAACATCTATACACCACAGACTGACAAAATCTATCACAACCAATGGGAAAGAGGGCGTGTAATATTTACAAATATATTGAATACAGCTTAAACATATCACATATTTTCTTATGTTGGTAAGTGAGATTTCTTCCCTGGTGGTTTTGAATCGCTTTTTATGATTTTGAAGCGTTCATAGTAGGTTATTCGTGCTCTCCTCGGTGCACAAGTGTCCGAATCTCCTGCGCTGGTAGGGGTTCTGAGCAATGGTCTTGTATTCGCTTTTCGGTTCAGTCCTAAACATACCATTCACTGAAATTGGACGATAGGCTGCTGTGACCATTGTGGTTGTTGTGGACTGCGGGGGACAGATTGTTGTTGCTTTGGGTCTCGGTGTTAGGGGAGACGAGGCCGGGTGGTGTGGACGATTCATAACCAGAACTGGCTGCAGGCGATGAGTCGGACGCTGGAGGGGGGGCCGCTTCGTGGACCTGGAGAAAAGTGCAGATAAAATGAGTTTATGATATCAAGACAGGCACATTGTGAAGTATGACTTCAAAGTGCTTCAAGACAGACAACAGACGCACACAACCCTTAAATGCTGCTGTCAGCTGGAAAGTGAAAGACCATTTACCTTCATGTGTTTTCGTAGAGAGCTGGGATGTGTGTAGGACTTGTCACACATCTTGCACAGATATGGTTTGTCTGACGTGTGAACGTGCATGTGCTTCTTTCGGTCGCTGCTGTTGGCAAACCGCCTGTCGCAGCCTTCAAACTCACACTGGAATGGTTTCTCTCCTGCCGAAAAAGAAGTATAAAACAGACACGTTAGATTCAGTTCAGCAAAAGCCTTCCAAACGTCTATGCCTTAGGCCGAATACTATAGGTGTTGGATTCAATAACATGGCCATTCAACGAGGAGTAACGGGTTAATTCATAGCGTTCGTCATATTTAGTGGGTGCCGTTATTTTCACTCACATGCCTTCCATTCAGTTAAATCTCAATTGTAACACAAAATGAATTAAAAAATATTAACTATGTTCGTGGGTGCAGAAATGTTCTGTTTTATGGTGGGTTTTAAGAAATAGCTTATCATTTAGGCCTATGGGAAGCCTATTTATTTGAATCACAGCAATTGAATGTAAGTAAGCCAGTAGGTTAAGTACATTTAGGCCTACTTATGTATTTCATAGACTACTATATTTCAATATATGTCAGGGCTCTGAAATGTAGAATTGATGTCAAAATAGTAACAACATGTCCGAGTTAAATGTATATAGCCTAAACAATACGCAAACATCCCATGTGGGGCAATAGCCCTTGGTGCATAAGGCGCACCATTTGCTGGGAAACAATAACAAAACGAATTATCACCTGACCAATTCCATGGCTGTATAGCACAACTAAATCCCCCCCAGAAAATAGTCCCAAAGTGAAAGGCTGGTAATGTATCTAGCACCTAGGCTACTGCCAGTGGAATGCTTGAGAAAACAGAATAGGCCATTACACACATTCACACACTTGCATGTTTGCGATGAGTAAATTCGCTTTACGATTTCCAGAAAACAAAATGCCAAACAATAATTCTCAACGGACAAAACAAAATAAATCGATATGTGAAAAAGAGGCGAGGCATTCCGGATTTAATCCTAAAAACTCAGTCTTGCGTAAACATTAAACCGGGTGATGAGATTTACTACTGCTCCGCTGCGAGCCAGAAGCCCTCGTCTCGCCTTTGACCCATTTTTAAGTTTACAAACCATAAAACCTCGACAGAATATTACATAATTTAGCACATTGTTGCAAAACATTGAGTTTCTCCAAAACTGGATGAAATCTAATCGTTTCGAGACGCGTCGGCTATGTGTTTACTCTTTTAGAGTACAATTCGCACGTTATGCTAGCAGCTTTTCTTTCTCAAATCCAAATCTACTTTGACCATAGGTGTGAATGTCTACCTTGGCAGTCTAAAAATACCCTATCGATCGATAGTCATCTTAAATTTGGTAAACTTGGATGTTTTGACAACGAGAATAATTTGATTTTTGCAGGCTACGCAATTGGCTAAGATTAAATATAGCATGGCGCATTGGCACAGCGAATTCTTAACTGTGCGGTATACTTTTACAAAACTAAAAAGTGCTCGAGAGATGAGAAACATTTGGGCAAAATGCTATAAATATTGTATAATTACCTGTATGTGTGCGCTTGTGAATCTTCAAGTTTTCCGACCGTGCGAAGACCTTGCCACATCCAGGGAAGGGGCAGGGGAAGGGTTTCTCTCCCGTGTGGACCCGAATGTGATTCACCAGTTTGTATTTTGCCTTAAACGGTTTGCTCTCGCGGGGGCACTCTTCCCAAAAGCAAATGTGGTTGCTCTGCTCCGGTCCTCCGACGTGCTCCACGGAGACGTGCGTGACCAGCTCATGCATTGTGCTGAAAGTTTTGTTGCAACTCTTCTTGGGGTTGCTTAGCTGCTCCTGGTCGATCCATTTACAGATGAGCTCCTGTTTGATGCACTGCTGCCGCATGTAGCGGAAAAAGGCACCGGGGTGGTGCTGGTGAGCTCCCATGTGCATACCCATGTTCATATTCATGCTGCTGTACTGGTTATGGAGCTGGGCGGCCGAATAAGGGTCGGTCCTTGGGCTGGAGACCTGGTGGTACTGGTCGGAACGCCCGAAAACCTCACCTGGTAGTCCAATACGCATTTGCCCGTTGAGCACATTCGGGGATCCGTGGGACCCATGCTGGTCGTGAATCCCGGGGAACAGAATGTGGCCTTGACTGTCTGTGTGGGAATGATGGAGAGACCCGGTAGTGGGGCCGAAAATAGCGTGCTGACTGCTCGCGGGAGAGGATTCTCCGAAGCCGCGGCTGCGAAAAAGAAAGTCCCTGGTGGAGTTGAATGGGGAACTCGCGTACGATGTGACATGGGCGGCGTGTGCACCCAATGCTGCTGTGGGGTAGCCGGGCGCCTGAGAGGTGAAGGCTGAGCTCTGTCCCGGAGAAAGATCATGGTTCAGTTTAAACGCACCCATGTGTGCCGAGTCGACGAAGCTATTTTGTGCTAAACTCAAGTCTCTCTCCTGCATCTCGCTCGCTGTGTGATGCCTGGCAAACGTGCCAACTCCCAGTCCGGGGAACTGGTGACCTGCGTCCAGTAACATGGTCTCTCAAAGCGAATTTCGTTCGAATCAGCTTGTGTACAAACAATTTTGGGGGGGAAAAGTACAATTCAATGTTATATTCGGTTAGGGTTATTCACAACTTCATTGCATGGAAACAACATATCAGGCAAAGTTCAAAGCGATGATCCGCTCGTAGGGGAAAAAAAACTACACAAACAGGTCTATCTATATTCACTGGTAGTTAACTTGTTACTAAAAATCCCCATGAAACGAAGAGATTCCTTTGCGTTTTTCCTCTGGAAACTGTGAATGCTGATTGCGTTTAAACACACAGGAAGAATTGAATAATTATCTTACTAGGTGTCCTCGCACGGAGAGAGTGCGGGTTGTTGCAGCATCTCGGATTGTTGTTCGGATTGGTGTGTTTATTTCTTTCGCTTGTCTGTGTTTATCGCGGAGGGTCCCTCTTTCACCGTGGACTGGCACTAGCTCCTCTTACGCCCCCTTTAACTGAAGCCCGGTCATTCATTCCAAGCAGTCTCATTGGCCACTTCGTCTCATCAATCCCAAGTGCCCCTCCAATAGCAGGTACCGCTTTGACGACTAATAGCTGATCGCCATTTTCACTAATAATTACCGCCTACTTGTTAGGAGCGGCTTTTAGGGGGAAGGGTACAATGAGAGAGGGAGCGAGAGCGAGTGTGGGGTGGGGGGGTGGGTGGGGGCATAGTATCGGAAATGATTCCTCAAAACCTTAATTTTATAGCTTGTTGTATAACCAGTGGCTTGACAACACGATGGCACGTTGTGTGATAACGGGCTTTAAAAGTTGAGCTACGGTTAAATAAATATGATAGAAAATAACGATAATTGAAATAGCGAGCTGGTCTTTTGGGGAGAAGGTGGGGTCAGCACATGTAATGAAATGTAAACAGTCATAGTCAATTTATCATTAGACAGGCGGATATAGTTAGCAAATATTTTAAATGATTTAGCCAAACCATTATTTTAGGTATTGACACTGTTTATATGTAGTCTATACGTAATAACGCACACGTTTATGTGCATACGCACGCGTTTATACTAACTGACTTATATCACGGGAGACCTGGCTGCGTTTATAAGTGGGTAATAACGGACGCTTACATATCTACAAGCTCTGCAATATACATGTGAAGTTATACAAAGGAAACTGAAGCATACGATATAGGAAATCAGAAACCAATATGCCATTTAATTTCATGGAATACATAATACATATAATAGTGAGCATTATGCATTATTCATTATGTATTTCTTTACATTAAATGGCATATTGTTTTCTGATTCGCTATACTTATCTTATGTTTCTGCTGTTTATCCTCACATTTCTATTGTAGAGCTTGTAGATATATGTAACAGAGTACTATCAAAAATGTTTACTGATCATTTACCCCATAAAGGGAATAATGTATGTTCATAGCAGCTGCTCTTACAACCATCACTGAACTACCATAGGCTCATGTAGTCAATACGTACATTCGTTCAAATATTACACAGCAGTCTGCGCACCAATTGTAATGCCAGAATTACCCCTTTTTTACATGACAACAGTACACGATGTTCATATTCTGCTAAAGAACATTGCCTAATCATTTGAAAACATAAACATCACGAGTCTGTAAATGTAGTGTTTTAGTCAATTGTCTACTAATGCCTATAAAATGACACTTCTAAAAGTAATTCTAATGTGGTTTCCCATGTGTATTACGGGTTTG
This sequence comes from Oncorhynchus mykiss, assembly GCF_013265735.2. Taxonomy (NCBI): domain Eukaryota; kingdom Metazoa; phylum Chordata; class Actinopteri; order Salmoniformes; family Salmonidae; genus Oncorhynchus; species Oncorhynchus mykiss. The sequence continues at coordinate 2,494,117 of NC_048586.1, read as the reverse complement.
GGTTTTGGGAAGTGGTATTAGCCTACTGTTTCAATGGCATATTCAATCTTTACTACAGGGATATATATTCCCCAAGCATGGCTTTGCACGCGCGCGCGCACACACACACACACACACACACACACACACACACGAGGTACTAAATATTCAGAGAGTACTTACCTTGTTTTTGTAGAGAGCCGGGTTGGTGGTTTGTTCACTTTGCTTAGCTTGTGCAGTTTGTCAGTCTTGCCCCAAAAATAAGGTTACTGTTTATGTTATCTGCAATCAACAGCATGAGCTTGTGTTTGAATGTTTTTTATCCTGGAAAAGTTTTTAAAAAATGCGTAAAATGAGATTACTATAGATATCTATTGACTAACGATAATCAAAACACACTGCCATAGGTCTACACCCATTATTTCTAATTAGTCATAATTTGGTGAAAATATTAGGGAGCATTACAGACAATAATTGTGTGTAACTTTATCACAATTGGGTGTGTTTGTTGATTTATTTATTTTTTTAATTAATTAATAAAATAGAGTTTCTAGAATAGGCTACTAAAGAATAAAATAGCCTAATGGTCCTTCCCTTCAATTGCCATAGCCTACCATAAAGTCCCAATCAATCTCAACAAGAAACCTCGCTTGCTAGTCGTGCCTGCAAAAACACCGCAAGGTTTGTTAATATAGTGAGTCTTTTCATCCAAAGTATGGACTGCGTTTAACAACGGTCTCCCAACAACAGCTGCCCATTGAAATGTACACACTAAGTGAAGGAAGTTTACTTACACTCCCATTGAACTCAAGTCCCACAAGTCCTCCTGCTCCAACACAAATTAAACTTTCTCTGGTCCCTCTCGGCTCCCAAACACTTCAAATAGCGGGCAATAATGGGACGGAGAGTAGGTAGGACGTCTGAAAACTTTGGGAATCCTGTCCCTCTCTCACTCAGCCCCAAGCCGGGGCAGACAGAGCGTTCTCTGCCATTCTTCCAAGAATCTATTTCTCCCCGCACCACGGGACACGCAGGATCTGATCCAAGTTCAAAGTCACGTCTGCCGACTTCTTAAAAGAACTTCTTTATTTCCGTGGAAAACTACAAAACCCCTTGGCCCTGTCACTTGACAAAAATAAATGAAAGAGAAAGACAGAAAACTCAATCGGATCAGAGACCCATAGCTAGCTATGGGTTCTTATTTCCATCTACCTCTAGAAGAAAGGACCATCTGAAATTCCCCACGACATACATTTCAACAAGTTTCTCAGAGCCAGAATACAGGACGAGCCAGAAAGTGTTAAAAGAGGGTTATACATAGCCTATGACATACATTGTAAAATGTATATAAACTAATATATGGACACTAACACACCTTTCACTATTTTTGGTTTACAGAGAAAAAAAATCCCACAGAAGTTCTGACTAAATATTCATGATAATGCTTATGATTTTAATATTGCCAACAACAAGGATAAAACCATTGCATGCCCTGATGGCGCAGCGCTTAAAAGCCGGGCGTATTTCATTAGTTCATTTGACAATAGCAATATGTTGACGCATTGGAAGGTTACTTGTGTGGTTTCCATGACCTTGTTTGTTTCATGAATGTTTTACCTATGACCCATTAATAACACATATGTTGGCCTCTTGACTTGTTCTGTAAAATAAAAATAAAAATGATAACAACGAGCCTTTTCTTTTAAGAAGTTTAAAGCCCGTCTTCCAGCTGAGCGTCTGAAGTAAGGATAGGCCTTGGGAGCATTTTCTTACGAATCGGAATCAAGGAATTTAACTCCTTCATTCAGTTGAGAAGTTCAGAGGGATGCTCTTTGAAATAACCCTTCGGAAATTCTGTAATAGTTTTTTTCTTCGCCTACTATATAAAAACCTAGAAGCCTAGGCCTGACAACTATGGACCCTTCTCTATACTATTGTGTTTTGTAAAATAATATATCCATTTGTTTTTACTATTCCCTAGAGATCACTTTGAGATTGGAATCGTATTATCAAATGAAACACTTGTTCGTAGATGATAACAACATACACATTGTACTGTATGTATCCCAACGGGGTTGTTTCATTGACCATTCATTAGATGTAAATTAAAAACTTGTGAGCCAAATTATGTATAGGCCTACCTGTTATTTGTATGTGCAGGCCATCTATTAATTATGTTTAACAATATATTGGGATGTGTGCTTACTGTTTATTTGAATTGCGCATTGTAGGCTAGACCTCTGTATCCAAAAAGTACACTCTATGACACTTTGAAGCACGTATCAATGGTAATTATGAATTTAAACCACAGGTGCATGCAGACCTATTCCCTTTTAAGTCAATACCCATATAGGCCAACTGATTTACACAGAGTCATGGATAATTTGACTAAGCACTAGGTCTAATATGTCCGTTATTGCGCATTTTTTTTAAGTATTTTAGAGATATATAGGTTGCTCCAAAGGAAAAATCAACTATGAGTGCAACTGTTGATTTTCAAGTAATCAGAAGACAAGGAAACACTATTTGTTGACTATTTATTAATAATAATTGTTCAGATTGTCAGCTACAGTATGTGATGACACCATTCAACTATGCTAAGGTCTTGGGTCAAACAAATTCCTCTGTAAAAAAGTAGGCTATTAAATATGAAATAGTAATTTTACATGCACATAGGGGATGTCGAGAACAAAACTACTCTGCGAAAGTGTCTAGAAGTATTAGATTCATGAATTTAATTAGTTGAAGTTGACTACTGGGGTAGTTTTGGGCAAACCCCGTCATGTTCCTACCACTTTAAGAACCAATTACATCGAGATGTGTGAGGCCGCCGATCATAAATCGATTACAAAGGTGTCTGAAAAAAAGACATATGAAATCGATGACAGATACACGTCCTGCTGTGTCGAACAGGGACCATACAAGAAGGCGTGGGCCACGACCATAAAAGTCAACCAATTCTAGGTTTTACAAGCTTCTCTTACTCCGTTCCTTGCTAGGGTCATAAAAACTGAATTTAACTATTTTGAGTGGATCACTGGCAACTTATTGAGAAACTATTTACACTACTCATCTCCCTCCATGCATGGGGTAGTGGTGAGAATGAAAATCCTAGATTTGTAAAGTAATTTAGCAAAATAGATAGGTCTTAAAATATAATAAGTTATATAATGTGTATGCAATTGTTTATCATCTGCTGGCTAAAATCTCCGATGGACATGATTGTTATATATGCAACACGTTTCATTTGTTAAATCTGGCACCCTGGTATGTGTAGGCTACTTGTAATTAATTCATTGGCCTCAATTTTAACACTACAATTCAGATGTTAACACTTTTCTTTGATACTTGTATTGATAAAATATTCCTTTCTATCTACAGTATGTGCCTATAAGATATGTGCCTCTATATCTAAGCACAAAATAAATACAAAATATTCCAACATGCTTTTCGGCTGAGACCGGTTTGGTTATGCATGGATGGTTGCACAGTATTGAATGACTTCCAAATTGTCCTAGTGCTCCGTTACATACTTGCACAACTCATGCAATACTGTATTATTGGAGTATAAACACCGATTTAACAGACACCTCCGCAGTCCCCGCAAGACGGGGCCCCTACCCCCTCCTAACTGGCAATATTGGATATTATCTGGAAAATTATCTTATGTCGTTTCTTGTAATAGCCATCTGTGACTTTAAATAATTATTTATCTCAACGGATTCCTAAAAGATGTGTCCTGAGATTTGGTCAGATTTGTCTAAAATCCTAAATGAATGAGGAATGAGCAGGAACAGCTCTACCATAAGGACCCCTTTATCCATGTATTCATTACATGTAGTGCAACAAGACCACTCATGGTCTGAAAAGTTCTCTACTTTTAATAGATTTAAACAAACAGTATTGGAATCACCATGCATCAGCTGTCAACTCCATCTTCCAATTAATACTACTTTTGGTTCAAACATGTTACATTTAATGAGGTTTTAGGATCATAAAGCAACTAAGGCTAACACAATTGCTATTGTGCATATCACTTGAATGAAGTCCGATTTTTGTTCAACTCAACTCTGTCAGAGTGCTAACATATCTGATAGTATGGTTATGTTTTTGTTGGGTACTTTCAAATGAATCATGTTACATACTTTACAACTGTTTGTATTGAACTTTTATTTTTAGAGGCAAAAATATGTCTGTTTTGAGTATCTGTTGTCAACTCCATCAGAAGCTTGTCAAATCCATCACTGATGGAAAAATATTGAATCACTGTTTTGCTTGCTCATATCTTGCGGCCCCGCGAAACTGCGCTATGCTACCAAGTATAAAGTTGCAATAACTCAATAAATAATTCAGAAATGTGACATGGACAGACATCAACTGCATAGTATGTCACCCATATCAAGTGGAAACATCATTAAGCATTTTTTTTAAGGGGAAAGATGTTATGGTGGGAAACAATATGAAATATAATTGTATGCATATAAAACATTTCTATTGCATACTAAATTATAAATTGTTAAATAATAATCACTAATTTGAATAGCGACTTTGAAGTGTTGTGGACATTTCAGCTTTCGCTATGGCCATTAGTCTTGGAAACAAAATACATTGTTCGAGACCATGGCTTTAAAAGTACTTGATTGGCTAAATGTCTCCATTATTGTTGATGTGTATGTATTTCATTTGACCTGAATAAAAGTACATATAGCCTACTTGAGTTATGGTGATAAGAATATATTTTATTTTAAATTATGTTTTCTACATTGGGGTTACACCCCTAAAGAAGAATACGAACAAGAAGAGATAAACGCTTTCTAATACTGTAGACGTCCTAAATTTCATCCACGTGCGTCAGCCCCGGGTAAACACCATGCCGCATAAACTGATTTGCTGGTAACTTTGAGTGTAAAACTTTTTGGAGTCAACAGCGATAAAGAGAGCGAGGGGGCGGAACCCCGCTGAGCCCTTGCGCTGAACGACAGCCAATCGCTTCGTTCTCTTAACTGCCAGTCACCGAAATCCATCCAATACCCGCAGTGCCATTTCTAAACTGTATTCCCTACTGTGTCCTCCAACTGTTGTATGTTCTGTCAATCGCTTGAGGACTGAGTGGGAAAAGGAACAAGCAGAGTTAGAGGCAGGACAAAAGAAGTTATATAGTTCGCTTATATACATATATTTTAATGTTTTAGAAAAGCGTGATGGTGGGGGAGAAACAATAGCGGTGGATGGACTTGACAGTGTAGTTATGGAGCCCCCTTTGAGCAAGAGGAATCCGGCGATAAGATTAGCGGATTTGGCAGCGACTCAACCTCTTCCTCATCAGAATATGACAGGCTTCCCGGGGCTAGGGGTGCATCACCCTCACTCCCACCATGCCCACCACCACCCTGGGGAGATGGGCAACGACCCCGGAGTGGCACTCACTCCATTTGGACCCGAGCACATGGCACAGACAAACGCTCTCAAACTTAGCCCCTCTCAGCACATTCAGAGCCATCACGAAGCCCAGACCGCTGCAACGGCAGCATCCTTCACTTCTGCTCAGACCACAGTAGGTTTCCCCGTGGCTCCTCACCCCCACTCAGGCTACTCTAGCAGCAGGGACTACATCCTCAGGAGAGAACTCTCAGCCTCGGCTATGCATGCACTTGGCGACCAGCATAGTTCCGCCTCCTCCCCTCATCACCATGGCATGTTCATCGCACCAACAGGTGCTTATGGGCACGCCGAAACTGGTGCCCATCCACTTTTCTCTGGACTCCACGACCAAGCGGCCCCAGGTGCCCACCACCACCACCACCACCATGCCCTCAACGGGCAGATGCGTCTGGGTCTACCGGGGGACATCTACGGCAGGCCAGAGCACTTTGGCCACAGGCCCGAGCACTATGGACCCTCTTCTATCCACAGCTACAACTCCATGAACCTCAATGTGAACATCGCTTCTGCTCCTCACGGAGCCGCGGGGGCATTTCTGAGATACATGAGGCAGCCCATCAAGCAAGAGTTAATCTGCAAATGGATTGAACAGGATGAAACTTCAAAGAAGCCCTGCTCCAAAACGTACAGCACCATGCACGAGCTGGTCAACCATGTCACGGTGGAGCACGTCGGGGGACCGGAGCAAGCCAGTCATGTCTGCTTCTGGGAGGAATGTCCGCGGGAGGGGAAAGCTTTTAAGGCGAAATACAAACTGATAAACCACATCCGAGTTCACACGGGAGAGAAACCATTCCCTTGCCCTTTCCCCGGCTGCGGAAAAGTTTTCGCTCGCTCGGAAAATCTAAAGATTCACAAAAGGACACACACAGGTCAGTTCAAGTTTTCCGAATGATTTTAGAACTGCATTAAAACAAACAGAAATCGATCTCTTGAATGAAAGTAGACGCTTTAAAAATGTTAATGACACTTTTTTTTGTCATAGACAACAAAATATATATTGTGAAAAGCTTTCATTTGAATTGCTGGCGGGCATGGGGTGAGCATGCGTAAAAGTAACAGGAACGAGATTTAATTGAATAAAATTATGAATTATGGTCAAGCCAAGGCATCACGTGATTCGATGTACAGTAATAACTTTCTGAAAGATAGCTATTTACTCGAAGAGACGTGGAAGCTAGAGGTGGGGGATTATGCCATATGGTTCTAGTTATTAGTCCGTATGACGTTTACGCGGTTATGGGTCATGTTAGCGCTATGTTGATTAATCGACTCTTCACAGCAGAAGCAAACCATCACTTCAATGTCAAGTATGGATGTTATACGTTACTAAATCGAGCTCCTAAAAACTGTAGAAGACCAGATGAAAATGAAACCATTTATTTTGGGGGGGAACGTTATAACAGTTTTAGACTATTGTGTTATAGGCTGGTGATAACCTATTGGAATCTTGACCCATAATAAGTTCAGGCTGACCAAAGGAAAACAACAAAGTGAAAAGGGCTACTGGGGCTGGCTTTTCTTCCAAAATAATATACAGTAGCCTAGTACATGTCCTTAGAGGCCGACCATAGCGATGGCGTTTGTCAGTCTAAACACTTGTAGTATGATGCAATACAGTACGCAGCGGCACGCATGCTATGTTACCGAGTAGCCTGCAAAGCAGACCCAATGTTCCACCTTATAACTCACACGGCGACGACGTAAGTGAGACAAGTGTGTCATTGAGGGCTGGCCTGTTTGGACAGCAAGTGGCTCCCAAGACTGGACTCACGCGAACAGCACGGCAATCAGATCATGTCAGTGTCTTTGGTAGTAAGTGAGGAGGGAGACAAGAGCAGATCCCACTGAAACCTTCATGATGCACCATCAAGCCTTTGGGGATTACTCAGTAACAGCTAGCAAGAGAAGCCCCTTTTCCGTGCAGACTCAGATTGTGGCAATAACACGTTTTTCTAAAGTACAAACACAAACAATACACCCTAGGGGTCGCCCCTACACTGTCATGGTGGCCCGATGTATGTTTTTTCTATTTTGAGTTGTCCATTTTACAATCATAAATCATGCACATTATTCTCAATACAAGCATTACAACAGATATGTTTCTCTTTCGCCAAAAGGCATTCATTTAGGACTACCAATGCACTTGTGTCCGCTGCACTTATCTCATAGCCAACATTAGCCTACATCAAAGCAACCTCTGAATGTTTTCGCCTTCTGGCATTCACAACAGCGAGAAAAAACAGACGCAATGGGAAGAAAAAAACAGTGACTGTATAGTCTACACATTTCCCCTGCGCGTTCACGTGTATAGCCCACGGGCCACCCTATGACATGTTCCACGTGCGTCAGTCAGTCAGGAACATTCCTTGTACATGTGGGAGAGGAGTGACGCCGATGTAGATGTATAATAAATAAGGTATATCGGACAGGAAGCCCTAGTGGCAGAGTGGGCTGCCACACTGACCATTTTTGGAGTAGCCTTATACTGCGGGAAGTGATATGTTACCAGTTAAGCGGTGGTTTCAATTATGGGCCTACTTTGGGTAGAGCATCTGAACGTCCATGTTGAATAACGGTGAAAATTGACGATCCTTTGTATATGTCAAATTTAAAGAAATTGGCTTTGCTGTTTGCTGGGAATATATTGTATACATTTAATGTCATAACATTATTATTGGGCCGATCCATTTGGTAACTTCTTGGACTTCGATCAAATGTGTTTTTATAAAGGATATTATACAATGTCATCATTATGTTGCATATTATGTTAAAACACGTGCACCCTTTCCTGATATGATATGAGTAGCCTCTAATGCTAAATATCTCAATCTCTTCCAGGGGAGAAGCCTTTCAAGTGCGAGTTTGATGGCTGCGACAGGAAATTCGCCAACAGCAGCGACCGGAAGAAGCACTCACACGTCCACACGAGTGACAAGCCTTACTACTGCAAAGTCAGAGGCTGTGACAAGTCCTACACGCACCCCAGCTCGCTGCGAAAGCACATGAAAGTCCACTGCAAGTCGCCCCCGCCCCCTTCTGCCAACGCTTCATACCATTCCTCTACGAACCCTCTTGGCGCGCCCCTTTCGCCCGCCTCCGAACCGCACAGGAACCGGTCCGCGAACCTCTCGCCTCAGGTTACCAACCTCAATGAGTGGTACGTGTGCCAGGGGAGCGGGGGACCCAACCATCTCCACACCCCCTCCAGCGATGTGCCAACTTCGGACTCAGACGAAGAGGACTCTTTCAGAAATTCAGACCCGAGGACAATGCTCTAATGTTTACAAACATAACACATTGCGTTTATTCCCCAAATTATCTCCCAACTGGTTAGAAGTGTAGTAAGAACTACCTGCATGGGGACTGTACTGACTGTAAGCATATAAGTGGGACTTTATGGAGCAAGAAATAGCGCCGCGGATGTCAGATGATGATGAAGAACAACAGCCAATAAAACGTGCCCTCTCTGTTCGCTTTCTAAAGAGCCGAATGTATCAACATCTCAACAAGTCTCAATATAGAAAAGCTACAATCACCAGTATTATTTGAGAAAAGGAAATCATATTCATTTTGAAAGCTTTATTATTTAAATAGGCTATAGAGAGGACCAAGAGAAGCCTAAATATACTGAGAACAGAAATACAATGTCACCAGTAAGGATAAGTCTTTGAGAAAACACATGCACACATATGCAGGCTACATTTACATGCCTGCATCGTTTAACACGGATGAATTATGCTTACATTGACATTGTCCATATGATCGCAATCCCTGGCAATGTAACCTGTTTTATTAATCAATGTCCAATCCCAGACAGAGGGAAGAAATAGACGTTGCTCATGCAAAGTACATGAACATTATCAACAGCCCATGAACACTATAATATTGCCTAAACATCCAAGAATGGGGGAGTGGCATTCCATTTTTCTTACGTATATCTCACAGTAGATGCGAGAACTAATGTAGTCTAAACATCCAATTGAACATCGAACACCTGCAGATAGCGACAGACATTCGCACCCACATGATAATATTGCTAAGACGCAAGTGTCTTAAAGGGTCCAAACTTAGTTTTAAGATTTAAGACCATGTTTGGATGGACTTTTGTTATATTTAAGAACAATTTAAGACTATATTTTATGCAAAAAAACCACACCACTTTTACACAAGTTAAAGAGTACGAATAAGTCCTTTGGGACCCTAAATATGTAAACTGACAGGTTTTGTCAATTACGGTCGGATTTGTATATAATTGTACTGATGCTCGTGAATGTTGTTCTTAGTCTTAATTACGAATAATATGTTGTTTTGTACATTGTAATTTATTTGCTGGTATAAATGTTGTACTGGATTTACAGAGACACCAAAGAATAATAATATTAATTTTGGTGAATATGTAATAGACCTACTGATGGTTTTGTTCTGTAAAAGAAAAATAATTATTATTTACTTGAATAGGCAGTGTATTGTGAAACGTTCCTCTTCTCGCATGCCCTTTGTAGTGACTGTGTTTTTCTATTTGGGGTGCATGGTGCCATTATTTACGATGGATAAAAAGTGATGATGAAACAGCTATGATTGTGCAGACCCTTGATGTTCGTGATCCCGAGTGGCGCAGCGGTCTAAGGCACTGCATTTACAGACCCTGGTTCGATTACAGGCTGTATCACAACCGGCCGTGATTGGGAGTCCCATAGGCCGGCGCACAATTGGCCCAGCGCCGTCCGGGTTAGGGTTTGGCCAGGCTAGGACGTCATTGTAAATAATAATTTGTTATTCACTGACTTGCCTAGTTAAATAAAGGTTCAATAAAAAATAAACTGACAGGATGAATTCATTTTAAAGCTTAATAAACACACCAGGCCGTGTTAGTAGTTAATACGTGTGTTTTAGTTAACAAAACTGTATTGTTTCTTCATAGAATGCATGAGGCCTGTCAGTGTAGGATGTCATTCCTTAGATAAGGATATGCCTACATAATTGACTTGTTTGCACGCAGTAAATGCAACCGTTTTGCTGGTAAACTCAGTTGTAAAGCTATTATCACATTATCGTAGCCTACAAATGATCGAAGTAATCGTAGACTACAAACACCTTGCCCAAAACAAGCAACTGGCTGGTTGGATACCCGACTCTAATAATCACAGACGTAAACATCAACGGTTTTGTCAACGAGACAAATCAACATTCAACGGGGAGCCCCTCAAAGCTGACAAAGATGAAATGCGAGGGAATATGTGAATTCATAATTATTGACAGTTCAATAAAGTTTTCACTGGTAACTCACAAACAACAGGCACAGTAAAGGGCTGGTATAAACCAATCAGGGCTAATGGAGAAAAGTATAGCCCCTTAATGGCGTTGTCTGAAATGCGGGACAGGACAAAGCAACCGAGCCATGAATCATTAATTGAAACAATAAAATATAAAATATATCAATATGTAGGACCTTGTATAGACTATATAAAACAAGTCCCCCTTCTTATTTCCTCCATTAAAACGCGCAACCTCACTTTCAAAGTCGGCCCTGTCCAGAATTAAAATTGGCCAACCCGAGTCTTGCACAACTTCAAAGGCCTGCTATACTTCTGAGCGGAAGGCCCGCCGCTTTGACACTCTTCATGGTGCGTTACGATTTCTACAGCAATTGGGGAGCGAGACGCTCACATTTGAATATGTCTGGTAAAAACCCACTAACTGCCACTAAATGGACTATCATCAAAGCGCACAGTGCACCTTCTCCCCGAAAAACGTAATGTGTCGACAAAGATAGTCCTAGCTGGCCTATATTGTTGACAGAAAATGAAACAGGCCTACAGGGACAAAATTGTTTTGCCATTTTTTTGTGATAATGTATGGTAGTATAGGATGGGCAAATAATAGGCACAGACGATTTTATACATGCAGTCATACAACAGACACAGGCGAAATTGAATTGTCTTAAAAAGTGTGCCATTTACGCAAGAATGAAATGAGTGAAATAGTAGAATGCATTATTCATATGTCTTTGCGCTCCATAAGTCACATTTGTAAGAGAGTGTTAAGAAATAGTCGTTATTTATCCCATAGTATTAGAGGGCCTCTTGAGTCTGGTTTCTGCGTCATGTAGAACTAGATGCAAAAACAGAATGGCAGCAACAGAAACACACAAACAAGCACCTAATCAACCGCACACAGTTCAACGTCAGACTGAGTGAAAAGCAGACTGCTCTGAGATGTAGGCTAACCAATATAAATCACTGATGGCTATGACAATAGAACAACCCAGAAAACGGACAGATTCCCAAATAGTCATCTCCATCGCAAGGCACTCTATTGAGATGCATGTTACATTGACCTTGTTCGAAACGTTTGTTGGCAATTTTCACCTCTCGTACCTTTCCTCCTGCTTTGTCTCCAAATAGTTTTTATTCCCTCTTTATGTAAGCTAACCAAGTTTTATTGACTACAAGCAGTGTTCTGACGTTTCTCCTTTTGGCAATAAACCGTTATTTGGACTGAATCCATTTATATTTATTTAAAACAAGTGCTCCGTGAATGTTGCAAAATAAACACGATGAAAAATAACCAAAGCGATAGTTCCCTCCGCCCGATGGGACTTAATGAAAAGGAGTGAAGCAGTCACCATCAATGAGAAACGCTTTGAAGTAGAACTTATTATCTGAGGAATACTTTTGGGTTGTCCTAACGACAGCACTGAATGGGAAAGGCTCTCTCCTTTGTCAGCGATTTGTTCTCCTTTAGTGGGATGCCGGTGGAAATCACTTACATGGGCCACCTTACCATGCTGCCTGCAAATCAGTAACCGACTGAGTCAGACATGCAGACGCCACTTTGGCAAGGACAAAGCAAAAGTCGCAGGGAAAACGTGTCTCGTTCTCTCTCATTTTTCCTTTATATGGGCTGAATGATAATTTTGGAGACAACAGTAGAACCAAAACAAATGCGGTCTTGTCAGATTTAACAAGAATTACCCATCTTTCTGAAGTTGAGCACAACGAGCATAAATAAAATGGTTTGTGGTCTAGTCATTAAAACTACTACGAGTGATAGGTTTTGTTGACTATAATATAAATAATAAGGGTTAGGCCTACCTGGAGAAAATCTTACCCCTGAAAAAAATTGATGGCCCTCCCTTCAGCAAAATATATTCTCACTAAACCCTCCCTGAAGGCTTGAAGAAAATTAAAACAGTGACCCTCCCCTATACACCAAAATTATAATTAGGTGGATAGCAGAGAACATGACTACGGTTTACCCTCACTTCTAGGACAGACCATGGCCTCGTTTCCTTTTGCAATGCTTTACTATAATGTACCAGATGCATCGTTATTTACCAAAGTGTTTCCCAATCAAGCACTTAGCGGGAACATTCGCTAAGTGCATTTTTAAACTATTTGGATGCATACTGATAGGATCGAAAGAAAAGCAGCGCTGCTCTTAGACCAGCTTTATCTATTCAAATTTGACCTTAACATCAGAATTATTCCACAATACTGACAATGGATCAGCTCCTAGAGAGATATGACCACCTATGGCTGCAAATGGGCTATTGAGGAGGCTTATTAATAATGCACTACATCACAGATTGGGCACATCACTGCGCACATGTTGTCACACATCATGAAACACATTGAGGCAAGAATTACAGACAGCAGCCTAGAATTAGGTAAATAGATTTCAATTCAATTAACATACAAATTATTTCAATGTTATTTAAATGTGTAGGCCTATGTAGCCTAATGTATTAATATTTTGCAGTCATCTCGGTATTCGTTTTAAACATTGTTTTATTCTTTACTTGTTTGTAACAATTGCAAAGATATTGACCACTTTATAGACTATTTGTACTCAACTTCTAGAAACGTATTCTTAGGACATACTACATATTCTATCGACATACTGTCCACAATGACTATACATCTTATCACACACACACACACGCACACGCACACACACGCACGCACACGCACGCACGCACGCACACACACACACACACACACACACACACACACACACACACACACACACACACACACACACACACACACACACACACACACATACATACATGTATATATATACAGTACCAGTCAAACGTTTTGACACACCTAGTCATTCAAGGGTTTTTCTTAATATATATTTTTTTACCATTTTCTACATTGTAGAATAATAGTGAATACATCAAAACTATGAAATAACATATATGGAATCATGTAGTAACCAAAAAGTGTTAAACAATTAAGCGTATATTTTATATTTGAGATTCTTCAAAGTAGCCACCCTTTGCCTTGATGACAGCTTTGCACACTCTTGGCATTCTCTCAACCAGATTCATGAAGTAGTCATCTGGAATGCATTTCAATTAAAAGGTGTGCTTTGTTAAAAATTAATTTGTGGAATTTCTGTCCTTCTTAATGCGTTTGAGCCAATTAGTTGTGTTCTGACAAGGCAGGGTTGGTATACAAAAGACAGCCCTATTTGTTAAAAGACTAAGTCCATATTATGGCAAGAACAGCTCAAATAAGCAAAGAGAAATGACAGACATTCATTGCTTTAGGACATGAAGGTCAGTCAATAAGGAACATTTTAAGAACTTTGAACGTTTTTTAAAGTGCAGTCGCAAAAAGCATGAAGCGCTATGATGTAACTGGCTCTCATGAGGACCACCACAGGAAAAGAAGACCCAGAGTTACCTCTGCTGCAGAGGATCAATTCATTCGAGTTACCAGCCTCAGAAAATGGCAATTAACTGCACCTCAGATGGCGACCTGGCCAAGATAAAGCAAAGCAGTGCGACAAAAAACAACAACACAGAGTTGCACATGGGATAAACAAAAGTACAGTCAATAACACAATATAAAAATCTATACACAGTGTGTGCAAATGGAGCAAGGAGGTAAGGCAATAGATAGGCCAATAGTAGCGAATGAATTACAATTTAGCAAATTAACACTGGCGTGATAGATGTGCAGATGATGATGTGCAAGTAGAAATACTGGTGTGCAAAAGAGCAAAAAAAGTAAATAAAAACAATATGGGGATGAGGTAGTTGGATGGGCTATTTACAGATGGGCTGTGTACAGCTGCAGAGATCGGTAATCTTCTCAGATAACTGATGCTTAAAGTTAGTGAGGGAGATATAAGTCTCCAACTTCACAGATTTTTACAATTCATTCCAGTCATTGGCAGCAGAGAACTGTAAGGAAAGGCGACCAAAGTAGGTGTTGGCTTTGGGGATGACCAGTGAGATATACCTGCTGGAGCGAGTGATACGGGTGGGTGTTGTTATGGTGACCAGTGAGCTGAGATAAGGAGGAGCTTTACCTAGCAAAGACTTATAGATGACCTGGAGCCAGTGAGTCTGGCGACAAATATGTAGCGAGGGCCAGCTGACGAGAGCATACAGGTCGGGTGGGTGGTATGCAAGGCTTTAGTGACAAAACGGAAAGCACTGTGATAGACTGCATCCAGTTTGCTGAGTAGAATGTTGGAGGCTATTTTGTAGATGACATCGTCGAAGTCGAGGATCGATAGGATGTTCAGTTTTATGAGGGAATGTTTGGCAGCGTGAGTGAAGGAGGCTTTGTTTGCGAAATAGGAAGCTGATTCTATGTGTCATTTTGGATTGGAGATTCTTAATATGAGTCTGGAAGGAGAGTTTACAGTCTAGCCAGACACCTAGGTATTTGTAGTTGTCCACATATCAGTAGCGTGCCGTGGGCCTGGGGCCTGGGCCTTCAGTGAAGTCCTACACAGTCCCACCCAAATTAATCCACCTCTTATTACCATCATTATTGTGCCATGGCTCTAGACACTATACATTTAGACAGAAACGCAGTATAACCAGGCGTTGCGTCACCTTGAAATTAAAATTTTTATTCAGAGAATTGCAGGGGAAGAGTACAATACCTTTTCATTGTTCAGCTTCGTTGCCCTGCGCGCTTGTTCGTTGAGCTGTAGATCCACTCGGGTGTACCCAAAAGTTTTCAAAAGCACCATTGCTTGTAAGTGCCCAGCCGTACTTTGGTGTCTCGTTGCTGCCTTGGTTAGACAACTCAAGTTTGCAAAGCCAGTGTGGCTCCAAACACCAAATCCATCACTTGCAAATAATAGGCATTCCCAGCAGTACAGTTTGCAGTGCTTCTCGGAGCGCTCGTAGTTGGAACTTTGAAAGTGGCGAACGAACCCCTTTCCCGCCTGTGACAGGCTTTGTAGCGTCAGCGTCGACCTCTCCTGACAATGTCTAACTTTTCTTGAAAAGTTTGTCTTGAGAATGGCGTTATAATTATATCCTCGACCAAATCGATATCTTCTCTTTCCGCCATTGTGGGTTGAAAAAACAGCTTAGTAGTACGCAAATTAATTTGTTTATCAAATTCTGTTTCCTAGTTCTGAGATTCTGCATAGACCTGCCTCTCAATATTGGTAATCCAATCAAAAGACGTGCACGCACTACGCCTGCTAGCTGGCTCCTGTGTAACACTGGAGCCAGCCAGCAGGCGTACAATAGCCAACTCTAAAGCTGATTGGTTGACACTACATTTTTATTTCCATTCACTTTAAGCTACAAGCGGCCGCACTGTTGATTCTGAAGGCCTGAGGGCAGATTTTAGACCCCTGGCAAGACATGATGGCTGAATATGATTGGATAAAAGATCTAACATAAAGACCAGCCCTCCAAATCTCAACCTGGGGCTGGAAGCAGTGCAACCAAGAGGAAAGCTATGAAATGAAGAGTATAACTCTTACTCTGGGGAATAATTTAATACATATTTGTGGGAAAATATATTTAAAAAAAAATATATATATATTTTTTTGGGCCCTGACGGCCCACCACTGCCACATATTCTACGTCAAAACCGTCCAGAGTAGTGACGCTAGGCAGGCGGGCGGGTGTGGGCAGCGATCGATTGAAGAGCATGCATTTAGTTTTACTAGTGTTTAAGAGCAGTTGGAGGCCATAGAAGGAGTGTTATATGGCTTTGAAGCTCGTTTGGAGGTTTGTTAACACAGAGTCCAAAGAACGGCCAGATGTATACAGAATGGTGTCGTCTGCGTAGAGGTGCATCAAGGAATCACCCGCAGTAGGAGCGACTTCATTGATATATTTAGAGAAAAGAGTCGGCCCGAGAATTGAACCCTGTGGTACCTCCATAGAGATTGCCAGAGGTCTGGACAACAGGCCCTCCGATTTGACACACTGAACTCTATCTGAGAAGTAGTTGGTGAACCAGGTGAGGCAGGCATTTGAGAAACCAAGGCTGTTGAGTCTGCCGATAAGAATACGGTGATTGGCAGAGTCGAAAGCCTTGGCCAGGTCAATGAAGACGGCTGCACAGTACTGTCTTCTATTGATGGCAGTTATGCTATCGTTTAGGACCTTGAGCGTGGCTGAGGTGCACCTGTGACCAGCTCGGAAACCGGATTGCACAGCGGAGAAGGTATGGTGAGATTCAAAATGGTCAGTGATCTCTTTGTTAACTTGGCTATCGAAGACTTTAGAAAGGCAGGGCAGGATGGATATAGGTCTGTAACAGTTTGGGTCTAGAGTGTCACCCCCTTTGAAAAGGGGGACGACCACGGGAGCTTACCAATCTATAGGAATCTCGGACGATACGAAAGTGAGGTTGAACAGACTAGTAATAGTGGTTGGAACAATGGCGGCAGATGATTTTAGAAAGAGAGGGTCCAGATTGTCTAGCCCAGCTGATTTGTACGGGTCCACGTTGTGTAGCTCTTTCAGAACATCTAATATCTGGATTTGGGTGAAGGAGAAACTGGGGAGGCTTGGGCAAGTTGCTGTGGGGGGTGAGGAGCTGTTGGCCGGGGTTGTGGTAGCCAGGAGCAAAGCATGGCTAGCCGTAGAGAAATGCTTATTGAAATTCTCGATTATCATGGATTTATCGGTGGTGACAGTGTTTCCTAGCCTCAGTGCAGTGGGCAGCTGGGAGGAGGTGTTCTTATTCTCTACTGAAGGACATCAATAATAAGAAGAGACTTGCTTCTGCTAACAAACACGAGCAATGGACATTAGACCGGTGTAAACCTGTCCTCTGGTCTGATGAGTCCAAATGTAAGATTTTTGGTTCCAACCTCCGTGTCATTGTAAGACGCAGAGTAGGTGAATGGAGGATCTCCGCGTGTGTGGTTCTCACCATTGAAGCATGGAGGAGGAGGTGTGATGGAATGGGGGTGCTTTGCTGGTTACTCTGTCTGTGATGTATTTAGAATTCAAGGCACACTTAACACTCAACTGACCTCAAACCAATTGAGATGGTTTGGGACGAGTTGGACCGCAGATTGAAGGAAAAGCAGCCAACAAGTGCTCAGCATATTGGGGAACTCCTTCAAGACTGTTGGAAAAGCATTCCAGGGGAAGCTGGTTGACAGAATGCCAACAGTGTGCAAAGCTGTCATCAAGGCAAAGGGTGATTACTTTGAAGAATAAAAAATACAAAATATATTTTCAAATGTTTTGGTTACTACATGATTCCATATGTGTTACTTCATAGTTCTCATGTCTTCACTATTACTCTACAATGTAGAAAATAGTGAAAATAAAGAAAAACCCTTGAATGAGTAGGTGTCAAAACTTTTGACTGGTATTTTGTATATACTGTATACACTACCGTTCAAAAGTTTGGGGTCACTTAGTAATGTCCTTGTTTTTGAAAGAAAAGCAAATGTTTGTCCATTAAAATAACATCAAATTGATCAGAAATACAGTGTAGACATTGTTAATGTTGTAAATGACTTTTGGAGCTGGAAACGGCTGATTTGTTATGGGATATCTACATAGGCGTACAGAGGCCCATTATCAGCAACCATCACTCCTGTGTTCCAATGGCACGTTGTGTTAGCTAATCCAAGTTTATCATTTTAAAAGGCTAATTGATCATTAGAAAACTCTTTAGCAATAATGTTAGCACAGCTGAAAATGGTTTTGTTGATTAAAGAAGCAATACAACTGACCTTCTTTAGAATTGTTGAGAATTTGGTGCATCAACATTTATGGGTTCGATTTCAGGCTCAAAATGGCTAGAAACAAAGAACTTTCTTCTGAAACTCGTCTGTCTATTCTTGTTCTAAGAAATTAATGCTATTCCATGCGAGAAATTGCCAAGATACTGAATATCTCGTACAATGCTGTGTACTACTCCCTTCACAGAATAGCGCAAACTGTCTCTACCCAGAATAGAAAGAGGAGTGGGAGGCCCCGATGCACAACTGAGCAAGAGGACAAGTACATTAGAGTGTCTAGTTCGAGAAACAGACGCCTCACAAGTCCTCGGCTGGCAGCTTCATTAAATAGTACCCGAAAAACACCAGTCTCAATGTCAACAGTGAAGAGACGACTTCGGGATGCTGGCCGTCTAGGCAGAGTTGCAAAGAAAAAGCCATAACTGGTTGCATCACTGCCTGGTATGGCAACTGCTCGGCCTCCGACCGCAAGGCACTACAGAGGGTAGTGCGAACGGCCCGGCACATTACTGGGGCAAAGCTTCCTGCCATCCAGGACCTCTATACCAGGCAGTGTCAGAGGAAGGCCCTAAAAATTGTCAGACCGCAGCCACCCTAGACATAGACTGTTCTCTCTGCTACCGCATGGCAAGTGGTACCGGAGCACCAAGTCTAGGTCCAAGATGCTTCTAAACAGCGTCTACCCCCAAGCCATAAGACTCCTGAACAGCTAATCAGACGATTGGTAGTCCTATAAGGCGGTGCACAATTGACTCAGCATCGTTCGGGTTTGGCCGGGGTAGGCCGTCATTGTAAATGAGAATTTGTTCTTAACTGACTTGCCTAGTTAAATAAAGGTTAAATAAAATATGAAAAAATAATAAAAAATAAATCCAATCAGGAAAACTGATTGGATTTGAAAAAAGTCATAAATGTAAGGAAATGTAATGTTTTTTTCACTCAACTTTGAACCTAAATCCAATGACATTGTGAAATGTCGACAGAAGGTAACAAGTGATTCTCTAAAAGCCGTCTGAGTTTAAAACATCTTCTATATTACAGAAATGATAGTGTCAGAATTAGATTACTTCCCAAGCGAAGTGAATGTTTTGTCTTCTCGGCTATACAAGGTTGTAGATCAGACTCTGAATGTCATAGAAACTAACCAAAGATGTTCTTATATTCATCGGTCATGAGTTTACAATGTATTTTACAGCTTGTTTCTAGCATAAAGCATCGCTGACCAAAGTGTCGTTGTAGAGCACTTTATATAATAGAATCCATGTTATTTTCTTCAATATCTTAAGTTACAATTTTTGCCATTTGCTTTAACAAAAGGTAAGCCTATGGCATATCCTCACTTACCCCCTTCATTTGAGTCCTGGATTTAACTTAACACACCAAGCAGTTTACTGACAAGGAGGTAGTCTGTAGAGTGCATGGTAGGTGGAGGATTTTTCCAACAAACCTATGGCCTAATTTGGTCTGTCAAACAAGTAAGCCTACCTCGTATTACTTAAATAGGAAGAAATAGGTTTCAACACCTACGCCTTCTTGTTGTTGGTCAAGTCAAATTAAAATGAAGGCAGTTTAAATGAATTAGGTCTTCTCGAATTTGCCTACTTTCAGCACCATGAGCTGTCCATTTCTGATTGGTTTAGCAGCGGCAGCTGCTTCAGGTTTTAGCACCACAATGTAAGTTATTGAATCTGGCTCATTGTGAGGTCAGTAACTCAGATAAATACCTTAATAGTGGGAAAGAAACATTGTTTTTACTCAAATCAATTATAGTGCTAGCAAGCTATCAAAGTTGACCCCGGTCTTCATCTTCACACTCTCCCTCTCAAACTAAAGATAACATACAGTGGGGAGAACAAGTATTTGATACACTGCCGATTTTGCAGGTTTTCCTACTTACAAAGCATGTAGAGGTCTGTCATTTTTTTATCATAGGTACACTTCAACTGTGAGAGACGGAATCTAAAACAAAAATCCAGAAAATCACATTGTATGATTTTTAAGTAATTAATTTGCATTTTATTGCATGACATTAGTATTTGATACATCAGAAAAGCAGAACTTAATATTTGGTACAGAAACCTTTGTTTGCAATTACAGAGATCATACGTTTCCTGTAGGTCTTGACCAGGTTTGCACACACTGGAGCAGTGCCAGAATGGTAAGTGTATGGTAATGGGCCTCAACATCATTTTCTGACAGGATAACACTATAACGTTAAACTTGCAATATTTTCAACTTCATATTAATTATCTCAAGCACCACCCCAACATCAACATATGTGAAAATGTTGTGTTTCTATGTTTTGTAGCAAAAAAAAGAGGAAGATAAGTGTTTCCAATGACATCATCAACCAAATAGTAGTGAATTAGTTGGCAATTAGTAGGCAATGCCTACTCGTAGTTGGTTAAAATCACACGATGCACACTGGTGATGTCATTGGAAACACTTCTGTTCCTCTATCATTTTTACTATAAAACATAGAAAAGTGCAATTTTCACATGTTGATGTTGGGTTGGTGCTGGAGATGGTGAATTTGACATTGAAATATGACATATCCAGCCAACTTCTCAGACGAGCTCCAGCTAGGCGCTTATTGAAGGTTCTTTGAGACGGATTCTGACCTGCTTAGTTGATATGTTGAAGCATGCCAAAGAGGGGTTTGTGCATCTCACCATGAGACGCCCATCACCACCCACCTCAGCCCACATTGCCACACGAAGTCTTCATGCACCTGAGGTAGATAAGCTGTGATGCCTTACACACCTCTATCATCTAAGAGACTACCAGCCCTGCTCTAGGCATCCCATTTGGAAGCTGCAGAGGAAATAGAAGAACCTCCGTCATGAGCAGGAAGAGCACAGGAGGTCATTCTCTAGGCAATCCAAGCCTTAGTCACTGCCGCGGGAGCAACGTTAGCACCGCTACTCTCCTGACCATCACAGCTCTAGGCCCTTCCAACTAGAGCCATGGTCATTGCCACACCAGCTGATTCTCCCAGAGTAAGCCTGGCTACTCCCCTGAGAGACACAACCCCATGCTTCCTCTGCTAGCACATTCACCACCTCCATGGGACCGTTGAGACTTCCACTATGTCCCAAGGTGGCCCAGCTATTCACCAGATCGTCATCACTACAGGCTCCCCCGGCTAGACCCTATGTCGTATCTACTACAGCCTTCAGGGAGCGCCACTAAACCCTGAAGTGACCCAGGTGCTCTCCCTACCGACACACCACTAGGCCCCCACCGGCCTGAGCCACCAGAGCACCGGGTCCACGTCTGCTTTCCAGACACTTCCAGTGTGCACAGTCCACCACACCAAGGTCTGCAGCACCCTCAGCCAGATCCTTAACTAGGGAGACTCCTTCTCCAGTTGTGGAGCCACAGTCAGCCGCTGCCATAGGAGATGTATTGGCTACCGTTGTTGTCCTCTCCTCCCAATGCAAACCCCCTGCTGGTCGAGACTGACAAGCAGCTGGAGCAACAGCCTGCAGCTCTTGCAGAAGTCAAGTGCAGCCCAGACATTGAGGCCTTTCCAATCACAGCCTAGTTCGATGAGACCCTTCTTTCCTTCGAAGTTAAGCCTGTGGCCACAAGGACACGCTCCTGCTGGCCTTGTGCTGTCAGCCCTTGCCATGGTCGGACCCACCTGTACCAGGCCAGGGGTCCCTGCTGGCCCAGCCTGCTAGCACCCTGCTATTTCCAGCTTTGAGGATCCTTCCAGAACTCACCTCAGGGGCCATTCCAATCCTCTCCTTGGGGGACCCGCCAAACATCACCCCGGGTGACACACAAGAAGTCCCCCATGATGTCCCCATTGACCTAGACGTCCAGTTCCCTGCCCTCACTGCAGGGTCAGATTCAGAGTTCCCTGCCCCCACAGTAGGGTTAGAATTTCAGTCCGGCCTACCCGGTAGGTGTAGAGGGCTCAGGTGTAGAGTGTCCCGCCTCTAAATTAGGGCTAGTGTATCCTTCCCTAGGGTTCCCTGCCTTCCTGGTAGGTCCAATGTATGTTTTCAGCCCTAGCCGGCCCTCAGTCTCTGGCCCTAGTTGCAACCTCACACAATTCTGGCTTAGGCCCCTGGACTGCTGCCTTAATACTAGGGACCCTGTTATCTGCCAAGTCCAAGGTCCCCTGCAGTAGTAGCCTCTAAGTTTTCTGCTCTGCCAGGCCCTAGGTATTCTACCCAAGTAGTCCCCACTTTTACGTCACCACCAGATCTACAGTCTCCTGCACTACTCGGATCTGGGGCCTCTGGCGTATCATGTATACAGTTCCCTATCCTGCCAGGCTTAGAGACCCCTGCCATCTTAGGCCCTACATTAGCTGCCCGGTTTTCAGGTCTGCAGTCTCCTGATCTGCTCAGATTGCAGCCCCCTGCCTTAGTTGGTAGGCAGTTGCCTGGCTTGCCAGGTTTAGGGCCTCCTGCCCTTCTAGGCTGCAAGTTACCTGTACTATGTTCTCAGTGCTCAGCCCTCTTCAGCCCTCAGTCCCTAGCCCAGGTTGGTCATCAGGCTACTGCCTGACTATGCTCAGAGTGACCAGCTTCTCTAGTAGGGCCAGAGCTCTACCGCTCCCCTAGCTCTCGGTTAGTTTCCCAGTCAAGTCCAGAGACAGTTTCCAGGTCAGGTCAAAGTCTGTTTCTGTGTCAGGCTAGGAGCCAGTTTCCCTGTCAGGTTCTGAGTCATTCTCCTTATCAGTTCCAGTCAGTGTTAGGTTTAGAGTCATTCTCCCGCTCAGGTTCTGAGTTGCATTTCCTGCCAAAGTTATCAGCACTAGGCTCCCAGCCTTCAGAAGTTCTAGTTTGCTGTCTCCATTCCTAGTCAGCCCTCACTGCTCCGCCAGGCTATAGGTTCTCTCTGCCCCACTAGGTCTGCAGTCTCTGCTCGCAATTGGTCCGCAGCCCCCAGCCTCAGCCAGCAAGCAGTCAGCATCCTCAGTGCTACTCGCCAAACCTCCTGATCTAGTTCTAGGTCCTGGGTCTCCTGTCCCACTAAGTGTGGAGTTATCTACTCCTCTATGTCTGCAGTCCCTGCCCCAAGCCAGTTCGCAGTTCCCAGCCTCAGCTGGCACCCAGTTGCCTGTCCTGACGCTAAGCTCCAAGTCCCCTGCTCAGCTAGGTTTTCAGTTTCCGGCCATACCTAGCTTGCAGTCCTCAGTCTTAGTAGTAGGTGCTAAGTCCTTTACCCTGTCAGGCCCTGAGATTCCTGCCTTGTTTGGCCCTCAGCCCCTTGACCGGTGGAACGCACCATTCCCTGACCGGGAGGGGGGCCTGCTGTCTCCAGTTCTAGGGGGCCACTGTCCTCCTGTGCTGGAAGACCCTCCGGCCCTCGCACCTGGGGAACCATCTGACCTCTTCTCTTGGGACCAGCCGGTCCCTGCCTTCGAATCCCTCTTGAGACTCACCCAGGGGTCCACACCTGCTCCACCATCAGAGCCATGGCGAGCAGTGGTGAAAGAATTACCAACCTCTGCCACAGCCAGTGAGCTGCCAACCACAGTTGTGGCCGACATGCCACAATCCTCCGCTGCAGCAGGAGTGCTCTGCTGCCAGCTACGGCCAGCCTCCAGTATAGTACTCCGTGCCAACGGATGGGCTCCAGCGGTCCTGCAGCAGCTGAGTTAGAGGGTCCTTCGCCACACCTGTGGCGTTCCATGGGATGGGCCAGAAGTCTCTGCACCTCTGTGCACCTCCCTCGAGGGGCGGCCCCTAAGCTCCTTGTATGCACTTGAGCCAGCACCCTCCTGGCCACCATGGTCTTTTAAAGTGACAGTAGTAATCAGCTACCCTTCTTGTTCAGCCAGATGCACACTAGGACTGCTGGATAGGATTAGGCCCTTTCAGGACTAAGCCCCTCATTGAGTCCTTTTAAGAAATCCAGGGGCTGTGTGAAAAAGTCCTTCATTAGTAACGTGGCTCTTAAAGACCTTCTCACATCTACTGGATCTCTCATAGAGCAGCCAACGTGTATCATTAGATGCTTTTTCCCCCTTCCACTTTATTCAAAGACCTTCGCTAAACACAGAATCAAGATGTTTAGGTTATGTGTCTGACTGTGACTGCCGATAACTTCAGAATGAAGTTAACTAGAAATATGAAGTTGCCAAAGTATTTGCAATTGTTGCAAACTAGTGAAGGATACAATTATGCTTCAAATTAAAACCGAGATGACTGCATTACAAGTTGGCTACATGGGCCTATATAACCTATTTCAATCATATTTCAATCAATTTCATGTTCAAAATTATATTTTGCGACTATGCAGCTTTCTGTCATTTTTGCCTTCATGTGTTTCGTAACGTGTGACACATGTGCGCAATGATGTGGCCAATCTGTGATTTAGTGCAATATTATTGGGTAAGCAAAATAAGCCGCCTAAATATCCCATTTGCAGCCATAGTTGGTAATATCTCTCTAGGAGATGATTTGTCATCAGTATTGTGGAATAATTATAATGTTAAAGTAAGATTTGAACGGCGAAAGCTGATCCGAGACCAGCGCCGGTTTTCTTTTGTTCCTATCACTATGGACACATGGTATGGTCTAACGACACTTAGCGAACACTCTCTCCACGTGTTTTTTGGGGGGAAATTTAAAAAGTTGGCTCGTAAATAACGAGGCATCTGGAGCAATCATCGTAATACGTAAATTACATCGCAACTTGGAAACAAGGCCCTGGGTTGGGTAAATTCCAATTTCGTTTAAAATTCCAATTCAATTATTTTATTGATTAATGAAGTAGAATTTCCACAATGGTCAACTTATGAAATTTAAATGAATTGGAGTTCAACATTTGTACATTTCCAGTTAATGGAATTAATGCACATACTCTAGTATAACAAATGTACTGCAGTATTTGTTTGAATAATTTCAATTTGTATTTGTATATTTTCAGTATAGCTAGGATATCTGAACAGTGAAATGATCAGCCTGAATGAACTGAATTCAAATTGGAATTTGTGGAATTGTTGGGGATAATATTGAATTGGGATTTGAATTATTGGAATTTATGTTACATTGGAATTGAGAGGATATGGATTATCTTTGAATTCAAAGACTATTCTGGAATTTGAATTGACTTAAATGGATTTCACAGCATGAGGTAATTGAATTAGAAATGTATTTGTGGAATTTAACCCTAACCCCAGTAATGACGCTTACATGCTGTGTTTCTATCTTAAAATGTTGTGCATCCATCAAACATGTAAATGTTGTGAAATGTGTATATTGGTGTGTGCAATGTCTGACCCTCACAGGACTAGGCCGATATGTTTTGTTTAAGAGTTTGGTTTTTCATGGTTAACTTGTAGCTAATGTTGGCACTATTGCTTGTTCATGCATGCCTTTTGTAATGCCATATACATTATGTACATTATATAAGTTTCCAGTAAAAGCCAGCTTGCTGTCTCTCGTGCTTCAGCGCATGTGCAGTAGCCATGCCTTAAAGGCCCTTCATGGTCATCTGACTTCTGCATTGGCCTGTAGCATTTACGGTGATATGGCCTCTGCAGAAGTCAGGGCATTCATACGTCTTGCGCTTCGTGGAGCAGTGCAGAGCTGTAGTGAAGGAAGTTGTCAAGGAAGTGGGTTGGTGTTTACACAGGACCTCCCGCCCTCACCTACGATCAACGAATCTTGTCAATGTGGAGCTGTACTGAGCCCTCCGCATTGTTTAAACATTTGAGAGGGGTACGGCGATGCGGTACGAAGCCCAACGTGTCCTGCGTGCCTCCAGAGGCCCCGTAATTGCGTCACACCATCCATACAGAGCCTCCAACAACATAATCAGATCAAGCATTTATTGGCTCTTAGAGACGATTCTAGTCCCTTCTTTTGCTCCCGCACATGCGCGCTCTGTACTGCCGACATACAATCTGTACTCAGGCTGTGTAGTGAGAGCTGCGCCTTATTTGCCTTAAGGCTCGCACACACCTCACCGAATGTGGAACTAGCGCTCGTCTGCCGATATTTCAGCGGGCGGTGTTTTAGGGACCACCCACTTTAGACGTCTGACATTTTTTAAAGTGATTCTACATGTACATTGGCAATTTAAATTCAGAGGTGCTAAGTACTCTCGGCCAGCAAACGCTATTGGTGTGTCTGATCCCTCTTTCGGGTACCTGGTTATTTCTTATGATGTGTAAATATCCCCGTGTTGCATTTGTATAATATCATGCCTTATGTTTGTACATCTCCTTGCATGTAGACTTTGCATATTAGTACTATGGTTAATATGATTGTGATCCTAGTGATTGCGTACTCTGCCTTTTTTAGAATACACGATGTATGAAACATTCAAATGGAAGCAGCTGTGCCCGTGCATGTGTGTGTGGTGGTGACAAAGTGGTATGGTAATGAGCCTCAACATCCCGTTCTGACAGTACAACACTATAGCGGGCATATCTTACCGAATCACTTAAAGTTACAAGAGGATGAGAGCATATCCAGCCAATAGCTGGGACTATTTCCAGATAGATGGTTTTTCATAATAAGAATATTGGGAATAAGAAAACAAGTTACAAAAAATAGTATATTTTCCAAATCAGAAGAAAAGTTCCATCTTGCGACGGCTTTGCCCTGCGGACTGTTCGCTTCTCAAAATAATCAACAATCGTTCCCTTCATGTGTCTGACAACAATGGAACAAGTGGCCAAACTATTACATTGGGTGGTGAGACAGGTTTACACAAGCTTTGCCTACTAAAAGCAGTAGTGTAAACAGGCTACCATCTGAAAAACCCGTCAAGTGGATAGAGTTTGGAGGGTTCTCGTCTTTTTTATTTTATTTTCTTCCCCTCTTCAACTTTTCAAGCTGGTGTTAATTAAAGTGCTTTTAAGCGAGCAATGTCTCGCCTTTGTCCCGAAAGGCGTAGCCCACAAGTGTAGCCTAGTTTTGTCCCCTTGTCGATTTAACTCCCGAAGTGTTACGATATACTGTTACACTAGTAATATTTTAAAGTCCATGTAAATATATAATGGGATAAAATATACAATGGGATTAATTCATAACCAATTACGACAATAATACCATGAATATTTTCATTACACATAATTAATTACATGGTAACATATTTATTTGGTGATGCCTATTTTAAAATTCGTTTTCAATAATATCAACAACGACTTGAACATTAACACAACACTTGTTGTAGATAATATAGCCTCAAGGGATATTCTATTAGTATTTTATTCCAATTCATGTAGTCAACATTTAGCTTAACGCAGAACAATAAAACAAATATTATCTTATTATTATTGCATACCTTTCTATCTTGTAATTTTTTTGCATAACACATCTTTGTCGTTTTCCGCTACAAATGATTTGTTTGGACCAGGCTGCCATTTGTCACTTGCCTCTCGCTCAAACACCCTGCAGTGTGCGGGTCAAGCTCCTCTCGCCCAACACGTCCCACGATGGAAACATATGTGAAGGCCTACATTTTAAACCATCATGTTGTCTATTCGGTGTCAGACAGACAGTTTCTGACTTTTTAACATCGAATAAGATGATCCAGTCTCTCCCTCTTCAGCGTGCTACGCAGACAAGACCCAGAAAACTGGGCACATGTTCATTATCTAGGCATTTTGCCAAACTCTTTCTAGCACTCTACCTGGGTAGTATCTTAAATTACAGGAATACATGAGAAAACAGTAGAATCCAGTCGCAGTTGTAGATGCTACTTCACCCGGTCAGCTTCTACCCTCCAACCCGCCAAAGATGTATCCCTGGCTGGAACAGAAAACTTATCGAGACAGACATAGGCAATTTTTCTGCTCAGCGCACAGTGAGTATGTACCCGCCTAATTGTCTAGAACGAAAATATTAAAACTGAACTATCGACTTTGAGAGAGTGAAAGGCTCAAAACGTTCTGTCCCGGTAGGGAAACGTCATAGAACGGACGTGGTGGATTTTCGCTTGAACTCAGGCATGCATATTTGGGGAAAGTTGGAGAAATGTGTTGTCCCGTTAGATTAGGGATTGGGTGAGTGGCTGTTCATGGTTTGGACGCCTAAAAGGAGGACTACTCTCTCCTCTCGACCCTCACTCAAGCAGCTGTGGTTTCACCTATTAGCCCCGATGTCTTTCCGAAAGGAGTGGTAGAGTTAAACATCCGACAATGGGCACGCCAGGGGGGCACTCGTCTGACCTATAACCGGTTTTAATAGTTTCATAGGAACTTCATTAAATAAATTACTTAGTGAGCACATCATCATGTATTTGTTATTAGCTGTGAAAAGCTTGATTTTTGTTACACCTTTAGAGAGGAAAACCCAGCGGGAATACAAGCTATTTTTTTTTTTGCCTTTAACTCACCTTGTTTTCACGGTGCAGCAAAACCTCTCTCAACCTGGTATTCAGAAGATTCATTCAAAAGTAGCCTACTCAAAAACGGTGTAAAGTTCATTCTGGTAACACGGTTTTGCGCCATAAGTGTTTTCAGTTGTGAGGCATGCCTAATAACTTCAAAAATAGCATATTTTGTATATTTTGTAAAACCGTCGAGGGGGCAATGCCAACATTAAGTCGACTAAAGTCACCATGTCAACGAAATATCTACTTTGAAAACTTCTCTTGTGACGGTTTATTATTCATAAAAAAGGTTATTTTTCATTAAAGTATGATAAAAAAGTGAAATAGTTGGATAGAAATATGCATTTATATGCATATATGCATATTAAGGATGTTTATAGGCTTTGGGCTACATCCACAAAAAATCTTTTAACAAAAATGATCAACTGAATTTTCAATGAAATAGCCATGTATATGTCTAAAAAACAACGTTGTCTGTATTGCTTTTGAACTATTAATCTCAAGAGAGTCACCTGAATTTGTTTGATGATCTACGTGTGGCTATTCTGATTAACAGAAATCGATTCAGTACTAGGCCTATCCATTACTCCATTGCTTGTCAAGTATGAATACATGCAAATCAGTTAGGAACAAATTCTTATTTTCAATGAAGGCCTAGGAATAGTGGGTTATCTGCCTTGTTCAGGCGCATAACGATAGATTTTTACCTTGTCAGCTCTGGGATTCGATCTTGCAACCTTCCGGTTAGTCCAACGCTCTAACCACTAGGCTACCTGCCGCCCCAGATATTCTAAAAGGCAAAGGACAAACCAAGTATCCATACCATTATTAGGCTTTTTCAACTGATAGAACTTACACAATATATATAATAATTATTGCAAATTGTTAAATATAATGTGATATTCTCCCCTTGTTGTCATTTTATGCTTAATATCATTCTTTGTGGCCCTATTATAAATAATAAAATGTACAGTGGGCCGACGTGACAAACAACGCACCTACAGAGAAGAAAGACTTGCTTCAATGCAAAAGGGGATAGAAAACTATATAAGGCCATTTGAAGCAGTGTTTTCGCACATAGTTTTGAGCTATAGTTGGAATCAGCGTTCCATTATGTGTTAGGGTAACGTGGAGTAACTAGCCCCCCAGGGTAATATGTTTTAAGAGTCTGGTTGTTTCCCTGACTTGCCCTCGACAAGATCATCAGCAGACTCCATCACCGTCATTTACCATCCTCTAATCAGCTCACTACACTCAAGCCATGAACTGACCCTCTCCATTTTAGGAGGATTCCACTTTCAAAGACTTGGCTTCTATTGGTTGACCTGTCAGGCTATTGCTTATTTGCTCCTGAAGTGCCCACAGATTCTATGAAAAGCAATATATACATGTAATCAATTATGAATTACTATTATTTGTTATTTCTAATCTAATTAAGTTAGATATATACATGTTTTGTATACAGTACCAGTCAAAAGTTTCAAGGGTTTTTCTTTATTTTTACTATTTTCTACATTGCAGAATAATAGTGAAGACATCAAAACTATGAAATAACACATATGGAATCATGTAGTAACCAAAAAAGTGTGAAACAAATCAAAATATATTTTATATTTGAGATTCTTCAAAGTAGCCACCCTTTGCCTTGATGAGAGCTTTGCACACGCTTGGCATTCTCTCAACCAGCTTCACCTGAACTGCTTTTCCAACAGTCTTGAAGGAGTTCCCACAAATGCTGAGCACTTGTTGGCTGCTTTTCATTCACTCTGTGGTCCAACTCATCCCAAACCATCTCAATTGGGTTGAGGTCGGGTGATACAGCACTCCATCACTCTCCATCTTGGTCTAATAGTGGAGGAATACTGTAGGAAACAGGAGGAAACATATGGGAGGAAACAGCACAATAGCCGCTCTAGCTGAGATGTCTCTCCTAATCTACATTGGATGCACTCATAAATGTGCTGCAATACTCACAGCATTTGTTCAGTGATATCAACATATGATGCTTCAAACAACCAATTAAAATACTGCCCGACTCGAGTTATTTTCCTGTGTTTGGTCAGGACTGCGTTCTTAACTGCAGCAAATCATGTTATGACCACCCTTTTGAGCAAACCGTGGTACGTTGTTTAGTGCACTCAGGAGTTTAATGAGCACCAAACGAACATAACTAAGGTAGTAAAAGCACCAGCGTTCAGAAAAACCGCTCCAAAACAATTCAGTGTGAAAGCCCCGAAATAATTCAGCTAACAACACCATTACCATTGCATATTGTTGTGTGTATGGTTGCCTGCATGGCCACTTCCCACCCCATTCATCCACCCCAGTCAAAACCAAACAGATGCATCACTCTCCTTCCGCCTGTCTCCATACCAGAGAACATGACATAATATCTGGCCACTCTGTAACATCTGTGGGGGTAGAGACTTGGTGCCGGTCCAAAGGCCCCATCACCGGGACTGGGAGCCACTCCAAGGCAGTAGGTGAGGGTAGCAAGGTCGTCCATGGACATCCACATGAGCCGGGCCTGCTACCTGGCCGTACAGCCCACTGGCCAGAAGGTAGACACTTAAAGGGCCCGAGCTGCGTACGTAAGTGCACTACATCACTAGACTCTCCTCGGGTGTGACGGGGCCTCTCTAAAAGCCTGTAAACGCAGTTAGCCAGGTGGTAGGGGAACGTGGAACTGTGTTGCGGCTGGGTTGTATCCCGGGGGGAGGAGGGAATGTTTTAGGAGATGCAGTTTTTTTCTTGGATGGTGTTACCGTGTTGCACTGGGGCCGTGTTTACCTTGAGCAGACCCTGCAGAAATGTATTGCTTAGCAGAGTTTTCCTTATTCAATCTTGTTCTGAGGGCAGGTCTACCTCAAGCGCAGAAATGAACTTGATGCTTAAATTGGTTAAGTTTAGGAAAGTAATCCCAGTCGGTTGAGGTTAGGGTTAGTGGTTGGGTTAAGTTTAGGCAATACATGTGATTGGTTTAGAGTTAGGGTAAGGTAAGAAAATAAAAACCACATCTGAGACAATGGGGTTGGTCTGTAGGCATCTCCTAGTAGGTACAAGGTAATGGTGAAGTCTAGAAAGGTTGTTTGCAACACAATCTCACAGTCAATTCATGCAAATATGTACAAAAAGTTTTTCAACAGATTTGGTTCATTTTTGTTTGTTTTTGTGTGGCATAATTTGTGTGAAAATATACACATTTTTGTGTGACCTAATTTGTAGGAAAATACAATTTTTTCTGTGACTTCATTCATAGATAAATACATTTTTGGCTGGCAAACTTCAGAACAATCTTTTGAAAGTTATTGGAGAATTGCATTTTGGGCAATGGTGTTCAACACTGCCTTTTTCTGTGTTCCACATTTATTTATATAAAAAAAACATGTCAACAACCCAATATTGTTAATCAACCAGGTTGTCACCGAAATACTTATAATATAACAGTAGCCTTAATTTTTTTTATTAAACCACCTTTAAATTAAGTCACATAAAAACACACGAAAATGCACAAAATCTGCTGAAATACTTTTTCTGAAATACTTTTCGACAAACCCAGCCAGGTCACAGGTGATGAAGGTCAGTAGTCGATGTCCACGTCTGAAGATGTTGGGAGATAACGTGGAAACCGGCCACTAGAGGCAACAGTGAGCACTGTTACCTTCAAGTAGATTTCAGTTTGCTAGTACATTGTGGATGGGGATGGCGGATGGGTGTAAGCATCTGATTCCAAAGGTTGCAAGTTTGAATCCAGGTAAAGAAAGTTCTTCCTGAGATTATTTTCAAGCCTATCCCAAACTTTAACCCTTACCTTAACCATTCAGAGTTAACAACTAACCTTAATATTTCAGAGCTAATGCCTTAACATTAAACATTTCGAAATTTGACGTTTGCAACAACTTCGAAAATGTGACGGTTGACAAACATCTAATTCTGATGTGTGACTGTGAGAGCTAGTTGGACAAAACAACACAACAGGTATTGTCACTGACTTTTTAAAGTAGTGTAGCACACACAGGCACACACACATGCAATGCAAAATCTGAAATTATTAATTTGGTTTTATAGGTTTTATAGCTATCAATGTTTAAAGGGGCAATCTGAACAAACAATATGTTTGCATTTCTATTTGAACATCCACTGCCAGAAAAAAAGTATGCAACCAAATTGTGCAAATCTTGAACTCAAAGTTGATTTTCAAATAGTTATTTTGAAACACATTATTGTGTAAAAATACAGTGTATTTGGGAAAGTATTCAGACCCCTTGACTTTTTCCACATTTTGTTATTTTACAACCTTATTTTAAAATGTATTAAATCGTTGTTCCCCATCATCTATCGACACACAATACCCAATAAGGACTAAGCAACAATAGGTTTTTAGAATTTTTAGCAAATTTATTCAAAACAAAAACTGAAATATCACATTTACATACATTTATTCTTCCTTTAAGAGTTGCATAGTACTGCAGCACAGCTTGCAGGCTGCTGCAGAATTCTAAGGCACTTTATTTAAGTGTCAGCCATTGTTGGCATTAATGCTAGTTAGTGCTAGTTTGACCACCAGAGGGCATCTTTGAGAAGTTAAAGTTATGAAAGGACGTGGGTCCTGTTTACTGTAGCTGTTTTAGCGTAAATAACCTATTGGCAAAGCATACAGTACAAGTACATCCATGTCTTTAAATACAATCAAGCATTTTAGCTAGAAGATGAAATAACAAAGGGAGCCTTGAATAATTAAACAATGAGTAAACTGCAACATGTCGGCTAAAGCGTTTTTATTCACAAACGCATTTGACTGTTTTTAATATTGGCTGTACTAAAGACTTTAAAATATATTTTTTGTGAGAACAGACTATATGGGATTGCTATTTAGAAATGTAGCTTAATTTAATTAGCATTATGGTGTTTCTATTCAAAGAAAAACGAAAATTCATTTTTTTACTGTAGTTGTTATAGCATAACTTATTTATTGGCATAAAGGCCTACTTCAATATACAGTATGTCAATCAATCACTCATTAATTTGTGCATGTTATCACACAGCATACAAGTCATCCATGTCTTTAAATACAGTCAGTACTTTGTTTAAGCCCATTTGGCAGCGATTACAACCTCATGTCTTCTTGGTTCTGACGCTACAAGTTTGCACACCTGTATTTCGGGACTTTCTCCCATTCTTCTCTACAGATCCTCTCAAGCTCTGTCAGGTTGGATGGGGAGCGTCGCCGCACAGCTATTTTCAGGTCTCTCCAGAGATGTTTGGTCAGGTTCCTGGCTGGGCCACTCAAGGACATTCAGAGACTTTGAAGCCACTCTTGTGTTGTCTTGGCTGTGTGCTTAGGGTCATTGTTCTGTCAGAAGGAGAGCCTTCAAATCAAACTTTATTTTCCACATGCACCGAATACAACAAGTGTAGACTTTACCGTGAAATGCTTACTTACAAGCCCTTAACCAATTGTGCAGTTCAAGAAGAAGAAAATATTTACCAAGTAGGCTAACCTTCAACCCAGTCTTAGGGCCTGAGCACTCTGGAACAGGGTTTCATCAAGGATCTCTCTGTACTTTGCTCCCTTCATCTTTCCCTCAAACCTGACTAGTCTCCAAGTCCCTGCCGCTGAAAAACATCCACCCAGCATTATGCTGCCACCACCATGCTTCACCGTAGGGATGGTGTCAGGTTTCTTCCAGAAGTGAAGCTTGGAATTCATGCCAAAGAATTTAATCTTGATTTCATCAGAACAGAGGATCTTGTTTCTCATGGTCTGAGAGTCTTTATGTGCCTTTCGGCAAACTCCAACTGGGTTGGCATGTGCCTTTTACTAAGGTGTGGCTTCCGTCTGGCCACTCTACCATAAAGGCCTGATTGGTTGAGTGCTGCAGAGATGGTTGTCCTTCTGGAAGATTCTCCCATCTCTGGAGCTCTGTCAGAGTGACCATCGGGTTCTTAGTCACCTCCCTGACCAAGTCACTTCTTCCCCGATTGGTCAGTTTGGAAGAGTATTGGTGGTTCCAGACTTCTTCCATTTAAGAATGACAGAGGCCACTGTGTTCTTGGAGACCTTCAATGCTGCAGAATTTTTTTGGTACCCCTCCCCAGATCTGTGCCTCTGTGCACTCACTGTACATTAGACTCCAACAAAATCAATCTCCAAATGTATTTCTTAACCTTTAAATTGATCCCATCACAATTCCCCGCCGCCCAATTTCAAATCTTTATCTTTTTTGCTTTCTCCAAATCTGTATCTTAATGACACACCTTGTGGATGGGTCAAAACATTTCAACGTCACTTCTCGGATACGCCTTATCTCTCTCCCTCCATTCTCATCCCTCTTTTTCCCCTGTCGCCACTCCTTCCACCGTGGGCACAGATAGGGATCTCCACCAGATTTCTGTAGAACTATCACAGTCCACACATCAGAGGCCGGGGCCCTGAATGCTTCCCCTCTCGTTGCGGATAAGGTCAACGTCGAGAGTGGAGAAAATCATTCTCTCACAGCTGGAGAGGAGTTGAGGAGAGCAGGAACATCTCTCTGGCAAACAAGGAGGCCAGGATAAAAAAAACAGAGGGAGAGGGAGGGGAGAGGCACAACCAGGCAGAGAAAGAAAGGAAGATAGAGAGAGGATGGCACAAAAGGTATGAGTGGCACAAAATAGATAGAGAGATAAAGAAAAGGATTAGCGAGAGAGGGAAATAGAGGGTGACGTATGCAGAGAGAGAAAGAGAGGCGAAGAGAGAGAGATAGTGAGAGAAATAAAAGCAGAGGCCGAACAAGACAGAGCCAGACAGACAGAAACAACCAAAAACCTAACAATGGCTAAATCCGACCAGCTCTAATGAGCTTGCGTTCAAGCAGGGGCACTCCACGTCCGGAGGCGGGGGGGTCTGACTGACTCCCACATTGTTTCCCTCCTCTGTCGCTCATTGTGGGCCTGTTTGCCAAGCGTGGTCCCCAAATAACCCCAAACTCCCATGTCTTCAATGGGACTCTAATCCGGGTGCGATAAGCCCATAAGCTAGCAGTGAAGAGTCCCTGGCGCGAGTCAGGGCCTAATTGCGTCACCGGGGCCATGCAGAGTGGAGGTGGAGAGACATCCCCCTGGCTTCAAGCTGTAGACCAGGACGGGATCTGAAACATCACTAGCAACAGTCACTCTCTCTCCAACTTACATGGGATAGACTATTACAGATATGATGCTGTATAGGCTGTAACAACTGATATGGTGAATGCAACAGAACTGGGATAGGTAAGAAAATAGGCAGAAGAGAGAGGCTGAGAGATTTAAAAAGGCCCTGTGTGTCCCATACTGAACTGGACTAGGCTATACCAAGAGATATGCTGGCTTTGGCTTTTGGGGGCTTGGTCCAGATAGGCCAATGTTAGGCTAAGAGTCATCAGAGATGAATGAACATCAAAATAGTTTCTTGGTACACTTTGATGTGGTGGACTAAGCCAGTACATGGTCAACTGTGCTACCTATGGGTTGTCGTTCGACAATGACGGTCCCTCAGAAGGCCAACGATGCCCACTTGAGGATTTACAAATGACCTATAGGAAGTCAGGTGTGATAAACATGTTTTCAACAGCGGAACATGTGACTTCAACAGTGGAATGGGTCACATCAAGTTTCTAATTCTTGGATTTCGCCACTTGGTATCTTACATAATGTATCTATTGTAGTCTTCTCTTCTCTGTCCCCGAGACTGGATGATGGACTGAATTCACCCATCTCCTTCTCAGCGATCACCCCATCTAACATTCTCGCTATAGCTCTGCCTTTCTCTCAGTCACATCCATGGCTGGCTCCTGATTTGGTTTACTGTGCTATTTATGTATTTTTATTTTATGTCATGTTTATTTATACAGGGAAGTCCCATTGAGACCAAGTCTCTCT
Organism: Oncorhynchus mykiss; assembly: GCF_013265735.2. Taxonomy (NCBI): domain Eukaryota; kingdom Metazoa; phylum Chordata; class Actinopteri; order Salmoniformes; family Salmonidae; genus Oncorhynchus; species Oncorhynchus mykiss. The sequence continues at coordinate 2,457,502 of NC_048586.1, read as the reverse complement.
TGCAAGGGAGCCCTGCTTCACAATGTCATCGCTTTAAGATGGTCAAACCATGGATCATTAAGCAATTTGATTTAGAATTTTTGGAACGCTTTAAGTACAAAACAAATATTGTAAAAAATGATATGATAAAATATTGAATTTGGCGTTTACTACTATAGCCCATGGAAAGGCATTGAATAACACATTCATAATTGGCCAAAAAGACAGTCAAATAATAAATCATAAGGAATATGGTTTTGAAGTGGAGATTTAAGAAAGCTCAGGAAATATATAAATATTTCTTGGGACATATTTTACCCCTTATTTTTGTTTAGCGCAAAATGACGTCAATTTTTCCATGAACTTGTATGGGTTACCTTCAGATAAGTCCTGTGACACTTGTAGGGGTCATAGAGCATATTAGTTTGGGGCCCAAACGGTTCAGATGCTACAAACAGAAGTTGGCACATCAGTGTTATCGACTTCAGAGGACTCCACGTTCAGACACTACAGATGTTTTTGCGAGAAGACCAATTTCCGAGGTGCCTCCTGGTCTGACAAACAGCACTGTAGATCTGCCACTTTAGATGCAGCTCATGCAACATATATCAGATATCTCTAGCTTAAACGGACAGATTTTAATGGGGATTTCTTTTGAGTTATGTTCATTGGATTGATGCACAGGTGCGTCAATAGACTCTTAAGGATTTGAAGGAAATACTGACACAATTATGACAAACAAAGGCGAGAGCATAAAAATCCATTATGGGTTATTAACCAATATCATTCAATGGCCGAAAGGCACTGGGTATGTTAGAAGAGATGTGACATGTTATGGTAGTTTATAATATGGTAGAGCAATGTGCCCTCACTACAGCAACAGAAAGGCTGAGAAACATACTTCTCTCTGTTTTTAAATCTTGTAAGGTCTCCCTCTTTAGAAACCCTAAATTCAACCTCACCTAACAAAACCTAAATTCAACCTCATCTAACAAATGAATAGCAATAAACTAGTTCACCCATCAGGGTCTAGTCCTCCTTGACATCCTATCAAGCTGATGATGGCCCTAATGTTGTGTCTCAGTCGGTCCCTCAGGACACTTAGGAGTGGACTGTCCCCATCAGAAGACTAATAGTGTAATTAGGCCACCCCCATTGGGGACAGGCACCTTTTGTCCCTTCCTTGACACTAGCAATGGTAAATGACAGCACATCTCTCCAACTAACACCGTAGATCCATCTTAGTAGCAAGACATCTTAGCAGGCAGAGCACATCCTCAACCAGACAGTCCAACTTCATCTTTATAAGTCAAATGTATGTTGTTGTTGTTTTTTTTAAGATATGTGCATTCTGACTTAGAGTAAGCATTAAATAATATTTACAGAGACAGGAGGGATCTGTCAAGCATGTTCATTAAGCTAATGGCACTTGTATAGAGATGTGTGGGGTCAGGCCATGATAGTTATGAGTGGTGATCAGTGCCCTGGTACTGTCATCCAGAATGTAGGACTTGCACCATTGCCTTGAGCAAGTAGCCTTCTCCCACATTTTACATGTGACCAATTGCACCGTAATTAGTTAAGTGGTTAGGCAACGTAAGATTTGTGGCTTTGGGAATAATTCCTCGGGGCTTAGCTGAATTCAGGCCCATATACTATAGCATACGCTACTCCTTGCAAATTGGTCCTGATATCGAGGGGGTCGCTGAAGAACTCTAACAATTCCGTAATTTCCCTACATTCCTCTCAAACATTCGTCCTCGTCTCAAACATTCACATATACAACAGACCCCCTCCCCCTTTCGGCATCACTGCGCGCATCATTATCGTTGTCAAAACTTGTACGCTGGACGTGAACTCCCGGTGAAAGGGCTGCGGCAGGCGTGGCCCTGGGGAGCCGGCAAGTGGAGGTGTTGGAGCGGGTTACGCCACCTCCTTACCCGGGAGGGCCCCACAGGAACCCTCATTATACCAGATCGTGGAGCAGTGAGCTGTGCAGAGAGGTGGGGAGAGGCGGAGGCGTCTCCACACCTGAGCGTCTACCACTCCCAACCGGACACTGGCAGTCCGTGACAGCTCAGATTCGAAACAGTCATGATGGAAATAATAATGAGGATAATATGAGCATGCTCTCGGATCAGACGACCGGATGTCAGTTGCCTATAGTGTGGTGGTCAATGAGTGAGGCAAAAGTAAACAAAAACGTTCTATAAACTCCAAAACAAGACAAAACTGAGAGAGAATATGCATTAAGCATGCTGTTTACATTATTATTAGCCTATGTGATATAGCCTACAGTGAGGTAGAGTAAATTAATAATAATAATTTTACTACAACACTAAACGAAATTGACAGCTCTGACAGCTCTAATTTCACTGTGGTGAAAGTACTCCACGGATGAAATAAGTTAATGAAAGTACAGCCGTGAGTTTTGAACTAAACGCCTATTTATTACAAGCCCCCAAAATACTAGTTTGAGTAGGCCTATATAAAATACATTCGCCCATGTCACCTTAAAGGTCTAACCAAACCAATATCCCCATAATCTGTGCCCCATTCGGTTTACAACGTACAATATACAACAGAAAAATGGGAGCTGAGTTTGATCCAAGTTTGATCCAAACTTCGACGCTTCATACTGTGCCGGCGACTCAGAGGGCAAGTGGAGCTTCATTAACTGTATCCCCATTTACTTTAGTTCTCCCCGGAGACTGCTCCATAGAGAGCGCATTAATGTCAGTTAGGCCTACCTGTCATTTCTGCATACTATACACACAATATAACCTAGAGATGTTGTGAAAAGTTCACTGCGCTGTTGGTTATCACATTATAGGCTAAACTCGTTCTTCACACATTCTCTCCGAATGTATTCCGATGCAATATTGACCCATAATCAATTGTCAATCACTGTCACCAAGTAAATGGCTTATCTGCAACAAAATATATCTTTGGAAGTTAGTTCCAAAGAAACATGGGACAATAAAAAGTCATTTTCACAACTATAGACTACATTTCAAACATCGTAATAAGTTACAAAATAATAATGTTGCAATAAACAATTGTAATAAGTTTCGCTATATTAAATGGCGAATTAATTGATTCATTAATTAACCCTAATAGGGGCATTGCACTGCCCGTGCAATGGATTCCCCATTTGACGTTCTATAACAGAAAACCTTTTCACACAGACAACTGTAGGCTACTGTAGCAGGTTGACTGTAAAGATAGCCTACCACCGTTATCTAATTACTTGACATATATTAAAATACAGGGGCTAAATTGTTGATGCTGTCCCCATCCATTATCCATCACTCAGTAGAGCGGCATCATCAGTAAACTGCCATAACCCTATACAACAGAGGTTACACCTGAACGGAAACGCACAATAAGCAGGATGACCGCACCTTTAATAGAACAAAGTCTATGGTGGATTTCTCGGGAAATTAATAATGGTATGAATTGTGTAATTTCAACTAGGGTACAAGTTCTATATCGACACTGAGAACAATTGAATTGCAAACAACAACAAAAATGACAATTGAGCAAATTCCAAATAGGCTACTTGAAATATGTTGCCAGGTGCACTAATCTGGCATGTAAGGAAACATTTAACACATTCTTTTTAGTTTACAATTGACTTTTGGAAGTCATAAATTGACATATACAAGAAGGGTTGCGATTTCAAACGGTAGGCTTTTTTAGATTTAGGATTTAGGTTATTGGTTATACTCCAGGGATTCATTATTGGGTCATATTTCTGCGTTGAAGGATTGAGAAAATGATGCGTGTTCTTCACGATACATCCAGGCCTATGTTGATATTGCCAATAAAAAAATAATAATGGCAGGTAACCTTACAATTTTCTCATATAGGCTCACAACTGAAAATCTTAACTTTAGTCCATGGACAATGTGAAGCTTTTGAAGCTGAGGGTCTATAGACCTAGGTCCCGTTTAAGATAAGAGTCCTCGACTCCCGCTTTCACATAAAGAAAGTACGCTTGTACTTTCAGGGTTACCGTGTTTAATTGGATTACCATACATGATGTCAGACCGAACTCTGAAGTACGGTCTACTGTATTTCCCGAGATATGAAGGAGGGTCAGGAGCGGTGTAGCGAAACATAATTCTACTTTTCAATTCACATGAAATCCATGCCATACCTTTCGTTGTGGATGGCAACTCGACATTATTGGTCCGCATCTCAAATTGAGCGTAAATATCACAGTAACCACTAGCCAGTAACCACAAATTATTCTCCAAACTTTTCTCCTAAAATAGATAACACTATTGAATAACGCAACAATTCACAAACATGTATCAGAAGACAATTAAAGGGTTTATTTTCTCGTCTGTTAGGTACACTCATTTCATTTGAGCTTCAAGACAAAAGCACAGAGTTGCTATAACAACATGTCTTCATCAAAAATGAACGATTAACCCTCTCATATGAATACAAAAGTTCAGTAGGCCTACCTTAAAACATTACAACAAAGCAGGCTTAATTTTCTATCAACATCATGCAAATAATTACGTGTGTTAAAAGCAAATAGCATTTGAAAAAGTGGTATAAGTGAATTCACGACGTTCTGTTTTATATGGATGCTCATACCTACCAATGAAAAAATACTACAATAAAATGCCTCATGATTTGTCAACGTGCACAATTAGTCTGTGAGTCAGTCTGATCAACTGTAGCCTACTGATAGGAACCACAGCTGCAGGTAGCTTAAAGAAGCCTATACTGATCTGGGCCAGGGGAAACGTAACATCATGTTTTTATAGCCTAAGCTATTTATTTATAGCTTCAAACAGCCCCATTTATTTGTGTTCTGAGAAAATGTGAACCTGATCAAATTTGGTTTATATTCACACTTCGAGTGGCTAGGATACCGAGGCCTTTTTAATCCTTTAAAAATGATTGACTGGAATTAATCAATCAAAACAATACTGATGACATACTGTATGTTTATCTTTTTAATTACCGATGCAATGACCTACAACACGCGACCCATACAGCAAGCTCAGTCATGTTAGTTTATGTCAGCTATTTTAAAAACATTGATTTGCTATTACCATTTATACTGTAGGAGTGTTGGCTCAATGAGACAATTATGTTCACACCTCCCTGCTTCAAGGGAGGAAATGATCGGGCCAGTGTCATGCGCTTCCTCCAGAGGTTGAGGTCGAAGCGTAGCATATACACAAGTTTACATTTGAGTAATATTTGTAGCCGAAGGTATTTTTATGTAGTAAGTGTGAAGAGGCTGATATGACTAGGTTCACCCAGACAGGCACAATAAACAATAAACAATTATAAGCAATACATGTAAGGCCAATTAATCATGTACAAAACAACAACATCGTTTTAAGCCTATATTATGGAAACTTGTTCCGTAACAATTTATGTATTTATAAACGTGTGTGTTATGCATTGTGTGAGACCTAAAACTTTGTATGACTTTTTTCCGACTTGGGGAACTAGGCCTAGAAAAAAACAATGCATCTCACCAATCAGCTACTTGAATTATGGAGGCAAAACAACAGCAAAAAGTTGGTGAAATGTTATTTTATAGGTCACTGATAAAAACAGTTGGTGATTCGTATGAAATTAGTCCCCAAACAGCTAAAAAAATATAGCCTATATTATATTTCATTCAGAAAATCATTCTTCATAAGGACAACAGTTGGTGATTCGTATGAAATTAGTCCCCAAACAGCTAAAAAATATAGCCTATATTATATTTCATTCAGAAAATCATTCTTCATAAGGACAACAAGTTATCACTGTTGCTAGGTGGAGTCCCCAGTTCCATTTTCTGTAAGTGTGTGACGTCAGCACTCCCATAACTTAAGACCTATAGCCTCTATTCTCGGTCATCAGGTGCTAATAAATAACTTGCAAACTTGAAATAGACTACATGAATGGTCTTAATATCTATGGATGCGGTAGATTTAAGAAAAACTTTTCCAGACATATTGTCCATGGGACAATGCAAGGCGTGCCTCAAGTCAGTCAAGTCACACTTTACAGTTTATACAGTCGAAACTAATTAACGGTTTAGTTAACATTGACGTGTAGGATAAACATGAATACCACGATGGCAGGGATCAAGAAAATAGGGATGCTGACATCCTTTGCTCTAGATCTCACTCTCTAAAAACACCCTGTTTGTCTATCGGTTTCTCTGTCTGTCTGTAGCCCAAATACTGATGAGTGCTAACTGAAACGACAGCGAGTGGAAATGAGCTAGAACTGAGAACATAAGCTCAACCCAGGGAACGGAAGAAGAGTTGGAATGTGATTGTTGGCCGAGCGTCTCGCTGTCTGTGGTCATGCGGCGGTGGTAATGACAAGGTGCGCGCAGCTGAACGCACAGGTGCCCATGTCGCGTGCCCGGCCTCCACCTGTTCCTAAGGCGCGCACTGGTGTGTGTATGTGTGTGTGTGTGTGTGTGTGTGAATGGTCTATAAAAAAAATGATATCATATTTATACCCTTTCATACACTATTGACGCATCCTCTTCAGATGGGGCAAGAGGAGACCCGTGCACAAGTTTTCCATCTACGTTATTGCAGCATCATAATGACATATTTTAGGCCCTCTTGAAAAGTCATCTTGGATTGGATATCAAGCCAGCCAGGGGGATAGACAGGTAGTCAGTCAGACAGACATACAGACAGACTCACAGACAAAAAAGGCCCTCTTGCACCATTCTCATTATCATGTCAGACTAACTTAGTTGGAGGAGATACTGGCCAGTGCTTGTACAAAAGGAGTGTTGGCTTTTAACCTGGCGTTTTAATAAGTGACGTAATCTGCTTTTTCAGTCAACATGATGCCTATTGTGCAATGGACACGCGGGGGATTAGGCTCACCTCTCCTCGTGCCCGTCCGTCCATCACGCAAGCAAAGGCATCTAATGGGTTTATAGTACATAAAAGATATACCTACCTAAATAATAAATACACATTTATCCACATCTCAATACAACTGTAGGCCTACAAAGTAAATAGCTGTTTATCAGCAGATACTGTCGCCATGTTGCACCTACAGTGCAGGCACAGGATTAGGGCACAGTTCCTCCAGTCCCTATCCCCTATCCTCTCATCTTGGAAAGCGTTAGGGGTGGTGTCCATGGAAGATAGGCCTATGTACACGTTCTATTGGCTTGTTGTGTCTGGATGCGACCCATCACATTTCTGCAGGGTGAAACAGCACGGCTAACAACAACAGCTTTAAAGCAACCATATTGAGACTGCCCCTGACTGCACTGATGGCGTATGCACTGTTCAAGTATCTTAGATCTGTGTCTAGAGGCAACTTCATCTTAAATAAATACCTTAGATTAGAAAGTCCGAGTGATGCAGCTACCATGTCTAATATAGCTGGCTGCACCTATCTGCAGAAAATCAAATGCATCACAAATGATGCAAACTGTGTCACTTTGCAGAATTGAATAAACCGAAGCAGCTTTATACAAATGAACGCATGCTATGCTGGGAGCAATACAGAAGCTTTGAGAAACGTACATTTGACTTGTCAGTTGTGTAATTCAATTGTAAAACCAGAATGTTACCAATGAAACGCAATGATCAGTTTATTATTAGGCTATTTCAACATTAGGCCAATCAATTAGTGTAATTCATTTATGAAGACCATTAGACATCTTAAACATACATGTAATTCATGTTCAAGTTAAGGCACTTTTTATTCTCTTGTGAGGAATACATCCTGAAATAAAATGCAGATCAAAATCAATCACTTGAACAATACAGAAAGCGAACCAGTGATAGGTGAAGTTGGTTAGACATATTTGGAAATTTCGTCATGTTTTAAAGGTCCCTTGGGATATGTCAGGAAGTAGCGTCACTAAACAAATAACACTTTCCGCCTCCAAAGTTATTGAGCGTTCTATGAAAGGGCCTCCAGATCTGACAAGCAATATAACCGCGCCTACACCGAGCCCCAACGTATAAAAACAAAAGTTGGAGGGACTTTGTCACACTGTAATGACTCTCATTACCATTGGCCCCGACACCCTGGCTCAGTTTACTAGCCTCCTAGCAACAGCAGACAAAGCGGCAGGGTTTTAGTGGGCTCCGTCGGGGCCGGGCCGTCCTTTGATCTGTGCTAGTTGGAGAGCGGAGTCAGGGGAGTCGGAGCCCGAGCACCCGGGGGCCGGGGCGCAGAGAGAGCGGACTGGCTGTCTTAGTCATACGAACTTCACAAGTCGCAGTCCATTGAAGGGGGAATTAGCTTTCACCGTAACAGTCAGACAGACAGAAAGAAAGACAGACAGACACACACACACACACACACACACACACACAGGCTATCAATTATACAATTATTAGGATAAACATTAAAAAATCTAACATCTGATCATTTTCGTTATGGTCTATTGGGTATAAATGACTATTTGGCAGCCTATGAAATAGACAATGCAGACCGTGCAGTCACTTTTGGAGCATTTTGTCCGCGGATGATTGCGCCGCCTCTCTCCGTCTGTCTGTCTGTCTTCTCACAAACAATAGGCCTCTCCAAATGAAGTTAGTGATGGACCACATGTGCCAAAGCACTAAAGAGACTACTGCAGATTGGCACCATATTTTATATTGTGTAGGCTTAAATACACTTTGCAATGGGGATCTAACAATTCAAGCAGGTCTAGTAAGAAGTTATTTATAAACGGGACTTTTACAAACATGAACAAACGAAACAAACATAAATTATATATATATATATATATATATATATATATATATATATATATATATATATATTATATAGGCCTATAGGCCAATGTATGAAATTGTGTTTATTTGGAAGACGATAAACTATTTTCTATTAAATAATATACAATTTATATAGGTCTATAAGCTACTATCAAACATTTTACATTGAAGGAGCATAGTAGCTAATTCGTTTTTTCTCTCTCTTAAAATGCGTTCAAAATCAAACACCAATTTCATTTTTATGTATATGTTTCAGCAATGGGTGGATTATTTTAAATCCTATCTTGTCTCACACGGGCCCTTTCATGAAAATAATGCACATGAATCAAAGAAATGTACTTTACCACTGTGACTTGCCCTCACACCCACAAGCCCATTACAAACATTTTGAATCAGGAGTCTTAATTAATAAAACATTCAATTCAATTAGGCTTCATTGTTCATCAATTTAAAAAGCTTAATGAAAAGAAACATATACATTATGACTAGTTATTCATTCATACAAATACAAATAAAAGGACAAAACGAAAACATTATCATTTTGTTCAAATACTTGTTTCCAAATGGAAATATTTCATAAAACGTTCTCAAAAAAAAGGAGAATAGTACCTCTCCTCACTACCTACAGATGAAAATGAAAGAGACATGGGTATAGTCTTCTCAAGAGACTTCTTAGTATCTAAACGAGTTAGTACTGAAAAATCCAAGCCTGCAGTAAATTGGGCTATATGTAGCCTAAGGAAATCTCAATATAGTCTAATTGAAGAGTTAACGAGTTAAATCACATTAAATGTAACACTGTATCATCAACTCATAATCATCATGTTACAAATGCCTCAAAATCATTGTAATTGTCAAACTGTGTGGCAAAGACTCCAGCGCCTACAACCTTAACGAGTCGTTTTATTGCGTGGGAATAATCTTTTGTTGGAATTAGTTTGTCACATATTGTCATTAGCACACTACTAAAACAATGAACTCGTTATTTGGGCATCCCCGGGCGGGAAATTAAGCGAATAAAACCGTCTTCTCCACCCGGGTCGCATCGATATTAATGGAAAAATATGTAAAACATTTCGTTTTAATTTTCCTCTGACACTGTTTTGCATACGTGCATGTTCTCTGCTGTGTCGCACGATCATAATTTATGAAAGCAATCTCGACCAACACATAACTGGGGCTATGAAAACAGTGCTCCCAGCCTAATAAATTCCTGTCTCCATTGTCTCCATTTTGTTGAGGTTATAATCGTGTTAATTGTAATTTACTCTCTCTGGGAATACTAGCAAAATGTATTTAAATAAATCTGTCAATGCGCTGGCTGAGAAGATTATGTCAATTCCATAATAGACATGTCTTGGAGAATTACACTGGATTGATACACGGGAGTGATGGAGAGGCATTCAGGGGAATCTACAAAGATGTGTCACTTAAATCAATTACAAGTCCCATTCCCAGACATACTGTACCTCCCACCCCTCAATATTATAAAGTGAGTACAGAGTACCTATGCACATTGAGTTAACTTCCTCTTGAATAGGTCAGGAAAAACAGACAAAAAAATACATTAAAATAAATGAAATGAAAGGAAACAAAATGTCAGTGGACACCAAAATAACAACCAGCAGTAACCTTAACAGTAGGACACAGTTTAAGTAGAGGCCAGATAACATGGAGAGAGCAAGGTAACCCTAAAGGTGTCATTGATTTGGTTGCCTAAACTTTAAGGGTAGTGTTGTATCCTGGAATTAAACCGAGTCACGCTCAATTTCACCATAGTTAAGCCTTGAATCCGTTCTGCTTGAAGTGTACAACGTTATTGTATTCAGACAGAAACTAAATTGTCCATCAAATAATATGGCAACGTTTCAGGTGGATCTCCACCTTGACCTGCAACTGGGGTCCAAATGTCTGCAACAAGGTCAAAGGTGCATATACAGTAGGCACGAGAAGTAGGCCTATTTTGCATACGAGTACAATGTGATTTGATATGACAATGTTGTGCTAGGAGAGTACCTGTTTGATACTTCCGGAGAAGCGGTGACAGAGGTGGAGAGTAGCCCCACCAGAGTGAGCCTTTCCTGGGTACAGACACAGGGCACAGACAGGTTAGCATGGGGCTCTGGTACAGACCACACAACCTGCTACTGTATAAAGAGAATTGATGGTTTTTTTCCAATAGGGTTTTAATTATGCGGGCACATGCCTGGGGATGCTGACACTTTTACAATACAGTGTAAATGTGGGCACACCCAGAGCCATTGGAAAGGTCACTGTCGGTCTTTCCCACTGCTTCAGGGCATCCCAATAATCAATGCATACCTTGAACATGTCCAATATGTTTACTGTATTGTCAACACTCTTCTAAACAACTCAAGTTTCTAAACATACAGAACCATGATAATGAGCGATATTACATTTCGTATTTGAGGCTCTGAAACACATATAAATCCAGTCATTTCAAGCCTCCTGAACAGCCTGCACTTTTGCACTATTCCTTCGTGAGAAATAACAATTATTGAACTATTTGAACACATGCAGGTCTGCTTTTAAGACACCGACCTTCACACTCAAGTCCCCCTAAACTACACTAGCAGAGTCGCATTCAAGCCTCCCAAACACACACACGCACACTATTCAGAGGAAGTTCCCTGAGCCCGCTTGTGGGATAAACAGAAGTAAACTCCAGACGCTCCTGTCACCCAATCCTAGCAACTCAATAGCAGGTAGAAAATGAGATTGAGGCGAAAACAAATAGAACACCATGACAAAATCAAAACGCAATGAGAGTGAAAGTTAAAATACGTGTGAAGGAGGGAGAGAGAGACACACGGAGAGAGAGAGGGAGCGAGGGAGGGAGACGGGGATATATATGTGGCCAAATGCCAAGGAGATGGCTTTTTGTTGGGGTCTTTGGCTGGGCACCGTGGTGGCTTCGATCTTTTTGTCTGGCTTTGGCCTTGCACAAACCTGAGAGCCTGCTGCAGACACAATAGATCTAACACACACACACACACACACACACACACACACACACACACACACACACACACACACACACACACACACACACACACACACACACACACACACACACACACACACACACACACACACATGCACACACGCACACACACACACTGTACTGCCCTTTCATTACCATGGCCACTGATGGCACCATTAACAATTCAACACCTCCCCAATTATCCCTCAGTCCACACAGTCAGTCAGTTGTGTCCCAAATGACGCCCTATTCCATATGTAGTGTACTACTTTTGAACTGGTCGACAGTAGTGCACTACATAGAGAACACGGTGCCATTTGGAATGAAGCCAGAGAGACAAAGCCCTGGTCCTGACCTGCTGAAACAACATCAGTATTAACCGTTTCTGACTTTAAACTCACACCACTTCACTAACACATGATAGAGTACCATTGGAGAGTTATTTGTTTTTGGACAAGTTGACTGTTCCTTCTGGTTTGTGATTGTTCGTTTTTTGTTGAAGGACACTGGTAGATGGAGAGAGCAGCCGTTAGAAAAGTACCCTGGAAGGAGAGAAGCAAAAACAGAGAAATATTGGAAATTGTTTAAATCCGTTATGTGTATGTTAGTACGTATTTGCATCTGTGTTTGTATGCCTCTCTGGTGCGGAGGTCAGCGAGGGCCTGATGCCCAGTTCAATTGTATTCATATGGCCCTTCAAGGAGAACACTGGCTCTCAGTCCACACACAAAGACCCCTGCTTTACTGACAGGACTGAAACAAAATCTCAGATTGTTGCTTTAACTAAATGAATTGAGGCTCTTTAGCAAAGAGAGCTTTGATCTGGCAGAGCTTGGGGTCTGAGCGCTGAAGCCTGGGGCTGTGTGCGTATGTGTGTGTGTGTCTGTTTGTGTGTGTGTGTGTGTGTGTGTGTGTGAGAGAGAGAAATAGTGTATGTGTGTGTGTGTTTGAGAGAGAGAGAGAGACATTGTGTGCGCGTGTGTGTGTCTGTTAGTGTGTGTGTGTGTGTGTGAGAGAGAGAAATAGTGTATGTGTGTGTGTGTGTTTGTGAGAGAGAGAGAGAGAGAGAGAGAGAGAGACATTGTGTGCACGTGTGTGTGCACAGTGCTCAGCCTGCATGGAGGAACATCAGCATCTTGTTGTGTATGCTTAGCCTTTCCTCTAGCTGCCTGGACCCTGGACGTGGGTGAGCGTCCTTCATGACCCATAAGAGGCAGGGGGCATGGGCACACACACACACACAAAACACACACAGGCATGCACGCAAGCACACCGATATGCCCATGCCCAAACACGCACACCCACTGACAACAAAGTGCCTGCACCCTTAGCGTAACCCTGGATGCTCTATTACCATGGAAACAACTGCAGTTCTTAAATGGCATTTTCACATCATTGTGCCAACCCAAACCGTACTGTGCTCGGGCTTGAATATTTATTCTCAAATGGTTCTTTGCAGCCTGGTTCCAGCAACTATGGTGCATGCGCAGTGAAGTACAAGCTCAGCTTGGCACGGTCAGTATTATGAAAAGGGTAAAAGAATATCCTCAACTGTTCAAATGCATTTAATTTATCAACAATAATCAATTTAACAAACAAATCAACATCAATAAAACCTAGACTTCAAGTGACTTTATACACCAGACATAATGTGGGAAGTTCATGAAATGATAAAGCTGATCAATTTGGCTAGTCAGAGAGTTTGGCGTGTCCGGTGTTTTCGCATCTCCTCTCACTTATTCCAGGGTATACAGAAAAGTGACACTTTTCACTGCCTTTTTTCTTGTTTCTCTCTCCTCTCATGTCACTTTTCTATAGTTTCCTCCTCAAAACTCTTCTTCCTGAGCGTCTCACTTCCCTGTGACAGCTGCAGCCAGCATTGCGATGCTCTGAGCCTGCTTCACTGAGGGCATGTCGATCATACTGCCCCGGAGGTGAAGGCACCCTGGAGACAGGAGAAGAGGTCAGTGGAGAGTACTGGAAAAGCCAGAGTCACAATAATATTTCCACTCTCAAGAAGTGTGAATTTGTTCACTTCCCTTCATGGCTTTGAAAGGGAATCACTGGTGTATGGAAACTCCCTGCTTAAAACCAAGGAGAGAAGGAAAGATTATCTGGGACACAATCGGAGAATGCAACTTTCCTTCTCACCTTCATCTGCACTGATTAGAAAAGACTATACAGGTGAAAACAATATGGTGGAAGCTCATCACTAGGCTAGCTTTCACCTGGTCATTTCGTTTAGATTGGTGAAACGAAGTAGAGAAGTCAAGGAATTAAGAAAGACACAATGGGTCAGCACAGGCCAGCTCAGTGGGTTGACACTAGTTACCACAGCGACAAAAGTCAAAATAATTTACATCTTAAAAATTCAAAAATCCTCCTTAGATTAAAGTTAGGGTTAGGCATAAAGTTAGCAGTGTTGTTGAGATCAGGGTTGAGGTTATGGTTATGTTTAAAATCAGATTTTAATAATATAAATAGCAGAAATAGGTGGGGGTTTAGCCATAGTTTAACTTTGCGGCTGTGGTAACTAGTAACGACCTGCACCGAGGGACAAACAGCTTGAGGTCTTGCAGATGTTGTTCCAAATTTGATGAACATTTGGGAGGTATAAGTTCACCACGAAGAGAGAACACGGTGCTACTTTCAGTTCAAAGTCATAGGTACCTTTACCAAAAGGGTGTTTTGTTCATTCAATTATACTTCTTCTAAGAAAAGTGTTCACATAATCTCCTATTGAGATTAATGCATGATCTATACAAATGTCTTTGAGTTCCACACTCATATCTTAATTTTCCATTGGTGCCCTGAAAACACAGAGTAGAGTACAGAGAATCCTAACGCTGGACATTTGGGAAAGACTAGGGCCAGAAATAAGCCTGGGTATTTCTAACACACTGCCCATTTTGGGGCAACCACAATAGGCCCGTTGTTTCCCTTGAAGCCCCCATTATTATAGCCAAGTACTGGTCATTCTGCATGAAACAAAACTAAACAAAACCATTTAGACAGGTACACTTGGCTAAAAAAGGAGCAGCCCATCTGGCATTCGTAGGAACTACCATATGGTTAGTTCATCCCTGCATTTGGGTATATTTACAATACATACAGCACCAGTCAAAAGTTTGGACACACCTTATCTTTATTTTTACTATTTTCTACATGGTAGAATAGTAGTTAAGACATCAAACTATGTAATAACACATATGGAATAACTTCGTAACCAAAAAACTGTTAAACAAATCAACATCTTTTTTATATTTCAGATTCTTCAAAGTAGCCACACTTTGCCTTGATGACAGCTTTGCAGACTCTTGGCATTCTCTCAACCAGCTTCACCTGGAATGCTTTTCCACAGTCTTGAAGAAGTTCCCACATACGCTGAGCACTTGTTGGCTGCTTTTCCTTCACTCTGCGGTCCAACTCATCCCAAAGCATCTCAATTGGGTTGAGGTCGGGTGATTGTGGAGGCCAGGACATCTGATGCAGCACTCCATCACTCTTCTTCTTGGTCAAATAGGCCTTACACAGCCTGGAGGTGTGTTGGGTCATGGTCCTGTTGAAAAACAAATGTTAGCCCAACTATGCGCAAATCAGATGGGATGGCATATTACTGCAAAATGCAGTGATACCCATGCTGGTTAAGTGTGCCTTGAATTCTAAATAAATCACATACAGTGTCACCAGCAAAGAACCCCACAGCATCAAACCTCCTCCTCCATGCTTCACAATGGGAACCACACATGCGGAGATCATCTGTTCACCTACTCTGCGTCTCACAAAGACACGGCGGTTGGAACAAAAATCTCAGATTTGGACTCATCAGACCAAAGGACAGATTTCCACCGGTCTAATGTGTCTTGGCCCAAGCAAGTCTCTTCTTATTATTGGTGCAGCAGAAATAACTCTGGGTCTTCCTTTCCAGTGGCAGTCCTCATGAGAGCTAGTTTTATCATAGCGCTTGATGGTTTTTGACTGACCTTCATGTCTTCAAGTAACGATGGACTGTAATTTCTCCTTGCTTATTTGAGCTGTTCATGACATAATATGGACTTGGTCTTTTACCAAATAGGGTTTTCTTCTATATACCACCCCTACCTTGTCACAACACAACTGTTTGGCTCAAACACATTAATAAGAAGGAAATAAATTCCACAAATGAATTTGTAACAAGGTAAACCTGTTTTTTGGAATGCATTCCGGGTGACTACCTCATGAAGCTGGTTGAGAGAATGCCAAGCGTGTACAAAGCTGTAATCAAGGCAAAGGGTGGCTATTTGTAGAATCTTAAATATAAATATACTTTGATTTGTTTAACACTTTTTTTCATTATTAAATTATTCCATATGGGTTATTGTAGTTTTGATGTCTGCACTATCCTTCTACAATGTAGAAAATAGTAAACATAAAAAAAAACCCTTGAATGAGTAGGCATGTCCAAACTTTTGACTGGTGTATACAGTTGAAGTTGGAAATGTACATACACTTTGGGTGGAGTCATTAAAACTTGTTTTTCAACCACTCTACAAATTTCTTGTTTACAAACTATAGTTTTGTCAAGTCGGTTAGGACATCTACTTTGTGCGTGACACAAGTCATTTTTCCAACAATTGTTTACAGACAGATTATTTCACTTATAATTCACTGTATCACAATTCCAGTGGGTCAGAAGTTTACAAACATTAAGTTGACTGTGCCTTTAAACAGCTTGGAAACTCCAGAAAATTATGTCATGACTTTAGAGGCTTCTGATAGGCTAATTGACATAATTTGAGTTAATTGGAGGTGTACCTGTGGATGTATTTCAAGACCTACCTTCAAACTCAGTGCCTCTTTGCTTGACATCATGGGAAAATCTAAAGAAATTAGCACATCAGAAAATGAATTGTAGACCTCCACAAGTCTGGTTCATCCTTGGGAGCAATTTCAAAATGCCTGAAAGTACCACGTTCATGTGTACAAAAAATAGCATGCAAGTATAATCACCATGGGACCATGCAGCCATCATACCGCTCAGGAAGGAGACGTGTTGTCTCCTAGAGATTAAGGTACTTTGGTGCGAAAAGTGCAAATCAATCCCAGAACAACAGCAAAGGACCTTGTGAAGATGCTGGAGGAAACAGGTACAAGAGTTTCTATATCCATAGTAAAACGAGTTCTATATCGACATAACCTGAAAGGCCACTCAGCAAGGAAGAAGCCAATACTCAAAAACCGCCATAAAAAAGCCAGACTTCAGTTTGCAACTGCAGATGGTGACAAAGATCGTACTTTTTGGAGAAATGTCCTCTCGTCTGATGAAAAAATATATAACTGCTTGGCCATAATGACCATAGTTATGTTTTGGAGGAAAAAGGGGGAGGCTTGCAAGTCAAAGAACACCATCGCAACAGTGAAGCACGGGGGTAGCAGCATCATGTTGTGGGGGTGCTTTGCTGCAGGAGGGACTGGTGCACTTCACAAAATAGATGGCATCATGAGGTAGGAAAATTATGTGGCTATATTGAAGCAACATCTCAAGACATCAATTGGCTTGGCTGTGTGTGTAGGGTCGTGAGTGCTCTGGAGCAGGTTTTCATCAAGTACCTCTCTGTACTTTGCTCCATTCACTTTGCCACAATCCTGACTAGTCTCCCAGTCCCTGCCACTAAAAAACATGATGCTCCCACCAAAATGCTTCACTGTAGGGATGGTGCCAGGTTTCCTCCATACATGACCCTTGGCATTCAGTCCAAAGAGTTGAATCTTGGTTTCATTAGACCAGATAATCTTGTTTCTCATGGTCTGAGAGTCTTTAGTTGCCTTTTGGCAATCTCCAAGCGGGCTGTCATGTGCCTTTTACTAAGGAGTGGCTTCCGTCTTTCCACTCTACCATAAAGGCCTGATTGGTGGAGTGCTGCAGAGATGGTTGTCCTTCTGGAAGGTTCTTCCATCTCCACTCTACCGCTCTGTCAAACTTCTTCCATTTACGAATAATTGAGGCCACTACGTTCTTGTTGACCTACAATACCGGAGATATTTTTTGGTACCCTTTCCCAAGTCTGTGCCTCGACACAATCCTGTCTCAAGGCTCTAAGGACAATTCCTTCGACCTCATGTTTTTGCTCTGACATGCGCTATCAACTGTGGGACCTAATATTGACAGTTGTAAGGTCATGTCCAATCAATTGAATTTACCACAGGTGGACTCCACATCAAGATGTTGAAACATCTCAAGGATGATCAATGGAAACAGGATGCACCTGAGCTCAATTCTGAGTCTTATAGCAAAGGGTCTGAATACTTATGTAAATAAGGTATTTTTGTTTATTTATTCGAGTACATTTTCAAATATGTCTAAAAACCTGTTTTTGATTTCTCATTATGGGGTATTGTGTGTAAATTGCTGATGATTTACATTTTTTTTAAATCAATTTTAGAGTAAGGAGGTAACCTAACAAAATGTGGAAAAAGTCCGAAGGCACTTTATATCTTTTATTTTTGTTTATTTTCAAGGAAATGTAGGTCTAACACATAGCAAAAAGTTGTACTTGTACAATGACCATTGAAGAAGAGTGCAATTCAGCGTTATAGAATGTTCTAGAGTTTTGAACACTTGAAGACAAACAGCAAACTATTCATTTTCCACATGATATTTACAAGGATGTCAAAAATGGATCACATTTTTTTTTTTTTAAATGTACTGAAAGCATTTGTGTAATATTTGGACCAAGCCCTAATGTCAGGCATATGAGAAAAAAAAGCCACTAGAATTACCACATTAGTTGTAGAAAATAACTATAAATCAATAAAGAGTTGACTGTGGCAGACCATATTATTCTGTGATGTGCATTTCATATTCCTGACTGTTGTTTTCCTCTTGCTTTGAAAATGCAGTAAAGTGTCCTCAGAAATGCCTTCATTGTAACTGCATATAATAACTCATAGCTAGATATTGTCTGTTTTGCTGTAAAACACTATTCTGATCCTTCACGGCACTTTATTTAACAGTAGTGACATTTCTGATCAGCCAGTTATTTCAAAAGCAACCTAAAATATACTGAGCTATACTGAAACGAGGGTAAACATTTTTCGAAAACTAGACAGTATAAAGAAGAAGACATTTGCTTGGCATTCAGAGTCAATAACGACTGGGGGTGAACAGGAAGAAACAAACGCAGCTGGGGCACAAAAAGGGAATAACTGCTCTCTGCTCAAACCCCTTAGAAGGCACACACTCACACACACACACACGGCAGGGCTGGGTAGGATGGGTCCCTCGGGCGATGCTTAGTGTAGGCAGGGCAGGGCAGGGGCAGCCTGGCAGAGAGAGGTATGGGGCAGATTGTGTATTACCCACTCTAGCTAGCCTCTCCCTCAACAGACAGACAGCCCACAGAGTCCTACACATAGGAACCAACCATGCACTAAATTAGCAACAATAATATTCTACACTTAATATACCCCTCCACCCCATTCCAAACCCCAACCCCCCATATACTGTACTGACTCTGCAGTGCCACACTGGGGTGTATAACGAATAGGACATTAACAATTAAGTGTGTGTGTGTTGCGCATGGGTGTGGTGTGTGTGTGTGTGTGTGTGTGTGTGTGTGTGTGTGTACAAAGAGAGAGACAGTAAGTAGAAATGTCATAGAGCAGATATTGCTGACCCCTGGTATATCACTGTCTAACAAAAATGATATGTGTTTGATTCTTTTTATTTGTTCACACATACTGTAATGGCATAGTGTGAAGCATCTTGTAATGTGTATTTTAATGCACTTATGCACAGATGTCATCCTGTGTATTTTTCTATATTGTCTTATGGAATGACGAAAACACAAAATTAATAAACACAAAAAATGTATCTTTCCCTGCTTCTGGTGCTCGTCAAATGAAGAAATGAAGCCGACTAGACCCTCTCCTGACTGGAGGAGAACTCTTCCTGCGCGGCCTGGACCTGTTTGGGATGGAACACCTGCTTAGCTGTAAAGGGAAAATGAGAATACGTTCAGTGCATTCGGAAAGTATTCAGATCCTTTGACTTTTTCCACATTTTGTTACATTACAGCCTTATTCTAGAAGGGAGTAAATCCTTTTCCACATTTTGTTACATTACAGCCTTATTCTAGAAGGGAGTAAATCCTTTTCCACATTTTGTTACGTTACAGCCTTATTCTAGAAGGGAGTAAATCATTTTCCACATTTTGTTACATTACAGCCTTATTCTAGAAGGGAGTAAATCCTTTTCCACATTTTGTTACATTACAGCCTTATTCTAGAAGGGAGTAAATCCTTTTCCACATTTTGTTACATTACAGCCTTATTCTAGAAGGGAGTAAATCCTTTTCCACATTTTGTTACATTACAGCCTTATTCTAGAAGGGAGTAAATCCTTTTCCACATTTTGTTACATTACAGCCTTATTCTAGAAGGGAGTAAATCCTTTTCCACATTTTGTTACATTACAGCCTTATTCTAGAAGGGAGTAAATCCTTTTCCACATTTTGTTACATTGCAGCCTTATTCTAGAAGGGAGTAAATCCTTTTCCACATTTTGTTACATTACAGCCTTATTCTAGAAGGGAGTAAATCCTTTTCCACATTTTGTTACATTACAGCCTTATTCTAGAAGGGAGTAAATCCTTTTCCACATTTTGTTACATTACAGCCTTATTCTAGAGGGAGTAAATCCTTTTCCACATTTTGTTACATTACAGCCTTATTCTAGAAGGGAGTAAATCGTTTTCCACATTTTGTTACATTACAGCCTTATTCTAGAAGGGAGTAAATCCTTTTCCACATTTTGTTACATTACAGCCTTATTCTAAAAGGGAGTAAATCCTTTTCCACATTTTGTTACATTACAGCCTTATTCTAGAAGGGAGTAAATCCTTTTCCACATTTTGTTACGTTACAGCCTTATTCTAGAAGGGAGTAAATCCTTTTCCACATTTTGTTACATTACAGCCTTATTCTAGAAGGGAGTAAATCCTTTTCCACATTTTGTTACATTACAGCCTTATTCTAGAAGGGAGTAAATCCTTTTCCACATTTTGTTACATTACAGCCTTATTCTAGAAGGGAGTAAATCCTTTTCCACATTTTGTTACATTACAGCCTTATTCTAGAAGGGAGTAAATCCTTTTCCACATTTTGTTACATTACAGCCTTATTCTAGAAGGGAGTAAATCCTTTTCCACATTTTGTTACATTACAGCCTTATTCTAGAAGGGAGTAAATCCTTTTCCACATTTTGTTACATTACAGCCTTATTCTAAAAGGGAGTAAATCCTTTTCCACATTTTGTTACATTACAGCCTTATTCTAGAAGGGAGTAAATCCTTTTCCACATTTTGTTACGTTACAGCCTTATTCTAGAAGGGAGTAAATCCTTTTCCACATTTTGTTACATTACAGCCTTATTCTAGAAGGGAGTAAATCCTTTTCCACATTTTGTTACATTACAGCCTTATTCTAGAAGGGAGTAAATCCTTTTCCACATTTTGTTACATTACAGCCTTATTCTAGAAGGGAGTAAATCCTTTTCCACATTTTGTTACATTACAGCCTTATTCTAGAAGGGAGTAAATCCTTTTCCACATTTTGTTACATTACAGCCTTATTCTAGAAGGGAGTAAATCCTTTTCCACATTTTGTTACATTACAGCCTTATTCTAGAAGGGAGTAAATCCTTTTCCACATTTTGTTACATTACAGCCTTATTCTAGAAGGGAGTAAATCCTTTTCCACATTTTGTTACATTACAGCCTTATTCTAGAAGGGAGTAAATCCTTTTCCACATTTTGTTACATTACAGCCTTATTCTAGAAGGGAGTAAATCCTTTTCCACATTTTGTTACATTACAGCCTTATTCTAGAGGGAGTAAATCCTTTTCCACATTTTGTTACATTACAGCCTTATTCTAGAAGGGAGTAAATCATTTTCCACATTTTGTTACATTACAGCCTTATTCTAGAAGGGAGTAAATCCTTTTCCACATTTTGTTACATTACAGCCTTATTCTAAAAGGGAGTAAATCCTTTTCCACATTTTGTTACATTACAGCCTTATTCTAGAAGGGAGTAAATCCTTTTCCACATTTTGTTACGTTACAGCCTTATTCTAGAAGGGAGTAAATCCTTTTCCACATTTTGTTACATTACAGCCTTATTCTAGAAGGGAGTAAATCCTTTTCCACATTTTGTTACGTTACAGCCTTATTCTAGAAGGGAGTAAATCCTTTTCCACATTTTGTTACGTTACAGCCTTATTCTAGAAGGGAGTAAATCCTTTTCCACATTTTGTTACATTACAGCCTTATTCTAGAAGGGAGTAAATCCTTTTCCACATTTTGTTACATTACAGCCTTATTCTAGAAGGGAGTAAATCCTTTTCCACATTTTGTTACGTTACAGCCTTATTCTAGAAGGGAGTAAATCCTTTTCCACATTTTGTTACATTACAGCCTTATTCTAGAAGGGAGTAAATCCTTTTCCACATTTTGTTACATTGCAGCCTTATTCTAGAAGGGAGTAAATCCTTTTCCACATTTTGTTACATTACAGCCTTATTCTAGAGGGAGTAAATCATTTTCCACATTTTGTTACATTACAGCCTTATTCTAGAAGGGAGTAAATCCTTTTCCACATTTTGTTACATTACAGCCTTATTCTAGAAGGGAGTAAATCCTTTCCCCCCCTCATCAATCTACACATAGTACCCCATAAATGACTAAGTGAAAACAGACGTTTAGACATTTTTGCCAATGTATTACAAATAAAAATGGAAATATTACATTTACATAAGTATTCAGACCCTTTACTCAGTACTTTGTTGAAGCACATTTGGTAGCGATATAGCCTTGACTCTTCTTGGGTATGACGCTACAAGTTTGGCACACCTGTATTTGGGGAGTTTCTCCGATTCTTCTCTGCAGATCCTCTCAAGCTTTGTCAGGTTGGATGGGGAGCATCGCTGCACAACTATTTTCAGGTCTCTCCAGAGATGTTCGATCGGGTTCAAGTCCGGGCTCTGGCTGGCCAACTCAAGGACATTCAGAGATGCCAGCTTTTAGAAGAGTCTTGGTGGTTCCAAACTTCTTCCATTTAAGAATGATGGAGGCCACTGTGTTCTTGGGGATCTTCAATGCTGCAGAAATGTTTTGGTACCCTTCCCAAGATCTGTGCCTCGACACAATCCTGTCTCGGAGCAATACCTTCGACCTCATGGCTTGGTTTTTGCTCTGACATGAACTGTCATCTGTGGGACCTTATATAGACAGGTGTGTTCCCTTACAAATCATGTCCAATCAATTGAATTGACCACAGGTGGACTCCAATCAAGTTGTGGAAACATCTCAAGGATGATCAATTGAAACAGGATGCACCTGAGCTCAATTTCAAGTCTCATAGCAAAGGGTCCTAATACTTATGTAAATAAGGTATTACTTATTTTTAGTTGCAATACATTTGAAAAAAATCCAAAAACCTGTTTTCACTGTGTCATTAGAGGGTATCGTGTGTAGATTGATGAGGATTTAAAAAATGTAATTCATTTTAGAATTAGGCTGTAACATAATAAAATATGGAAAAGGGGAAGAGATCTGAATGCTTTCCGATTGCACTTCAGCACCTTCAGGACGTATTCATACCCCTTGACTTATTCAACATTCTGTTGTGTTCCTTCAAATTGTTCACGTTCTATCAAGTTGGATTTTGATCATTGCTTGACAGCCATTATCAAGTCTTGCCATAGATTTTCAAGCCAATTTAAATCAAAATTGTAACTAGGCCACTCAGGAACATTCACTTGTGTCTTGGTAAGCGACTCTAGTGTATTTTTGGCCTTGTGTTTATAGGTTATTGTCCTTTTCAAATTTGAATTGGTCTCCCAGCGTCTTTTGGAAAGCAGACTGAAGCAGGTTTTGCTCTAGGATGTTGCCTGTGCTTAGCTCTATTTATTCTCTCATCCTAAAACACTCCCTAGTCCTTGCCGATGACATAACATGATGCAGCCACTACCATGCTTGAAACTATGAAGAGTGATGTGTTGTGTTGGATTTGCCACAAACATAACTCTTTGTGTTAAGGACAGAAAGTTATTTTCTTTGCCACATTTTTTACAGTTTTACTTTAGTGCCTTATTGCAAACATGTTTTATAATATGCTTTATTCTGTACGGGCTTCCTACTTTTCACTCAATTAGGTTAGTATTGTGGAGTAACTACAATGTTGCTGATCCATACTCAGTTTCCTCCTATCACAGCCATTTAACTGTTTTAAAGCCCCCATTGGCCTCATGGTGAAATCCCTGAGCAGTTTCCTTCCTCTCCAGCAACTGAATATTTGTAGTGACTAGGTACACCATCTAAAGTGTAATTAATAACTTCACCATGCACAAAGGGATATTCAATGTCTGCTTTAAAAAAATCAATTTACCAATAGGTGTTCGTCTTTGTGAGGCATTGGACAAACTACTTGGTCTTTGTAGTTGAATCTGTTTGAAATCCACTGCTCGACTGAGGGACCTTACAGATGGGGTGTGGGGTACAGAGACGAGGTGGTCATTCAAAAATCATGTTAAACACTATTATTGCACAAAGTATGAGCCCATGCAACTTATTATGTGACTTGTTAAGCACATTTTTCCTCCTGAACTTATTTTGGCTCGTCATATCAAAGGCGTTGAATGCTTACTGATTATAGACATTTCAGTATTTTCACTGTTGAGATTAAATCTCAAATTAATCTGTTTTAAATTCAGGCTGTAACATAACAAAAGTCAAGGGGTGGGAATACTTTCTGAAGGCACTGTACATGTACATACAGACATTTCAATAATGTCTCCAAGCGATTCACTTAAGAATGATCTACTTATTTGCATGGGGAAAATAGTAATATAGCCTAAATTATTCATATTGTGCATGCATAAAGAAGTGCCTTCAGTATTGAAAATAACTTACACTTCCGGGTTACAGTCTATTTCAAGCTCTCTCAGTTGGTTGAAATCCTTCTGTGCCTTACTGAGAAATGCAACACACTTGCTAACTCCAGTACTTCATACAACATGGTACATGTTGGTGCTTTTGAAAATACTTATTTAAAAATGAATCATAATAATTTTACCATGTTTTTTAAATCGGTAAACACCAGACATATAGTGAACTGTAAAATAAAATGTCACAAATATTTTTGTAGAGACTTTTATATTGTTGTATTGAAAGGTAGCCATCCATGAGCCGCTCTTTCTCTGGCGACCGAGGGGTCAGTGCCCAGTCGGTGTGCATGTGTGTCCGTTAGCCCCACGTTCAGCCGGTGTGTGTGTGTGTTCGACCGTTGTGTGTGTTTTTAGTCGGTGTGTGTAGTCGTTGAGCCCTGTGTTCAGTAGATATGTGTGTTTGACCGGTATGTGTGTGTGCAGTCGGTTTGTGTGTATGGCCAGTCTGTGTGTGCGTGTTCCGTCAGGGTCTCTCAGCCTGAGGAGTGTATCGAAGGGACACTGCAGGGCGAGAGGAAGTGATGCATCACAGGTATCATGTGGTGTCCCCTCCATTTTGTCCCTGAGCAGCTCCATTTCTTGGTTGTCCCTCGGCTGTGGAGGAGAAACTTTGCTCCACGCTTAGTTACACTTAAAGCTGAGCCTAAACACGTCTGGAACAGACCCCGACTGCTGCTAAACAGGCCTGCGAGAGGTAGAAGAAGGCAGGCAGGAAGAGGGCACACACACACACACACACACACACACACACACACACACACACACACACACACACACACACACACACACACACACACACACACACACACACAATTCACTCCACAGCAATTTAGAAACACATAATAAAAACCATGCTATTACGTAGTAATATTGTAATAATTCAGCTGTCAAATTGTAATTTAAAAGCATTCTCACTGCATTAAAAAGATAATGATTCAAATCAGATCAATTCCATAACACTAGTCACTCGTAGGCTCAGTCACTGGTGTACTTTTATTTACAAAGCCATTTTGGGTTCACTACCTTTTTATTCGTGCATTTTTATTGTTCAGAAATGTGGTGGTGGACTTTATCCTGCTAACTGTTCCAAATGTCCCAACTGAATTTGGTAAAAGGTCTTTTATGTACTCTGCGCCATCGTCTTGGAACACCTTACAAAATACTTTTAAACTGGAGAACTTGTCCCGATTGGTGTTTTTAAATCACTGATGAAGGATTTTGAGGCTGATTCCCTGACCTGTCAATGTTTTTAATTTGCTGTTTTATACTCTTGTATAAATGGTTTTTACTAGATTACTTGTAGTTTTTCATGTTGTCTGTCTGTCTGTATTTCTTTTTGTAATGACTTAGTGCTGCCTATTTTGGCCAGGGAGTTCTTGAAAAAGAGATTTTAATCTCAATGAGCGTTTCCTGGTTAAATAAAGGTAAAAAAATATAAAAAAATCTCTGTTTTCCCAAACCCTTAAAATAGCATTATTCTCTCCTAACCAACCAGTTCTCTCTGAGTCCAAGTCATCCCCAACCTTTCAAATAAGACAATGCTAGAAGATCGAGAAACACCACCTTTTCGCCCATCTGTCTGTATTTTACAACTAACTAGGAGTTAAACCCATTCTGACATAATCCTCATTTTCCCATTTTCCCTATGAGTACTCAGAGTTACGTCTCGGAATGAACGCACGACACTCTGAGCTGGCATAGTCTAATGTACATTTACGGATCAAACTTAGTGATACATTAAGGTTATGAAACGTCTTAGGAGAGCAACAGGCCCTGGCAGTAGCCTGCAGGATCTCATCACAATAGGTCTTAGCTCTGTCTCCCACCACAAATCCTTCAAGGTAGCACAGGATAGAAGAGGAGAGGAGAGGAGAGAAGAAAAATATTAGCTAAATAAAAAAGGAGATAGTAACACTATAAAAACAATAACAGGAGTACCAGTGCCGAGTCAATGTGCAGGGGTATGAGGTAGTTAAGAATAGCAGCAGCCCGTGTGAAGAGTGTGAAAGTGTTCTGTGTGAGTGTGTGTTTGTGTGGAGTCAACATACATGTGTATGTGTGTTTTCTGCATGTGAGCTCATGCTGTGTATGTCAGTGTAGGATGTGTGAGTACATGGATAGAACCAGTACAAGAGAGTCAGTGCCAAAAACATGTAGATAAATGAATGTATAATGAAAGGGGTAAATGTAAATAGTCCGGGTAGATGAACTGTTCAGTAGTCTTATGGTTTGGGGGTAGAAGCTGTTCAGGAGTCTTTTGTTCACAGACTTGGCGCTCCAGTACCCTTTGCCGTGCTGTAGCAGAGAGAACAGTCTATGACTTGGGTGGCTGGAGTGAAAAAATGCTGGGCCTTCCTCTGACACCGCCTGGTATAGAGATCCTGGATGTTCAGGGGGAGTTGGCGGGGAGTTCGGCCCCAGTGATGTACCCTCTGTAGCGCCTTGCGGTTGGATGCGGAGCACATACTATACCAAGCAGTGAAGCAGTCAAGTTGCTCTCATTGCTGCAGCTGTAGAACTTTTTGAAGATTGAGAGACCATGACAAATCTTTTTAGCCTCCTGAGGGGGAAGAGGCGTTGTCATGCACTCTTCACGACTGTGTTGGTGTGTTTAGACCATGATAGGAACATGAAGCTCTCAACCCGCTCCACTACAGCCCCGTCGATGTGAATGGGGGCGTTTTCGGCACTTAGGGCTGTCCATGTTGGGTAAACAGCCTAAGGAGGAGTCCTTGCTCCCATGTCTGAATTGTGTGTGCGTGTTTCTTCTCATCCAGGGATAGACCCGCGGGGGGGGGGGGGCAGGGCAGTTCTCTCACAACAGAATATGCAGCCTTCCCTCTTCTGCCACCTGTTCTGCTGTTGGCGGGGTTAACAATTTGTGCATGTCTATGTGCGTGAGTGTTTCCCCTCTTTACCACCCATTCTGGCACTTCTACAGTTAAAGACGAGGGACGGGAGTGTGTGTGCATGTGTGTGCGTGTGCGTGTGTGTGTGTGTGTGTGTGTGTGTGTCTAATGACGGGAGAGTGATAGAGCAAACCCACAGACAGGGTGACTCAGGTCCCCTCACTCATTCCCCATTGGCTCTCCCAAAACGCATCACTCCTGCCCTTCAACAAATCCCAGACTGCCATGTGGTGCTGGTCTCCCATTGGAGGATTGCTATTTAGCAAAGTGCTCTCGGGCGAATCATGGGCAGGGTCCCTGGGACGTGAGTGAAATACCATTTGAAAAAAGCATAGAATTTCCACTGAGATTCGGATAAATGTTTTCTCTCTTTCCTTCTGCTGCTGATTTTTACAGTTAAAGGAGAATTTCATAATGCTTTGCCACCGAAACAGTTTTGTCAAAGCACAGAAAGGGCAGCCATTTTACAGTAACGACAGTAGGACTCAAAAACAATACACAGGCACAAAATGGACAATTTCAAGAACAACTTCCCTGGGCCTGGGATAGAATGGACTAGTAGGTCCTGATACGACAGTGGTGTGTATGTTTGAGAAAAGTAATTACAATCAGCCCGGCCTGGCACATTACTGAGCAGCAACCTGGGGAGTCTGTGTGTGTGTCTCAGAGCAACATGGGGAGTCCACTCATGGACAACTGACTTAGCAAATAAAATCAAATGCCAAGCAATTTTCCCTTGCCTCCCTTTCAGTGTGAAATGATCCTACTAATCCAGTACAACT
Organism: Oncorhynchus mykiss; assembly: GCF_013265735.2. Classification (NCBI taxonomy): domain Eukaryota; kingdom Metazoa; phylum Chordata; class Actinopteri; order Salmoniformes; family Salmonidae; genus Oncorhynchus; species Oncorhynchus mykiss. The sequence goes on along the minus strand of NC_048586.1, from coordinate 2,429,105 downwards.
GAATTTTCCTCTATTCCATCAACTGTTATTTCTCAATAAATATATCACTCCAACAGACCAGAACAATTTTTGCAAAACAAAATTACTGTGTGCAAGATTGTAATGGATCATAATATACACAATGTAATACATTATTATTTCAATAATTAACCCGTGAAGCCCATGAGAGCTCCCTCCGTGGCCAGCTGTTGTAGACCTCCGTCCTCGTAGTCTATCGAGACCAGGTCTATGGCTTGTAGACTGAAGGCTTTGGTCATTACCACCACCTTATGACGGACATGTAGCAGCTCCCTGGCATCCTTGGTCGGCATCCTCCCTGGCATCCCTGGTAGGAGGGAGACACATGGAGAATTAATATATTAGGTTTAGATTGACCTCTTTTCTCTGTTGAGAACTCCGTGATCTAAATAGTCACCAGTTCGATAGTCTTCTCCCGAATGGCGCAGCGGTCTAAGGCATTGCATCTCAGTACTAGAGGCATCATTACAGACCTGGGTTCGATCACAGGCTGTGTCGCAGCCCACCGTGACCGGGAGACCCATGAGGCGGTGTACAATTGTCCCAGCGTCATCCTGGTTAGGGGAGGGCTTGGCCGGCCGGGATGTACTTGTCCCATCGCGCTCTAGTGACTCCTTGTGGCGGGCTGGGCAAATGCACCCTGACTTCAGTCGCCAGTTGTACGGTGTTTCCTCCGACACATTGGTGCGGCTGGCTTCCGGGTTAAGCAAGGAGTGTTTTCAATAAGCAGTGAGTGTGGAAGAATTGTGTTTTGGAGGATGCATGGTTCTCTATTTTCGACTCTCCTGAGTCCATACGGGAGTTGCAGCGATGGGACAAGACAGTAGCTTCCAATTGGGAAGAAAAAGGGGTAAAAGGTTTTTTAAAAAGTAAAAAAAAGGGGATGGAAAAAAGCACTTTTTAAAAAGTTTTCAACAATGATACTCTAATCCCAGAGAAAAGTTAATTATGACGACTTACTTTGAGAAAAGCTTTAATTACATCAAAACCACCTATCTTATAGTTTTGATTTCCCCATTCCAAAATGAAGAGAATGCACATGCTACATAAGTGATAATGCGCTCGAAGCCAGAGTTTGGAGGACATATTGACAGGGGTGGTGATAGGCCTGAGACGAAGACGAGGGCTGGCAACCGTGCCAACGTATCCTCCAAAACACCGGCTTTGAGGTCATTATCACTTTTATACAATAGGTTACCAACATATTCAAATAATGATTGACATATTTGAATACAAATTATTTGGATGAATTTATTCATACTATTTCATCCTTCCATAAGAATATGGTCCCAACACAAATCTAGGGTTGATAGCCAAGCCAGATGGTCGTTCGTTCTCTCGGTTCAGTTGCCAGAGACACGACCCAGTCGATCGTTCTGAATGTTCCATTGCCATGCTGGCTGGCAACATTCTTATCCCTTGCTTGCTAGCTAGTCAACTACGGCTAACTTACAGTCACGTACACAGTGAAGAATAACAGCAAAGTAGCTGCATTTGCATTTATTCAAGCTGCTTTCTAGTGACATTTATTTGGATACATCCATAGCAATGAGCTACGGAGGCAATTTCGCCTAGCATAGGAAATATGCTCAATCGTCAGGACACTGTTGTTCAGAGGAGCTAGCCAACATCACAGCTGACACAATCACTTCAAATTGAAGCTGGAAAGACTGCAAAACTAGCTGCACTTTGTTTCGTTTGACCTTTTTTTCAATTTACATTTCTTTGTACATATCCATAAAAATGATGCAAGCTGATTCATGATTTCAACTGGCTGAGAAACGCTGCCTGCATGTCCGTCCGTCTCATCCTGACTCCCGACACATTCATTACTATGCGACAGGTGGAAATCAAATTTGAATATTGTTGCAAATGTCGGAGAGACAGACAAGGTTTATACAAATCTCCATTGTTGAAAACTAAATGTTAGTCTAAAAGAAATGTGAGAATGTCTAGATGCTTTTTATAGTGGAGATTTATAGTTTATAAATTGCTTGGCTGGGCTGATGAGACAGTGGATTGCGCAATCAGATGGAACAGAGTAAATAGGCATTTTAACGTAATAGATTTAGCTGGTGGTAATTAGTGGAATAGACAACGGCTGGAATGCAATTTTAACCAATCAGCATTCAGGATTAGACTGACCCGTTGTATAACAGCTAATGATTCATCTTTATTCAAAATCAAATCAAATTTTATTGGTCACATACACATATTTAACAGATGTTATTGGGTGTAGCGAAATGATTGTGTTCCTAGCTCCAACAGTGCAGTAGTATCTAACAATTCACAACAATACACACAAATCTAAAGTAAAATAATGGAATTAGGAAATATATACATATTAGGACGATCAATGTCGGAGTGGCATTGACTAAAATACAGTAGAAAATAATACAGTATATACATATGAAATGAGTAAAGCAGTACAGCATGTAAACATTATTAAAGTGACTAGTGTTCCATTATTATAGTAACCAATGATTCTGTGTCTATGTACACAGGGCAGCAGCCTCTAAGGTGCAGGGTGGTAGTTTGCTAGTGATGGCTATTTAACAGTCTGATGGCCTTGAGATAGAAGCTGTTTTTCAGTCTTTCGGCCCAAGCTGTTTTGATGCACCTGTACTGACCTTGCCTTCTGGATGGTAGTGGGGTGAACAGGCCGTGGCTCAGGTGGTTGATGTCCTTTATGATCTTTTTGGTCTTCCTGTGACATCTGGTGGTGTAGGATTCCTGGAGGACAGGCAGTTTGCACCCGGTGATGCGTTAGCCAGACCACACCACCCTCTGGAGAGGCCTGCGGTTGCAGGCGGTGCAGTTGCCGTACCAGGTGGTGATACAGCCCGAGAGGATGCTCTCAATTGTGCATCTGTAAAAGTTTCTGAGGGGCTTAGGGGCCAAGCTGAATTTTTGTGTGGGTGGACTTTTTCAGATTGTCAGTGATGTGTACTCCGAGAAGCTTTTCATCTTCTCTACTGTGGCCCCGTAAATGTGTATAGGGGCGTGCTTTCTCTGCTGTCTCCTAAAGTCCACGATCAGCTCCTTTGTTTTGTTGATGTTGAGGGAGAGATTATTTTCCTGGCACCACAGCCTTGTCAGGGTTAACGCTTAATTGTCTTACTCATGTCGGCCATGGAGAACAAGAGCTCCCAGTCCTTGGGAGCGGGGAGCATCGTTGGCATTGTGTTATCCTCAAAGTGGGCGAGCTCCCAGCTCCCAGTCCTTGGGAGCGGGCCGCATCGTTGGCATTGTGTTATCCTCAAAGTGGGCGAAGAAGGTGTTTAGCTTGTCCGGAAGCAAGAAGTCAGAGTCCACGATGTGGCTGGTTTTCCCTTTGTCTGTAGACCCTGTAGACCCTCTCTTGTCTGAGCCATTGAATTGCGACTCCATTTTGTCTCTGTACTGACGTTTTGCCTGTTAACACCCCCCCAAAAATCACCTTTATTTAACCAGGTAGACAAGTTCTGACTTACAATGGTGACCTGACCAAGATAAAGCAAAGCAGTTCGAAAAATACAACGACAGAGTTACATGGAGTAAAAAAAACATACAGTCAACAATACAGTAGAAAAATAAGTCTATATACAATGTGAGCAAATGAGGTGAGATAAGGGAGGTAAAGGCAAAAGAAAAGGGCCATGGTGGCAAAGTAAATACAATATAGCAAGTAAAACACTGGAATGGTAGATTTGCAGTGGAAGAATGTGCAAGGTTGAGATAGAAATAATGGGGTGCAAAGGAGCAAAATAAATAAATTAATAAATACAGTAGGGGAAGAGGTAGTTGTTTGGGCTAAATTATAGATGGGCTATGTACAGGTGCAGTAATCTGTGAGCTGTTCTGACAGCTGGTGCTGTAAAGCTAGCGAGGGAGATAAGTGTTTCCAGTTTCAGAGATTTTTGTAGTTTGTTCCAGTTGTTCCAGTCATTAATATCGACAGAAACATGGCAAACGTTTTTTATAGTCAATCCTTAATTAAGGTGTTTTTCAAATATCTATTCGATAATATATCAACCGGAACAATTGGCTTTTCAGTAGGAGCGAGAGGAAAAATGACTACCTCTGTCTTTTATGCAAGAATCACTCTGAGAGCCCTCAGCTGGCCACTTACGCAATGTAGTCGTTTACTCTCATTCTTCAACATAAAGGTGTGAAACTACAGTCAAAATGCTGTAGACACCTTAGGGAATACGTAGAAAAGGGAATCTCATTGATATCCCTTTCAATGGCCAATAGGGGTGCATAGGAACACAACGGTTTCAAAATAAGAGGCACTTCCTGATTGTTTTTTCCTCAGGGTTTCGCCTGCAATATCAGTTCTGTTATGCTCACAGACAATATTTTGATAGTTTTGGGAACTTTAGAGTGTTTTCTATCCTAAGCTGTCAATTGTATGCATATTATATTATCTGGTCCTGAGAAATAGGCGGTTTACTTTGGGAACGTAATTTTTCCAAAAATACAAATAGTGCCCCCTAGTTTCAAGAGGTTTTAAGGGCAGTCAGGTCTGGAGAGAACCAAGGGCTATATCTGTTCCTGGTTCTACATTTCTTGAATGGGGAATGCTTATTTAAGATGGTGAGGAAGGCATTTAAAAAAAATAACCAGGCATCCTCTACTGACGGGAAGAGATCAATATCCTTCCAGAATACCCTGGCCAGGTCGATTTAGAAAGGCCAGCTCGCTGAAGTGTTTCAGGGAGCATTTGACAGTGATGAGTGGAGGTCGTTTGACCGCTGACCCATTACGGATGCAGGCAATGAGGCAGTGATCGCTGAGATCTTACAAAGGAAATAAAGGTCAGAACGTGACAGGTAGTGTACAAATAGCTAAATACAACTAAATTGAATTAACACAAAATTGATTTCACTATGATTTAAATATATAGGTCTATGTAGCCTATACCGTTTTTATATTTTTCAGTCATCTCGGTTTTCACTTGAAGCTTCTTTATTATATCCTTCGCTTGTTACACAAGCGGGCAGCTTTGTATTTGTAGTCAGTCACATTCGTTCTGAAGTTATCAGCGGTCACAGACAGATAAACATTGTGATTTTGTGTTTAGCAGAGATCTTCTGTGTATAAAGTGACGTGGAAGGGCACAAAAAAAGCAACTAACAACGTACTTAGCTGTTCTACGATTAGTCTGAGGCAGTCGTTAAATAACAAGCGTTTTCAAGAGCAACTTTAATAACAATGGTTTTGGGAAACAGCTCGGAGAACTAACGATGCTCCTACAAAGGTTCTAACACTGAACGTAGCCTTAAGATGCTTTTGGGAAACCGGGCCATGGGCTGTGAGTGTGTATGTAGCAACCTGACTGGGATGGAACTTTGTGGTATACCAACAATAACCATGCCAAACAAAGAAAAGGACAGGTGAAAGGACTTTAAAACAACAACTAAAAATCCTACAAGGAGCTGTTACATCTGCAGGAGAATAGCTTCAAAAGCTTCAGCAATGTCTGTGAATCTATGTTAACAATGACAGGAAACAGGAATAGCTTGAAAGACAATCAAGGCAAAATAACATTGTTGTGAATGGAATGCCAGTCTCCACATGAGACCTGGACGGAGTCTGAAGAGAAAGAGAGGAGAGTGATTGATGATAAAACTCCATCTGCAGCTCATTGCTATGAGTAGGGGGTGAAAGACTTTGGAGAAGCCCCAATCCGTTCAATTTATTGAACGGAGTGAAGTAATGGATCTCTAAAAAGTCCACTTATGTAACTAAAGTGAAGGATTAAATTGAAACTAGCTGGAGGAATTGTTGTATTTCCAGTGTTGTTTTCGTTGCACTTGCATTCAGTAGAATCTATGAAACACATTAGTATTATGAATAGTATTGACGTAAGGTGGGAGAACCAAGGACATGGTGCTTTCTAGTGTTTACAGAACAACTGGTTCTGAGCGATTAGGATCAGTACCTGAAATTGTAACAGTAAGCAACTGAAACAAAATGGATGACTGCAGTGTAGACGTTATTATGAGTACACGTTGCATGGGTTGCTAAGGCATAAGGTTAAAGTTCTGTACCTGTGTATTAATGTTATGTATTATGTCATTTTATGTAGTTATGTCCTTCACCTGTAATTGTCAATTAATGTTATGCATTATGTCATGTTTTAAGTGTTGTGTGGACCCTAGGGAGAGCTTTGGCTATAGCTAATGAGGATCTTACTAAAATACCAATACATACTAAATGGTTTGAATTGAAGACTGACGAGGAGCCCTCTGGCCCAGGTGACAGACCCCAATGATTCGTGATAAAATTCCTGAGGTTCAAAGACAAGGTGGCTGTTATGGAGAGAGCCAAGAACTTAAGAGGAAACACCATCTTTCTTAAGATAACTTAAAAATAACTGATCCCAGCCATGACGGCTACCAGACAGTGCAGGGACATTACCACAACATGCTCATTGTCCACCCTCTCACAAAAACGCTTGAAGGGGTAAGAGAGCCAAGCAGATGGGTTTATAGATTCAGCCCTGAATCCAGATTAACAGCTTGCTTGTTTTTTTTTCATATTTTATATATCTCTAAAAAGCTACCAAGGAAAGGGCAAAAAATAGCCCATATTATATATACAGCCTTAGAAATCAGGTTCATGGAATCAATAACTTTCTAACTTCAGATAACATTAATATATTGGCCATTAATGAGAGTCAGATAATTCCTTTGACTAGTAGCGATAACGAAATATAACATCCATAAAAGAAAAACAATGGGGAGGAGTCGTTGTAATTGTGAGATATGATGCTGTGAAGTTCAGAGAGGATCTCATTCCAAAGTTTGTTGAAGTGTTGTGGTTGCTGCTTCACCTGCCACAGCTAAAGCCTCTTATTTTGGGGTGTTGCTATTGGCTTGTCACGCCTTCTCCCGCTTGAGCGCGCCAGGCGGCCCATCATTACACACACCTGTCACCATCATTACGCGCTTCATGGGACTTACCTGGACTCTATTACCTTATTGATTGCTTCCCCTGTATCCGTCACGTCCTCAATTTCTTCACCGTGTCTTCATTAATGCTGTTTTGTTCTCCTTGTCCAGACACTGTCCTTGTTTTGCTTCATGTCCGTTATTTATTAAATATTAAATCCCTGTACTTGCTTCTCGTCTCCCAGCATCTGTCCTCACATAGCCACCAAGTGATAGCAGTCAGTATCTGGATAATATGTGTGAAATGCTTGATAGTGTATGTGATGTTAACCTCTTGAAACTAGGGGGCACTATTTTCATTTTTGGAAAAATAATGTTCCCAAAGTAAACGGGCTATTTCAGGAACAGATAATAGAATATGCATATAATTGACAGCTTAGGATAGAAAACACTCTAAAGTTTCCAAAACTGTAAAAATATTGTCTGTGAGTATAACAGAACTGATATTGCAGGCGAAAGCCTGAGACAAATCCAATCAGGAAGTGACTCTTATTTAGAAACCTCTGCGTTCCTATGCGTCCCTATTGAGCAGTGAAAGGGATATCAACCAAATTCCTTTTTCTATGGCTTCCCTAATGTGTCTAGTGTCACAAGACATAGTTTCAGGCTTTTATTTTGAAAAATGAGCGTGAGCGACAACATTGCGTCAGTGGTCAGCTGGTGACTCTCAGAGTGATATGTGCGTAATAGACAAATGCGGCCATTGTTTCTCTCGCTCCTACTAAGAAGCCAACTGACCCGGTTGATATATTATCGAATAGATATTTGAAAAACACCGTGAGGATTGATTATAAAAAACGTTTGCCATGTTTCTGTCGATATTATGGATCTAATTTGGAATATTTTTCGCCGTTGTCGTGACTGCAGTTTCCGGTGGATTTCTCAACCAAAGTGAAGAACAGGTATTTCGGCTATAAAAATTATCTTTATGGAATAAAATGAACATTTGCTGTCCAACTGGGAGTCTTGTCAGTGAAAACATCCGAAGATCATCAAAGGTAAAGGATTACTGATTTTCGTGACCACGCTTCCTGCTGCTAACTGGACATGATGCTATGCTAGGCTATTGAGAAACTTACACAAATGCTTGTCTTGCTTTGGCTGTAAAGCATAATTTCAAAATCTGAGAAGACAGGGTGATTAACAAAAGGCTAAGCGGTGTTTCACTATATTTCACTTGTGATTTCATGAACATGAATATTTTCTAGTAATATTTTTTGTCCGTTGCGTTATGCTAATTAGTGTCGGTTGATGACAATTCTCCCAGATCCGGGATGGGTAGTTCCAATTAAGACTGTTGGAAAAGCATTCCAAGTGAAGCTGGTTTAGAGAATACCAAAAGTGTGCAAAGCTGTCATCAAGACAAAGTGTGGCTACAATTTTTTAGTTACTACCTGATTCAATATGTGTTATTTCATAGTTCTGATGTCTTCACTATTATCCCGCAATGTAGAAAATAGTAAAAATAAAGAAAAACCCTTGAATGAGTAGGTGTGTCCAAACTTTAGACTGGTACTGTAATTAAAAATGTAAGTGTTCCAGTGTAGGCAAGGGCATCAGTAAATAGGGAAACTGGGATATGACAAAATTATTAATCAGGGTGATTTTTCCACAAATAGACAAGTATTTACCTTTAGCAAGATCTTATCAGTTTTCTTAATTGCGATAATTGATTTATTTCGGGATATGAATTCCGTATATGTCCACTTCACCGTCATAACATTTGATTCATTACTACACGGTAATGTAAAATTTGTAATTTTTTTTAGCAATCCAATACATAATATGGTACACATATCATAGTTGAGTTGTAATCCAGAGAGATTAGAGAAATGATCTAGATCCTCAGCAGGGGATGCTGCAGCAGGGATACATATTGCGGATTTTAAAGAAAACATGAATCGTCAGCGTTCAATGACGCCTTTGCACTTAAGCTCTGGATTTCTATCATCTTGATATGCTGTTGTATCTGATTTTATTAGCTAACATTTCTATGACCATAAATGATATGCCGATAGTGAACAACCTTGTTTTACTCCTCTTGACAGTTAAATACTTTCTCAGAAGTAGCCATTATTTACTATTTTACACCTAGAGTTAATAAACTTAACTTTAACCATTGTATAAGAGATTCTCCAAAATATAAATATTCCATGCATTTATATATAAATTATATTCGTACTTCATTATAGTCCTTTTCAAAATCAGCTATGAATAGCAGGCCTAGTTTCTCAGATTCTTCAAAGTGTTCTATTGTTTCCAGTACTTATATTATCTCCAATGTATCACCCATGTAAAAAAAACTGTCTGATTAGGATAAATAATATCCGGCAATACCTTTTTAAATCTAATAGGCCCAACCTGGGACTGAACCAGAGACTTTCTGAACACATCGACATGTGTCACCCACAAAGTAGTGTTACCAGTCGTGCCACAAAAAAAACACAGCTCTTGCAGAGCAAACTAATCAACTACTTAGGTCTCAGAGCAGGTGACTTTCAACAGTATCTGGTCTCCCATCCAGGGACAAATGAAGACCAAACCTACTCAGCTTCAGGGCCAAGCCAGCAGTTTTTCATGGAAGACATCACCCCTTTCCATTCATTTAAACATTACTGGAAGATTTTCCCGGACACAGATTAAGCGTAATCCTGGACTAAAACGCAAGATCAATGGAAAATCTCCAGCCAAAATTCTTTCTAGTCCAGGACTAGGTGTAATCTGTCTCTGCGAAACTGTTCCTTAAGCCTACATGTGATTTAACCTACTGCATAGGCCTACTCAGATTGGAAATGGACAAGGTAGTTGACATTTTTTGAACATATTTTGAAGCTGTACATGATTTATGTTCCTGTTATAAACAATGATGTAACACAAACCTTATATTTTGGGTTAACATAGGGTAAGACCATTGCTCTATGCAAGTTATATTATTTAAAGGTTCAATTTGCATTTACTACAAAAATGTTTTGCCGTTTAAATTATTTACACACACCCATTGATTGAAGAATACATCTTATATAATGAATACCTCATGAGCTTAGTCCAATTGTCAAACCCCATCAGAACCCAACATGGTTGGTAGTTTACATACACTTAGGTTGTAGTCATTAAAACTCGTTTTCAACCACTCCACAAATTTCTTGTTAACAAACTATAGTTTTGGCAAGTCGGTTAGGACATCTCCTTTGTGCATGACACAAGTAATTTTCCAACAAGTGTTGACAGACAGATTATTTCACTTATAATTCATTGTATCACAATTCCAGTGTGTCAGAAACTTACATAAACTAAGCTGACTGTGCCTTTAAACAGCTTGGAAAATTCCAGAAAATGATGTCATGGCTTTAGAAGCTTCTGACAGGCTGATTGACATCATTTGAGTCAAATGGAGGTGTACCTGAGGATGTATTTCAAGGTCTGCCTTCAAACTCAGTGCCTCTATGCTTGAAATCGTGGGAGAATCAAAATAAATCAGTCATGACTTCAGAAAATATTGTAGACCTCCACAAGTCTGGTTCATCCTTGGGAGCAATTTCAAATTGCCTGAAGGTACCACGTTCATCTGTACAATCAATAGTACGCAAGTATAAACACCATGGGACCACGCAGCTGTCATAGGAAGGAGACGCATTCTGTCTCCTAGCGATGAACGTACTTTAGTGCGAAAAGTGCAAATCAATCCCATAACAACAGCAAAGGACCTTGTGAACATCCTAGAGGAAAACAGGTACAAAAGTATCTAGCGGTACAAAAGTATCTATATCCACTGTAAAATGAATCCTATTTCGACATAACCTGAAAGGCCATTCAGCAAGGAAGAAACCGCTGCTCCGAAACCGCCATTAAAAGGCTATGGTTTGCAACTGCCGAAAAACACCATCGCAACCGTGAAGCACGGGGGTGGCAGCATCATGTTGGGGGGGTGATTTGCAGCAGGAGGGACTGGTGCACTTCACAAAATAGATGGCATCATAAGGCTGGAAAATTATGTGGATATATTGAAGCAACATCTCAAGACATCAGTCAGGAAGTTAAAGCAACGTAGCAAATGGGTCTGGCAAAATGGCTTAAGGACAACAAAGTCAAGGTATTGGAGTGGCCATCACAAAGCCCTGACCTCAATCCTATAGAACATTTGTGGGCAGAACTGAAAAAGTTTGTGTGAGCAAGGAGGCCTACAAACCTGACTCAGTTACACCAGCTCTGTTAGGAGGAATGGGCCAAAATTCACCTAACTTATTGTGGGAAGCTTGTGGAAGGCTACCTGAAACGTTTGGCCCATGTTAAACAATATAAAGGCAATGCTACCAAATACTAATTGAGTGTGTGTAAACTTCTGACCCACTGGGAATGTGATGAAAGAAATAAAAGCTGAAATAAATAATTCTCTGGACTGTTATTCTGACATTCTTAAAATAAAGTGGTGATCCTAACTGAACAAAGACAGGGAATTTTTTACAGAATTAAATGTCAGGAATTGTGAAAAACAGAGTCTAAATGTATTTGGCTAAGGTGTATGTAAACTTCAGAATTCAACTGTATATACTTGTTCTACTCAATTGTTTGTAAACAATGTAATTGTAAACAAACGCTGTTTAGACTCTGAATATGGTTAAAATTGTCCTTTTGTATCCATAGCGCTATTCATGAATTTGAGAGTGGTTACATTTCTCCACCCCATTTCTCCACCCTCCACATTCCTAAACTTTTTACAAAATCAGTGGCAAGGTTTGGCTTTGTTGTTGTTTGAACTGCAGATTGCCCCTTTAATAACCAATGGGTATACACTGAGTGCACAAAACATGAGGAACAACTGCTCTTTCAATGAAATTGCACTGACCAGGTGACTCCAGGTGAAAGCTATGATCCCTTATTGATGACACCTGCTAACCCTGTAGGTCTAAGCCATTAATTCACAATATCTACTAAACAAACATATGGAATTGTTTAGAATCCATTTGATTTGGAATTTTATGACCCCTGTAGGAATACAAAAAATATACAAAATTATTTGAAGTGTCTGTCTTATATCTGAGAGATATAAAAAAACTTGACCCTTGTTTTGTCTCATTATTTTTGTCTCATTTTAGTGTGTGGATGTGGTAGAGCCAATCAACCCGAAGCTGTCGTGTTCATGGGAGTCTCCCCTTTCGATACTGGTGACATATCAGTTTGTAGCTCACGGTACGGGTTCTACAGACGATGTCATGATGATTTTCTTGTCCAGATCCTCTCATGGGTAGAAAAGGCCACTTTCACAAGCCCCATGTTATGGAATATGTGGAAACTTTAGAATGGTGAAAAGACGGGATTGAGCTGCAACCTCTACAAGAAAAAGTACATCTCTAGCATAAACACACAGGGAGCTTCAATATTCAAAATGACATCACTGTTTGACGTTGTGGACCATCAATCGACTTCAGGGGGATATTATAAACCCGCTTAAATCAGTGTAGATGAAGGGGAGGAGACAGGTTACAGAAGGATTGTTAAGCCTTGAGACAATTGAGACATCGTTTGTTTATGTGTGCCATTCGGAGGGTGAATGGGCAAGACAAGATATTTATGTCCCTTTGAACGGGGTATAGTAGTAAGTGCCAGGCGCACCGGTTTGACTGTGTCAAAAAACTGCTGGGTTTTTCACGCTCAACAGTTTCCTTTTTGTATCAAGAATGGTCCACCACCCAAAGGACCTCCAGCCAACATGACAAAACTGTGGGAAGTATTGGAGTCAACAATGGCCAGCATCCCTGCGGATCACTTTCGATACCTTGTAGAGTCCATGCGCCAATGAATTGAGGCTGTTCTGAAGGCAAAAGGGGGCGCAACTCAATATTAGGAAGGTGTTCTTAATGTTTTTGTACACTCAGTGTATATCAAGATTAGGACCATTGAACAGATTCCTAGATGGCAGATTGCATGTGTCTTAGATTAAAAAACACATTTACATTAGCAAGTCAATTATTTGTAGCTTTCACCTGATAGCAGATGAAACTGAATATGCTATTGCCATCGCAGCTGACCAGGTTCTGTCAGAGCTGCAGAAAGCCTTTGCTGAACTGAAATTGGTACTTAATGCAGGTAAACCAAGTATGTGTTATTTTCCAAATCACCTAGAAATGTAACTGATGATTTATGCATACGTACTTTGGATGGTGACCTCATTGATCGTGTCCCTGCTTATAATTATCTAGGCATCTGGATTGACGAAAAGGTTTCTTTCAAAAACCATGTTGATGAGCCCGTTTAGAAATGAAGAATGAAATAGTCTTCTTCTGTAGGAACAGGGCCTGTCCTTTGTTAAATAGCAGAAAACGAATAATTCAGTCAACATTCATTCTGGTTTTTCACTATGGTGATATCTATATGAATGCAGCTGCCATTGAATTGAAGCCATTGGAAGCAGTTTATCATAATGCATTGCGCTTTATTACAGGTTCAGTAGACATTTTGCATTTTGTATTAGAAAGTAGGCTGGCCCTCCATGAAGTCTCATCGGTCAATACATTGCACTCTTTTTGTCTATAAAGCATTCTTGCATAAGCTTCCGCCATAAACAATAGACATATAAGTTACCAGACCCGGATTCAGGGATGGCTAACCCTGGAGATCCCTTATATCTCCACCGAGTTAGCTAAATCTGCTTTTAGTTTTTTTGCGCCTCTCATGTGGAATGATCTCCAAAAGTCCTTAAAGTTGGTGGAGTTGGTCCCTCGAGGGCAATTCAGGCAATGTTAGAGGGCCTTTTTACTGAAGAATGTGTTTCATGTGATTGTGTTTTGCTTTTCATGTTTTGTGTTTGCTTTTCCTGTATTGTGAAATTGATTTGTGTATAGATACAGTGCATTTGGAAAGTAAAGAATGCCAAGTGTCTGGAGGAAACCCTGCACCATCCCTACGGTGAAGCTCGGTGGTGGAAGCATCATGCTGTGGGGATGTTTTTCAGTGGCAGGGACTGAGAGAGTAGTCAGGATTGAGGGAAAGATAAATGGAGCAAAGAACAGAGAGAGATCCTTGATGAAAACCTGCTCTAGAGCACTCAGGACCTCAGAGTGGGATGAAGGTTCACCTTCCAACAGGACAACGACCCACACAAACAAGACAAAGCAAGAGTGGCTTTGGGACAAGTCTCTGAATGTCCTTGAGTAGCCCAGCCAGAGCCCGGACTTGAACCTGATCGAACATCTCTGGAGAGACCTGAAAATAGCTGTGCAGCAATGCTCCCCACCCAACCCGAGAGATCTTGAGAGGATCTGCAGAGAAGGATGGGAGGAGGGTATGCCAAGCTTGTAGCATCATACCCAAGAAGACTCGAGGATGTAATCGCTGCCAAAGGTGCTTCAATAAAGTACTGAGGAAAGGGTCTGAATACTTATGTACATGTGATTATTCCTTTTTTTCTTCATTTTTATAAATTTGCCATAATTTCTAAAAACCTTTTTTTGCTTCGTCATTATGGGGTATTGTGTGTTGATTGAAGAGGGAAAAAACTATTTCATCAATTTAAGAATAAGGCTGTAATGTTTCAAAATGTGGAAAAAGTCAAGGGGTCTGAAGACTTCCCGAATGCACTGTGTGTATGGTGTAAATGTTGATTATTCATGTGTTATTTATTGATGTGTTTGACAGGTCAAGAATTTGTTCTTAATTGACCGACCGGTATAAATAACGGTTAAGAAAATAGAAGTTTGAATCCTAATCATCCCATTCAATGTGAGCACGTCTGTTCTTGAAGTAAAACTATACCTGTGTTAAGCTGCGTATGCTGAAAATCCTTGTTCGTGCATAGGTCAAATTCAATTTGGTATTTTCTGTCTTTTTTGGCTTCAGCCAAAAGCTAATATTATACTTATAACAAAAGTTTATTTTTTATTAATATATAGGAATACATATATACATATACATATACACATATAATATATATAGGAAAATAAATATGTCAGCAAATATACATCCACGCTTACCATACATGGAAACATGGAAATACAGGGAAATATAAAGCAGATATGACTATATATGGAAAGAGAAGGATGAGTGTAAGTAGAGGAGGAAAAGGGTGATAAGAGGAGGGTAGATAAGGAATGAACAGGTGAGAGAGAATTGGGAGATAGAACAGGAAAGAGGAGGAGAGGAGAGGCGTGATGAAAGGATAGATGACAAGTGAGAGGGGAGAGGAGCAGAGGACAGAGGACCTATGCTCAGTGGTGTAAAGTACTTAAGTAAAATTACTTGAAAGTAGTACTTAAAAGTACTCTGTCCTTTTACTTTGCTATTCATATTTTTGAAAACTTTTACTGTACTACATTCCTAAATATAATTGTGTATTTTCTACTCCATACATTTTCCCTGGCACCCAAAAGTACTCGTTACATTTTGAATGTTCAGCAGGTCAGGAAAATGGTCCAATTCACAACATTTATCAAGAGAACATTCCTTGTCAACCCTACTGCCTCTGATCTGGCAGTCTCACTAAACACACGAGTGTTGGAGCATGCCCCTGGCTATCTGTCATTTTAAAAATAAGACAATGGTGCCATCCTGGTTGGCTTAATGTAAGAAATGTGTAATGATTTATACTTTTACTTTTGATACTTAAGTATATTTTAGCAATTACATTTACTTTTGATACTTCAGTATATTTAAAACCAAATACTTTTAGACTTTTTCTCAAGTAGGATTTTACTGGGTGACTTTCACTTTAACTTGAGTCATTTTCAATTAAGGTATCTTTACTTTTACCCAAGTATGACAGTTGTGTACATTTTCCACGACTGCCTATGTTGGCGCAGAAGTCGTCCGATCCAAACACCACACCGTCATTGTGGAGGCCAACTGTAGGAGCCAGACAACATACTTCCTCACACACAACCTTGTAGAAACACAACAGAGACACAGATGTGTGTGTGTGTGGCCAGAAAAGTGTGAACCTGGTCAATCCAGCAAATCTAGCAGCTCATGTTTCCCATTCAGACCTGTACTTACAAACTTCAAGTAATCACTCTTTACTTGAAGACACACGCACACCCACATACACACACACGGACCCTCGTCTGACTCTTTCTGCCTCCCTATGAAGACTGTGAGAAGCTGGGACTACCATAAAACAAGAGGAGAGTAGGGGCGAAGGCCCAGGAATGTGATACACTATTGTGTCAGCCATGGAGCGGTCGGAATGTGTCTGCTGCTTTTGTCGACATCCAAATTCATTTCACTTCTTGCTGTGACACAGCCATACTTCCCTGTTCCATCCCAGGGAATCAGTCTGGCCGAAGATACAGAGTGTTCTCCAGATGGAAAACACTCACACACGCATACACACACACACACACACACACACACACACGCATACACACACACACACATGCATACACATACACACACACACACACACACACACACACACACACACACACACACACACACACACACACACACACACACACACACACACACACACACACACACACACACACACACACACACACACACACATGCATGCACACACACACACAATGCACACACGCACACACACGCACGCACGCACGCACGCACGCACACACACACACACACACACACACACACACACACACACACACACACACACACACACACACACACACACATGCGCATGCACACACAGAATTAGATAAAAGAGAGAAATTAAAAGAAAAAGGACAGCGTGTTACCCCACTAAAATCCCCCAAACTGTGCCCTATCCCCATCGCCGTTGAAGGTCAGCCTGAACTAAAACCAGTTTTGATGCCTGCCAAAAAATCATAAAAAACCCTCCTCAAATTACATCACATTAAAACAGGTCTAATTAAAACATGTCAAAGTGAGTTTTTGGATGAGAGGAAAAACTCAGAAGAGACCTAAAAAAACGAGAGCGAGCAAGCCATGAAGAGAGACTGTCCGGGCACTTGGAATCTCTCTCCTCTTTGGACAGTGACACACGGCGAGCTGTTTGTGTTTGGCACAGGCTTTAATCAACGGAGAACAAGGTAGTAAAATGTCTGATGCAGGCACTTTTCTGCTTTTGTTTGTGATTTACCCTAAACTTTAGAAATCTCACTGCGATTTCCACCAAGGTGACCAGGTAAATGGGCTCTGTCAGCGCTCATCCCTTCAAATGGTGCTGAAACCTATCAACAAAGTGACACACACAAACACACAAACACACAGACACAAACACTCATACGAATTATGACCATTGCTCATCTGAAAATAGAAAGCAGATCAGACATCACAATACATTATTTTATAGGGACAGAGAAGGAGAGGGGTGATGAAAGGATAGATGACAAGTGAGAGGGGAGAGGAGCAGAGGACAGAGGACCTATGCTCAGTGGTGTAAAGTACTTAAGTAAAATTACTTGAAAGTAGTACTTAAAAGTACTCTGTCCTTTACTTTGCTATTCATATTTTTGAAAACTTTTACTGTACTACATTCCTAAATATAATTGTGTATTTTCTACTCCATACATTTTCCCTGGCACCCAAAAGTACTCGTTACATTTTGAATGTTCAGCAGGTCAGGAAAATGGTCCAATTCACAACATTTATCAAGAGAACATTCCTTGTCAACCCTACTGCCTCTGATCTGGCAGTCTCACTAAACCCACGAGTGTTGGAGCATGCCCCTGGCTATCTGTCATTTTAAAAATAAGACAATGGTGCCATCCTGGTTGGCTTAATGTAAGAAATGTGTAATGATTTATACTTTTACTTTTGATACTTAAGTATATTTTAGCAATTACATTTACTTTTGATACTTCAGTATATTTAAAACCAAATACTTTTAGACTTTTTCTCAAGTAGGATTTTACTGGGTGACTTTCACTTTAACTTGAGTCATTTTCAATTAAGGTATCTTTACTTTTACCCAAGTATGACAGCTGTGTACATTTTCCACGACTGCCTATGTTGGCGCAGAAGTCGTCCGATCCAAACACCACACCGTCATTGTGGAGGCCAACTGTAGGAGCCAGACAACATACTTCCTCACACACAACCTTGTAGAAACACAACAGAGACACAGATGTGTGTGTGTGGCCAGAAAAGTGTGAACCTGGTCTGACTCTTTCTGCCTCCCTATGAAGACTGTGAGATACCATTGCTCTGACGAAGGAATAGAGCCACACCATACAGTGTGAAAACCTTGTGAAGACTTACAGAAAACGTTTGACCTCTGTCATTGCCAACAAAGGGTATATAACAGTATTGAGTATTGAGATAAACTTTTGTTATTGACCAAATACTTATTTTCCACCATAATTTGCAAATAAATTCATTAAAAATCCTACAATGTGATTTTCTTGATTTTTTTTCTCATTTTGTCTGTCATAGTTGAAGTGTACCTAAGATGAAAATTACAGGCCTCTCTCCTCTTTTTAAGTTGAAGAACTTGCACAATTGGTGGCTGACTACATATTTTTTTTGCCCCACTGTATGTTATATGAGGGTATGCTGGAGAATTCATAATTGTGTTAATGTATGCATTAAGTATGCATTAAGTGTACATGTAAACTATTAACTACAAGTTGAAATCATGAACAGCTGGCTTTAAAGGTGTATTTTTCAATCTTATGGTCAAAAAGTTAACGTCATCATTATGTCTATTAGCAGTTTATAAGCACACATACGAACATAATTTAACCCAAATTGTTAATTAATACTAACATTATATTCAGGGAGACACACACACACTCAGGGAGTCTAGCCATTAATATAAACCCTACAATGGAGAAAAACATGGAGTGAAACAGAGATATCAAACTGTTTGTGTCAGAGGGAAATTGCAACCGTGAAAAATATTCAGGATTAAGGCTTTTTTAAATAATAAACTGTTTTTTTATTTTATTTTAGAGACAGACAGAGAGAGAGAGAGAGAGAGAGCTAATGAGTGTGAGCGAGAATGTGAGAGAGAGAGAGAGAGATTTTCACCAGGGTTCCCCTCCTTCTGAAGCTTTCTCCTTCTCTCGCTCTCTTCTTTTACGACATGCTCCACCGCACGCACACGCACAAGCACAAGCACACGCACACACACACACACACACACACACACAAAGAAGAAACAAGAAGAAACAAGATTCGGTGCCGACTATAAGTGTGTTTCATTTCAGCATTAATTCCAGTTTTCGTGTCCCCCCTTGGTGGAAGGGAATAGTGAGATTGGTGCGACAATCAGTGTTGTGATATGACACTTTACCGAGGCCCTTTATTCTTCACGGTTCCCACTCACCTAAGAAGGGCTTTAAAAACCAAGTTTAGTTCTTTGAAGACCAAAGCATTACGTTTTTTTCCAACAGACCAGTTCACAGCGAGCTCTGGACTGCCAGTGGGGTAGCCCGAATTTTAAAATCTATCATCTGGAAACACACAAAAGTCCCTTTCAATATTCCCATTCAAAGCCTGTTAAAAAAGAAAGAGGGAGAGGGGGAGAGATGGAGAGGGGGAAAAAAGCCCAGTAGAAATCTGTTACTCCCTGTTCTGCTCCTTCCCTTCATCCTTCCTTCCTTTTTTCCCCTTCTCTCTCTCTCTTTCACCCTCCCTCTCACGCTCTCACTTCAACTGGGTGAGGAGGGACGATATAAATAACCCCAGGTAAAGTGGTGCTATATTCCTAAATAAAGACACAAATATCACCCATGAACACACACACACACACGCACACACACAATGGATTCTCAAAAAAACTCAAAGAGTAACGGGTCCATTGAAGGATTTCTAAAATATGGGCAATTTTAATCATCTCCCCATTCAATCTAAGTTGGATAAATCATATCGTGGAGATTTGCATAAATACAAACCATCAAAGACTTCTCATCTTCAAAGGGGTTTTTGAGGCCCAATAGGCTTTGTACTGTAATCATCTGAGGTCACAACCTCACAAGAGACACGTTGCTACGGCAACATAAAAACTAACGCTGGCTGGCTGGGGGCTTAGCACAATATCACCCCCTTCCCCTTTTCCCCAAATACAAACACACACACACACACACACACACACACACACACACACACACACACACACACACACACACACACACACACACACACACACACACACACACACACACACACACACACACACACACTCTCAAGCACACACACACACACACACACACACACACACACACACTCTCAAGCACACACACACACACACACACAGAGGAAGAGGGGATTTTGTATTCATATTTACAGGGCGGATCTTTAGAAAACCATCACAGGGGCCCATTTCTGGCCTGTAGACAGACATAGCGCATAGTGAGTACACCCACAATATAACACACATAGATTACCCCCATTACACCATACAATACAACAGGGGATGCCAAACTTTTTCACTCTGGGCCCCTCTTCCTGCATTCGGGAGGGCCCCTCTTCCTGCATTCGGGAACACCCCTCCCCCTCGAATGCCAGCATCCCGGAGTCGCCTCTTCACTGTTGACGTTGAGACTGGTATTTTGGGGGTACTATTTAATGAAGCTGCCAGTTGAGGACTCTGTTTCTCAAACCTGACACTCTAATGTACTCCCACTCCTCTTTCTATTCTGGTTAGGGCCAGTTTGCGCTATTCAGTGAAGGGAGTAGTACACAGCTTTATACGAGATCTTCAGTTTCTTGGAAATTTCTCGCATGGAATAGCCTTCATTTCTCAGAACAAGAATAGAGTGATGAGTTTCAGAAGAAAGTACTTTGTTTCTGGCCATTTTGAGCCTGTAACCGAACCCACAAATGCTGATGCTCCAGATACTCAACTAGTCTAAAGAAGGCCAATTTATTATTGCTTCTTTAATCAGGATAACAGTTTTCAGCTGTGCTAACATAAAAGGGTTTTCTAATTATCAATTAACCTTTTAAAATGATAAACTTGGATTAGCTAACACAACGTGCCATTGGAACACAGGAGTGATGGTTGCTGATAATGGGCCTCTGTGCACCTATGTAGATATTCCATAAAAAATCTGCCGTTTCCAGCTACAATAGTCATTTACAACATTAACAATGTAGACACTGTATTTCTGATAAATGTTATGTTATTTTGATGGACAGAAAAATATGCTTTTCATTCAAAAACAAGGACATTTCTAAGTGACCCGAAACTTTTTAACGGTAGTTCGGTATACATATATGTATAAATACAGTACCAGTCAAACATTTTGACACAGCTACTCATTCAAGGGTTTCTTTATTTTCACGATTTTCTACATTGTAAAATAATAGTGAAGATATCGCAGACAGTGTCATCAGCAAAGCACCCCCACACCATCACACCTCCTCCTCTATGCTTCACGGTGAGATCCACACATGCGGAGATCATCTGTTCACCTAGTCTGCGTCTCACAAAGACACGGCGGTTGGAACCAACAGTCTAATGTCTATTGCTCATGTTTCTTGGCCCAAACAAGTCTCTTCTTATTATTAATGTCCTTTAGTAGTGGTTTCTTTGCAGCAATTTGACCATGAAGGCCTGATTCACGCAGTCTCCTCTGAACAGTTGATTTATCTGGGCTGCAATTTCTGATGCTGGTAACTCTAATGAACTTATCCTCTGCAGCAGAGGTAACTCTGCGTCTTCCATTTTTGTGGCGGTCCTCATGAGAGCCAGTTTCATCATAGCGTTTGATGATTTTTGCGACTTGAAGAAACTACTTTTAAAGTTCTTGAAATGTTCCAGATTGACTAACTTTCATGTCTTGAAGCAATCGACTGTCGTTTCTCTTTGCTTATTTGAGCTATTCTTGCCATAATATGAACTTGGTATTTTACCAAATAGTGCTATCTTCTGTGTACCACCCATACCTTGTCACAACACAACTGATTGGCTCAAATAAATGTCACAAATTAACTTCTTACACCTGTTAATTGAAATGCATTCCAGGTGACTACCTCATGAAGCTGTTTGAGAGAATGCCAAGTGTGTACAAAGCTGTCATCAAGGCAAAGGGTTGCTATTTGAAGAATCTTAAATATAAATCTATTTTAATTTATTTAACACTTTTTTGGTTACTATATGATTCCATATGTGTTATTTCATAGTTTTGATGTCTTCACTATTATTCAGCAATGTAGAAAAGAGTAAAAGTAAAGACAAACCCTTGAACGAGTGGGTGTGTATTTGTTCTTTTGCCAGTGTCTTCTGTCTGTGTGGTCCGTTTTGTTTTAGATTGTTTTTCTTATTCGTTTTTTTAAATCCCAGTCCCCGTCCCCACAGTTGGCATTTTGCCTCTTGCCAGGCCATCATTGTAAAAAATAATTTGTGCTTAACCTGGTTAAATAAAGGTTGAATTTTATTATTATTATTATTATTATTATTATTTTATTTTTTACAAATTACAGGTCTATTCCTACTGGCTGTAGTGTAGCTGGTCAACCCCTCTCTGATTACATGATTATGTCCTTTTATTCGTGTGGAGAGTATCCAGTCAAGCCAGGATACACACTGGTTGTGGACAGTGAGTGGGTATACCCATAAGATATCAAATGTGTTCAAGGCAATCTGGGATATTTTCTGCTCCTCAATGATCATTTCAATGGTCCCTCAACGATATATACCCATTGAATAGGAAAGAATATCACCAATAAATACCTTATGATCTTAAACAATATTATATTATCGTAAGCTCAAATAAGGTTGTTCTATATGTTGTCATTTGAGTCCGGAAACAAACCAGTATAACAGCAGAACAATTATGTTAATTTCAAGGGCTGTCAGTACTTGCATCCTTATCTCCATTTATGAACCCTTTATACTTCTTGGAATTGGCCTATATGGATAGGGCAACTTGTAAATTTATTTTTACAGAAGAAATATGAAAAGCATACGCATAACCATGATAGTAATTGAAAGAGAATAGTTTGGAGATAATGGACAAATTAGATAACGGAGAACGGTGAATACACAAACGTTCACCTGGCACAAGACTGAATCTGAAAATTACACTGTTGATTTTATGTGCATTTTACATTTACTGTACTTTTCACCGCATTTGTTGACAATTAAATCTAAAAATACATTGGAAATATTCCGTAAGATTTTTTTTCTTTTTCTTAACCTTTATTTATCTAGGCAAGTCAAGACTGGAAAATGTGGGATAGGTGCAACATAAGACAAAAAAGGGTTTGAGTGAGAGGACTAATTGGTGTCTCCAAGTGGCTTCCCACCTCTCCAAAGTGTGCACAGTTCCTAAGCAATTTCAATGCATTTTCATGACTCAAAGAAGAGTCTTCAATTATGAGGTATTTTTAAGCTCTCCTCCACTATCTGTGCCATTGAGGAAGTTTAGCCTGCACACTTGTAGTTATATACACTGCTCAAAAAAATAAAGGGAAAACTAAAATAACACATCCTAGATCTGAATTAATGAAATATTCTTATTAAAGACTTTTTTCTTTACATAGTTGAATGTGCTGACAACAAAATCACACAAAAATTATCAATGGAAATGAAATGTATCAACCCATGGAGGTCTGGATTTGGAGTCACACTCAATATTTAAGTGGAAAATCACACTACAGGCTGATCCAACTTTGATGTAATGTCCTTAAAACAAGTCGAAATGAGGCTCAGTAGTGTGTGTGGCCTCCACGTGCCTGTATGACCTCCCTACAATGCCTGGACATGCTCCCGATGAGGTGGCAGATGGTCTCCTGAGGGATATCCTCCCAGACCTGGACTAAAGCATCCGCCAAATTCTGGACAGTCTGTGGTGCAACGTGGCGTTGGTGGATGGAGCGAGACATGATGTCCCAGATGTGCTCAATTGGATTCAGGTCTGGGGAACGGGCGGGCCAGTCCATAGCATCAATGCCTTCCTCTTGCAGGAACTGCTGACACACTCCAGCCACATGAGGTCTAGCATTGTCTTGCATTAGGAGGAACCCAGGGCCAACCGCACCAGCATATGGTCTCACAAGGGGTCTGAGGATCTCATCTCGGTACCTAATGGCAGTCAGGCTACCTCTGGTGAGCACATGGAGGGCTAAGTGGCCCCCCAAAGAAATGCCACCCCACACCATGACTGACCCACCGCCGAAACGGTCATGCTGGAGGATGTTGCAGGCAGCAGAACGTTCTCCACGGCGTCTCAAGACTCTGTCACGTCTGTCACATGTGCTCAGTGTGAACCTGCTTTCATCTGTGAAGAGCACAGGGCGCCAGTGGCGAATTTGCCAATCTTGGTGTTCTCTGGCAAATGCCAAACGTCCTGCACGGTGTTGGGCTGTAAGCACAACCCCCACCTGTGGACGTCGGCCCTCATACCACCCTCATGGAGTCTGTTTCTGACTGTTTGAGCAGACACAAGCACATTTGTGGCCTGCTGGAGGTCATTTTGCAGCGCTCTGGCAGTGCTCCTCCTGCTCCTCCTTGCACAAAGGCAGAGGTAGCGGTCCTGCTGCTGGGTTGTTGCCCTCCTACGGCCTCCTCCACGTCTCCTGATGTACTGGCCTGTCTCCTGGTAGCGCCTCCATGCTCTGGACACTACGCTGACGGACACAGCAAACCTTCTTGCCACAGCTCGCATTGATGTGCCATCCTGGATGAGCTGCACTACCTGAGCCACTTGTAGACTGTCTCATGCTACCACTAGAGTGAAAGCACCGCCAGCATTCAAAAGTGACCAAAACATCAGCCAGGAAGCTTAGGAACTGAGAAGTGGTCTGTGGTCACCACCTGCAGAACCAATCATTGATTGGGAGTGTCTTGCTAATTGCCTATAATTTCCACCTGTTGTCACCATGTCATCTGGTAACTGTACATCAACCAGGCTCGTTCTGTTCAGAACAACCCAGGGTATGACACCATGTCATCTGGTAACTGTACATCAACCAGGCTCATTCTGTTCAGAACAACCCAGGGTATGACACCATGTCATCTGGTCACTGTACAACAACCATTGGCTTCATGAACGTTGACACTGTATATTACATGAGTTTTATGATTTGGAAATGTGAAGTGCACATTTGGACTGGTGTTTTGCTTGCTTTTATGACATCGAAGCGGTATTTATTATACTCCTCAACATCTCATCTTTCGAAATACATAGTCATCTTAATTTACAGCATTTCCCTCCCTCAGACAACCACACATTTATTAAAAGTTGCCCAATTAGCAGGAGGTATGGGGGCAACTTCTTGTCAAGCACGGTGCTCAAGGTCAGAACAACAGCGATGTAAAGCGCAGAGCCAGAGCTCTGACGTCATGTATAGCATGTTACCGTACAGCCACTACATTCCAATTTAGGAGCGTATTACTGCCCAAATCTGCCATAAAAGCAAGGGCTGTTTTTAGTCTGGTTGCTTTATTCCAGCCCATTCCTTCTTTAAAGCTTTATAGCAAACTAAGAGGCGAGGCTGTCCTTGGGACTGAACACAAACTCCAGATTGTAGCTTTAAGCACTTGGAATAAATGTACCATACAAATCCACTCCATTATAACCAATCATTATTCTTAGAAAGAGAACCTAATGGTTCTTTGCATTGAGAGGATACTTGTGCTTGTCTATTGTTCCTCTATGACAGAGAGCCTGGTTAATAGCACTCAATCCGAGTACCCTTCTAGATGTTATTCACTATTGACCAAAAACACATCTTCTCACCTCTTATACGGCGATAAGGGGGAATTTAATGAAACGGATCACGAAGAGAAGGAGAAGAAGGAGGGAGAGAAGAAAAGGAGGAGAGCGATATAGAAAAAGGCGGCAAGTGGGACAAGTTTCAATTAATTATCTTCAAAAGAGGCCCAGATTAAATGTTTCCGGCCAGCTGAAGTGTTAATTTCACAGAGGGGAAGCCGAGAAAGGGAGGACGGGAGGGAACAAAAAAGAGGAGGACGAGAAGAAGGCCCCTCTTTCTCTCTTGCTTTCTCCTTTCAATACCCAGTGCACACGCAATGGCATGGCAGCGAATTTGTGTGAGAATTGTCTGAGGACAAAGGAGGGAGTTCCGCCTGTTATCCTCCAATAAGCCTTGTCCGTCATACAAGGACTGGGAGAAAGGAGGAGAAAGGGCCGGCTAAAGGTTTCCACACAATGGGGAACAAGTAAGTCCATCTTTTAGGGACAAATCAGGGCTGGAGGATCCTGGGCCTGTATCAAGAAGAAGAAGGGAGAGAGGAAGGTAAACAAGACAAGGATTTACAGCCTTACTGGCACAAGACCTTGGGGATAATGCCACACACACATGTTATTCAGGGACACACAGACACAAAAGCAGAAGGACAGACATACAGGAAGACAGATGGACAGACAAAGAAACAGAGACAGACCAGACAGACACAGACATGGTTTTGCAAGGTCACATGTACACGAACCCAGGTAGACAGACAGAAGCACGCACACATCATGAGAGTGGCTCTGACACCTATTGCATTCCGAGTACCAGTTTGTGTGTTTGGTGTGTGTGTCTGTGTGTGTGTGTGCGCACGAGTGTGTGTGTGTGTGTGTAAGAGAGTTGAAGACCCAGAAGTGTATTATAGATATGTTGAGTAGCAAAAATGCTAAATAAAGTGATTTAGGCAGGACTACTGCTATGTTTTATCAATTCATACTAGTGCTCCTGTAATTGCTATTAGTGTACCACTTGTGGTGGAAATTGAACACCAGGGACACCTGAAGTCAATATTAAATTAACCACGCCTTATTATCACGGCCGGAGAGGTTCACAAACTCAATCCAAGCTTGATGGAAACTGAAAAGCGTGTTCCCTTTCAGTCCTTGTATACTGCTACACAAACAAGTCATATAAGCATGATTCATTATTCACATTGGTTCCTGCATGTGACTGACTGATATCTCACGAGCCTTCTTCTCTCAAAGCTAGGACCTTGAAACTGAGATACTCGTTTTGGTTCCTAAAGCAATGTTCTGGGCGTACTGCAAATTGCGTATCAGTGATATTATGGTTTACTCCTGTGTCTAGTCTGTCACTCACATGAACCCAACCAAAACATGTAGTTGAAAAGCAGCATTATTCTAAACGTATAATCGGATAAACACAAAGGTCCATCACACGTCTTTAAGACATTAGTTTGCGTCCCTGGCCTACAACATCACTTAATCCATGTACTGTTTTTTAAAAACACAAGTCCCAAAGAAAAACACCTTGTTAAGTGTGAAGAAAAGAAGGGAGTGAGTGGAGAAACGGCTGACTAGGGCAAGAGGTAAGAGAAAGAGTGGAACACCTGTTGCCAATTACCCAGTGGAAGAAAGAAAGGGAGGGAGAGAGGCAGGGTAGGCAGCAGGAAAGAGACGTGTTCTAATTAAAAACACTAGTTAAAAACTTCCTGCTTCTGGCCCCAAGACCTGTGTGTGTGTGTGTGTGTGTGTGTGTGTGTGTGTGTGTGTGTGTGTGTGTGTGTGTGTGTGTGTGTGTGTGTGTGTGTGCGTGTTTGAGAGAGAGAGAGCGGGCAAAAGAGAGACCAGACCACGTTCAACCTTTCCCTCTCAATCAACCAGATCTCATTTCAGTATTGGAACATTTGTCCAAAAATGTGAAAACTCATCTGTAAAGTTTAGGCTTGAATTGTGACTGGTAAGGTGTGGGTTTGGAATAGGGTTAAAACAGAAATAACTAAAATGAGTGCCTAGTACTGGGATAGAACCTGTGCTCCTTGGACCCATAGCTTACTGTTCAAGCACTTCCTCAATCCCCATCTGAACACCTTAGCAAGCTGTGAGCCTACTAGATGGTAATAGGCACTCACGTTGACCCTGGTGGCATCTCCTGACGTCATGGGGACCTGGACAAACGTTGAATACTGACGTGGATCTGGTGTGACCTGGCAGTTTGCTTTCCCTACTTCGTTTCTCTCTCCCTCCCTCCTTCCTTCCATTGCCATTCTCCCTCCATTGCACCTTCTTTTATTGTTTCCCTGGCTCCATTCATGCCTTCTCTAGCGTCCTCAATTCCCTCCTTCTCTTCAAAGCTCCTTCCACCTAGTTAAGGCATTGCAACTCCTTTCAGGTCTTTTGAAAAGTAATGCCGAGCTGCTGAATGGTCAAATATTTCTGCTCAGCAGTGTGTTATTTTATTAATGATTTAACCTTTAATTTAACAGGGAAAACATATTGAAACCAAGGTGTCTTTTTCAAATCTGCCCTGTATAAAACAATATAAATATACACATTATACACTAAATATATATTTCAAATACAAGAACATAGTCATGGTAAGCACAAATAAAACAGCACAAACCACCCAGAAAAACATTCCTCCACAAATAAGTCCCAAATCAATCATTTGAATTGCTTGAAAGGCACCAGAACAAGATGACATGTGTTTAGAATTGTGTTTCACCAATAAGGCGCATTAAAACTAAAAGCAGATTTACCTAGCTTGGTGGAGACCCTAGGAACATCAAGAGTTAACCAATCCTGTGAATTGGTTAGCCAACTCAGGTGGCTATACTTCAACAGCAAAGTTAGATTATAAGATGGAAGTTTATGAATTAGGGCCTACTGGTCTTTAGCGAAGTCCAGACAACCTTTTGATACCGGATGCAGTGATGGGTATGTAACAATGTAACAAAATGAAGGACACTACGGTACATGGCATCCAAAGGTTTAAGAGTAGTAGCAGCTGCACTTAAATAATGTGTGTGTGTGTGTGTGTGTGTGTGAGACAGATCTTGGCCCCTCCCAGTTTCCCAGTTAGTGACCCATATAGAGTCCATCAGGAAACAATGACTGCTTTAATGATGTCACGGCTCACTCTCAATGATGTCTCACACACACACACACACACACACACACACACACACACACACACACACACACACACACACACACACACACACACACACACACACACACACACACACACCTTTATAGAGAGCCACAGCGATGAGGCCCATGGTTGACGTAGGTCTGGAGTGGGGCATGGAGTACACAAACACACACATGCACACACTTTTAAGGGTGACCTACAGCAGATGGGACAGACTATGGTATCTTGTCAACGGGGCTGAAGAAAGTGAAGGTGTATAAACTCCCACAGCCTCACGTCCGAATTAAACGTTCATCCATGTTTCTCAAATGTCAAATTTTTACGATGTTCCAAATGTCAAATTTCGAAGTGTTTAAGTTTAGGTTTAGGCATTAACTCAGAATTTGTAAGGTTAGGGTTAAGTTTAGGCATTAACCCATAAGAATCTCAGCCGGGGGAGGGGGTGAACATTTTTTTTTGGCCTTATTGCTATTAGCCGATACAAACGCATTGAATAACAGATTCACTACATGGAAAAGCAGATAGTCCCCCAACAAAATCAAAAGGAAGTCTGTTCTGAAGTGCTGTCCTATATCCGAGAGAAGACAGTTCAGGAAACAGTTGTTATTTTTCTAGGTGTCGTAGAGCAAAACAACTGACATGTCCTTGTTCGTGAGAGGGGTCATATGAGTGTTTAGCCCAAACTGTTCGGAGGCTACAGACAGAAGTTGGCAGATCAGCTGTACCGACATAACACGAGTCCCAAGATGCTTGCGGGGGTCATGGAGCAAAACGGAGAACACCATCGTGTTCATGAATCTCATCTTTCCACAACGAAGGTAACGGTTTGTAAGCCAAACCGTTCGGACGATGCAGAGGATTTTTGTGTCTCATGGTCTGACAAACACTGCTCTATCTCTGTCACCTTTCACCGCAAATGTGGAAGTTTGACATATGCGGATGTGGTGGATTGAGATGCATCCAATACAAAATATATATCTAACTTAAACAGACAGATGTTAATGGAGATGTTTTGAGCATGCTAATTAGATTTCCATGGGGGCGCGGACATCGACCTTAGGATTTTTTAAACTCAGAATTCTTAAGGTTAGGCATTAACTCCAAATGGTTAGGGTTTGGGATAGGCTTTGGGATAGGCTTTAAACTAAAATAACAAAAACAACTTTCTGGATTTGAAAACCCATCCATCACATTAGCAAAACATGGATTGATGTCTAAAACTGTATCATGGGTGAATGGTGCACACAACAATGTCATGCATTCACGCACACACACACACGCACGCACGCACACACAAAAACTAACACCATTCTCATTTAAGAAATAGGAAAGGTGTAAAATTGGGAACTCTGATTCAAAATTCAGTATGTTCAGTTCAACTACATTATATGTGACTCGTTTCAGGAAACTAGTTGTATGTCGCCCGTCACTACTTCACAGGAGAGCCATTTAAATGTAAACTTAAATCAAATAAATAAAATCTAAATACAAACAAAAATTTAAATTACAAGCCTAGTTGGTTTAGCTACAAAAAAGTCAGCAACCTTCCTGTTAGCCATGATTGGCTGAGATGAGTGGGCTGGACATGCCGAGAGATGAGTTTGGATTGGTAGCATGCTTCTGTCTATAACATAGAGCTGGTCAGTATGTGTAGGTAATCCTTTTTAACACAGCTTTTTTTTAAAGATATCATGTGGTAGAACTGCGTAAGTGTTGCTCTCCACTTTCTGGAGGACCGAGTTTTGAAATCAGTTGATTTAGAGAATGATAGCATATGAGATGGAGAAAAATCAGGCGTTTGATTGCAAATATGCAGACGGAGTTGAAAAGAGAACACACA
This sequence comes from Oncorhynchus mykiss, assembly GCF_013265735.2. Taxonomy (NCBI): domain Eukaryota; kingdom Metazoa; phylum Chordata; class Actinopteri; order Salmoniformes; family Salmonidae; genus Oncorhynchus; species Oncorhynchus mykiss. The sequence goes on along the minus strand of NC_048586.1, from coordinate 2,398,577 downwards.
GAAGGCTGCTGTATGAAACACCTGTGTCCGGATTACATCTTCAAACTAAGTGCAACAATGGCATCCGTGGCAGAGAAGGAGAAGCTTTCCTCCATGCATCCATCTTTCCTCCATGTAAGATAGTCTAGCTAACTACATTTTCAGATATTACACATTTCTAATTTTGTCAGAAAGTCGTTTTCATTTCAAGTTAAAGTGTACTATTAGCTAGCTATCTAATGTTACTTGTATGATCTTTGTAGTTATATTAATCATATCTCAGAAATCCATTTGCATTGCAAGTTATAGACTAATGTTAGCTAGCTAACATGGTTGGTTAGCTACCTGCAGATTCATGCAGGGTAGTAACATTATGAGTGGGGATTATGATTCATTGTTTAGCTAGCTAGCTAGATGTCTAAATAAAAGACTCCACATTTCAAGTAACCATTTCAATAGAATGTTCATGATGTCACTGCGACAATTGTCGATAGACGTAGCTGTTAAATCTACTCTCGCCTGACTGTGCCAGAGCGCAGAATTGACACATTTACAAACTCTCAATTTAACTCTCAACACCCGTTGAATATGGCGTCAGTAAACATTGGCAAAAAAGCGTAATAAAATTGTTGCCAGCAGCACAGTTGCAGTCACCAATGCTCTGGATAACATAAAAACAGCCTAACCAGCTCTGCTAGGGCGAGTAAAATGGTCAGAGTGAGCTGTTAACTCATTTGTCTCTGGAAGTAACTAGCAAACTAGCCAACATTAGCCAGTTAGCTTGAGTGCTTGACTGCTACTGTTATGATCAGAATGCTCGGATCAACCCTACTCCTCGCACAGAGGAGGCTTTTTCATGTTATCCAGAGCGATGGTGACTGTAACTGTGCTGCTGGCAAAAACTGATTTACGCTTTGTTGCCAACATTTACTGACACCAGACATATTCAACAGCAAAAAAATGCATCAGTTATTCTGCGCTCTGGCACACTAAGACGAGTGTATTTTGTTAAGAAATGTAGCTCGATAGCTAGCTAGGTAAACAATGAATCCCAACGCATGACGAAATGTTAGTTAGCGAGTCAGCCAGCTAACGTCAGCTAGCTTGCTAACAGTACACTTTAACTTGAAATGAAAATACTTTGTCAAAATTAGATTAGAGTCTTTCGTTAAGACTAGCTAGCTAGCTAAACAATTGACCATAATCACAACTCATGACATTACTACCCTGCATGAATCTGCAGGTAGCTAACCAACCAGGTTATATCTAGTCAAGCAAATGTGTATTAGCTAGCAACCAAGCCAGCTAACAGTAGCTAGCTAACAGTACACTTGAAATGAAACCACTTTCTGTCAAAATTAGAAACTTGTAATATCTGAAAATCTTACCAGTATACATTGTGGTTGGACGTGTCTCCTGTCTGATGACATGCATGGTTACTGTAGTTTGACGATATAATCTAGACTGGTGTTTTCTCCATCTCCTTAGCTAAAATACTCTAATTCCATTGATTTCAAAACTTATGCGTATGCATAAGAAAGTGGAGAGCATACGCATAACGTTAGCTATCCAGCCAGCAATTTTTTACGTTCAAACAGCTCTCCTGTGAAGTCGTGACTTGCAACATACGCCTAGTTTCCTGAATCGGGTCACATACCACTTTCTAGCTCTGAGTATCTACTTTTTCAAATGTTGCTACATAAGACCAAATCGAGCCGGTCGGTCACATACTGGGCTCTTCCTTATTTTAAAGGAATGCTAATTATGATACTAATAATAAGTCTTACAAACGCATATACCATTTTACATCATAATATGCCAGTCTGAACACTGCTTCCTTTCTTTCACCACATGGAAGCTCAATTCATTAGTTCCATAACCGCCTTCCGATTTCTTAGAATTCTACAGTGGGTAGTGCAAGCCACAGTTGCTCTCGTTCCGAGACCTATCGAACTTCTCAAAGCTCGGCTCAAAAATGCCATTGGTTTTCTTTAGCCCGAGCCAAGAGCAACACTGTGTCTCTCCCTGGGCCCTGCCACAGGGATCGATTCCCCTCGCTTGACGAGGAAATGGAAAAGTTTGTTGTTATTGCTTTGAAGATTCCTGCGGTTTCCTCTTACTGAATTGGGTTTGTGCATGAGCGTTGCTGTGTTCATTAAAGACGAAGGGGGAGGAAGAGAAGAAGGTAGTTAAAAAATGTCATGGATGTTTTTTGTGTTTCTCATTTCTCTTCTTTTTTTATAGCTTCCCTTGGGCTTCTGCTTGTGACTGTGGATTGTGTGTTCTTGGGGCTGTACTGTGCACCATGGTGCAGCTCACCAATGTAGCTTACAAAACCACAATGAAATGTCTGTTTAAAAGACCAATCTCTCAGTTCCTCGGAATTTCAAGGAGATGTTGCGGATGGCAACTGCCGGAATATGCACGGACGGAAGCACAGATGCAGACACGCACACACAAGGAATATTCAAGAATGCACGCAAGCACGCACATACACACAGACACACACACTCACACACAAAGACACATACCCATAGCAACAAGGCATGAGAACCTTATTGTGTGAAAAACTCCAGACTAACTATATTGAGTCAATTTGTTTTATTTCCACTGACATTTCTTTGGATATATCCATTATAATGATTCTGATAAATGATTTTGCCGGTCTCAGAGAAGCTGTCAGTGTCGTCACATTTATCTGCATGGTATGGTGGAGATCACAAAAAAAAATGCAACATTTTTCCATAGGTCAGAGAGGCTGATAGCAAGGTTCAGACAAACCCCAACTGTTACAAACCAAATGCTAACATATAGGATGGGGAAATATTGTCTGGACACTTTATTGCAGGGGATATTAAGTTTAGCTGAGCTGTGGGACAGTGGAAGCTCATCGATAAATCTAATGGAACTGTTAACAGGCATTTCCTGAAGAATGCAGGGTTTGTGGTGATATAATCCCTGCTATCAACCAATCAGCATCCTGGATCCAAACAACCTGTTTTATAAAACAGGTTATAATGACAGCACTGAAAACACAATTCAAATAGATAGACGCTCAGAAATCAATTAATGTCCTATGCCATTTCTCAACATAAAAACCTTACATACAGCCTGCACAAATATAACACAATAACAAAATTAAATCGGATCAATAACGTGCACAACTGTGAAAATAGGAAATAATGACAACCGGTAAAATTTAACTCAGATCGTTATTTACGATTGTTGTATAAAAAACAAGTCAACCGTTAAAGGACATACAGATGGAAAAAGCCTTGTTTCATAAGGTGGCCATCTCTATTTTCAGAGTATTACATCAATCTAGACTAAATAGAACTCAGATAGAGACATTCCCGTCTCTCAAAAGAGTGGCCGCATACGCAACAAGGTACAGTATCTAGGTCCCTGCGTTCACTCCTCATAAATTAGACTGCAAAGGTTTTCCTGGTCAAGTCAGGTGGTCAGGACAAATTCAGGGCCCTAATGATAAGACGGCACAATACAACACAATACACATCGACAGACTCTCCAGTCCATTGTGAAGTCCCCAAATAAGCAGAGCCATTGTGAATGGAGGACAGGAAGCTAGGGAGAGGGAGGAGAAAATAAATCAAAGAGAAATGACCAGTCCCTACGCCTATCAGTGACACAGTAGCACACGCCTGCAGATTCAAACCAGATGGTGTGAGGGAGAGATGGATGGAAGGAAGGATGGAGTGTGTGGGGGGGGGGGGGGGGGGGGGGGGTGAAAGGCTTTCTGGGTAAAATGTGTTGTGAGTTAAGCAGCATGAGGAAATGGTAGCTTAGGACTTGTCAGGTCAGATCAGAGGCTGGGGCTGTGTGTGTGTGTGTGTGTGTGTGTGTGTGTGTGTGTGTGTGTGTGTGTGTGTGTGTGTGTGTGTGTGTGTATGTGTGTATATGTGTGTGTGTGTGTGTGTGCGCGTGTGCGTGTGTCTGTGTGTCTGTGTGTGTGTCTGTGGGTGTGGGTGCCAGCGAGTGAGCTAGTCTTCTGTGCCTGTCAGATGGAGTGATGACCTGTGATGTGATGACCTGTTCAATAGAGAGATGAAGAGAACAAAGGGTGATGAAGGGAAGAAGAGATGGAAACTTGAAGGAGCACCTTAGGCCAGTTCAACCTGGTGTCAGATACGGTACATAAATGCTGACACACACAATCACAGACTCAAGTACAGACAGACACAAAAAGCGAAACACAGGAAAGCAAACACACAAATGGACACACACACACACACATACTTAGACCCATAGCTGTACTGTAGTAACTTAAAACGGACAGAGCAATTTATCCATTTATGAAGCGATTACTCCCTCCTCTGTTCACGACACACGCGCACACATGAGCGCACACACACGCGCACACACACACACACACACACACACACACACACACACACACACACACACACACACACACACACACACTCAGCTAAAGAGAAATGAAATGTGAACTGCCATCTCAGCCTGTCTGCCTTGTGATACTTAAAATCGCTCCTGACCAAACAAAATGAATAGCCTTCCGTAAATCAGCTAATCCTCAAAAAGCATTGTTTATAACATTCCCTGATAAAACGCAGACAGAAGATTGGTGGGAAACTTCAGTGGCCAAGTTCAGGGCTGATATACTGCCGGACCGTGTGGATAAAACCGCATTCATGTAACAAGAGACGCAGACGTTGACAGTCTTTCTTTTCTGTACTTTCGTGGCTTAAGACGGTGATATACTTTTTAAACAGTGCTGCTTGGCTGGCAGGCAAATGGAGCTCCGTGCACACTCTGGAGCACACGTACCACACTCCTTCACCCCCTTTCTCTCTCTCTCTCTCTCTATCTCTCTCTCTCTTTCTTGCAAATTGACGGAGAGAACATTCCTGCGTACACGTCGTCTCCTCTGTATGCTTGTACTCGAAGCCTGAATAAAGCACTTTGAAACAGGAGATATGTTACATTAATGGACGGCCGTCCAACAAGTTGCTTCAAAGCCCCCTCCCCAATCACCTAGTGTCCCACTGAGCGCTTGCCCTGAAACCGCGGCTCTCACTCCTCCTTTGATTCCCCCCATCATCCTCATCATTAGAGGCTGACACACACGCCTGAAAGCCGTAGAATGCACACACACATACACAAAAGCACACACACAGAGGAGCTTTTCAAGTGTAGAACACCTGACCTTTATATGCGAGAGGGCAGTTCTTTAACACACACACACACACATAGAGAGTGTCCTACAGAGTGGTGTGTATACGTTACTCATGAGTGACACAGCATGAATAGAGACCGCCTAACACACATCTCGTCATACAAACTTGAAGACTGTAGGTCAAGCCCTCTTCACCTCCAAGGCTGTATCTGTCTTTCAACAGTACACTTTATTGTATGTCATTAGTCAATATGAAATAGATCCCAATGCATAGTTTGTTGTAAACAGATTTTTTTTGTTCAGTTGATGCACCAATGGGGGAAACATGATATGGTTTGAGATATCGTGCAACTGATAGAGAAAAATAAGGGGCTAATGGGAGACAGTATAAAACACCAATGTTTTTCTCTCATGAATACTTATTATGTTTGCTTAATATATCATTACCACAGACTGTATTAATATTACAGGCATCTGGAAGTGTAGAGGGGTACTATTGTTGTTGTAGCACGTTTGTGTGCATGCACATGTGTGTGTGCTTGTGTGTGTACAGAGCCATGCGTATTCCTTTATATTGTAGCCTTTCCTTCTGCTCAGGCGTCTTGTATCCTGCTTTGATGAATCACAGTGCCATTAAAACTAGCTGTACTGTTACTCAAGTGAAGGATATATTGTCTTTGTTTGCGCATACCTTTGTGTGGGGTCTAATAAAATCAGCTCTGAAAAATATCTGTTGTGAAAACATCTGATGTGTTTGGTCAAAATACCACAGGGTGAAAAAAATTATTAGAATTGGGCTGCCTGTGTGAACGCAGCTTACTGTATGTGTATGTGTGTGAGCCTGCATGCCTGGTTATGTGTGTCATATCCAGATACACAGACAATCTGGACAGGTCTGGACAAGTGAGGCTGTCTGCTGCCCTCTTCATTCTCTTTTAGCAACACAAGATGCAGGAGAGAGAGTGAGGTGGAGTGAGGGAGAAGAGAGAGAGGTAAAAAGAGAGACAGGGGAAAGGGGGGTTTGACTATGACAGAGAGAGAGAGAGAAGAGTTGGGGTAGAGAGATTTTCTCTGTCATTTAGAGGCACCGCTGTCCTACTCTCTCCTACTGTAGTTTTACAGCAGGTCCATAGCAGCCTATCTCAGCATTAGCCTGGTGTATTGATGGTCCCAGTCTTAACAGACAATGGCATTACAACAAACAACACACAGAAAATTCAGTTATTTGGTGTAAACAAATCAAATTGATTGGTGTAATGTCTATTTATTCTTTGGTACAGTTGGAAAGAGGTAGATAGAAATGTTTTCTTAGTTGGTTATAGCTAATTAGAGCTGCTTCGGACTGCTGTCGCTACATTACAGCTGGTTCGTTGAGGTGAGTTTCCAAACAGCTTCATAGCTAAAGTGTTTGTTTTATTTCTCTCGACAACGCAGTGGCATAGCATTGAGGGAGAAACAATTCTAGCATTCTGATTTTTGCTATTGCACGGTTGGACTGGGACTGGGTTGTGAGACATGTTTTACTGCCACATTTTTCACAGAGCTTATGGGAAACTCACCACTGGTTATCCCTTGACAGTGTTGGTTACTGCTAAAAACAAACTACTGTGCGTCCTTTCTCTCCTCCCTCTTCCCTGCGCCCTCTGTTCTGCGACGCACACAGCTGGAGAGGTATAGAATGGGAGGAGGGAAGGGACAATCCATCCTTCTCTCTGTTCCTCTTTTCATCTATCTTCCTCTCTCTAATACTCTATTTTTTATTTTTTTTATTTGTTTCACATTTATTTAACCAGGTAGGCAAGTTGAGAACAAGTTCTTATTTACAATTGCGACCTGGCCAAGATAAAGCAAAGCAGTTCGACACATACAACGACACAGAGTTACACATGGAGTAAAACAAACATACAGTCAATAATACAGTAGAAACATATATATACGATGTGAGCAAATTAAGTGAGAAAAGGGAGGTAAAGGCAAAAAAAAAAGGCCATGGTGGCAAAGTAAATGCAATATAGCAAGTAAAACACTGGAATGGTAGATTTGCAGTGGAAGAATGTGCAAAGTAGAAATAAAAATAATGGGGTGCAAAGGAGCTAAATAAATAAATAAATAAAAATAAATAAATACAGTAGCGAAAGAGGTAGTTGTTTGGGCTAAATTATAGGTGGGCTATTTACAGGTGCAGTAATCTGTGAGTTGCTCTGACAGCTGGTGCTTAAAGCTAGTGAGGGAGATAAGTGTTTCCAGTTTCAGAGATTTTTGTAGTTCGTTCCAGTCATTGGCAGCAGAGAACTGGAAGGAGAGGAGGCCAAAGAAATAATTGGTTTTGGGGGTGACCAGAGAGATATACCTGCTATAGCGCGTGCTACAGGTGGGTGATGCTATGGTGACCAGCGAGCTGAGATAAGGGGGGACTTTACCTAGCAGGGTCTTGTAGATGACATGGATCCAGTGGGTTTGGCGACGAGTATGAAGCGAGGGCCAGCAACGAGAGCGTACAGGTTGCAATGGTGGGTAGTATATGGGGCTTTGGTGACAAAATGGATGGCACTGTGATAGACTGCATCCAATTTGTTGAGGAGGGTGTTGGAGGCTATTTTGTAAATGACATCGCCGAAGTCGAGGATTGGTAGAATCGTCAGTTTTACAAGGGTATGTTTGGCAGCATGAGTGAAGGATGCTTTGTTGCGAAATAGGAAGCCAATTCTAGGTTTAACTTTGGATTGGAGATGTTTGATGTGGGTCTGGAAGGAGAGTTTACAGTCTAACCAGACACCTAGGTATTTGTAGTTGTCCACGTATTCTAAGTCAGAGCCGTCCAGAGTAGTGATGTTGGACAGGCGAGCAGGTGCAGGCAGCGATCGGTTGAAGAGCATGCATTTAGTTCTACTTGTATTTAAGAGCAATTGGAGGCCACGGAAGGAGAGTTGTATGGCATTGAAGCTTTCCTGGAGGGTTGCTAACACAGTGTCCAAAGAAGGGCCAGAAGTATACAGAATGGTGTCATCTGCGTAGAGGTGGATCAGAGACTCACCAGCAGCAAGAGCGACATCATTGATGTATACAGAGAAGAGAGTCCGTCCAAGAATCGAACCCTGTGGCACCCCCATAGAGACTGCCAGAGGTCCGGACAGCAGACCCTCCGATTTGACACACTGAACTCTATCCGAGAAGTAGTTGGTGAACCAGGCGAGGCAATCATTTGAGAAACCAAGGCTGTCGAGTCTGCCGATGAGGATGTGGTGATTGACAGAGTCAAAAGCCTTGGCCAGATCAATGAATACGGCTGCACAGTAATGTTTCTTATAGATGGAGGTTAAGATATCGTTTAGGACCTTGAGCGTGGCTGAGGTGCACCCATGACCAGCTCTGAAACCAGATTGCATAGCAGACAAGGTATGGTGAGATTCAAATGGTCGGTAATCTGTTTGTTGACTTGGCTTTCGAAGACCTTAGAAAGACAGGGTAGGATAGATATAGGTCTGTAGCAGTTTGGGTCAAGAGTGTCCACCCCCTTTGAAGAGGGGGATGACCGCAGCTGCTTTCCAATCTTTGGGAATCTCAGAAGACACGAAAGAAAGAGAGGTTGAACATGCTAGTAATAGGGGTGGCAACAATTTCGGCAGATACTTTTAGAAAGGAAGGGTCCAGATTGTCTAACCCAGCTGATTTGTAGGGGTTCAGATTTTGCAGCTCGTTCAGAACATGAGCTGACTGGATTTGGGAGAAGGAGAAATGGGGAAGGCTTGGGTGAGTTGCTGTGGGGGGTGCAGTGCTGTTGACCAGGGTAGGGGTAGCCAGTTGGAAAGCATGGCCAGCCGTAGAAAAATGCTTATTGAAATGGTCAATTATAGTAGATTTATCAGTGGTGACAGTGTTTCCTATCTTCAGTGCAGTGGGCTGCTTATTCTCCATGGACTTTACAGTGTCCCAGAACTTTTTTGAATTAGTGTTGCAGGAAGCACATTTCTGCTTGAAAAAGCTAGCCTTGGCTTTTCTAACTGCCTGTGTATAATGGTTTCTAGCTTCCCTGAAAAGCTGCATATCACGGGGGCTGTTTATCATAGCTGCGCTTTCGCACAGGTAAATGCTCGTTATATTTTCTGTCAATCTACCTCTTCAGTATATTTCTTTCATCCCTCAAAGGCACTTCTTCCTTGGCTGCTCTCTCATGAACTTCAAGGGGGGGTGAGGCCGCTGCTTGTTTTACGTTTGTATACACAGGGCATGATGATATGTGCTCTGTATCAATACAAATGCACTGTCTTGAGTTCATTTGCATGCCACACTGTACAAATACTATACATATTATGCAGAAAATGGACAAAATGTAATTATAATTTGTTTGGGTTATGGTGGCCATTGGCTCAACTTACCCCAAATGTAAAACAACTGGAGCTGTGACGAAACTTCCTGGAAGAGGACGCAAGTGTATGTTTCCAAACCACAAACGGAAGCTCCTGGAGTTTGTTAAATGTGTATGTTTCCAAACCACAAACGGAAGCTCCTGGAGTTTGTTAAATGTCAGTGGAACTGAGATTGGAACCAGGTTCTATTGCCTGATGAGACTAAAATAGAGCTTTTTGGCAAGAAACACCAGAGGTGGGTTTGACGTAAAAAGAGCCGTGGTCTTGCATGAAATAACCTAATCCCCACAGTGAAGTATGGTGGTGGATCTGTGATGTTGTGAAGATGTTTTTCTTCCGAAGGCCCTGGGAACCTTGTTAGGATACATGGCATCATGGACTCCATCAGGTACCAGGAGATTTTAGGCCAAAACCTGTCTGCCTCTGTCAACAATCCTGCTGCGTTTCGCTACACCCACAATAACGTCTGCTAAACACGTGTATGTGACAAATACAATTTGATTTGAAGCAAACCCACAGGAAAATTGAATCAACCTTTTGCAATTGCCATCCCTATCCCCTGACCTAAACCCCATTGAAAACATGTGGGTGGAGCGGAGGTTAGATTGTATCAAAATAATGGATCAAATAGATGGCTGATGATAAGTGTACCACATCTATCTTCACTTCATCTTTTATTTTTTTTTACTTTAGAATGCATGTTTTTTCTCACAGATTCCAGTCAGAGTCCACAATCGAAGACCATGGACTCTAAAGGATCTGGAGAGTTTCTGTACGGAGGAATGGTCTCACATCCCTTCCTACGTGTTCTCCCACCTCATCAAACATTATAGGAGACGACTCAGAGCTGTTATCATGCAAAGGGAGGGCGCACAAAGTATTCAATGCGGGGTGCCAATAATTGTAACAACAATGATTTCCTGGTGACGATTGTTTTAGGGGGAACAATTTAAACTCAATTAAAGGTGAAATTCATATTATATTTTGAGTGTAAGATAAAGCTGATAAACAACAAAGACATTTTTTCATAGCCTTTTTTGTTCATATTTACCTAAGGGGTTAAATGACTTGACAACGGAATAGATAATTAACAGTAGCCGCAGTGAATGTGGTGAGTGTGAAAGTGTGTGTGTGTGTGTGTGTGTGTGGCGTCTATATACATGTGTGCACATGTTATGTGTGTGTTGGTGTGTCAGTGTAAATATGTGTGAGTATGTGGGTAGAGTCCAGTGTGTGTGTGTATGTGTGTGTTGGGGTGTCAGTGTAAATATGTGTGAGTATGTGAGTAGAGTCCAGTGTGAGTGTGTGTGTGTGTGTGTGTGTGTGTGTGTGTGTGTGTGTGTGTGTGTGTGTTGGGGTGTCAGTGTAAATATGTGTGAGTGTGTGAGTAGAGTCCAGTGTGTGTGTGTGTGTGTGTGTGTGTGTGTGTGTGTGTGTTGGGGTGTCAGTGTAAATATGTGTGAGTAGAGTCCAGTGTGTGTGTGTGTGTGTTGGGGTGTCAGTGTAAATATGTGTGAGTGTGTGAGTAGAGTCCAGTGTGTGTGTGTGTGTGTGTGTGTGTGTGTGTGTTGGGGTGTCAGTGTAAGTATATGTGAGTGTGTGGGTAGAGTCCAGTGTGTGTGTGTGTGTGTGTGTGTGTGTGTGTGTGTGTGTGTGTGTGTGTGTGTATGTGTGTGTGTGTTAGGGTGTCAGTGTAAGTATGTGTGAGTGTGTGGGTAGAGTCCAGCGTGTGTGTGTGTGTGTTGGGGTGTCAGTGTATAGAGTCAGTGTGTGCATACAAGAGATTTAGTGCAAAAAAGGGCCAATGCAGATCGTCCCAGTAGCCATTTGACCAGCTATTTAGCAGTCTTGTTTAGCAGACATGTCATGGGGTAGAAATTGTTCAGGGTCCGGTTATAGACTTGGTGCATTGCTACTGCTTTTCATATGGTATCAGAGAGAATAGTCAATGGCTAGAGCCTTGACATTTTTTAGGGCCTTCCTCTAACACCGCCTGGTATAGAGGTCCTGGATGGCAGGGAGCTCGGCCCCAGTGGTGTACTGGGCTGTACTCACCACCCTCTGTAGCACATTGAGGTCAGGTGCCTTGCAGTTCCTGTACCAAGCGATGATGCAGCCGGTCAAAATGCTCTCTATGGTGTATCTGTATCTGTATAACTTTTTGAGGATCTGAACGCCCATGGAACATCTTTTCAGCTTCCTGCAGGAAAGGAGGCGTTGTCGTGCCCTCTTCACAACTGTGTGGGTGTGGACCAATCCTCCCTCGGGGCACAGCTCCTCAGGGCTGCTGCTCATAAGAAACATCAGTGAGCGCAGAGGAGCACGAGATAGAACTGCACTCAACATTCTAAAGTTTTCCCTGTCAGTTAACACTATCAACGCTTCCCTTTACTGTGGGAATTGTGATTGAATCAATGCAATATTAGCCACTTTCAATGCAACATACCGAAACAAAACAAATTATGCAAGATATGGTATGCAAAACTAACTATACAAGATATTTTGTTGTAGGCAGAACGCATCAGTGTAGGATTTTATTGCATTGACAGGCACAACTCAGGCATGTACTCTACACAGACAGGTGCGCCGAAACCAATCAGAGCTGCAGTAGGCGTATATGCCATATATGGATTTGCTCCATTCACATTTCCTTTGCTAGTTAGTGAGTTATTAGCCCAGTTATTGATAATGTGTTCATATCCTTTGCTAGTTAGTGAGTTATTAGCCCAGTTATAGATCATGTGTTCATATCCTTTGCTAGTTAGTGAGTTATTAGCCCAGTTATAGATCATGTGTTCATATCCTTTGCTAGTTAGTCAGTTAACAGCCCAGTTATAGATCATGTGTTCATATCCTTTGCTAGTTAGTGAGTTATTAGCCCAGTTATTGATCATGTGTTCATATCCTTTGCTAGTTAGTGAGTTATCAGCCCAGTTATTGATCATGTGTTCATATCCTTTGCTAGTTAGTGAGTTATTAGCCCAGTTATAGATCATGTGTTCATATCCTTTGCTAGTTAGTGAGTTATTAGCCCAGTTATAGATCATGTGTTCATATCCTTTGCTAGTTAGTGAGTTATTAGCCCAGTTATAGATCATGTGTTCATATCCTTTGCTAGTTAGTGAGTTATTAGCACAGTTATTGATAATGTGTTCATATCCCTTGCTAGTTAGTGAGTTATCAGCCCAGTTATTGATCATGTGTTCATATCCTTTGCTAGTTAGTGAGTTAACAGCCCAGTTATAGATCATGTGTTCATATCCTTTGCTAGTTAGTGAGTTATTAGCCCAGTTATAGATCATGTGTTCATATCCTTTGCTAGTTAGTGAGTTATTAGCCCAGTTATAGATCATGTGTTCATATCCTTTGCTAGTTAGTCAGTTAACAGCCCAGTTATAGATCATGTGTTCATATCCTTTGCTAGTTAGTGAGTTATTAGCCCAGTTATTGATCATGTGTTCATATCCTTTGCTAGTTAGTGAGTTATCAGCCCAGTTATTGATCATGTGTTCATATCCTTTGCTAGTTAGTGAGTTATTAGCCCAGTTATAGATCATGTGTTCATATCCTTTGCTAGTTAGTGAGTTATTAGCCCAGTTATAGATCATGTGTTCATATCCTTTGCTAGTTAGTGAGTTATTAGCCCAGTTATAGATCATGTGTTCATATCCTTTGCTAGTTAGTGAGTTATTAGCCCAGTTATTGATAATGTGTTCATATCCTTTGCTAGTTAGTGAGTTATCAGCCCAGTTATTGATCATGTGTTCATATCCTTTGCTAGTTAGTGAGTTAACAGCCCAGTTATAGATCATGTGTTCATATCCTTTGCTAGTTAGTGAGTTATTAGCCCAGTTATAGATCATGTGTTCATATCCTTTGCTAGTTAGTGAGTTATTAGCCCAGTTATAGATCATGTGTTCATATCCTTTGCTAGTTAGTGAGTTATTAGCCCAGTTATAGATCATGTGTTCATATCCTTTGCTAGTTAGTGAGTTATTAGCCCAGTTATAGATCATGTGTTCATATCCTTTGCTAGTTAGTGAGTTATTAGCCCAGTTATAGATCATGTGTTCATATCCTTTGCTAGTTAGTGAGTTATTAGCCCAGTTATAGATCATGTGTTCATATCCTTTGCTAGTTAGTGAGTTATCCGCCCAGTTATAGATCATGTGTTCATATCCTTTGCTAGTTAGTGAGTTATTAGCCCAGTTATAGATCATGTGTTCATATCCTTTGCTAGTTAGTGAGTTATCAGCCCAGTTATGGATCATGGGTTCATATCCTTTGCTAGTTAGTGAGTTATCAGCCAAGTTATAGATCATGTGTTCATATCCTTTGCTAGTTAGTGAGTTATTAGCCCAGTTATAGATCATGTGTTCATATCCTTTGCTAGTTAGTGAGTTATTAGCCCAGTTATAGATCATGTGTTCATATCCTTTGCTAGTTAGTGAGTTATTAGCCCAGTTATAGATCATGTGTTCATATCCTTTGCTAGTTAGTGAGTTATTAGCCCAGTTATTGATAATGTGTTCATATCCTTTGCTAGTTAGTGAGTTATCAGCCCAGTTATTGATCATGTGTTCATATCCTTTGCTAGTTAGTGAGTTAACAGCCCAGTTATAGATCATGTGTTCATATCCTTTGCTAGTTAGTGAGTTATCAGCCCAGTTATGGATCATGGGTTCATATCCTTTGCTAGTTAGTGAGTTATCAGCCAAGTTATAGATCATGTGTTCATATCCTTTGCTAGTTAGTGAGTTATCAGCCAAGTTATTGATCATGTGTTCATATCCTTTGCTAGTTAGTGAGTTATTAGCCCAGTTATAGATCATGTGTTCATATCCTTTGCTAGTTAGTGAGTTATTAGCCCAGTTATAGATCATGTGTTCATATCCTTTGCTAGTTAGTGAGTTATTAGCCCAGTTATAGATCATGTGTTCATATCCTTTGCTAGTTAGTGAGTTATTAGCCCAGTTATTGATAATGTGTTCATATCCTTTGCTAGTTAGTGAGTTATCAGCCCAGTTATTGATCATGTGTTCATATCCTTTGCTAGTTAGTGAGTTAACAGCCCAGTTATAGATCATGTGTTCATATCCTTTGCTAGTTAGTGAGTTATCAGCCCAGTTATGGATCATGGGTTCATATCCTTTGCTAGTTAGTGAGTTATCAGCCAAGTTATAGATCATGTGTTCATATCCTTTGCTAGTTAGTGAGTTATCAGCCAAGTTATTGATCATGTGTTCATATCCTTTGCTAGTTAGTGAGTTATTAGCCCAGTTATTGATCATGTGTTGATATCCTTTGCTAGTTAGTGAGTTATTAGCCCAGTTATTGATCATGTGTTCATATCCTTTGCTAGTTAGTGAGTTATCAGCCAAGTTATTGATCATGTGTTCATATCCTTTGCTAGTTAGTGAGTTATTAGCCCAGTTATAGATCATGTGTTCATATCCTTTGCTAGTTAGTGAGTTATTAGCCCAGTTATTGATCATGTGTTCATATCCTTTGCTAGTTAGTGAGTTAACCGCCCAGTTATAGATCATGTGTTCATATCCTTTGCTAGTTAGTGAGTTATCAGCCCAGTTATAGATCATGTGTTCATATCCTTTGCTAGTTAGTGAGTTATCAAACCAGTTATAGATCATGTGTTCATATCCTTTGCTAGTTAGTGAGTTATCAGCCCAGTTATAGATCATGTGTTCATATCCTTTGCTAGTTAGTGAGTTATCAGCCCAGTTATAGATCATGTGTTCATATCCTTTGCTAGTTAGTGAGTTAACCGCCCAGTTATAGATCATGTGTTCATATCCTTTGCTAGTTAGTGAGTTATCAGCCCAGTTATAGATCATGTGTTCATATCCTATGCTAGTTAGTGAGTTAACCGCCCAGTTATAGATCATGTGTTCATATCCTTTGCTAGTTAGTGAGTTAACCGCCCAGTTATAGATCATGTGTTCATATCCTTTGCTAGTTAGTGAGTTATCAGCCCAGTTATAGATCATGTGTTCATATCCTTTGCTAGTTAGTGAGTTATTAGCCCAGTTATTGATCATGTGTTCATATCCTTTGCTAGTTAGTGAGTTATCAGCCCAGTTATAGATCATGTGTTCATATCCTTTGCTAGTTAGTCAGTTAACAGCCCAGTTATAGATCAAGTGTTCATATCCTTTGCTAGTTAGTGAGTTATCAGCCCAGTTATAGATCATGTGTTCATATCCTTTGCTAGTTAGTGAGTTAATAGCCCAGTTATAGATAATTTTTTCATATTCTTTGCTAGTTAGTGAGTTATTAGCTCAGTTATAGATAATTTGTAGTCAACAATAGGAGAGTGATTGCTTCCTACTAGAGCACAAAACGTGCATTTCTAAACATCTTTAAAAAGCTGTTAGTTAAAGAGCTTTTTACTTGTCTTAAAGGGGCAGTGATGCATTTTGAGACAGGCTTGAATAAGCTAAGTAGCCAATAGGCAGAGAATAGCATTATACAGTGGGGCAAAAAAGTACACTGCTCAAAAAAATAAAGGGAACACTTAAACAACACAATGTAACTCCAAGTCAATCAGACTTCTGTGAAATCAAACTGTCCACTTAGGAAGCAACACTGATTGACAATAAATTTCACATGCTGTTGTGCAAATGGAATAGACAACAGGTGGAAATTATAGGCAATTAGCAAGACACCCCCAATAAAGGAGTGGTTCTGCAGGTGATAACCACAGACCACTTCTCAGTTCCTATGCTTCCTGGCTGATGTTTTGGTCACTTTTGAATGCTGGCGGTGCTTTCACTCTAGTGGTAGCATGAGACGGACTCTACAAGTGGCTCAGGTAGTGCAGCTCATCCAGGATGGCACATCAATGCGAGCTGTGGCAAGAAGGTTTGCTGTGTCTGTCAGCGTAGTGTCCAGAGCATGGAGGCGCTACCAGGAGACAGGCCAGTACATCTGGAGACGTGGAGGAGGCCGTAGGAGGGCAACAACCCAGCAGCAGGACCGCTACCTCCGCCTTTGTGCAAGGAGGAGCAGGAGGAGCACTGCCAGAGCCCTGCAAAATGACCTCCAGCAGGCCAAAAATGTGCATGTGTCTGCTCAAACGGTCAGAAACAGACTCCATGAGGGTGGTATGAGGGCCCGACGTCCACAGGTGGGGGTTGTGCTTACAGCCCAACACCGTGCAGGACGTTTGGCATTTGCCAGAGAACACCAAGATTGGCAAATTCGCCACTGGCGCCCTGTGCTCTTCACAGATGAAAGCAGGTTCACACTGAGCACATGTGACAAACGTGACAGTCTGGAGACGCCGTAGAGAACGTTCTGCTGCCTGCAACATCCTCCAGCATGACCGGTTTGGCGGTGGGTCAGTCATGGTGTGGGGTGGCATTTCTTTGGGGGGCCGCACAGCCCTCCATGTGCTCGCCAGAGGTAGCCTGACTGCCATTAGGTACCGAGATGAGATCCTCAGACCCCTTATGAGACCATATGCTGGTGCGTTTGGCCCTGGGATCCTCCTAATGCAAGACAATGCTAGACCTCATGTGGCTGGAGTGTTTCAGCAGTTCCTGCAAGAGGAAGGCATTGATGCTATGGACTGGCCCGCCCATTCCCCAGACCTGAATCCAATTGAGCACATCTGGGACATCATGTCTCGCTCCATCCACCAACGCCACGTTGCACCACAGACTGTCCAGGAGTTGGAGGATGCTTTAGTCCAGGACTTGGAGGAGATCCCTCAGGAGACCATCCGCCACCTCATCAGGAGCATGCCCAGGTGTTGTAGGGAGGTCATACAGGCACGTGGAGGCCACACACACTCCTGAGACTCATTTTGACTTGTTTTAAGGACATTACATCAAAGTTGGATCAGCCTGTAGTGTGGTTTTCCAGCTTAATTTTGAGTGTGACTCCAAATCCAGACCTCCATGGGTTGATAAATTTAATTTCCATTGATAATTTTTGTGTGATTTTGTTGTCAGCACATTCAACTATGTAAAGAAAAAAGTATTTAATAAGAACATTTCATTCATTCAGATCTAGGATGTGTTATTTTAGTGTTCCCTTTATTTTTTTGAGCAGTGTATTTAGTCAGCCACCAATTGTGCAAGTTCTCCCACTTAAAAAGATGAGAGAGACCTGTAATTTTCATTATAGGTACACTTCAACTATGACAGACAAAATAGAAAAAAATCCAGAAAATCACATTTTAGGATTTTTAATGAATTCATTTGCAAATAATGGTGGAAACTTTCAACTCCCTCCAAAGATTTTCTATGGGGTTGAGATCTGGAGACTGGCTAGGCCACTCCAGGACCTTGAAATGCTTCTTACGAAGCCACTCCTTCGTTGCCCGTGCGGTGTGTTTAGGATCATTGTCATGCTGAAAGACCCAGCCATGTTTCATGTTCAATGCCCTTGCTGATGGAAGGAGGTTTTCACTCAAAATCTCACGATACATGGCCCCGTTCATTCTTTCCTTTAAAGGCACCGGATCAGTCGTCCTGGTGCCTTTGCAGAAAAACAGCCCCAAAGCATGATGTTTCCACCGCCATACTTCACAGTAGGTATGGTGTTCTTTGGATGCAACTCAGCATTCTTTGTCCTCCAAACACGACGAGTTGAGTTTTTACCAAAAAGTTATATTTTGGTTTCATCTGACCATATGACATTCTCCCAATCTTCTTCTGGATCATCCAAATGCTCTCTAGCAAACTTCAGACGAGCCTGGACATGTACTGGCTTAAGCAGGGGGACACGTCTGGCACTGCAGGATTTGAGTCCCTGGCGGCATAGTGTGTTACTGATGGTAGGCTTTGTTACTTTGGTCCTAGCTCTCTGCAGGTCATTCACCAGGTCCCCCCGCGTGGTTCTGGGATTTTTTCTCACCGTTCATGTGATCATTTTGACCCCACGGGGTGAGATTTTGCGTGGAGCCCCAGATCGAGGGAGATTATCAGTGGTCTTGTATGTCTTCCATTTCCTAATAATTGCTCCCACAGTTGATTTCTTCAAACCAAGCTGCTTACCTATTGCATATTTAGTCTTCCCAGCCTGGTGCAGGTCTACAATTTTGTTTCTGGTGTCCTTTGACAGCTCTTTGGTCTTGGCCATAGTGGAGTTTGGAGTGTGAATGTTTGAGGTTGTGGACAGGTGTCTTTTATACTGATAACAAGTTCAAACAGGTGCCATTAATACAGGTAACGAGTGGAGGACAGAGGAGCATCTTAAAGAAGAAGTTACAGGTCTGTGAGAGCCAGAAATCTTGCTTGTTTGTAGGTGACCAAATACTTATTTTCTGGATTTTATTTCTCATTTTGTCTGTCATAGTTGAAGTGTACCTATGATGAAAATTACAGGCCTCTCTCATCTTTTTAAGTGGGAGAACTTGCACAATCGGTGGCTGACTAAATACTTTTTTGCCCCACTGTATGTCGGATTCTCTGTAGTAATGGTATGGCAAAAATGATGCACCTTATGTTGTCAAGTGGTTTCTAGCATCAATCAAAACAACAACATGGTGCTAGCTGTGCCACTAGAGATTCTGGGTTCAAGTCCAGGCTCTGTCGCCGCCGGCCATGACAGGGAGACCCATGGGGCAGCGCACAATTGGCCCCTCGTCGTCCGTGTTATTGGAGGGTTTGGCCGGCAGGGATGTCCTTGTCCCGTCGCACACTAACGACTCCTGTGGTGTGCCGGGTGCAGTGCACGCTGATACGGTCACCAGGTGTACAGTGTTTCCCTCGACACATTGTTACGGTTAGCTCCAGGTTAAGTGGGCACTGTGTCAATGGGCAGTGCGGCTTGGTTGGGTTGTGTTTTACGGAGGATGCGCGGCTCTCGACCTTCTCTCTCTCTCTCTCTCTCTCTCTCTTTTTTAAAAGTCTCATGCAATTTAGGCCTACAATGAACACCACACATCGGCTGCTAATGTGGGCTGAACAATAGCACATTTATTTCCATGATAAAATGTTATGGGATGCATTTTATGGGATGCATTTTCTCCATTGTTTTTGATGGTAGGCCACTCTGGTGTGATCAAATAGCCACAGAAGCGTACTTGACCACTGTTTAAAAAACGAACTTAAAGCGGGTACAGCCTCACTGTTCATAGTAAATGCGTGTTGGAAGTTGCACAGAATTTTCACAACGTTGAAGTTTGATGTTTTGATTTTTTTTGAGGGAACATTATTGTGGACCATGTTAATTCCTTAGTGATGTGGATACCGAGTGTCACGTTCTGACCTTAGTTCCTTGGTCAGGGCGTGAGTTGGGGTGGGCAGTCTGTTTGTTTTTCTATGTTGGTTTTTGAGTTCGGCCTAGTATTGTTCTCAATCAGAAGCAGCTGTCAATTGTTGTCTCTGATTGAGAATCATACTTAGGTAGCCTGGGTTTCAGTTTTGGTTTGTGGGTGTTTGTTTTCCGTGTGAGTGTTTGGGTCACAAGGTACTGTTTCGGTTTTGTATATTCACATTATCGTTTATTGTTTTGATTCAGCGTTCAGTGCTTTCTTTTATTAAAATCATCATGAACACTTACCACGCTGCGCTTTGGTCCGATCCTTCTTCCACCTCTGAATGCCGTTACACCAAGGACCTTGAAGCTCCCGATCCGCTCTGCTACAGCCCCATCTATTTGGATGGGGGAGTGCTCGCCCCTCCGTTTCCTGTAGTCCACGCTCAATCCTAGGATTGATCCCCAAGCGTCCCAGCTGTCAAATATTTATTAATTTGACTCTGCTTACGCTTAGAATAAATCTCAAACTTCTTCTCTGGACTAACCATATGTGCATTCAATTTTTTAGGCTGTATAGTTTATGTTGAACTGAAAACTGTGATGTGTGGCCAACACACTTATCAAGCACAATCTAAACGAATTCTGAGAAGACATTCTTTTATTATCCAATATCCAACTGTAAAGCTACTGTATGTGCAATCCATAGCATTTACACTATGTAATGAACATCATAATGAATTAAGCAAAGTAGACAAAACTAAGCTAACACCAAACAGAAACTGTCTTTCCAGATAGCAGATTAAATCATACAGATTGAAGGGGGAATGTACAGGGTATTGCACCATGCATTTCCCTACACTATACACTAACACATTTGAGGATAGACATAAATAATAATGCTGCTGATGGTAATGGAGACAGGGGTGATATGGAGAGAGGTGTGTGTGTGTAGCCTATTCCCCTCTCTGCTCTGCCATCAACATACACAACCTAACCTGTAGCTAATAGAGCTGTTGGTCTTTGTGTGTGTGTGTGTGTGAGAGAGAGAGAGAGAGAGAGAGAGAGAAGAAGGTGTGTATATGCATTTCAGAGCTAGAGAGTTGTTCTATGTGTTTGTGTTGTGTGTCAGTCACTACCACCACCTGCAGGAGAGTGGTTCAGATGAAACAGAAATATCATACACACACACACACACACACACACACACACACACACACACACACACACACACACACACACACACACACACACACACACACACACACACACAAACCTAAACGAAGATATCCTCACCCATGGTCTGTGTCCATAGCCTACGGCCTTGTTCTAAGCTAATGGAACCAGGACCATGTTATATCTCAGATTCAGTGTTCTAAACCATAAAAACGGGCCAGTAAAACAACATCCGTCCACTTTCACACTCCAGTGAGAGAGGTGCTCCCTGCCGGCCAAAGCCGTTTGTGTGTGTGTGTGTGTGTGTGTGTGTGTGTGTGTGTGTGTGTGTGTGTGTGTGTGTGTGTGTGTGTGTGTGTGTGTGTGTGTGTGTGTGTGTGTGTGTGTGTGTGTGTGTGTGTGCGTCTGCATATACGTGTTTGTGCCTATGCCTGTGTGTGTGCATGCTTATGTCTGTGTATCCGTGCTCGTGAATGAGCATTTGTCTTGTCCATGCTTGTGTGTGGGCCTGTGTCTTTGTTTGTGTGTATGTATGCCTGCGCCTGTGTGTGTGTGCATCCGAGAGGTGTGTGCATCCTACCATCTGGCGAAGGAAATGGAGTGTGAAGTACAGTACAGTTTGGGACCAGGCTCCGTGGCAGAAGCTCAGCAGTTAGTTCATTAGTTCCAAACTTCCAGGGATTACATGGAGAATCTCGACGGAGGGGAGTCAGGAGCGAGGGATGGAGGAGAAAAGGAGGGGGGAGGCCAGCGGGTGAGAGAGAGATGCCAGGAGGAATGCTAGCCCATAGGGTACGAAGAGAGAGGAGAGAGAACGAGAGAGATACATGTGTAGCAGTCACATCCAATACAGGGTTTCACCTTTCCCTCCACCTCATCCCCCTACTCACCTCCTCCACCTTACAGATATGATGATAGTTGGCGCCATTCAATTTTGGGATAAAGACAAAATTCAACGAATATTTGTTTTTGTGGAAATTGAGATTTTTGTTGTTTTGGACACTTTACCCTTTACTTGATTCTCTTGTAAACATATCTTATTAATAATGCTAGCTAGCTAGCATGCCCAATGCAATGTGAAAAAGCTGGCTAAAATTTCCCCTTGTGAGTGTCGCAGCTGACTTGGCCCACTCAAGATTATATGCTACGGTCGGATCAATGAAATCAGGCTGGTTTAGACACAACAAATTATTAGATAGCTACATAGTAATGCAGTACTATAAAGCTGTAATTTACAATTATCAATGCCGTTATGAACACAAGTGGTTCGATTTTAATTTTGTCAAAAAGTAATGGACCTGATGTTCAAACTTATATCCCTGATTTAATTTGCTGGCCTTGATCTGTGGTTATTCGCTGGAGAAAATGTATACATTGTATTAACAGTATTGCAGTAATTTCAGCAGTTCAGATTTATTTAGATTTTAAGTAGAAGCAATCCATATCCTATCATAAACTTTTTGAAAGCTAGAGGTAGCTTTGGTAATATTTGTTCCTTTTTTAGCCATATCCCATTTCTTGCTGCACACGGTCACTGGACTTCACTCCCCTCAATGGTGTAAAAGCATCGGAGAGTTGTAGATTAAATGTCTACCAATATATTTACACCAATCCAATGCTTTTACATCTTTGAGGGGGTGTAAATTAGTGCACAGGCGAGAAGGGGTGTGAATTGGGATTGGGCTCCTGTCATCCTCAGTGCTTAATTTGTAAATTGTGAGGTGTCGAAACAAAAAAGTGAGCCCGAGAGGGGGGTGACCCGGGGTGCTCTGAGGTAACAGAACGCATTACATTTTTTAAAAAAAATAATAAAGCAATGCATGCATTATCATCCCTTTCGTATACTGGCATAGATCAGCAGAGTAGAGGCATTCTTTTGTAGCCTAGGGTTCGGGAGAAATGTGGCCTTTATATACACATTTCATGCAATTCTACATCATTTTAGATGACTGGAGACTTTAGCACAATATTTTTTAATACCTCACAGATGATCAACATGACAG
This sequence comes from Oncorhynchus mykiss, assembly GCF_013265735.2. Lineage (NCBI taxonomy): Eukaryota > Metazoa > Chordata > Actinopteri > Salmoniformes > Salmonidae > Oncorhynchus > Oncorhynchus mykiss. Next base: position 2,375,670 of record NC_048586.1, on the reverse strand, counting down.
GCTACTTTGACACTGACATACTGAGAATCTGAGATCAATTAAACGACCTTGTCTTCGATCCATCAACAGCCTAGATGTAGGTGTGTGGAGGTGTGTGGAGACACACATATTGTACAATATGAGGAGGGAATTATAGTCCTAAAAATGCTTTCCACTTTCACTGACTCACCCAATGATCCTCAGCTCACTCACCGGCAATGATGAGCTTGTGCCAAAAACGTATCTCTCTCTTGTTTTACAATGCTGTTCGCTCAATAGGCCTATTTGGAAGGTAATAACATATTTGGTAGCCAACAGACAGATTAGTCTTCTCTTTTCAGCAGGATCCATTTCCTTTCCAACCTGTATTTTCCTGTGATTGTATTTGAAATGTTGCGAAAGCCTGTTTTGGCTGCATACCATTCACTGACAGGTTTGAAGAGCGCTCCCGACTGCAAGCATTCCTCGTGATTGGGCTACACAATCCACAGCTAGGCAATACCATTTTTTAAATATTGATCATCTGTGGCTAAATTATAGGTCTACTCCTGTGGTAGTATTCAATATTATTTCATTTCTTTCTGAACAGACAGCAGACATTCTTTAACTTTAGCAAATCTATTTTAATGTAGCAAGGGTGTTGCTGCTGCGACACGTCCAGAACCCTTCCTGCGGCTATGATTCTACAAGGAAATTAATGACGAAGTGCAACACTGGAGAGACGAAAGTTGCAGAGTCATATTTATCAGAGTAGAGCGAGGGAGAGAGATCATAGAAAGTGAATCTCATTCTAGTTCTGTGTGAGATACAGGTGTGCTTCTCTCTCTCACCAAAGCAATGGCCACGCGTTGGTCTATATAGGCTACAATGTTGGGCAAATCATAAACCCGGGCCGGCCCAATATGAATCAATTACCAGGCACGTTTTCACATTGTTTTTTAGAAGGCAGCCAGGAGAATTATAGAGGAGTCAACTTGAATTAGTCTAAGTCAGATTGCTTTTATTCGAATTTTTACATTTTACATTTTACAAAAATATTTGTCATGCCACGTGAAGTATCCGATCCTGGCAAATGGGTTCCAGAACAAAACAGTCCAAAACTGAGAGTGGCTCAAATTAAGCAAAGGTCATCATAAAGTAGCCTAGTGCACAGCACACAGTCTTACCACTTTCTCAGTCATCAATCATCTTTGAAGCTGACAGCTGACTTCTCAGATAAATAGCAATGTTTCTCATTGTCTGATTTAGCTAATTATTCGTCATTACTATGAGCAAATTTGCCAGTATGCTCTGAAATACCGGCAATCAATTATTATTTTACAAGTGGTCCCAAAGATGGTCAACAAAGTGAGTCACCTCATCACAGAGAGATGGAGAGATCCTCTTCAGCTAGGAGCAAGCAAGGTAAGCTAGCTAGCTGGCAAGTGTCCCGCAAAACAAGTTAGCTAACATTTGAACGCCTAGTCCTGGTCTACTTAAAATTGTGTAAATCCCTATTGATGGACACACACCAATTTGCCTAAAGAGCTAGTAGGTCCATTAAAGATGCTGTCAACCAACACATTGCAACACCTGGAGACACCTAACACCTACGTGCACATCTTGTTCATAGACTTTAGCTCGGGCCTTCAATACCATCAATCCCCACAAATGATTCACGTTGCTGCAGAACATTCAAATAAACCCAGCTGCAGCTGCACCATTGAGAGCATCTTGACTGGTCACCACTAGGTAAGGCAACTAAAAGGCACAAGACGCTACAGAGGGTGGTGAATATGGCCCAGTACATAACTGGGGCTGAGTTCGCTGCCGTCCATGACCTCTGGCTCAGGGTATCCATTTGGAAAATGTTGCGCTGGACATTTGACCGGCAGCATTTTAATTTACCGGATCCATATGTATTGGTTGTATAACTTGATTAGGGCGTCCACCCACGGTGCTCAGAATGACAGAAATAAATAGCCTATTCCAAACAGACTGTGGGACAGTTGTGGGACGATAGATCCCAAATTCATACAACCAGTAGGCCTTGGCTACATCCCCAAAATGTAAAAAGCAATGAGGCTCATGCAATAGTTCAAAAAGTTTAGCTTAAAATATTGATGAACTATTATTTCGTCATATTATAATCACAGCAGCGCGCAGAAGGCAGCAGGCTATGCAGAAATGTTTGTTCAATAATGCAATTAGCGGGAAAACACAGTTGGCAAACGCATGACAGCGATGTTGTGAGCCAGAGAAGAAGATATCCCTGAAGAATGTAGAAAGAGGGGAGATGTAAAGGTGCAACAGCATGGGTTGATAATATAACTACGATTGTGCCTTTGGCTTCTGGACAAGTTGATTTGAAAAACAATAGAATATGAGACAATTAGCAATGGTGTGAAGTACTTAAGTAAAAATACTTTAAAGTACTACTTAAGTAGTTTTTTAAGGAATCCGCACTTTACTTTACAATTTATATTTTAGACAACTTTGACTTTTACTTTACTTCGTTCCTATAGACAATTATGTACTTTTTTTGTTGCATTTTCAATGCCCAGCAGGACAGAAATCGGTTCAATTCACATTAATCAAGACAACATCCATGGTCATCCCTACTGCCTCTGATCTGGCAGACTGACTAAACACAAGTGCTTCATTTTTAAATTATGTCTGAGTGTTGGAGTGTGCCCCAGGCTTTCCATAAATAAAAAAAAACAAGAAAATTGTGCTGTTTGGTTTGCTTAATATCAGGATTTTTTTTTATTATTCGTACTTTTACTTTTGATACTAAAGTATATTTAAAAAAATAAGAATATTGTGCTGTTTGGTTTGATTAATATAAGGCATTTTTTATTATTAGTACTTTTACTTTTGATACTTAAGTATATTTAAAAAAACAATAAAATTGTGACAAAAAACAAGACAATGTTATACTTAAAACCAAATACTTTTAGCATTTTACTGGGTGACTTTTACTTTTACTTGAGTCATTTTCTATTAAGGTATCTTTACTTTTACTCAAGTATGACTATTGGGTACTTTTTTCCCCCACTGAGAATTAGGCTACTGGTTTTAATGACATATGGAAGTCTTTATTAAATAATAACACATTTGGTTGGATTATTGAAGCAAGATAGGACATGCCTCATAATAATGTAGTAAAATGTTCAGGTTTCAAACAATTATGGAATGCAAACCCTGACTAGGCGATGTTAGAGGAAGGCCCATATTTTTTTTCTAAAACTAAAGTCACCCAAGCCATAGACTGTCCTCGCTGCTACCATATGGCAAGTGGTACCAGTGCACCAAGTCTGGAACCAACAGGACCCTGAACAGCTATTACCCCCAAGCCATAAAACTGCAAAAACAAGACTGCTAAAAAGCTAATGAAATAGCTACCCAGACTACCTGCATTAATCCTTTTTTGCACTGACTCTATGCACACACACACACACACACTGGGCTGGGCGATATATAAAATTAGTTGCAAAATGAATAGGAAATATAGTCAAGATGTTGACAAGGTTATAAATAATGATTTTTAATTTAAATAATAATTGTGTTCGTCAAAAAATCCTCCACTTGCAGTAATTTCAACCTTGCAGACCTTTGGCATTCTAGGTGTCAATTTGTTGTCGTAATTTCACCCCGTGATTTTACCCCGTGCTTCCTGAAGCACCTCCCACAAGTTGGATTGGATAGGGTCAAGCTGCTCCCACAACAGCTCAATAGGGTTGAGATCTGGTGACTGTGTTGGCCAATCCATTATAGACAGAATACCAGCTGACTGCTTCTTCCCTAAGTAGTTTTTGCATAGTTTGGAGCTGTGCTTTGGGTCATTGTCCTGTTGTAGGAGGAAATTGGCTCCAATTAAGCGCTGTCCACAGGGTATGGTATGGCGTTGCAAAATAGAGTGATAGCCTTCCTTCTTCAAGATCCCTTTTACCATGTACAAATCTCCAACTTTACCACCACCAAAGCACCCCCAGACCATCACATTGCCTCCACCATGATTGACAGATGACGTCAAGGACTCCTCCAGCAACTTTTTCTGCATCTCACGAATGCTCTTCTTTGTATCCCGAACCCCTCAAACTTAGATTCATCTGTCCATAACAGTTTTTTCCAATCTTCCTCTGTCCAGTGTCTGTGTTCCTTTGCCCATCTTAATATTTTATTTTTATTGGCCAGTCTGAGATATGGCTTTTTCTTTGCAACTCTGCCTAGAAGGCCAGCATCCCGGAAGCGCCTCTTCACTGTTGGCGTTGAGACTGGTGTTTTGCGGGTACTATTTAATGAAGCTGCCAGGTGAGGACTTGTGAGGCTTCTGTTTCTCAAACTAGACACTAATGTAGTGTCAGCCTCTCCCTCTGACACACAAACACAGAGAGAAAGACAGAGGACATCTAATGATCACAATTAATTAGCTAAAATGATGGCGTTGTCAGAAAACTTTGTTATGAATGATGAGCGAAGTAGATTGCGTTTGTGTGTGTTAGAGATCTCTTTCTGTTTTTTTGTCATAGAGAAAATGACCTAGTCAAATTCATTAATATCAATAAGAATGAAATCTTTCCAGCCCACTGCCATCCGGGCCTTGAACAACACCAGGTTGCAGTCAACACACAAAACTACCCAGTCAATTAATTTGCTCTTTTGCACACTAGTACTGTACAATGTCACTTGCCTTTCTACATAGTTGTGTTTATGTTGCGTGTGATTGTTTTGTACTGCTGAGAGTAATTGTATTGTTTTTTCAGATGCTTGTATAACAAACTAATGTCTCTCAGCAGATGAGATTGTTTCACCTGGCCATAGAGATGTATGCAACTCGTTTCAGTAACAGTTCCTCTACCAATTCTTATTATTATTATCATCATTATCATTATTATTCTGGGTCTCATTTCGGCCATCTTTCATGCCATCCAGTGTTGTATATATATAGTAAGTGTTTATTTTTAAGTATTTATTATTTACTGTTCATAATCACACTGAAATGTCAATTATTTAGTCTCCAATTCAAATATGTTGATATATTATTGTTCAGTATAATAATTAGTTATAGTAATGATTATTTAATGCAAATATTTTAAATATAGTGACAATCTCTTTTGAAACAATCAAGCCTGAGTGTTGATGTTTTTCTAGCATGTCTCAATGGATTTTGAATGGAATCATTGAATGCTGTTTCCTTACTTTTTACTTTAAAAGCTCATAACTTCTGATAAAGATATTGGAGTGATTTAAACAGATCTGGATTGGGGACCGTTTGTAGTTTACAGAACTATATTAAAAGAATCCACCATGTGAATGGTTTTCCCAGTCCGCCACACATATGTGTAAGTGTGTTAGAGTGTTAGTGCAGCCTCGTCTTCCCCCCAACTATTTCCCCCCTCCTCTTCGCTCCTCTCCTCTCCTTCCCTCTAGCCCTTTGTGCCTCTCCCCCTCTCATCCCCGTCTCCTCTCATCTCAGGGTAGCAGTTAGCAGACTCTGGGCAGCTCTCTCTCACTCCGTCTGTCAGGCGGGCACCAGGCTGGCGAGAGCAGGGGCAGCGCGGGGGCCTGGCATCGGTTGGCACGGCGACAAGCCCGCTGTGCTGTTGTCATGGTGAAGGTAATCGCAGCGAGGGCGAGCGTAGCGACAGTAGCTAACAACGTCGACAAAGAGACACACAGGAAAGCCGGGTAGCTTAGCGCTCTGGTGTTACGATGTGACATAATGACAGGAGGTTAGCGGTGAGCTTGGTTGATTCTCAAAGGTGATTATTGTGACAATGTGTCTTCTGCTGTCTTCTTTCACTCACCACTTTTAAGACTCTTCCACAGATTGGATAGATTCCACCCCAAAGAACGAAAGCATTCAATAGCAGAATGTCATTATCAGTTCTGGAGCCTTATTCGCCGGTGGAAAATGGATGACCATTTTAGACGTGAATTTCTGATTTTACACTGTACCACACTCATACGGGCATGTGAGTCAAACACACGTAAGCACATACACACATTCTCAAACACTCACTCTCACATACACACATGAGAAGTGTAATTTAGCCCCATAGGAAAAACAAGCGGCCTGTCTGAAGGTATACAACAAAACCCCCATGGATTTCCAATTGCCACAATGCACAAAGCAGCTGAGATGGAGGGAAGTGGAAGAGAGGGAGCCGGGTAGAAAAAGGTGCCTTTTATTTGAGAGTTAATAGCTCATTTCTACATTACACAGTATGAACCTAGCAAATAAACAAGGCAACAGACACCCTCCCCTGACTGATTTATAGGCATTCATGTGCCAGACCACGCCCACGTGAATGTTTATTGGTCAATAGCGTTGTTTTAGGTACTAGTCTGGAAAAATATTGTGTTGAGAGACCTTTGTCCATTTAGATCAAACAGAGTGAGGGGTGTGATCTTTCAAAGTTTGCATTTTCAATCACTTGTAATGGCGTCACCGTTTGGCCAATCAGCGTAATTTGTAAATGCCGGCTCTTTATAGCAAGATACATCATTCTCCCAAGTTTTCTCTAAATCGGGCAAGTGGCCCTCGCCAGATCAGAAGGGGTAAAACTAATGGGATTAGAAAGGGAATTCTTGGAATACAAAACTATTTTCCAGTGTCGGCTGTGTGTGTGTTTGTTTAAATCTGTGCTGGAGCTGTGGAAGTGGAGTTAATTGGCAGAGACACACGGAGTGTACATTTTTGAGTTGAGTACACTGTGTTGAGTTATGTTGAGTACACTGCTCTTCCGTTTGGCCGAAAGAAGCCCCCTATCGCTACCTGTCCCAAATTCAATTTTCCTCTCCTCAGGTCAACCACACCCAATATTCTCCATAGAGATTAACCCATACATGCAGAACCTGTATTGATTGTAGTAATGAGAAAAAATGGTTTTATCAAATCAAAAGATAACTTTCATATAGTGAATCTCTCTGATATCTGATTGTTTTTTAGTAGTAAAATAATGTCAACATGAAACGCAATATTATGCGTCCAATTCTCCTCGACAGCAAATAATATTTTATTTGGAGTGAAAAGATCAAACAACAGGTTCACTCCAAAAAGTATTCTTAATTAAAAAGGGAGTGCTGAATCCTTGAGAAAGGGACGCGAGCTACAAGGATTACTTTCAAATATATATTTCATTATTTAGAATATTTCCTCAAATTTACAGGGGAGGACCGTCCACACCTTTCTCAATGGAGGATCCTCCTGTGGGCTACATAACAGGAGAGAGCATCTTAGCTGTTCTTCTCTAACCTCTCAATCAGGTCCAGATGGAGACAAGAACCTGTCGCTCCATGACAGCGCCAGAGTTCTGTGTTATTTAACAGGCCTGAATGACTGTCTGCTACCATACCAGAGTCCTCCCCCCCCTCCCCCTCCTCTTCCTCCACCACACAGTGAAGACAGAAAGACTGTTGTTTCTAACATCCTTCACAGGGTCACAGCTTTTTAGCCTGTCAGTCACACTACTCATCTTTTATTTGTCTTGTCTTTTGTCCTCGTTCGACGGGACAGTCCCGAGCCATATCAATTATCATGACTTAAAAACCTTTTGCTCCTTCTCTTTATCTCCCTCTCCTCTCTCTTCTCTAACCAATCACAATTTTGTGGGGTGGTTGCGGTCAGGCAGGGGAGGCCAATGGGGCCAATGGGGATGCAGTGTTGAGGCAGTGTGTAGCAGTGTGGGCAGGATCAGAATGCTTTTTAACCTGCTGCATCTGCTGGCTTCCTGCTGATTGCCCAGTGGGGACTCAGTGGGACGTGGTCACCTTATTTTAAAGGCAGGGGGATAGAGGGGCCGGTTCAGGCCTCTGTGGTATTGTAATGGTGTGAAATTGGTTTGTTTTAAGCATCTCACTTAGGTAATTTTCTCATTCAATGCTGATTAAGGCCTGGCAGCACCTGGCTGACCGAGGGTGAGCGCTGGAATTAAGATTTTAGCCAAGGCGGATGAGGGAGTGTGGGAGTGTGTGTCTGTGAGTGTGTGCCTATGATCGTATTTGTGTCATAAGAGCGTGTGTGGAGATGATTGTGCAAGTGTACAGTATAATACTGAATGTGACTTTGTACCTGTGTGTGTGTTTGTGCCCATGGCTGGGTGTGTGTGTCATGTGAGGTGTGTGTGTGTGTGTGTGTGTGTGTGTGTGTGTGTGTGTGTGTGTGTGTGTGTGTGTGTGTGTGTGTGTGTGTGTGTGTGATGCATGTATGTCAGTGTGCACACCCTGTGTGTGTCTAGCAATACCTTCTTGCTGAGGGCCACTCCATCTTCCCAGTCCAATACAGCACAGTCTTGGCCGCTCAGCGATGCCATTTTCCTCAGCTTCCTCTCGTTGTTGCCAGGGCAGTAGAGCACGGCGCACCGTGGCATATATCTCAGGTTTGTACCAGCTACGCGATGGCTGCGACATCCGCCATGACACCGTGGTAAAGTCCGGACAGGAGCCAGTGAGTGTGTCTGTCAAACAAACACAGGGTCATGTAAATGTTCATAGGCCTACATGTTGGAACATACATGCACAAGCCACCCGCATGCACACAAATGCACAAGTGTATGCTTCAAAACTAATTTAAAAAAAATCATAACTTCACAGTAGGCCAACAATTAAATGCCAGGTACTGTTAAATATACTGTACAAGCTTCAACACACTTTAGAAGTGGATCTTTTATGTTTTTAGGATCCCATTCTGTTTCCTACAATCCCACTGACAATGATTTTGCCACAGAATTCAGACCCATACAAGAAGGACATTCCTGATAATTTATTAAGTGAAAGTTCTAGTAAACTTCCCTGCACCTCACTGAAAAACCTCAGCTGTTTTCCTTTTCGTTCTCCATTGAAGTGAATGAGCTGTGTTTACCTAGGCTTCGTTTCCCAGAGCATTCGTGGCATTACGATCATCGTTGGAACCTTCTTACAATGTATCTTTAGTAGCCAAGGTGTTTCCCAGAGCCTTTGTTAGTAACTTGGCGCTTAAAAACATTTGCACATCCACGAGTAATCCAGTGGACTCTGAGAACAGCCAAAGTGCATCGTTAGATGCGTTTTTGCCCTTCCGCGTCACTTTATTAACATAGAATCAAGATGTTTAGTCTGTCTGTCTGACTGTGACTGCCGATAACTTCTCTGGGCTACGCAAGTGTCCCACCTCGACAACAGCCAGTGAAATTGCAGGGCGCCAAATTCAAATCAACAGAAATCCCATTATTAAAATTCCTCAAACATACAAGTATTATAAACCATTTTAAAGATAAACTTCTCGTTAATCCAACCACAGTGTCTGATTTCAAAAAGGCTTTATGGCGAAAGCACACCTTGCGATTATGTTAGGTCAGCGCCTAGGCACAGAAAAACATACAGCCAAAAGACAGAAATAGCGTTAAAATCAATCACTAACCTTTGATGGTCTTCACCGGATGGCACTCCCAGGACTCCATGTTAGACAATAAATGTGTGTTTTGTTCGATAAAGTTAATCTTTATGTCAAAAAACCTCATTTGAAATTGGTGTTTTATGTTCAGAAATGCATTGTCTCTTACAAACATCCGTTGAAAGTGCACAGAGCCACATCAAATAACAGAAATACTCATCCTTTACATTGATAAAAGATACAAGTGTTGAACAAACAATTAAAGATAAACTTCTCCTTAATGCAACCGCTGTGTCAGATTTCAAAAAAGTTTTACGGTGAAATCACACCATGCAATTATGTTAGGTCAGCTCCTAGCCACAGAAAAACATACAGCCATTTTCCAACCAAGGAGATGTGTCACAAAAATCAGAAATAGCGTTATTAATATTCACTTACCTTTGATGATCTTCATCGGAATGCACTCAGGAATCCCAGTTCCACAATAAATGTTTGTTTTTTTCAATAAAGATCAAATACCTCCTTTTTGCTCACGCTTTTAGTACAGTAATCCAAATGCACAACGCGCGAGCACTAAGTCCAGACGAAAAGTCAAACAAGTTCTATTACAGTTCATAGAAACATTGCAAACGAAGTTGACTACAAATACAAAGTAGCCAAAGTATTTGCAATTGTTACAAACAAGTGAAGGATAAAATTGTGCTTCAAATGAAAACCTAGCCTTCAGAATGTATTCATACCACTTGAGTTATTCCACATTTTGCTGTGTTACAATACCCCATAACGACGAAGTGAAAACATGTTTTTAGAAATTTTAGCAAATGTATTAAAAACTAAATGCAGAAATATCTAATTTACATAAGTATTTACAACCCATTGCTATTACACTCCAAATTGAGCTCAGGTGCATCCAATTTCAACTGCAACTTTATTATAGCCCAACTATTGCCAGTTAAATTGTTTGGACATGATTTACAAAGAAACACACCTGTCTATATCAGATCAGAAACTATACCATGTAGTCCAAGGAACTGTGTGTAGATTTCAGAGATCTAGTTATATTGATGAGGCATATATCTGGGGAAAGGTAGAAAACAATTTCTAGTTTTGAAAGCTGGCAGTCCGACCAAACTGAGCAACTATGCAAGAAGAACCTTGGCCAGGGACATGATCAAGAAGCCAATGTCCACTCTGACATAAGTACACAGTTCCTTGGCACATGGTCTAACAACGCACTTAGCGAATATTCTCTCTACATGCTTGTTTGGGAAACACTCTTAAAAAGTTGGCTGGGAAATAACGAGGCATCTATTAAAATCATCATCATGGGAAAGTTACACTGGGAAACGAGGCCCTTTTGAAATCCATTATCAGTGACAAGATCACAAGACAAATGCTGAATGCACATTTTAAAGACAGTGTGTGTGTGTGTGTGTGTGTGTGTGTGTGTGTGTACTCGTGCGGCTGTGTATGCATGTGTGTGTGTATGCACGCTTGTGTGCAGGGGAGGTCCACAACATAATGAAGATTTGTACAACACAGCAAATTTGCATAATGTGTGCTACTCATTAGCCTAGTCCTGGAATTAGAGTTCTAGCAAACAGAGGAGGGTCTTAGGCTATACAAACAGAGTCATGGAGAGACAAGCAGTTACTCACAATCAGTCAAATTTAGCCATGTTTAGATAGGCTCTGCTGCCTAGAAGTAAGAACGTGTTTTTTCACCCACACACAAGTACACAAAAAACACACTCACGAACGTATGAAAAACCACACACACACACACTTTTCTGTCAGTCAGTCACACCCGATAATCACAGTTATGGCAAACAGCACGTACGCGTCGCATCTTAATTATTTGTTCTGTCGCTCGGGCTGCTCAAACAATTAGCCCTAATGAATGGCCTAAATGATTAGGATCACATATATCTAATTACAGTAGGAAACAGCCTCTCCGCTGTCACTGCAGTCTCCCTCAGCCTCCAAGGCCCTATCTGAGAGATCATATTTATAGATAGGGCTTTCTTTTTAGCCTGGAGGAGGAGAGTGAGAAGAAAGGGAGAGAAGAGGGGGATATGCTCCTTGTAAAAAGGAAGGGGGGCAGAAGACTTCTCTTTTCTCTTCTTCAATAGCCACTTAATCCTGTCGACCATGCTTACGAATGCCCGGCAGTATTAATCAGAGGATCTAATCTGGAGCAGGGGAATGATGCAGCTAGAGAAGGGCAATTTAAGCCAATTCAGGTGGTTTTAGTCCTCTGAGGTCTTTAGTTGGTCTCAGGTACTCTGTGGGGGTCTCCTCAATGCTAGTGTGTTTAGATTTGGTCAGCAACAATATCTCACAAAGGACTAGAGGGCTAGAGGGAAGAAGGAATATGCAAACGCTGTGTGGATTGGGGGGGAACAGAGCTCCTTCGGGATGTCACTTGGGGGGGGGGACAAAAAGCTACAAGGTCCATATTGACGGGGGAGACAAAAAAGCAAACAGCGAAATTAGAATGAAAAATAAAGGGGGTGGAGGGTGGAGGGGGGAGGAGGGAGGCAGGGTGCAGATGGGGGGTGAGGGATGGAGGGGGGTGGTTGTTGAGACCCAAATTAAGTCTTCTCCATTCAGTGCAGACCGCTCTGGGGTGAATGGTTAAAGAGACGTTTTAAGTGCCCACTTGAAAGGCAAATAAATTATAATGTAAGTGGGGGACGCGTACCAGAAGATGGTGGCAGTAATTAAAGAATAGATTTCATTAAAAAGAATAAAACTACAGAGAGCACAGAGAGAGAGAAAGAGATGGAGAGAGAATTGAGAGGAGAGAAGCGAGGGATGGAGCGAGGAGTGAGAGAAAACAAAGAGAGAGAAAGAGCGAGAGGGGGGGGGGGGGGGGGGCTTTGATGACCAGAGACAGAAGAGGAGTGAGAGGCCAGATCAGCTGACACTGACACAGAGAGGTCAGACACCACACTTAGCATCTCACCCTTCTTTCTGTCGTTCCCCTTTTTAGCTCAGTGGAAAGGCTGCCTTTGCAGTAACCCGGCGACTGAAGGGGGGAAGAGGGGAAAGGTGAGGTCAGTGTGATAGATATGATAAGACCGTCAAATAGAGCAAACCCTGTTTAGCCCAATCAAGCTGTAGGACAGAGAGATGGACTGGGCAGACCAGTGTTATACCCTTTACAGACAGACTTTACGGTATGTTGCCTGTAAACTTTTAGTTTTTTTTGTTTTGTTTACCATATTCTTGCCGGGATAAGCCTTTTACATATCCCGTACGCATGCCGGCACCGTGAGTGCAGTAGGGGTGTCTCAATGTGGGTGGGCATCTATTTGAATGAATCCATTGAATATATACCATCACAAATAAATATTTTATAAATGTGCTTAGACACGACTTAAGAAACATTATAATAATAATAAAATGTATTTTGAAAAGAATAGAATAGCATATTTTGAGTTTTTTTTTATGTTACTGGTCTGTGCAGCCTATAGGATACCTGGCTGTGCTATGCAAATGAAATCAGTAGTTCTTATTTGGTTAATTACACAGACAAGACACACTTAAATCAACCTGCCCTGATCACAGTCAAGATACATATATTTTAAAGTACAAATTACTATAACAGAATAAAATATAAATAATATATAGACCAGGGGTTCACAACTTAGTGTATAAAGCATAGCAATGTAAAGCATATTCACTAAGCTAACTGAAGTGTTGCATTCCTCCAATGGGTATGTGTCAGTATACTACTGTACTGTAGAGCAGATTGTTGTTGTATATGTTCTATACTACATACTCAGACATGGGCCAAATGGGTATGTGTCAGTATACTACTGTACTGTAGAGCAGATTGTTGTTGTATATGTTCTATACTACATACTCAGACATGGGCCAAATGGGTATGTGTCAGTATACTACTGTACTGTAGAGCAGATTGTTGTTGTATATGTTCTATACTACATACTCAGACGGCTTATGGACGAATGCAAAACAGGGGATTGTTTGGAGAGAAATTCACTTGCAAACACACACACACATGCACTTCCACATATAAAACCACAATGTCTCATATGGCTGCTCAGATCCACAGGGACTTAACTTTCCACCACAACAACAATATGCTGGGAAGTTCTTACAGCACAACCATCAGCTGTGTTTAATATGAGGGAAAGTACTGCCAAGACCTACCATTGGCTTTACGTCCGCTTCGGAGAGTGATACACGGTCTAACAATGCTCTGTGGTCTCCAGTAGACCACTAATGGAATGAAGGACTAGAGTCCATTGTCTCAGTGAATAGCCTGGCTTTTCGTCTATTCCATCCATATTCAGAATAGAGGGGTGTCAAACTCTCGTTTGCAGTGATACTGCACTTTGGGGCTGCTGCAACCATTTCAAAACCCTTTCTCTTGGTGTGGGTATTTCTGCACCCCTTCAGGATCCAAGTGCATAATTCAGTCTGATTGGGGTATTAGAAGTGGTTGAATAATTACAAAAAACCAAAGCAAGAAAAATATTGAAAATGTATACATTTATTGGAATTAGTCGAAGTTCTAATCGTTCTATTTGATTTTGTCTTGCTGTCATCAAAAAAAAAAGGCATGTAGGTAACTACATCTTGGATATCACGCACCTCTAAATGAATGACATATAAGATTGAATATAAGAGATGACGGTGGTAAAATAGTGTTGATATTTTGTCTGTATAATGTCCCACGATCTGTGTGCACATTCATCTTAACTATGCACACACGGATCTACTATAACTAAAACAATGATCTGTGAATATATATTTTTTAAAATCAAAGAAAACCATGATCTGTGAATATTTCAAAAATGTTTCATCAGTAATACCATCATCCATATGCAAGCATAAGTAACAAAGCATTAAGTAACAAATAATTCCATGGTTTGAGAATATATTCAGCATTGCTCAAGGATAGAACTATCATTTAAACAAATGTAGGACAATTTGTGAACAAATGTTCAGACAACCCTAATATTTACAACTGTGGAATGAGCATTTGGACATCAAAAACTCTTTTTCAGCGGGTTTGTGATGAAAAATCTAATATTTACAACTGTGAAATGAGCATTTGGACATCAAAAACTCAGGTTTACGGGTTTGTGATGAAAAATCCACAAATCTCCAGTCATTGAGATCTGTATAACGTAAGGCGCAGTGTGATGAACACATGACAGGGCATCAAAATCCCCTGTGTCTTTGACCTATGATAAGCTAGCCGCAATAACAATTAGCCACAACAGTGAAATGTGCAGTCAACTTCAAAAGGAAAGTCCCTCATTGAAAAAGATTTAAACAGATACAAATTGAGTAATCATGCCATTTTTGGAATAGATAATTGTAAAAAAAAAAACGTTGGAATGTTGTTACATAATTTAAAATTAAATGAATTTAACAATAAACAGATAAACAAATGAAATTCCACTGTGGATGTATTTGACTGCTTAACTGTATTAGGGCATACATTTAAAAAAAACATTTTTGTAATTTAGCAGACACTCTTATCCAAAGCGACTTACACTGAATGTACAAACATTAGGAACACCTGCTCTTTCCATGACATAGACTGACCAGGTGAATCCAGGTGAAAGCTATGATCCCTTATTGATGTCACTTGTTAAATCCACTTCAATCAGTGTAGATGAAGGAGAGGAGAAGGGTTAATTAAAGGACTGTGTATGTGTGTCATTCAGGGGGTGAATGGGAGAGACAAAATATTTAAGTGCCTTGAAACGGGGTATGGTAGTAGGTGCCAAGCGCACCGGTTTGAGTGTGTCAAGAACTGCAATGCTGCAGAGTTTTTCAAGCTCAACAGTTTTCTGAGTGTATCAAGAATGGTTCACTACCCATAGGACATCCAGCAATCTTCATATAACTGTGTGAAGCATTGGAGTCAACATGGGCCAGCATCCTTGTGGAATGCTTTCGACACATTGTAGAGTCCATGCCCTGACTTATTGAGGCTGTCCTGAGGAAAAACGGTGTGCAACTCAATATTAGGAAGATATTCAAACATTCTCATACTTTTATGTACTGATCCCTCGTGGGAATTGAACCCACTACCCTGGCGTCAGCCTACTCAGTGACACCCACAGAGCACACTTATGTATTGTTTACATACAGTTGAAGTCGGACGTTTACATACACCTTAATTAAAAACTTCTTCATGCGTGCGTGATGAAGAGGATGCGCACTTGATAATGTCACTTTCCTATTGAACATACTTCTTTCAGCATTAAACATTGTAGTTGAATTACATTTAAGGGTATCTGAGGATTAAATGGAAATGTATTTTGACCTGTTGAAACAAAGTTTAGGGGTACATTTTCGGGTTCCTATCTTGGAAAGTTGAACGAGTGGATTACTCAAATTGATGGCGCCAACGAAACTGATTTTTTGGGATTTATCTAACAAAACGACACTACATGTTATAGCTGGGACACTTTGGATGACAAATCAGAGGACGATTTTCAAAAAGTAAGTGAACATTTAATTGCTATTTGTGAATTTATAAAACCTGTGGCGGTGGGAAAATATTTTGATGTGGGTCGCCGTCCTAAAACAATTGC
The DNA here is from genome assembly GCF_013265735.2 of Oncorhynchus mykiss. Taxonomy (NCBI): domain Eukaryota; kingdom Metazoa; phylum Chordata; class Actinopteri; order Salmoniformes; family Salmonidae; genus Oncorhynchus; species Oncorhynchus mykiss. Next base: position 2,359,753 of record NC_048586.1, on the reverse strand, counting down.
ATGGCATGCTTTTGCTGTAAAGCCTACTGTAAATCACACAGTGCAGTTAGATTAACAAGAATTTAAGCTTTTAACCGAAAAAAGACAATTGTATGTACAAGATGTTTAATATCCATAATGGTTATGATTATTTATTTGAATTACGCGCCCTCCAGTTTCATCGGAAGTTGTCCCACTAGCGGGACACTCAATTAGTATTTGGTAGCATTGCCTTTAAAATGTTTAACTTGTGTCAAATGTTTCGGGTAGCCTTCCACAAGCTTCCCACAATAAATTGGGTGAATTTTGGCCCATTCCTCCTGACAGAGCTGGTGTAACTGAATAAGATTTGTCGGCCTCCTTGCTCGCACACACTTTTTCAGTTCTGCCCACAATTTTTATTTTGGATTGAGGTCAGGGAATATGCGATGGCCACTCCAATACCTTGATTTTGTTGTCCTTAAGCCATTTTAAGCTAAGTCCATGATCCAAGTCCACGATCATCTCCTTTGTTTTGTTGATGTTGAGTGTGAGGTTATTTTCCTGACACCACACTCCGAGGGCCCTCACCTCCTCGCTGTAGGCCGTCTCGTCATTGTTGGCAATCAAGCCTACCACTGTAGTGTCGTCTACAAACTTGATGATTGAGTTGGAGGCGTGCATGACCACGCAGTCGTGGGTGAACAGGGAGTATAGGAGAGGGCTCAGAACGCACCCTTGTGGGGCCCCAGTGTTGAGGATCAGCGGGGTGGAGATGTTGTTACCTACCCTCACCACCTGAGGGCGGCCCATCAGGAAGTCCAGGACCCAGTTGCACAGGGCGGGATCGAGACCCAGGGTCTCGAGCTTGATGACGAGTTTGGAGGGTACTATGTTGTTAAATGCTGAGCTGTAGTCGATGAACAGCATTCTCACATAGGTATTCCTCTTGTCCAGATGGGTTAGGGCAGTGTGCAGTGTGGTTGCGATTGCATCGTCTGTGGACCTATTGGGGCGGTAAGCAAATTGGAGTGGGTCTATGGTGTCAGGTAGGGTGGAGGTGATATGGTCCTTGACTAGTCTCTCAAAGTACTTCATGATGAAGGAAGTGAGTGCTACGGGGCGGTAGTCGTTTAGCTCAGTTACCTTAGCTTTCTTGGGAACAGGAACAATGGTGGCCCTCTTGAAGCATGTGGGAATAGCAGACTGGGATAAGGATTGATTGAATATGTCCTTAAACACACCAGCCAGCTGGTCTGCGCATGCTCTTACGACGTGGATGCCGTCCGGGCCTGCAGCCTTGCGAGGGTTAACACGTTTAAATGTTTTACTCACGTCAGCTGCAGTGAAGGAGAGTCCCCAGGTTTTGGCACTGTATTGTCCTCAAAGTGAGCATAGAAGTTATTTAGTCTGTCTGGGAGCAAGACATCCTGGTCCGCGATGGGGCTGGTTTTCTTGTTGTAATCCGTGATTGACTGTAGACCCTGCCACATACATACCTCTCTTGCAACTCTACTTTGTCTCTATACTGATGCTTAGCTTGTTTGATTGCCTTGCGGAGGGAATAGCTACACTGTTTGTATTCGGTCATGTTTCCGGTCACCTTGCCCTGGTTAAAAGCAGTGGTTCGAGCGAATGCTGCCATCAATCCACGGTTTCTGGTTTGGGAATGTTTTAATAGATGCTATGGGTACGACATCGCCGATGCACTTTCTAATGAACTCGCTCACCGAATCAGCGTATTCGTCAATGTTGTTGTTGGACGCAATGCGGAACATATCCCAATCCACGTGATCGAAGCAGTCTTGAAGCGTGGCTGATGTCTTGAGATGTTGCTTCATTATATCTAAATAATTTTCTTTCCTCATGATGCCATCTATTTTGTGAAGTGCACCAGTCCCTCCTGCAGCAAAGCACCCCCACAACATGATGCTGCCACCCCCGTGCTTCACGGTTGCAATGGTGTTCTTCGGCTTGCAAGGCCTTTTTCCTCCAAACATAACATTGGTCATTATGGCCAAACAGTTCTATTTTTGTTTCATCAGACCAGAGGACATTTCTCCAAAAAGTATGATCTTTGTCCCCATATGCAGTTGCAAACCGTAGTCTGGCTTTTTTATGGCGGTTTTGGAGCAGTGGCTTCTTCCTTGCTGAGTGGCCTTTCAGGTTATGTCGATATAGGACTCTTTTTACTGTGGATATAGATACTTTTGTACCTGTTTCCTTCAGCATCTTAGCAAGGTCCTTTGCTGTTGTTCTGGGATTGGTTCATCTCTAGGAGACAGAACGCGTCTCCTTCCTGAACTGTATAATGGCTGCGTGGTCCCATGGTGTTTATACTTGCATAATATTGTTTGTACAGATGAACGTGGTACCTTCAGACGTTTGGAAATTGCTCCCACGGATGAATATAGGCCTTTAAATACATCCACAGGTACACCTCCAATTGACTAAAATTATGTAAATTAGCCTATCAGAAGCTTATAAGTCATGACATCATTTTCTGGAATCTTCCAAGATGTTTAAAGGCACATTCAACTTGTATGTGTATGTAAACTATTGACCCACTGGAATTGTGATACAGTGAAATAACCTTTCGGCAAACAATTGTTGGAAAAATTGTTTGTGTCATGCACAAAGTAGATGTCCTAACCGACTTGCCAAAACTATAGTTTGTTTACAAGATATTTTTGGAGTGGTGCAAAAACGAGTTTTAATGAGTTTTAGTGTATGTAAACTTCCGACTTCAACTGTACATATTAGACTCTTGCAGGAATTTCACTATGGGAAATCACCTTCTCAGTCTATTGTGCATACTGATTATTCATATTGTACTGTATAGTCTAACTTATGGATTTTTCACCCATGAAATGTAATATCAGCCTACTCAGTGACAGCCACTGAACAGAATTATGTTGAGTTATGTCTTCGTTCTATCTGCAGTTCTCTGTAACCACTATGAAATGAGACAGTTTAAAGTCAATCTACTACTTTTTTTAATGTCACCTTTACTTAGCAGGTCGGCCAGTTGAGAACAAGTTCTCATTGAAAACTGTGACCTGGCCAAGATAAATCAAAGCAGTGTGACAAAAACAACAACACAGAGTTACACATGGGATAAACAAACATACAGTCAATAACACAATAGAAAAATCTATATGCAGTGAGTGCAAATGAAGTAAGGACAATAGTGGCGAAGTAATTAGAATTTGTCAATTAACACTGGAGAGATATATGTGCAGATGAGGATGTGCAAGTAGAAATACTGGTGTGCAAAAGAGCAGAAAAACAAAAAAGGGATGAGGTAGGTAGTTGGTTGGATGGGCTATCTACAGATGTGCTGTTTACAGCTGCAGGGATCGTGGTAAGCTGCTCTGACAGCTGACGCATAAAGTTAGTGAGGGAGATATAAGTCTCAAACTTCAATGATTTTTACAATTTGTTCCAGTCACTGGCAGCAGAGAACTGGAAGGAAAGGAGGCCAAAGGATGTGTTGACTTTGGGGATGACCAGTGAGATATACCTGCTGGAGCGCGTGCTACGGGTGGGTGTTGCTATGGTGACCAGTGAGCTGAGATAAGGCGGAGCTTTACCAAGCAAAGACTTATAGATGACCTGGAGCCAGTGGGTTTGGCGACGAATATGTAGTGAGGACCAGCCAACGAGAGCATACAGGTTGCAGTGGTGGGTAGTATATGTGGCTTTGGTGACAAAACAGATGGCACTGTGATCGACTGCATCCAATTTGCTGAGTAGAGTGTTGGAAGTTATTTTGTAAATGACATCGCCAAAGTCAAGGATCGGTAGGATCGTCAGAATTACTAGGGTATGTTTGACAGCATGAGTGAAGGAGGCTTTTTTTGCGAAATAGGAAGCCGATTCCAAATTTAAGTTTGGATTGGAGATGCTTAATGTGAGTCTGGAAGGAGAGTTTACAGTCTTGCCATACACCTAGGTATTTATAGTTGTCCACATATTCTAAGTCAAAACTGTCCAGAGTAGTGATGCTAGTTGTGTGGGCGGGTGCGGGCAGCGATCGATTGAAGAACATGCATTTCGTTTTTCTTGCATTTAAGAGCAGTTGGAGACCACGGAGGGAGTGTTGTATGGCATGGAAGCTCGTTTGGAGGTTTGATAAGTGTCCAAAGAAGGGCCAGATGTATACAGACTGGTGTCATCTGCGTCTAGGTGGATCAAAGAATCACCCACAGTAAGAGCGGCATCATTGATATATACCGAGAAAAGAGTCTGCCTGAGAATTGAACCCTGTGGCACCCCCATAGAGACTGCTAGAGGTCTGGACAACAGGCCCTCTGATTTGACACACTGAACTGAGAAGTCGTTAGTGAACCAGGTGAGGCAGTCATTAGAGAAACCAAGGCTGTTGAGTCAGCCTTGGCCTGGTCGATGAAGACGGCTGCACAGTACTGTCTTTTATCGATGGTTTTTATGATATCGTTTACAACCATGAGCGTGGCTGAGGTGCACCCATGACCAGCTCGGAAACTAGATTGCATAGCGGAGAAGGTAGGATAGGATTCGAAGTGGTCGGTGATCTGTTTGTTCACTTGGCTTTCGAAGACTTTAGACTACGTTTATTGAACATTCATACTGCACTGTACAGCCTAACCTATGGATTGTGCACCCATGAAATGGGGTATCAGCCTACTCAGTGCCACTCACACTACACAACTATGTAGAGTTTACACAATATTAGCGTCTTAGCTCTTATTGTAGGACTTGGACTGTGGGAAATCACCTTCCCAGTTGGTCTATTTTCACAGTGGTTTCAAAATCCTGCAAAAAGAGCCAAGACACTAATATTTGTGTAAACTCTACATACTGTAGTTGTGTTTTGTGAAACCAAGTTAGAAAGGTTTTATCTCAGGTAAACCATTGTCATGAAGGAAATGTTTTAAAACATGAAATTAACAATTTAAGGAAACCAATGACAACTTGAACAAGGTTAAGCATATGTAAAACTGATGAAGGCACATTAAATTGCGGAAACACTACACGCACAGATTCACACACACACACAGGGAAGATGAAAACAAATCATTAGGAATAGCAACCATGTGTTATTGACTTGGGGTCCACCATGTGGTCATTTTGCCTCCTTTTATTGTGTGACTTATTAACTTGATAATATTGCTCAGTAACATGGTATTTCAAATGTCTTTCTGTGGTGTTTTCCGGCCCAGTTGACATATAACTCAATATTGTTATTATATTCCCACTGTTTCCACATACCTCTCTCCATTGCGAGTCATACTCACTTATGTTGGACCCTGCTGCAACTCCTTGCTAGTCAAGCTCCCTACCTCTGCAATTGATCCAGAATGCAATTATATCTGGTGTTAAACCTCTCCATGTTCTCCTATGTCACACCACTCCTCCACTCGGTTTATGCAGCTGCTTGTATACAATTTAAGATGCTGTTGCTTGCTGACCTTCAGTGCAGCAATGGGTTACTCCTTTCCTTTTGTAACAGTGGACTAAATAGAGGACAACATGTGTGTGTTTTCCCAAGCTGATGCCACCCTTCACCAATATTGCATTGTCACTTCATGTGTTGCTTGCCTAGTATGTATTTGTGACTGAAATGATTAACATGAGTCACACATATGAACCACCCATAAACCTGTGACACAATGCCTGTCTCCATGATGGATGCAACTATGAAGTTCTCCTGATAGCAAATGATCAGGATTTCATGTGTTGTTGTTATATTTCTATTTTCTGCCTTGTTAAGCCAAAGAGAACATTTCAAATGTGCATGGACAGTAAAGTTTTAATTAACATAGTGACAGATTGATTCAGGTTTGAAGTCTATCTATTGAAATTAGGCGTTCAGCGCCTTCAGAAAGCATTCACACCCCTTGACCTTTTGCACATTCTGTTGTGTTACAGCCTGAAATTAAAATAGATTAAATTTAGATTTTGTTTTGTTTGTTACTGGCATACACACAATACCCCACAATGTCAAAGTGGAATTATGTTGTTCAAAATTTAGAAATATGTATTAAAAGTGAACAGTTGAAATGTCTTCAGCCGAAATACATTTAGGAGTAAAAATGTGGTTAATAAGTCACATAATAAGGTGCATGGTCTCTGTTTGCAAAAATAGTGTTTAACATGATTGTTTTATTAATCTTCATCGTCATCTCTGTACCTCTGACATACAATTATCTGTAAGGTCCCTCAGTCGAACACAGATTCAATCACAAAGACAAGGGATGTTTTCGAAATTGTGCACCTATTGGTAGTTGGGTAAAAAAGCAGACATTGAAAACCCCTTTGAACATAGTGATGTTATTAGTTACACTTTGTATCAATGCACCCAGTCATTACAAAGACAAAGATGTCCTTACTAACTCAGTTGCCGAAGTGGAAGGAAATAGCTCTGGGATTTCACCATGAAGTTTAATGGATGTGATAGGAGAAAACTGAAGATGGATAAACAACATTGTAATTACTCCATAATAATAACCCACTTGACAGAGTGAAAAGAAGGAAGCCTGTATAGAATACAATTTGTCCAAAACATGTACGCTGTTTGCAACAAGGCACTAAAATAATACTTCAAAAAATGGGACTGGGGAGTCATTCAGTATAAAAAATAAATGGAATAGAGCTAAACAGGCATTATCCTGAAGTGGAAAGCTCTTAGAGACTGACCTAGACAGACTCACAGCTGTAAATACTGCCAAAGGTATTGCATTGACTCAGGGGATTGAATACTTATCTTATCAAGCTACAGTTGAAGTCGGAAGATTACATACACTTAGGTTGGAGTCAATAAAACTCGTTTTTCAAACACTCCACAAATTACTTGTTAAAAAACTATAGTTTTGGCAAGTCAGTTAGGACATCTACTTTGTGCATAACACAAGTTGTTTTTCCAACAATTGTTTACAGACAGATAATTTCACATATAATTAACTGTATCACAAATCCAGTGGGTCAGAAGTTTACATACACTAAGTTGTCTGTGCCTATAAACAGCTTGGAAAATTCCAGAAAATCATGTCTTTAGAAGCTTCTGATAGGCTAATTGACATAATTTGAGTCAATTGGAGGTGTACCTGTGTATCTATTTCAAGGCCTACCTTCAAACTCAATGCCACTTTGCTTGACAACATGGGAAAATCAAAATAAATCAGCAAAGACCTCAGGGAAAAAAATTGTAGACCTCCACAAGTCTGGTTCATCCTTGGGAGCAATTTCCAAATGCCTGAAGGTACCACGTTCATCTGTACAAACAATAGTACGCAAGTATAAACACCATGGGACCATGCAGCCATCATATCGTTCAGGAAGGAGACGCATTCTGTCTCCTAGAGATGAACGTACATTGGTGCGAAAAGTGCAAATCAATCCCAGAACAACAAAGGACCTTGTGAAGATGCTGGAGGAAACAGGTACAAAAGTATCTATATCTACAGTAACAAGTCCTATCTCGACATAACCTGAAAGGCCGCTCAGCAAGGAAGAAGCCACTGTTCCAAAAACACCATAAAGAAGCCAGCTTACGGTTTGTAACTGCATATGGGGACAAAGATCCTACTTTTTTGGAGAAATGTACTCTGGTCTGATGAAACAGAAATAGAACTGGTTGGCCATATTGACCATCATTATGTTTGGAGGAAAAAGGGGGAGGCTTGCAAGCCGAAGAACACCATCCATGAAGCACGGGGGTGGTAGCATCTTGTTGCGGGGGTGCTTTGCTGTAGGAGGGACTGGTGCACTTGTGTCCCTGCAGGAGGTGCACAAATAGATGGCATCATGAGGCAAGAAAATGATGTGGATATATTGAAGCAACATCTCAAGACATCAGTCAGTAAGTTAAAGCTTGGTCGCAAATGAGTCTTCCAAATGGACAATGACCCCAAGGATACTTCCAAAGTTGTGGCAAAATGGTTTCAGGACAACAAAGTCAAGGAATTGGTGTGGCCATCACAAAGCCCTGATCTCAATCCTATAGAAAATTTGTGGCCAGAAATCTGACTCAGTTACACCAGCTCTGTCAGGAGGAATGGGCCAAAATTCACCGAACTTATTGTGGGAAGCTTGTGGAAGGCTACCCAAAACATTTGACCCAAGTTAAACAATTTAAAGGCAATGCTACGAAATACTAATTGAGTGTATGTAAACTTCTGACCCACTGGGAATGTGATGAAAGAAATAAAAGCTGAAATAAATAATTATCTCTTCTATTATTCTGACATTTCACATTCTTAAAACAAAGTGGTGATCCTAACTGACCTAAGACAGGGAATTCGTACAAGGATTAAATGTCAGGAATTGTGAAAAACTGAGTTTAAATGTACTTGGCTAAGGTGTATGTAAACTTCCGACTTCAACTGTAGATTCGTTTTTCATATATATTTTTTTACAAATGTTGGATTTTTCCCCCAACCTGACAGAGTATTTTTACAGTACATTTACAGTATATACATCTTTGACAAAAAGTGACAATCCGCCGAAGTCGGCCCTTCTCCTTGTTCGGGTGGTATTCGGCGGTCGACGTCACCGGCTTTCTAGTCACTACCGATCCATTTTTATGTTTCGTTTTGTTTTGTCTGATTACACACACACCTGTTTTACATTTCCTCATTACATTCCCTATTTAACCATCTGACATACATTTCTGTTCTGTCCGTGTGTCAGCGTCGTGTGTATAGGTGGCAAGGAAGTCAGGCGCAGGAGAGTCGAAATAGAGTGTAAATGGAGTCTTTTAATAACTGTCCACAGAACATGCTCCATAACACTAAATAGTACAGACATGAAAAAACATGGTTACGAGGAGCCGTCGCGCACTAATACAACAAATAAACAACACTGACAATAAAACAATCTCTGACAAAGACATAAGGGGAAACAGAGGGTTAAATACACAACAGTTAATGAATGGGATTGAAAACAGGTGTGTGGGAAGACAAGACAAAACCAATGGAAAATGAAAAATAGATCAATGATGGCTAGAAGACCGGTGACGTCGAACGCCGAGCACCGCCCGAACAAGGAGAGGCAACGACTTCCGCAGAAGTCGTGACACCGTGACTGTTCATGTCGTTAGTGGTTGTGTTTGTGTTAGAGTTGTGTTGTATGTTCCTATTTTGAATTTTGCTTTATTCTTTGAGGAAAACTCAGTTGTATTATTCTATACCTGTGTCCTGCGCCTGACTCCGCTTTCTCTCTGCACCCAATCGCTGACACAATTAAATCCATTTGAATCCCCCTTTGTTACACAACAAAATGTGGAAATTGCCACCGTATATCGCCATGAATAGCAAATACCCAAAATACAATCAGGCTGGATTATCGCTTTCAAAAGGTATTTGAATGAAGCACACAATTTGAAACACAAAATGGAGTTCGCTATCATTGTATTCACCTTGTGCAGGGGATTCCATCAGCCCCCCCCAGATCTGAAGGCTAAGTCACACAGATCCTTGATCAGTGCAGGCAATATATTAATTTATACTATGTGCACTTTTCTCCCTATTCTAATTGAAGTGTACTAAAACTTTCTACCATTGGTTGAAGAACTGAACGTGGCAATTGTCAGTTTTTTTGTTTTTGTTCTAATTCAATCTTGGCAAAATCTAATCAAATCAATTTTTATTTTGTCACATACACATGGTTAGCAGATGTTAATGCGAGTGTAGCGAAATGCTTGTGCTTCTAGTTCCGACAATGCAGTAACAACCAACAAGTAATCTAGCTAACAATTCCAAAACTACTACCTTATAGACACAAGTGTAAGGGGATAAAGAATATGTACATAAAGATATATGAATGAGTGATGGTACAGAGCGGCATAGGCAAGATACAGTAGATGGTATTGAGTGCAGTATATACATATGAGATGAGTATGTAAACAAAGTGGCATAGTTAAAGTGGCTAGTGATACATGTATTACATAAAGATGCAGTAGATGATATAGAGTACAGTATATACGTATACATATGAGATGAATAATGTAGGGTATGTAAACATTATATTAGGTAGCATTGTTTAAAGTGGCTAGTGATATATTTTACATCATTTCCCATCAATTCCCATTATTAAAGTGGCTGGAGTTGAGTTAGTGTGTTGGCAGCAGCCACTCAATGTTAGTGGTGGCTGTTTAACAGTCTAATGGCCTTGAGATAGAAGATGTTTTTCAGTCTCTCGGTCCCTGCTTTGATGCACCTGTACTGACCTCGCCTTCTGGATGATAGCGGGGTGAACAGGCAGTGGCTCGGGTGGTTGTTGTCCTTGATGATCTTTATGGCCTTCCTGGGACATCGGGTGGTGTAGGTGTCCTGGAGGGCAGGTAGTTTGCCCCCAGTGATGCGTTGTGCAGACCTCACTACCCTCTGGAGAGCCTTACGGTTGTGGGCGGAGCAGTTGCCGTACCAGGCGGTGATACAGCCCGACAGGATGCTCTCGATTGTGCATCTGTAGAAGTTTGTGAGTGATTATGGTGACAAGCCAAATTTCTTCAGCCTCCTGAGGTTGAAGAGGCGACAATAAAATGAACAGGGCTGAGCTCGAAGTATGCAGGGCTGTATCGTGTAGGCCGTAGCATCAGTAATTAAAAATATACTCAAATCAAATTTTATTGATCACATACACAGATGTTAATGTGAGTGTAGAGAAATGCTCCTAGTTCCAACAGTGCAGCATTTCCTAACAAATAATATAACAATTCCCAACAACTACCTAATACACACCCATACAGTATGTCATCACTCTTGTGTTGATTGATTCATTCCAGTCAATAATTGTTTATTAAAAAGGCCTAGCTAGCCACCCGAAGTGTGAATATAAACACAATTTGATCACATTTTCTGAGAACACAAATAATTGGGTCTATTTTAGGCTATAAATAAATAGCTTAGGCTATAAAAACATGATGTTACGTTTCCCCTGGCCCAGATCGGTATAGGCTTCTTTAAGCTACCTGCAGCTGTGGTTCCTATCAGTAGGCTACAGTTGATCCGACTGAAGCACAGACTAACAGGGATAGGTTAACATTACTTAACGAAGACATGCTGTTGGCAACTCTGTACTTTTGTCTTGAAACTAAAATGCAATGAATGTAGCCTACAAATGAGAAAATAAACCCTTTAATTGTCTGAATATGCTTGTGAATTGTTGCATTATTCAACAGTGTATTATGGTTTGTTTACATTATTCAATAGTTTAATATGTTTCAAAATAAAAGTTTGTCATTGTTGAATAGTTCTGCTTACTGACTAGTGGCTACGATGATATTTACAGTCAATTTGAGCTGCAGACCAAGAATATTGTGTTGCCAGGCAAAATTTTGCCAAGCAAAAATAAAAGTTTGTCATTGTTGAATAGTTCTGCTTACTGGCTAGTGGCTACGATGATATTTACAGTCAATTTGAGCTGCAGACCAAGAATATTGTGTTGCCAGGCAAAATTTTGCCAAGCAAAAATAAAAGTTTGTCATTGTTGAATAGTTCTGCTTACTGACTAGTGGCTACGATGATATTTACAGTCAATTTGAGCTGCAGACCAAGAATATTGTGTTGCCAGGCAAAATTTTGCCAAGCAAAAATAAAAGTTTGTCATTGTTGAATAGTTCTGCTTACTGACTAGTGGCTACGATGATATTTACAGTCAATTTGAGCTGCAGACCAAGAATATTGTCTTACCAGGCAAAATGAAAGGCAATGACGTGATTTGAAAAGTAGAAATCTCTTTCGCCACTCTGCTCCTCAGACTCTCCTTCATTTCTCGTAGTGCCTTGAAACAGCAGCAGACAGGGGCAACTGTTAGATTAGAGGATGATTTAGGTGACCCAGACACAGGCCCAAAACAAGTTAAGCTACCCCAGTATCCCCTTGGCTGTTTTGGATTCCAAAAGCAGGGCCTTTCAAAACAAGTGGCTTGAAACCTTTGATTGGTTAGAATACTCAGTTGAGAGAAATGCAGCCTTCTTCTCCTGTAGACTCGATGGAAAACATCACAGCAGAAACAATAAGGATATATTGATCAGCACCGGGTACACAAATTGGAAGAGAGCTCTGGACTCATTCCGTGACCATGAAAAAATATGCTATTCACAAAGCTACAATGGAGTAGTCTAGAGCAGTATGTCCCAACTCCAGTCTTCAACTACCGCCAACAGTACACCTGTATTGAAACCCTGGACAAACACACATCATCGTGTCGAGTAATCATCAAGCCCTAAATTAGTTGAATGAGCTGTTTGTCCCAGGCTACAACACACGTGTGCTGTTGGGGGTACTTGAGGACTGGAGTTGAGAAACGCTGGTGTAGGGCATGGAGACGTTGTAGAGCAAAGATGCAAGTGTGTGTGAGATTCAGAAGAGGGGGGCGCTAGAGAGCGTGCTATGGAGTAGACGTGCTTTGCTAGAGCTCCGTTCCATTTTGAAACAAATTAGTATTTATCTTAACCTCTCACGACCTAAATCTTCAAACAAATATGACAAAGGGAAAAGGCACCAGAAAATGGAGCGCTAAACAAGATCATTTGAATGAGATAGACAATGAACCAATTTCAACGTCGCCAACACACGAGGAGTTAGCTGAAGAGGCTAGCTTCCAAGAATCCCCCACAGAGCCTACGCAAAGTGACATACTGGCTGCCATTAACTCACTAAGCAAGAAGGTGGACACAAGGTTGGCTGATATCTCAAAGAGTATTGAGACTTTGGCCGAAACTGTGAAGGCAACCCAGAGAAGGGTGCATGAGGTTGAGCAGATGACAGTCGATCACGAGGCCAGGCTACAGGACATAGAGAAACAGTGCGCAACGTTCAAAAATGGTGGCATGACAAGCTCCCGCACGGCGGGACGTTTTTCTTCTGAGTTTTGTATGACAGCAACAATTTGCTCTAAAATAAGAAATGCCACATAGTGACAGAGCACAGAGTAGACCACAGAGTAGACCAGGTGGAATAAAGATAGTCAGCTGGAACTGTAATGGCTTAGGGCATGTGGTGAAACGAGCTAAGGTTTTTTCTCATCTTAAATCACTGGGTGCTGACATAGTGTTTCTTCAAGAAACTCATATTAAACACTCCGCTCAGGCCAAGCTACGAGTCGGCTGGATCGGTCAGATATACCAGTCTAACTTTGATGCAAAAGCGAGAGGGGTAGCAATCCTGATAAGGAAAAACGTTCCGTTTGTTTACTCATCCTCGATTTCAGATCCTAATGGTCGGTATATTATTGTGGCTGGTACACTGAATTCGAAACCAGTAACCTTGGTCAATTTATATGGACCCAACTTCGATGATCCATTATTTTTTCAAAGGGTATTTAAGGACATACCAAATATCTCGGATACAAGTGTTATTGTTGGAGAGGACTAACTGTATGTTAGATCCTCTTTTAGATAAACAGCTATCAAGGTCACTTCAACAATCAAATGCCAGTGTCTGTCTAAATACATTGATGACAAACCTTAACATTGTCGATATTTGGAGACTGACGCACCTAACAGACAGGGATTACTCTTTCTTTTCATCAGTTCATAAATCATATTCCAGAATTGACTATTTTTTGTTGGACTCCAAACTAATTTCAGCAGCTGAGTCGGTTACCTATCACCCAATTCTAATTACGGACCACTCTCCTATGTCCATGGTGCTGAAACTCGACAATATGTCGACAGGTCGGCAACCGTGGCGCTTAGCCGCATACCTGCTGAAAGATGAAAGAAAGGCTTTTTGTCAGTATTTGAAGGAGCAGATTGCCTTTTTCCTCGGAACTAACGACATGGGGGATGTTGATGACTCCATCCTTTGGGAATCTCTAAAGGCTGTGATTAGAGGTTACATTATTTCTTATACATCAGAGAGGAAGAAACGCGCCAATACTAGGCTAAGAGAAATTGAAAGAGAGTTAGGGGAACAGGAGAACGTTTTTAGGACGAATTCCTCGTATACAGTCCTTGAGAAGATCACAAAGTTCAAATATGAATACAATACCATCCTTTCGAAACGGGTGGGCTCTTTACTTGCTAGAACGCAACAAAGTTATTTTGAACTGGGTGACAAACCACATAAATTATTAGCAAGACAGCTAAGGCATGTACAGGCATCTAGAGCTATTCACAAAATAAAAGACAAGAAGGGTAAAACAGTAACAGATCCGCAGGATATTAATAAATGCTTTGCTACTGATCCACAAACTATGGAACGCTTTCTCGCTGAATGTGAACTTCCTAAACTAGACAGGGGGGCAGATAACTTTGGAGGAAATTAACACAGCGATAGCACAATTTCCAAACAGCAAGGCCCCTGGCCCCAATGGATATGTAATAGAATTCTATAAGAAGTACTGCGCCAGTCTAGTTCCACTTATGTTGCGAATGTTTAAACAATCCAAAGAAAATGCCAAACTCCCGCAAACACTGTATGAGGCTACAATAGCACTGATCTTGAAAAAAGATAGAGATTCCATGGAGATGTCGTCTTATCGCCCCGTGTCGTTACTCCCCATAGAAAACAAGGTGTTGACAAAGATATTGGCAAACCGATTGAAAACATATATTTCTGACATCATACACCCTGACCAGACAGGTTTTATCCCGGGCCGACATATACACTACAATTTGAGACGTCTTTTCAACGTAATGTATCACGATCATAAGGTTGAGGCAGTGGTAATAGCTCTTGATGACCGAATTGAATGGAAATATATGATGTCGGTTCTGGAGCACTTCGGGTTCGGAAAGGAATTTATTAATTGGATAAGAATTATTTATGCACACCCAATGGCGTCCGTGGTAACCAATCAAGAAATGTCGCAGTCATTCCGCTTGTTCAAGGGGTGCCGACAGGGGTGCCCTATTTCGCCTGCTCTCTTCGCTGTAGCCATGGAACCCCTTGCTACTCGCATTTGGGCATCTGCCGATATAGCTTCTGTTAAAATAAAGGACACACAGCACAAAATGTCCCTATATGCAGACACTGTTCTTTTGTTTTTTGTCTATTAAGCCTAAAACTTCTATCCCACCCTTACTTAACTTGATAAACACATTTGGCTCCTTCTCTGGCTACAAGATAAACTGGCAAAAAAGTGAGTTGATGCCAATATCACGGCCTGTGGATATGCAGTTTCTGCAATCTACCCCGTTTAGAACAGTGATGGACAAGTTCACAAGCCTTGGCATTGTAGTGACAGGAGACCTTGATCAGCTATTGAAAGCGAATTGGGACATGAAAATATATCAGCTTAAACAAAATAAAGATTTTGGGAAAACTCTGCCTATCTCCTTGGTTGGTCGTATAAACGCTATTAAAATGGTTGTCCTACCCAGGTTTCTTTACCTCTTCCAATGTCTACCCAATTTCATACCACAAAGCTATTTTAAGAAACTGGATTCAATAGTAATTCCATTTTTATGGGATAACAAGGCAGCCAGAATTTCAAAGAAGCATTTATGCAAGTATAAAATAGAGCGGGGCTTTGGCCTTCCTCACTTTAAACTGTATTATTGGGCTGCTAATCTGAACATTGTGTCTTTCTGGAGGGAAAGCTTACCTGCGATGAGACAGAAGGATGTGCCTGCATGGCTTTTGATTGAGCAGGCCTCCTGTCAACGTTCCTCACTCCCTGCACTTGTTAATAGCCCATCATATCTAACCCAGTCATTTGTCATACGCTTAGGATCTGGAAACAGATTAGGTATTTTCTTAACATACCCACTGTATACATTGACAGCCAGATTTGCCTGAATCATGCGTAAGGACACATCCCACAGTATGGCATGAAGCCAAATAGTCCTACATTAGGTAGCTTGATCCTTGTCAAACCCCATTCAAAAGGGTCGGTCTCTAGACTGTATGATGTGCTACAGGCCCACATAGAGGTATCCACAGACACCATTAAAAGGACTTGGGAACAAGAACTTGGGTCAGAAATCTCAGATGAGGACTGGGTAGAAGCTTTCAGGAATATAAACCACAGTTCAGTGAATGCCAGACACAACCTTGTACAGTTTAAGGTGATACACAGGTTACATTACTCAAAAGTAAAACTGCATAAAATATTCCCGGACACCTCACCACTGTGTGAGATGTCCTAAGTTACATGTTTACTGGGCTCTCATTTTTGATTATTTATCTAGAGCCTTTGATAGAGTTCTAGCCCCAGGACCCATTGACCGCTCTGTTTGGTACAGTTGATGGGAATAACCACGAAGGGAAAGCTGTCCCTCTTTGTACTCTATTAGCCAAAAGGCTCATATTGCAATTTTGGAAACTGTACCTACCTTTGAAATGTGGTTACGGGATTTAGGGAATGTAATACATATGGAAAATATTCAATACAATACCTCCAATAGAAGTCCAATGTTTTACAAAATATGGCAGCCGATACTGGATAAATGGTCTAGTCCCGCTTCATAACTGGGTTGACGATCTGCTGCTACTCTGTGCTGTATTCCACTCAATATTTATTTTTGGCTTAACTACACTGCTTGTAATGACTATATGCTGTCTTCTTATACATGTACCACCTAACAGGATTTTGTTTTATTTTGTGTATGTGTGAGTTAAGTTTTGTTTTGTCCTCTAAATTGGTCATCCCATTCAACAGTGTATAATGAATGTCATTGTTAGTATTGCTGTCTTTTTTATTTGATTTTTTATTGTAAAATAATAAACATATTATAAAAAATAAAAACAATTTAAAAAAAAGAGATTAGCCTTCCGTGGCAACTACGATATGGAGTCAAACAAGGGAACTTTCATGAAGGTCCTTAAATCAAATCAAATCAAATGTATTTATATAGCCCTTCGTACATCAGCTGATATCTCAAAGTGCTGTACAGAAACCGTGTAGAAGCACGGTGGCTAGGAAAAACTCCCTAGAAAGGCCAAAACCTAGGAAGGAACCTAGAGAGGAACCAGGCTATGAGGGGTGGCCAGTCCTCTTCTTAAACAATTCGGTCCATATCTCCAGAATTTCAAGGCTACTTCTCACAGCACCAACCTGTCCCAAATCTCTCAAAATTAGACAATAATTGAGTACTGGCAGTGTCTGCTGTGGAAGATGTGAAAGTTAAATTTACCTGAATGTCTTGAATTGTATTTACACACACACGCACACACACACACACACACACACACACACACACACACACACACACAAACACACACACACACACATACACACACACACACACACACACACACACACACACACAGTATCAGTCAAAAGATTGGAAAAACTTACTCATTCAAGGGTTTCTCTAAATTTTAAAGACATCAACACGATGAAATAACACATATGGAATCATGTACTAAACAAAAAGTAGCCAACCTTTGCCTTGACAGCTTTGTACACTCTTGGCATTCTCTCAACCAACTTCATGAGGTAGTCACCTGGAATGCTTTTCAATTAACAGGTGTGCCTTGTTAAAACTTCTTACGGCTGAGATCCCGTTAACGGGATCGATATGACAACAGATATGACAATTCAAAACAACAGAAATCTCCAAATTAAAATTCCTCAAACATACAAGTATTAAAGATAAACTTGTTGTTAATCCCACCACAGTGTCCGATTTCAAAAAGGCTTTACGACGAAAGTACACCGTCTGATTATGTTAGTTCAGTACCAAGTCACAGAAAAACACAGCCATTTTTTCCAGCCAAAGAGAGGAGTCACAAAAAGCAGAAATATAGATAATATGAATCACTAAACTTTGATGACACAATACATGTATGTTTTGTTCGATAAAGTTCATATTTATATCCAAAAATCTCAGTTTACATTGGCGCGTTACGTTCAGTAATGTTTTGCTTCCAAAACATCCAGTGATTTTGCAGAGAGCCAAATCGATTTACAGAAATACTCATTATAAACATTGATAAAAGATACAAGAGTTAGACATGGAACTTTAGATAAACTTCTCCTTAATGCAACCGCTATGTCAGATTTCAAAAAGCTTTACCGAAAAAGCACACCATGCTATAATCTAAGTACAGCGCTCAGAGACCAAAACAAGCCATACAGATATCTCCCATGTTGTGGAGTCAACAGAAGTCAGAAATAGCATTATAAATATTCACTTACCTTTGATGATCTTAATCAGAATGCACTCCCAGGAATCTCAGTTCCACAATAAATGTTTGTTTTGTTCGATAAAGTCCATTATTTATGTCCAAATACCTCCTTTTTGTTCGCACCGTGAGTTCACAAATCCAAATTCACGATGAGTAGGCCAGACGAAAAGTAAAAAAATTCCATTACAGTTCGTAGAAACATGTCAAACGATGTATAGAATCAATCTTTAGGATGTTTTTAACATAAATATTCAATAATGTTTCAACCGGAGAATTCCTTTGTCTTTAGAAATGCAATGGAACGCAGCTACCTCTCACGGGAACGCAGCTGAATGAGCTCATGGCCTTCTGGCAGACCTCTAACTCAATCAGCTCTCATTCTCTCCTCCTTCAGAGTAGAAGCCTAAAACAAGGTTCTAAAGACTGTTGACATCTAGTGGAAGCCTTCGGAAGTGCAATCGGACCAAATTTACACTGTATCTTGGATAGGCAAAGAGTTTAAAAACTACAAACCTCAGATTTCCCACTTCCTGGTTGGATTGTTTCTCGGGTTTTTGCCTGCCATATGAGTTTTGTTATACTCACAGACATCATTCAAACAGTTTTAGAAACTTCAGAGTGTTTTCTATCCACATCTACTGATGATATGCATATCTTAGCTTCTGGGCCTGAGTAGCAGGCAGTTTACTCTGGGCACATTATTCATCCAAGCTTCTCAATTCTGCCCCCAAGCCATAAGAAGTTTAAAAGTTAATTTGTGGGATTTCTTTCCTTCAAGGTAGGGATGGTATACAGAAGATAGCCCTATCTGGTAAAAGACTAAGTCCATATTATGGCAAAGAAAGCTAAAATAAGCAAAGAGAAACGACAGTACATCATCACTTTAAGACACGAAGGTCACTCAATGTGGAACATTTCAAGAACTTTGTCAGTTTCTTCAAGTGCAGTCACAAAAACCATTAAGCGCTATGATGAAACTGGGTCTCATGAGGACCTTCACAGGAAAGACAGATTCAGAGTTACCTCTGCTGTAGAGGATAAGTTCCTTAGAGTTAACTGCACCTCAGATTGCAGCCCAAATAAATGCTTCACAGAGTTCAAGTAACAGAAAGATCTCAACATCAACTCTTCAGAGGAGACTGCATGAATCAGGAGGAGGTGTGATGGTGTGGGGGTGCTTCGGTGGTGTGATTTCTGTGATTTATTAAGTATTCAAGTCACATTTAACCAGCATGGGTAAAACAGCATTCTGCAGCGATAAGCCATCCCATCTGGTTTGTGCATAGTGGGACGATAATTTGTTTTTTCAACAGGAGAATGACCCAACACACCTCCAGGCGGTCTAATGGCTATTTGACCAAGAAGGAGAGTGATGGAGTGCTGCATCCGATGACCTGACCTCCACAATCACCCGACCTCAACCGCATTGAGATGGAGATGAGTTGGACCGCAGAGTGAAGGAAAAGCAGGCAACAAGTGCTCAGCATATGTGGGATTTCCTTCACGACTGAGCATTCCAGGTGATGCTGGTTGAGAGAATGCCACGTGCTCCAGCAGGTATATTTCACTGGTCATCCCCAAAGCCAACTCCTCTTTGAACGCCTTTCCTTCCAGTTCTCTGCTGAAATTTGACTGGAACGAATTGCAAAAATCAATTTCCGGAGACTTCTATCTCCCTCACTAACTTTAAGCATCAGCTGTCAGAGGAGCTTACTGATCATGGCACTTGTTCATAGCCCATCTGTAAATAGCCCAGCCAACTACCTCATCCCCATATTGTTTATTTATTTTTTGCTCCTTTGCACCCGAGTATGTCTACTTGCACATCATCATCTGCACATATATCACTCCAGTGTTAATGCTAAATTGTAATTGTCTTGCCATTATGGCCTATGTATTGCCTGACCTCCCTAATCTTACCACATTTGCACATACTGTATATAGATTTTTCTATTGTGTTATTGACTGTACGTTTGTTTATCCCATGTGTAACTTTGTGTTGTTTGTGTCGCACTGCTTTGCTTTATCTTAACCAGGTCGCAGATGTAAATGAGAACTACTTCTCAACTGGCCTACCTGGTTAAATTAAGTTGAAATACAAATACAAAGTTATAGGTGTTGGTAGGAGTTTAGAGTGATGAAAAAGAAGCTAGTTAAAGTCAGCTAACAGCTCTCATTGAGCAGCAAAGACAAATCTCCTCTTTCAGGGCATAAGCTATACACCTCCAACCAACGCTGAAATGTTTAGACTGATCCTATTTAAATTGTTTGTCAAAATATTTTTTATACTATGTATATATTTTTGTAACTATAACTATTTAAAATGTTTACAAATTAGCATGGGTTAAATGAGAACGACAGGAATACAGAGGTAGCAATTCAAAATGGTCCTGCTCCTTGGCCGATTAAGCTGCAATACCCACGTTAAACAGTCAGGCTATCAAATTCTTTATAACAGTAACTCACCAACAGTAACTCTTGTACCGTTCAAGCTAGAGACAGCACACCAAGTTTCACATGTTCAGTCTATGCTAACTTCAAATGATTTACAACTTTTATCAACTATCACTATATTAATTAGCACAATATAACTCACAAACAGTAGCTATTGAACCGTTTACGCTAGATACAGCAAACCAACTTTCACATCTTCACCCTATCCTAGCTTCACATCTACCTACTTTTCCAACTAAAACCAGTCACCACCATTACTACTGCAGACACTACTATAACGTTTATCAAAATAATACATACTTTAAAACTGCTTTGCTTTAAATAGTAAGGGAACACTTTTTAAACTTCTACCACTACCACCTTATTCTGTTAACGCAATGATCGATGCTTGGCAGCCGTTTGACAAATAATCTCACACTTTTGTCCATAATAATCTCATCATGAAGTAGGCTATACGTGCACTGTATCTGCGAGCTGTTGGCTATAGTGCCTATGTCAATACCAGAGTGGGCACATTTGCTATACCTACACAATCAAGCATCGGTCATCATGTCACCAGATTAAGGCCCTTGATATTTATTGAAAGGAGCATTAAGCTCATCATCATGCACTTTCACCATCCTGTGAATTTCATCATAATTTATATCATTTGTTGTCACGTCTACTCCTGCACCCCCTCTCTGCTGTTCGACGTCGCCGGTTTGCCAACCACTGTTCCTGGAGCGTCGGGAGCGTCGGTACCCTCATCGGTTCTCTCCCTCCCTCAGTGACCACTCTGTATCAGAGCCTAAACACATGGAGGTAGGGGTCACACGCCTCCGCGCGACTGAACGACGTAGACGGAAACAGCTGGGGCTCTGTCCCTATTGTGGTCAAGGAGGGCACCAGCTTCAGCAGTGTCCGATAGGTCCTAACTCTGGATCCACGAGTGCAGAGGGATGGTCACGTGATCTTCCACAGGTGTGAGTATCCCATTTTCTGCCAAACCCTTAGTGTCGATCACACTAGCTGGCTGTCCATCATGTACTGTTCTTACAGCACAGGTGGATTATGGTGCCGCAGGGAACTTCATTGACCAGACCCATGCCTCCTCTCTGAACATCACCTCATGCCTGCTCTCCGCTATGTTTCCGGTTCAAGCCCTGGATAAATTACCACTAGGATCCGGAACGATTACACACAACCACACCACTCACCCTTACCATGGAGTCCACTCATCAGGAAAACATTTGTTCATTATTAGTGCTCCAGCTCACAAGATCATCCTTAGCCTCCCATAGCTCCAATGCCATAACCCCACCATCTCATGGTCGTGGGTGAAAATCACGGACTGGGCACCCGAATGCCAGAGTACCTGCTTTCCATCTCAAGTCGTAGCCCCTGTGGTCTGGGACAAAGATGCAGACATTTGCCAGGCTCTGGACAGGGTGCCCGCACCCACTACATGCCCTTCTAAGCGCATCTACGTTTCCACGGGGATAAGGGATAGGTTGTTGATCTGGGCACACACATCCCTCACCACTGGACACTCAGGTTTCACTCGTGCTCAGTATGTGCCCAAACAAAATCCCCCTTGTACGCTCCAGCAGGGAAGCTCCTTCCCCTTCCTGTGACTCAGCGTCCCTGGTTTCATCTTTCCATTGGTAACATAGTCAATCTCCATCTGACAGTTTCACCACCATTCTGTCGGTTTATTCCTCTGTCTGGTCTCCCTACTGCTCTCCAGGTCGCTGAGCCACTGGTCCAGCAGAACTTCCAGCACTATGACCTTCCGGAGGACATCGTCTACGACAGTGGCCCTCAATTCATGTCACAGATATGGAAGGTCGCCTCACTTCCGGGTACCAGCCTCAGTCCAACGGGCAGGGGGAGAGGATGAACCAGGAGCTGGTGAGGTTCCTGAGGAGTCAATGCCAGGACTGGCAAGGGTAGTGGGCCCGATTGCTTCCCTGGGTGAAATATACGCAGAATTCATTATGTCACTCCTCCACCGGGCTTACTCCCTTCCAGTATGTCCTGGGTTATCAGCCAGTCCTGGCTCGGTGGACACTGAGCCAGACCCAAGCCCCTGCAGAGGAGGTTCGAATGCACTCCAGCCAGGAGAAGGCGAATCGCAAACCGCAGTGAGGCGCCCGTGTTCCATCCGGGTGATTGCGTCTGGCTCTCCACCAGGAATCTCCCACTCTGCCTGCCTTGTAAGAAGCTGAGCTCCCGTGCGGACATTCAAGGTTCTCCGGAGGGTCAACGAGGTTACGTGTAGACTACAACTCCCCACTGACCACCGTATCTAAACCTCCTTTCATGTCTCTCTCCTCAGGCCGTCCCCTGGCTGAGGCTGTCCCCCACGACACCCCTCAGAATCCCTTGGATGTCAGGGGAGGTCCCGCCTATGCTGTCAGATCCCTCCTGGACTCCCGATGTGGTGGTGGTCGGCTCCAGTAATTGGTGGACTTGGAGGCGTATGGTCCTGAGGTGTTGTGTTCCGGTGGACGACATTCTGGATCTTAACATCATCCTTGATTTCCACCTTCGCCATCCGGCCCGCTCTTAAACCTTGGGGCCGTCCCCCTGGCCGGTGCCATCCTGTGGCTGAAGCTGTGCGTCTGCTGTCACATCTACTCCTGCTCCTCCTCTCCGGTGTTTGACGTCACCAGTTTACTAACCACCGGTCCTGGCAACCATCCTTACACGCACAATTTCCTCATGTTGAGTTACACCTGAACTCCATTTCCTCAGTCATTACTTCCCCTATATCTTGTACTCACTTAGGTTTCTTTCCCAGGCAGTATTGATGTTTCATATCTGTACTCTACACTTGTTTCTTGTATGGTTTTGTTTAACCTTTCTGATCTCCCCATCCCGGATCCGGGATCGTGAATACAGACTCAAGCTCATTACCATAACGCAACGTTAACTATTCATGAAAATCGCAAATGAAATGAAATAAATATGCTAGCTCTCAAGCTTAGCCTTTTGTTAACAACACTGTCATCTCAGATTTTCAAAATATGCTTCTCAACCATTGCAAAACAAGCATTTGTGTAACAGTATTGAAGGCTAACGTAGCATTTAGCATTAGCATTCAGCTGGCAACATTTACACAAAAAAACAGAAAAGCATTCAAATAAAATAATTTACCTTTGAAGAACTTCAGAT
Organism: Oncorhynchus mykiss; assembly: GCF_013265735.2. Lineage (NCBI taxonomy): Eukaryota > Metazoa > Chordata > Actinopteri > Salmoniformes > Salmonidae > Oncorhynchus > Oncorhynchus mykiss. Next base: position 2,336,120 of record NC_048586.1, on the reverse strand, counting down.
GTTTTCAATGAGGAGACTCTCAGATAGCAAATGTTCAGTTTTTCCTGAAAGATTATTTGTTTAGGACAAATTGCTCCGTTTTCTGCGTCACGTTTAGCTATGAAAAAAACCCTGTATCCAGGATTGTGTAAATCTATCAGCAAGCTCATTAGCATAACACAACGTTAACTATTCATGAAAATCGCAAATGAAATGAAATAAATATGCCATCTCTCAAGCTTAGCCTTTTGTAAACAACACTGTCATCTCAGATTTTCAAAATATGCTTCTCAACCATAGGAAAACAATAATTTGTGTAAAAGTAGCTAGCTAGCGTTAGCATTTAGCGTTAGCATTTAGCGTTAGCATTAGCGTTAGCATCCAGCACGCAACATTAACAAAAACATAAAAGCCTTCAAATAAAATCATTTACCTTTGAAGAACTTCTGATGTTTTCAATGAGGATACTCTCAGTTAGATAGCAGATGCTCAGTTTTTCCAAAAAGATTATTTGTGTATTAGAAATAGCTCCGTTTTATACATCACATTTGGCTACCAAAAAAAATCTGAAAATTCAGTCCTCAAAACGCAAACTTTTTTCCAAATTAACTCCATAATATCGACTGAAAACACGGCAAACGTTGTTTAGAATCAATCATCAAGGTGTTTTTCACATATCTCTTCATTGATACATCGTTCTTGGACACATGGCTTCTCCCCTATATCAAATGGAAAAGTACTAGCAGCTGGCAATTGCGCACCGAATTCCACGCAGGACACCAGGCGGACACTTGGAAAATGTAGTCTCTTATGGTCAATCTTCCAATGATATGCCTACAAATACGTCACAATGCTGCTAAGACCTTGGGCGAACGACAGAAAGTGTAGGCTCATTCCTTGCGCAATCACAGCCATATAAGGAGACAATGGAAAACAGAGCTTCAGAAATTCTGCTAATTCCTGGTTGATGCATCATCTTGGTTTCGCCTGTAGAATGAGTTCTGGGGCACTTACAGACAAAATCTTTGCAGATTCTGAAACTTCAGAGTGTTTTCTTTCCAAAACTGTCAAGAATATGCATAGTCGAGCATCTTTTCGTGACAAAATATCGCGCTTAAAACGGGAACGTTTTTTATCCAAAAATGAAATAGCGCCCCTAGAGATCTAACAGGTTAATAATAAACTCACCACCTGCACTTCCTGACTCCCAGCATCTACATTACATCTGTAGCCTAATAAATTGCATGCTTTCCACTGATGTGGATACTGTAGACCATTCCATTCTTGTGGGTCGGCTAAGGAGTATTGGTATCTCAGAGGGGTCTTTGGCCTGGTTTTTGAACTGTCTCTCTCAAAGAGTACAGTGTATGAAGTCAGAACATCTGCTGTCTCAGCTACTGCCTGTCACCAAGGGAGTACCCCAAGGCTCGATCCTAGGCCCTACGATCTTCTCAAGTTACATCAACAACATAGCTCAAGCCGTTGCAAGCTCTCTCATCCATATTTAAATGTAGATGATTGTTTAATACTCGGCTGGATTTTGTGTTAAACAACAAATCTTACTTACTGTCCAACAAGCTTTATCTGGCCTTAACATTGCTCTGAACACCTCCAAAACAAAGGTCATGTGGTATGGTAAGTAGAATGCCCATCTCCCCACCGGTATGGTTATTACCTCTGAGGGTTTAGAGCTTAAGTACTTGGGAGTATGGCTAGACGGTACACTGTCCTATCAGCACATATCAAAGCTACAGGCTAAGGTTAAATCTAGCCTTGGTTTCCTCTTTTGCAATCACTCCTCTTTCACCTCAGCTGTCAAACTAACCCTGATTCAGATCACCATCCTAGCCATGCTAGATTACGAAAAAGTCATTTATAAACCAGCAGGTAAGGTGCTCTCGAGCGGCTAGAAGTTCTTTACCATTTGGCCATCAGATTTGCCACCAATGCTCCTTATAGGACACATCACTGCACTCTATACTCCTCTGAAAACTGGTAATCGCTGAATACATGTCGCAAGACCCACTGGTTGATGCTTATTTATGAAGCCCTCTTAGGCCTCACTCCCCCCAATCTGAGATACCTACTGCAGCTCTCATCCTCCACATACAACACCCATTCTGCCAGTCACATTCTGTTAAAGGTCCCCAAACCACACACATCCCTGGGTCGATCCTATTTTCAGTTTGCTGTAGCTAGCGGCTGGAACGATCTGCAAAAAACACTCAAACTGGACCGTTTTATCTCAATGTTTTCATTCAAAGACTCAATCATGGACACTCTTACTGACAGTTGTGGATGCTTTGAGTGATGTATTGTTGTCTCTACCGTCTTACCCTTTGTGCTGTTGTCTGTTCCCAGTAATGTTTGTACCATGTTTTGTGTTGCTACCATGTTGTTGTCATGTTGTGTTGCTACCATGATGTGTTTGTCTGTGTTTCTGCCATGCTATGTTGTTGTCATGGTGTCTCTCTTTTGTCCTATATTTGTATTTTATTTTTAATCCCAGGCCCCATCCCCGCAGGAGGCCTTCTGCCTTCTGGTAGGCCGCCATTGTAAATAAAGGTTAAGTAAAAATAAAAAGGTTAAATGAAAGTGTAAAAAACGTGAAAATCAGATTTTCTTCCTAGCTGATCTTTGTCTGCATCCGGCTCTGATCGTAGTGTAATAAAACAGGCAGGGACAATGAGCTCATCCATGGTGCTTGGCAAACCTTCTGTCAAAAATGGCAAAGTCGATATCCACGTTTATAAACACAGGGTCTTTATTTTTATTGTTGGGGGGTTGACGCGGCATATTTTTTATGACACTTGAGTTGTTGCTGGAAGGATATGTAGAAATGTAGAATTCTACTGTAGGGATTAAATTACATTTTTGTTGAAGAAGAAACAGAAAACGGTAGACAGAATTAGGATTACAGACCATACAGTCTAATTCAGAGTTAAAAAATGCAGCATGCCCTCATTGGAAATCTATATGTTCTATGTACCGAGCTGTGACACAAAACTGAAACCTAGCCACTCTCTTCTCTCCTAACAACAGAGGCTAGTTACACACGTTTTTAGCTAGCTAGCTAACATTATATCCTGACAACATTGATGCTCAATATTTATTTGTTCTCAGCCACATCTAAGCCATATTCAAAATTGAATTCAAGCCAAATAGCCTACACTATTGAAATGGTATCTGTTTTGGAAATGGTATCTGTTTTGTTAGTTTTGCGCTGTAATGTAAATTGCTAGGTAGCTAGCTTGAACAATTAAATTCAAGGCAGATTAACTTTCTAACAGGCATGAACTCAGATCGGCTACAAATGCAAATTTTGTTGAATCTAACCAACCTATCTATGGTACGTTAGCTAATCAAAACAATGCTCTAAAATGACTTAAAATAGCATAAATCCATGACAGTTTCATAAAATATAAGTAGAACGTTATAGCCATATCTATTCTTACCTTGACCATTGTTATTAGCTACTCTTTGGCCATATGTCCAATGTTATTTTTTCAGCTAGCTAGCAATTGCTGTGAAGTCACCGAAATTATAAAATAGAACGATTCAGGTAGCTATAGTATGTAACATAACTCAACACTTAACTACAACAAACTAATTGAAATTACAATAAATATAGGTTAACTTACAGGTTTTTCGCTGTCCAGTGGCAGCACAAGTGGGCATTTTATTTGCCAACTCATCATATGATCAGCATCTCGTCACCAACGCTAAAAAAGTATTTCTGGATCATGGAATTTCAGACAAATTCTAAATAAAAATCCCCCACATAATAGTAGAAAGTGTCAATAACCATTCATGATATATGAAAAATAATTGTCTAAATATTAACAATGATTCATATTTGTTCATATTTAAGTGACATTTGCATAGAATGTGGGTTTTAAAACATGTTCCAATGCAAATCACTGTACATGGAATATATCTTGGCTTAGAGCAAGAACTATTCTTGGGGGCACAGTAAAAGTATTGTACTCAGTATGTTCATACGATGTCGTTTCATGGGGCTCTGAATAATCCAGATAGTTCTGGGCCTTTGTGGTAGCAATTCTACATGAAGAGAGACTGAAGATTCTTTCAAACATGACTTTATTATAAGATTTGCAAAAATTGAGAATCAACTATCCACTCAACATATATATATTTTTTAAATTCACCTTTATTTAACCAGGTAGGCTAGTTGAGAACAAGTTCTCATTTGCAACTGCGACCTGGCCAAGATAAAGCAAAGCAGTGTGACACAGACAACAACACAGAGTTACACATGGAGTAAACAATAAAAAAGCCAATACCACAATAAACAAATAAATGACACAGTAGAAAAAAGAAAGTCTATATACAGTGTGTGCAAAAGGCATGAGGAGGTAGGCAATAAATAGGCCATAGGAGCAAATAGTTACAATTTAGCAGATTAACACTGGAGTGATAAATGAGCAGATGATGATGTGCAAGTAGAGATACTGGTGTGCAAAAGAGCAGAAAGGTATATAAAATAAAAACAGTACGGGGATGAGGTAGATAGATTGGGTATCAAGATATCAGGTATCAAGATAAGACCCAAGTGCAGACTGTGTGAAGTAACCATGTTTAATGTAACAGGGGCAGGCATACGACAGGTCAAGGCAGGTAGGGGTCGATAATCCAGAGTAGAAGCAAAGGTACAGCACGGCAGGCAAGCTCAGGGTCAGGGACAGGCAGAGTTCATTAATCCAGAGGGGCAAAGTTACAGGTCGGCAGGCAGGCTCAGGGTCTGGCAGAGTGGTCAGGCAGGTGGGCTAGGAGTCAGGACAGCCAAGGGTCAAAACCAGGAGGGCGAGAAAAGAGAAGCTGGAAAAAGCAGGAGCTGAGACACAAACCGCTTGTTGACTTGAACAAAGAACAGGAACTGTCACAGACAGACAGAAAGCACAGGTATAAATACCCAGGAGATAAGTGGGGGAGATGGGCGACACCTGGAGGGGGTGGAGACAAGCACAAGGACAGATGAAACAGATCATGGCGTGACACAACATTGCATAGTTGAAATGCTCAATGAACAGTGTTGTTTCTCAATTTGGGTCACACCCAAACGGACCTTAGCTATATGCCCAGTCCCACAAAGACAAGTTTGTATCAGGTTAGAAAAAACACTAGCACATAACAAGAGACACTTATTTAAACAGCAAAACATGGGATAGCATGACTAATTATGTAATTTCCACGACAAGTCTCAACTTAATTGAAAATGACACCAGCAGGTTCATTGAACAAGCATTACCACGATTAAAAAAAGAGGGAAGAGGAAAGACTTTCTTACACTTAGTACATTACAATTGTAAATGACCTCCGTTGTCATTGAGTTTCAACCCTTCACACAGTACAATTCATTCTCAGAAGGGAGAAAGGAATGTCTGAATTTAAACACCAGTACAAACTTTATCACTACACACAAAGCAATAGCTTCATTGAGACTGTCCATATTGCCACAGCGTCGCCATGACGGTAGGCCCTTAACTCTACCTTGGGAGCATTATTCACATAACCCCCGCCGTGAGCATGGCCTATGGACATGCTGCACCATTAACTCAACGTTTTTACCTTGGTTTTATGGATTATCTTTGTCTTCATCAGACATGTAATCAGACATAGGAAATAAATCAGGTAAATAGGGTTCTGAGGCGTCTCCTTCGTGGGTAAGTAATGTCATGGCAAGAATCGTCTCTACGTCTTGGCTGCACAATTTCATAACAGAAGTTATAATAAGCATTATTGTAAATAAGATCACTAAGACATAAATCAACCAATGACATATTTTAGCTTCCATAACGCCAACTAATTACTGAACCCATCCAAACGGATTCCAATCGTTGTCTGGTTGGTGTTATTTTGTGAGATCACCGCTAAGCTTTTCAAATGTTCCACGACAATTTTTTAATTTTACATTTATTTCACCTTTATTTAACCAGGTAAGCTAGTTGAGAACAAGTTCTCATTTGCAACTGCGACCTGGCCAAGATAAAGCATAGCAGTTCGACACATACAACAACACAGAGTTACACATGGAATGAACAAAACATACAGTCAATAATACAGTAGAAAAAAAGAAAACAAAGTCGATATACAGTGAGTGCAAAGAAGGTCAAATAAGGGAGTTGAGGCAATAAATAGGCCATGGTGGCGAAGTAATTACAATATGGCTATTAAACACTGGAATGGTAGATGTGCAAAATATGGATGTGCAAGTAGAGATAGTGGTGCAAAAGGAGCAAAATAAATAAATACAGTATGGGAATGAGGTAGATAGATGGGCTGTATACAGATGGGCTATGAGCAGGTGCAGTGATCTGTGACTGCTCTGACAGCTGGTTCTTAAAGCTAGTGAGGGAGATGGGAATCTCCAGCTTCAGTGATTTTTGCAGTTTGTTCCAGTCAGTGGCAGCAGAGAACTGGAAGGAAAGGCGACCAAAGGAGGAATTGGCTTTGGGTGATGACCAGTGAGATATATCTGCTGGAGCGTGTGCTACAGGTGGGTGCTGCCATGGTGACCAGTGAGCTGAGATAAGGTGGGGCTTTACCTAGCAGAGACATGTAGATGACCTGGAGCCAGTGGGTTTGGCGATGAGTATGAAGAGAGGGACAGCCAACGAGAGCGTACAGGTCGCAGTGGTGGGTAGTATATGGGGCTTTGGTGACAGAAATGGATGGCACTGTGATAGACTGCATCCAAATTGTTGAGTAGAGTGTTGGAGGCTATTTTGTAAATGACATCGCCCAAAGTCGAGGATCGGTAGGATGGTCAGTTTTAGGAAGGTATGTTTGGCAGCATGAGTGAAGGATGCTTTGTTGCGAAATAGGAAGCCGATTCTAGATTTAATTTTGGATTGGAGATGCTTAATGTGAGTCTGGAAGGAGAGTTTACAGTCTAACCAGACACCTATGTATTTGTAGTTGTCCACATATTCTAAGTCCGAACAGTCCAGAGTAGTGATACTATACTGGCGGGCAGGTGTGGGCAGCGGTAGGATGAAGAGCCTGCATTTAGTTTATTTGCATTTAAGAGCAGTTGGAGGCAGCAGATGGAGAGTTGTATGGCATTGAAGCTCATCTGGAGTTTAGTGAACTTCTTGACGCTACCCATCCCTGTAGCGGGATCATTTTCGTCAGCAACCGATGAATAGCATAGCGCAACAGTCAAATAATATTACAAACAAATATTAATATTCATGAAATCACAAGTGCAATATTGCGAAACACAGCTTAGCCTTTTGTTAATCACTCTGTCGTCTCAGATTTAGAAATTATGCTTTACAGCGAAAGCAATCCAAGCGTTTGTGTAAGTTTATCGATAGCCTAACATAGCATTATGTACACTTAGCATCAGGAAGCTTGGTCACGAAAATCAGAAAAGCAATCAAATTAACCGTTTACCTTTGATCTTCGGATGTTTTCACTCACGAGACTCCCAGTTACACAGCAAATGTTCCGTTTGTTCCATAAAGATTATTTTTATACCCAAAATACAGATGTTTGTTTGTCGCGTTATGTTCAGAAATCCACAGGAAAGAGCGGTCACCACAACGCAGACGTATATTCCAAATAATATGTATAATGTCCACAGAAACATGTCAAACGTTTTTTATAATCAATCTTCAGTTAGTTTTTAAAATATATATTCGATAATATATCAACCGAGTGTGTAGCTTTTTCCATAACAGCGGGAGGAACAATGGCGGCTTTACTCATTTGCGCACAAACTCACTCTGAGAGCCCCCACCTCTCCACTTACACAATGTGATCCTTCATGCTCATTTTTCAAAATAAAAGCCTGAAACTATTTCTAAAGACTGTTGACACCTTAGGGAAGCCACAGAAAAAGGAACCGGGTTGATATCCCTTTAAATGGAGGCTAGACATGCGTAGAAACAGAAAGGTTTCAAAATAAGAGGCACTTACTGATTGGATTTTCCTCAGGGTTTCGCCTGCAATATCAGTTATGTTATACTCACAGACAATATGTTGACAGTTTTGGAAACTTTAGAGTGTTTTCTATCCTAATCTGTCAATTATATTCATATTCTAGCATCTGGTCCTGAAAAATAGGCTGTTTACTTTGGGAACGTTATTTTTCCAAACATAAAAATAGTGCCCCCTAGTTTCAAGAGGTTAACCTCTTCGATATAGGGGGAGCTATTTTAATTTTTGGATAAAAAACTTTCCTGTTTTAAACAAGATATTTTGTCACGAAAAGATGCTCGACTATGCATATAATTGACAGCTTTGGAAAGAAAACACTCTGACGTTTCCAAAAATGCAAAGATATTGTCTGTGAGTGCCACAGAACTGATGTTACAGGCGAAACCCAGATAAAAATCCAATCAGGAAGTGCCGCATTTTTTGAAACCGCCTCATGCCAATGACTCCTTATATGGCTGTGAATGAGCTACGAATGAGCTTACATTTGCCACGTTTTCCCCAAGGTGTCTACAGCATTGTGACGTCTTTTTAGGCATTTCCCTTGAAGAATGGCTGTAAGGGACCATATATGGCATGTGGTCACATGGTGTCTCCCGCAGAAAACCTTGCGTAAAATACTGAGGTAGCCATTTTTCCAATCGCTTCTTATGAGAAACCAACTGCCTCGACGGATATATTATCGAATACATATGTAAAAAACACCTTGAGGATGGATCCTAAACAACGTTTGCTGTGTTTCTGTCAATATTATGGAGCAAATTTTGAAAAAAGTTTGGCGTTATAGTTTAAGTATTTTTCGGTGGATTTCTCAGCCAAGCAGGATGAACAAACGGGAGCTATTTCGCCTACAAAAATAATGTTTTTGGAAAAAAGGAACATTTGCTATCTAACTGAGAGTCTCCTGAGTGAAAGCATCTGAAGTTCTTCAAAGGTAAATGATTTAATTTGGTTGCTCTTCTTATTTTCGTGAAAATGTTGCCTGCTGCCAGCAGAGCCTAGCATAGCATTATGCCATGATAAACTTACACAAATGCTTGTCTAGCATTGGCTGTAATGCATATTTTGAAAATCTGAGATGACAGTGTTGTTAACAAAAGGCTAAGCTTGTGTTTGAATATATTTATTTCATTTCATTTGCGATTTTCATGAATAGGAAAAGTTGCGTAATGCTAATGCGTTTGAGGCTATGATTACGCTCCCGGATACGGGTCTGCTAGTCGCAAGAAGTTTTAACAGTTGAAGCATTGCAGGGAACACTGAATGAAGATGTTCCCCACTCCCAGGCCCTTTACATATGATGGGATTTGATTTGGATTGATTTGGTTGATTTGATTTGAATCAATCCAAATCAAATCCCTACACATGTAAAGGGCCGAAGGAGTGGGATGTTTTTTTGATTTATCTGTTGTTGTTTGTACAGTTTATGAGCCATAAATTAGCTGGTGGAATGGACATTAAATGTGCATGAATGGCATTATACCAGAGAAGAACTAGAAGTAATGTTCATGTCTGGAGTGGTTGACAGAAAGAAGGAGGAAAGCCTATCGGTTTTGCTGCCTTTTGATAACATTTCTATACGGTAATGGCTAGAAGGGATCCAACTTTTAAATGTGAATGTCAAAAGTTGAATTACATTTTAGCTAACCCTAACCCTTTTCCTAACCTTAACCTAATTCTCATAACCTGCTTTGATAATTATCCTGACCTGCTGCGTAAATTCTCCTAACCTGCTACGAAAAAGTAATATCTGATGTTAATTTTTCAAAATCTGGATCACTTTTAGCCATGATAATTTTCTACCGTTTCATGTAAAATGTGGGTATGTGAGATATGCGTGAGACTGTATGCACATAAGCGGCTTCAGTGTTATAATCGTAAAATGTTTGCACACGTGGCAAGTGTTTGCAGAAGAAACAAATTAGTTGTTTTTGAATGGTCTTAATAAGTACAGAGCTGTAATTTTAATGGGAATCAAGCTCCCGAGTTCCCGGAGTGCCCTGTTAGGGTGACAGAGGCTGTAGTAGCTAGGTTCAGGGTTATCCAGTAGGTCTCCTATGTGGAGGCAGTGCAAATAGTCGAAGGAGCAAGTGGATATAATATGACAGTGATGCCCCACAGCCTGCAGTGAATGTCGTTAATCAGAGATACTAACAGTGAAGAAGGTAGACTTTGTTGTGTTCATTGCATAAAGAGATAAAAAGCACTGGATAAACTAACAAAAAATTTAAGAAACTAGAAATCATTGTGAGCTCCTGAGAATGTGTAGGGATCTGAGAAGACATGGGATTCTGATTGAAGGAGTAAAGTTTTTGCTTTTGTTCACTCTTCCCCCTTCCCCTACTTCTGCATTAAAGTTGATCCGTTTTCACCCATCCCAGTATGTGGTGGCATGCACCTCTGACGTTGGTTGTGGACCACCAAAAAAACATAGAAGAAGAAGAAGTAACTTTAGGACATCATTGTCAGAGATTGGATTATTGTACCACTGTTGAATGTCCAAACAGAAATAGCTATAATGTGAAGGTAAAAAGTTGTTGCTTTGTTGTTCACTGGGCAGTGATGTTGTATCGCCGATATTAGCAAACCAGTTAGCTAGCAAATGAGTTATCTACTTAAGTTGCTAACTATCTAACTAAGCTAATGTTAGGTCACAGACAACTAACTACCAAGCTAGCCAAGTTATTTAGCTAGCTGGGCCCAATTTCCCAAAGGCATTCATCATTAGAACCTTGAAAAAGCTTGTTATTTGACCCCTACAGACAAAGAGCCATGTATATCTTATTTGTTTTCTTTGCGTACAACATCTGGAGTTATACAGCTTAAAATTACATGAATCAAACGTAACTATTCCTACTGGTATTGGTATTTTTTTGGTTTTTATGTTTTTAAACATTTTTATTGCAGCCTTTTGACATGTCTGTGACTATCATTAAATGTGAAGACTGTTAATTTATCAAATTAATTCTCACGTGATTAAATTAAACTAAACTAATCATGTAAACTTTAATTAACTAGGAAGTCACGGGAAAATGTTTAGAGTCTCTATTTCCCGAATTGACACTTGCAGATATTTTCAAATCTTATCAATTGGTCTTCTGTTAATGATTATTAATTGTTCCCTCATTAGTCTCATTCCAAAGGTCGTACAATTCTTGGTTATCTGCACGAACCCTAGTTTCCAAAATGAATCAGCAATGTACAAATTGGCTTAATTATTTATTCACTAACTAACTAAATAATCACAGAAATACATAACAAACAAAGATTAGATATCGGTTACTAACAATGATAGAAAAGTCCCTAGCGGTCTAAGCCAAAATGATGGCTTGGAAGACAAAAATAAAAGGGAAAGACTGAGAAACTGAGAAAGAGTGGGAAAGACTAAAATGGATTCTCTACACACAGTCTATAATTATATTCATTGATATGCTAATCCTTTGCACATAAATGGCAGCTCATTCGAGAATAATTGTCGGTATTCTCGTTCTAGACGTACGTAATTTCTAGCTGCAGACTAGTAATTATACATCTAAGATCTGTTCTTATTCTGTTGTGATTGATACTCTCAGAGTTTAACTTGTTATGGCTGCAATCCCTATAACAGGATAACATTCATCAACAACTGCTGAAATTGCATAGCACTACATTCAATGAATATTACAAAAAATATTTATATTCATGAAATCACAAGTGCAATATAGGAAAACACAGTTTAGCCTTTTGTTAATCCACCTGTCTTCTCAGATTTTGAAAATGTGCAATCCAAGCGTTTGTGTAAGTTTATCGATCGCTCAACAAAACATTAAGTACACTTAGCATCAAGTAGCTTGGTCACAAAGATCAGAAAAGCAATCAAATTAATAATTTACCTTTGATGATCTTTGGATGTTTTCACTCACGAGACTCCCAGTTACACAATAAATGTTCCTTTTGTTCCATAAAGATTATTTTATATCCAAAATACCTCCGTTTGTTTGGCGCGTTATGTTCAGAAATCCACACGAAAGAGCGGTCACGACAACGCAGACAAATTCCAAATAGTTTCCGTAATGTCCACAGAAACATGTCAAACATTTTGTATAATCAATCCTCAGGTTGTTTTTAAAATATATAATTGATAATATATGAACCGCAAATCTCTTTATCAGTAGGAGAGGGAAAAGCAATGGCTACCCAAACTCTGTTGCGCGAGCAAAACTCATGCGACCACTTGACACGATGTTATCATTTTGGATCATTTTTCAAAATAAAAGCCTGAAACAGCTTGAGGAAGCGATAGGAAAATGAATCTGGTTGATATCCCTTTAAATGGGGAGGCTATGGAACATGGAGTTTTCAAAATAGAAGCCACTTCCTGTTTTGATTTTCCTCATGGTTTCGCCTGCAATATCAGTTATGTTATACTCACAGACAATATGTTAATATATCAATATGACAATATGACTAGTTAATCTTCATATGAAAATCCATATTCTCATTTAGAAGGTTAATATCACATTACATATTTTCACAAATAGTTTCATGTTTAATCACATACGTTTCACAGTATTTAGATGTAAACCTGACAGCTGGGAAATGTACACTTTAAGAGATACCGTTATGTGTATTTCCTGTCCTTAATGAGCTCACCAAATGAAACACACTCATCATAACTGTCCCTTAACGCTCCTGCTGTGTTCTCTGAAAAATGTAGGTTGCCATAAGGTTCCATGACTTTGTCCACACATGGCATCTGAACACACAAAATAAATTTAGATGACTTTCATTACATTTTGGGTCTTTTATTTAACTTTTCTACACCTGTGGGGTTCCCAGTCAAAAAAAAACTGTCATTAGAAATTAATGGGTGAGACTACAATTAGTTATAAAATTGAGTTCAGGCACAAGGCCACTTCTCCTCCCAGACCCCCAAATGCATCTTGAACACACGCACACACACACACACACACACACACACACACACACACACACACACACACACACACACACACACACACACACACACACACACACACACACACACACACACACACACACACACACACACACACACACACACACCTCTTCTTGGCTTCTATGGCAACCCCCACAGGAACCTTTCCCTGAGAGAATCTTTCCCCCACGGGAACCACAGCTGTTGGCATTCTCACAAAAATCGCAACATTGTTTCAATAGAACTTTTTTTGCAGCTCTGGTATACAATGTTTTTTTGAGGCCTTCCTCACAATTCATTCTGTGGCAGCACAATGACCAAACAATATGTGAGGCTCTTGATCATATCACAGGTGAGGAGGAGAGAGTCCTTATTAAACTTTGACACAAAGTAGTCTGTGATAAATACCACAATATGTTTCATCTGAGTATTTGTTTGAGTCAAAATAATCCATACATTATCCTTTTTTTACTCAAAGAGGAGTTGTATGAGCTCAGGTCAATGAGACCTACAGGCCATAAATAGTAAGAAGAAGTTCAAAACATGTAATGTTCACAAGAACATAAGTTGATAAAAAGATCTAACACAACATATAATATACAGTTGATCTCGGAAGTTTACATACACCTTAGCCAAGCACATTTAAACTCAGTTTTTCACAATTTCTGACATTTAGTCCTAGTAAAAAAATCCCTGGCTTAGGTCAGTTAGGATCACCACTTTATTTAAAAAATGTGAAATGTCAGAATAATGGTAGAGAGAATGATATATTTCAGCTTTTATTTATTTAATCACATTCACTGTGGGTCAGAAGTTTACAGAAACTCAATTAGTATTTGGTAGCATTACCATTAAATTGTTTAACATGGGTCAAACGTTTTGCGTAGCCTTCCACAAGCTTCCCACAATAAATTGGGTGAATTTTGGCCCATTCCTGACAAAGCTGGTGTAACTGAATGCGTCTCCTTCCTGAGCGATATGACGGTTGCGTGGTCCCATGGTGTTTATATTTGCATACTATTGTTTGTACAGATGAACGTGGTACCTTCAGGCGTTTGGAGATCTCTCCCAAGGATGAACCAGACTTGTGGAGGTCTACAATTTTTTTTCTGAGGTCTTGGCTGATTTATTTTGATTTTCCCATGAGGTCAAGTAAAGGGGCACTGAGTTCAAAGGTTGACCTTGAAATACATCAACAGGTACACCTCAAATTGACTCAAATTATGTCAATTAGCCTATCAGAAGCTTCTAAAATCATTACATAATTTACAGGAATTTTCCAAGCTGTTTAAAAGCACAGTGAACTTAGTGTATGTAAACTTCAGACCCACAGTAATTGTGATACAGTGAATTATAAGTGAAATAATCTGTCTGTAAACAATTTGGCCATAGTGATTTCAATTTGGTCGTTTGTGGAGTAGTTGATAAACGTGTTTTATTGACTCCAACCTAAGTGTATTGAAACTTCCGACTTCAACTGTATCCATTATTATGGATTTATAATCAGCTATAATGGGGTGGTCATTTTGGACCAGGAACACAGAATTAATGAATATGAAACGAACACAACAGGAGGGTTAATTGTCCACGGACCATTCCCACATTCTTAAAAGTGGAAATATTGTTTCATTCTCCCATTTTGGGGATTTAGGAGTTTGGCCAAGTCTCTCTTTGTTCTGGTAGACTCTCTCAATACTGCATGGCAGTTTCTACCAGGTATTTATGACCTGTCATAATGTCATAAAATTGTGGAGAGAGAGGAGGGGGCTATGATCCTCCCCACAGGGCACGTCATGACACTTTATTTTTTTTAATGTGGCAAGGCAGTATATCTCCAACATCGACTTCTATTAATGGAAGAACAGTATATGTCATATTATATTCCATTCTTTGCAGATTTTCAGTCTATCCCGATTATGATGACTTTTTATTAGGTTAAAAAACATAATCCATGTCCACCTTAATGTGAATAATCTTAGATGGAATAAGTTAAAGCAATATTATTTGTTTTCTATGTGGATACATTGTTTATATTTAATGTATTATGAATACCAGGAACTGAAGTAATTAACAAAGATGCAAGTAATATAAAGTACAGTAAAAACTCTTTATTCCAAGTACAAAAGACAATACAATATGTTGTACACTATAATAAGTAGGCTATATGTAAGCAATAAAACACAAGGGGTTGTGGTATATGGCCAATACACCACTGCCACACCTGCTCCCACTCCCCCTCCCTGGCGCTCGAGGGCACTAGGCTGCCCATCATTACGCACACCTGTCACCATCATTACGCACATCAGCGCATCATTGGACTCACCTGGACTCCTTCACTTTGTTGATTGCCACCTCTATATCTGTATGTTCCTCAGTTTGTTTCCCGTGTCAGCATTAATGTAGTTTTGTTTCCCCTGTCCAGACGCTGTCCGTGTTCTGTTTCATGTCTTTTATTTATTAAATGTTCATTCCCTGTACTTGCTTCTTGTCTCCCAGCGTCTGTCCTTACAACTACGGCTGAGGGCTGTTTTTATGCACGACGCAACACAGAAGCCTGGATACTGCTATTAGCTGTGGTATATTGACAATATACCAAACTTAACAAGGTGCCTTATTGCTATTATAAACTGGTTTCCAATGTAATTAGAAGTGTAAAAATAAATGTTTTTTTTATACCTGTGGTATACGGTCTGATATACCATGGCTTTCAGCCAATCAGTATTCAAGGCTCAACCACCCTGTTTATAATATATTTTATTCTATACTAAAAGGCTGCATTGGAATAAAGACAACTAGGAAAATTCATGCCACCTGCTGTATATACTGTAGGGCAACAAGACCTGAGCATGTAGGCCAAGTATTTAAATCAAACTGGACTATGCATTGCAATATCACAAAGAGTCTGTCATATGGGTGAAAAGTGTATTTTATGTGCATCATTCCTGCCCCGTCACACTACTTTGTTTGTTTCTACGCTCCTCTACGTTTTTCCTTTTTAGCACTGATTCTGCAGATTATAGCTAGTTTGAAGAGTTTTACTTGCATTGCTCACAATATGTAGTTGTCTGAATTCACTTATGGTAAGTTGATCAAAGGGATCCTGATAAGGACAACATGTTATTGTTTTGATCTGGACTCATTGATTGCAGAAGTGGAAACACCTGTATATATTTTAGATTATTTGTAATGCCTGGCAGGTTGGTGTTCCTTTTATAATAGAACAGCCAGCGTGAGCCTCTCCCTGCCACCTCTTGCATCCTAGGATGAGTAGCTAGATGATCCACAGCCCTGGCAACCATCTTTTTGTAGTTTTCAACCCGACCATCTAGCCACTGACTCAGTGAGCCATCATTGCCGACCACATGCCGTTCACAAGGAGCAACACCAGACGCACTGGGAGCTCAACTGGATCCGTCAACTCCTTGGCATTAGTGAGGCTGTGCAAACTGTGTGTGTGTGGTGAAAACTTGGTTGGCGGAGGTACCAGCTGTGAGAGAAACACCAGCTATGAGAGACCTGATTACTGTAGCACTGGTGGTACACACCTAGTACTGAAGTACTGAAACCTTGTGTCATTTCTCAATGACAGCGAATGACCAATCACAGGGAAGAAATGAGTGCCCAGACTAACTTGTGCTCTACTTGCGAGAAGTAACCCAATGAGATGAGTTAGGACATAAGGATAAGCGTTTGCCAGTTGTTGTTCTGGCCACAGCATCTTTCACAGTAGTTCTCTCTCTTGGCTTGACCAGTGGAGAAAACTTGGTCTGGACCCCCTTCAGGATATAGCTT
Source organism: Oncorhynchus mykiss (assembly GCF_013265735.2). Taxonomy (NCBI): domain Eukaryota; kingdom Metazoa; phylum Chordata; class Actinopteri; order Salmoniformes; family Salmonidae; genus Oncorhynchus; species Oncorhynchus mykiss. Next base: position 2,319,451 of record NC_048586.1, on the reverse strand, counting down.
GCCACTTCTAAAGATCCCCTTTGGGCAACTGCTTCATGCAAGATGTACATAGTTGCAGGCTCCTCTGTTCCTAACTCTTGAACTCAAAGGTTGTAGTTTGATAGCTGGCTTTGGTAGTAGATGTTGGAGTGAATTAGGTTAGGAATGTACATCATGCCATGCAAATCTGCACAAAAACATGGCAGTCACCGTTGGCCCACTCTGTGTTGTTATGGAGCTGTGAATATGCTTTCTCAGCTTTCCTGTGGTGCAGCTCACTCTCTGCCAACACCTTCGTCCTCTCGTCTTCTGTGGCTACTGATGACAGTTATTGTAGAATCTATCATATTTAGAGAAAGTATCAGTCCTTGGTTTGCCAAATGTGATATTCTGCTGAGTGAAAATGTCCCGGTAGAACCAGAATTTTGCCGTCGCCATGGGGTTCTTCTCTTTGGCGTCTGTACATTTTGGAGCAGATTAAGATTGGGACTTAGGTACTCTGAGTCCACATCTCCCCTCATCCTGGAATAACAGTTTGACAGTCATGGAAAGGAAAACATATGTGGTTTGATGTCCTCTCTCACAGTGAGATGTATGCAGTGTGGCCTGCAAAACTGAAACAGTCATTTCTAAAAATAGGAGTTAACGTTATGATCTATAGACAAAATAATCAAAGAGCATATTGTGTTGGTAAAAAAACATGCAAGGGACAGGGAAAACCCTAGTTACCCATTACCTGTCATTCATCTATTTCTTGACCAATTGAATTATTGTGCGCTCGGATTGATTATCACATTGTATGAAAAATGAACATTAGTATTGCATTAGCCTACCTATTACTATGGTTTCCGTTCCATCCGCTAACGAAGACCTAGCCTCAGTATGCCTAACTTGCTCTCCCTCTTCTGCCTCTGACCCTTCACCTTCTCCTGACTCAATGCGACCTCCAAGTAGGCCTAACCTTTCCTGAATAACCTGTGCAAAAACCAATGTTATTTGGACACAAATTCATTTACGAGGTGGCCAGGGCCCCATTGTGAACATATTTCTGCCCAGTCTGGATGCGCTCAGGCCACTGAAATTAATGTAAGTAAATATGAATAGCAAGAAAATACAGGGGAACCAATGTAGACAGAAGAGCCACACCCAGCTGCCTTCTTCTCTTCACATTGCGCTGGATTGAAAACACTCACACAGGTTTGCAACATTCTATCATATCAGTCAGTGAGACTTCTGAACCCTCTGACTCTCGCTACTGTCTCACCCTATTATTATTATTATAATCCTGAAACGGATGCACTGGGATTTGGGAAGCAAGTTCAGGAAGTGAATGATTTAATAAATAAATTAAACACAATACAAAACAAGAAACACGAACAATGCACAGACATGAAACCAAAACAATAACACCTGAGGAAGGAACCAAAGGGAGTGACATAAATAGGTCAGGTAACCAAGGAGGTGATGGAGTCAAGGTGAGTGTCATTAAGCGCTGGTGTGTCTGATGATGGTGACACACACAATCAGCAGTCTGGTGACTTAGAGGCCAGAGAGGGAGTATATGTGACAAATTCCCCTGCTCATTCCTGGGCTGAGACGACATAGACGCACACACATTCTCCAGGTTTGCAACATTGTATCATTACTGCCTGACCAGGACCTCGGTCCCCATGTCTGTCAATCAACACATTACAACAAGAGCCTTGACAGTTTTGATGATGTTCTCATCAGGGCGCCATCCCACTTTTGACAGTCACAAAGACCCGGGCTCATGTAGTAGTCAGGCACTAATATCTCATTAAGCTACAACAATAAACTGATGCCTGTATAATTCTCTACACCCATCTTACTGAATGTATGAAGTAGGCCACATGTCCCTAAGTAGTATGATAAGAAGAAAGATGTGTTGAAGCAATGTATCATCTATACAGGTCTATTAACCCTTAACTAACAGTAATAATCAATCAAATGTATTGATAAAGCCCTTTTTATATCAGCCGAAGTCACAAAGTGCTGTACTGAAACCCAGCCTAAAACCCCAAACAGCAAGCAATGCAGGTGTAGAAGCACCATGGCTAGGAAAAACTCCCTAGAATGGCAGGAACCTAGGAAGAAACCTAGAGAGGAACCAGTCCCTGTTGCCTGTCCTCTTCTGGCTGTGGAGATGATAACAGTTCATGGCCAAGTTCAAACATTCATAGATGACCAGCAGGATCAAATATTAATAATCACAGTGGATGTAGAGGGTGCAGCAGGTCAGCACCTCAGGAGTAAAACAATGATGATAGACAATCTGCTTGGATATCCTTGTCTAGCTAACACTTAGAGTAATGGTCACACACTCCCTCTTTAGACCAGTGCAGCAGGATTGAAGCTTCAACGTTCTTTGAGTGTACAATAACGTGGCTATTCAGTCATTTAGGATCTTATTTAGATCTCACTTGCTCCAAACCGAAGATAAACTATGCTTGTTGCTTCTCGTATGGGACTGTGTAGAACTTGCGCTCCTCCTTCAACTTTCCACAATCCCTTCTGCACGTATCGGCACACATTCTTCCCTAATGCAGGAAACAGTGTAAAGTTACCTATAGCCATGAATCCTCAGTTTCTTCTGACTAGTCTAGCAACCACTTTTTTAATGTAAAGCCTATTGGCTGATATGTTTTGCTCTTGTTAAACAAGAACAACCTAACGTTGTTAGCTAGCTATGTTAGCTAACATGTTGATCCTCATACCACTTTTGTAATGTAAAGCCTATTAGCTGATATGTTTTGCTCTTGTTACACAAGAACAACCTAACGTTGCTAGCTAGCTACATTAGCTAACATGTTGTTTCTCATACAACTTTTTTAATGTAAAGCCTATTAGCTGATATGTTTTTTTCTTGTTACACAAGAACAACCTAACGTTGTTAGCTAGCTACGTTAGCTAACATGTTGTTCCTCATACCACTTTTGGACAAGCTCCCCATTTCTTCTTGTCCCTTACGATGATTTTAAGTTTGTTTGATGTTGATTTCATTTATTAAAACATTTCTGGTGGCATTGCTTTTGTTGAATAAAACTGGGTCAATGGAAACCTGCCTTCAGGCTGCAAATACAAAGCTCCCCATAACTTTATAAAGACCCTTCAAATCAAAACAGAGATGACTGTATTGAAATGTATATACAGTACATAGATTAGGTTACATAGACATTTTATATGTGGATGATATTGAAACAAAAGTTATATTTAGCTATTTGTATGCTACTGCTAATTCTTGCCTCAGTGGCCAGTTTACCCTGTTCGGGAAAAGGTTTCGCTCCTACAGACAATGAGTCACGCAGACGTGGCTTGCTATATTAAGGAGGCAGACAGGCATTGAGGCATTCAGTTACTGTTCGATTGAACATTAGAATGGGCAAAATGAGTGACCTAGGGGACTTTGATTGTCGGTGCCATGCGTGCCTGTTCCAGTATCTGAGAAACGTCAAGCCTCCTGGGCTTTTCAGATGGGTGGATGTACCTAATAAATGGGACACTTTTCATTAAGTATAATAACACCATAACACCATCCCAACCGTGAAGCACGGGGGTGGCAGCATCTTGTTGTGGGGGTGCTTTGCAGCAGGAGGGACTGGTGCACTTCACAAAATAGATGGCTTCATGAGGTAGGAAAATTATGTGGATATATTGAAGCAACATCTCAACACATCAGTCAGGAAGTTAAAACTTGTTCACAAATGGGTCTTCCAAATGGGCAATGACCCAAAGCATAATTCCAACGTTTTGGCAAAATGGTTTAAGGACCACAAAGTCAAGGTATTGGAGTGGCCATCACAAAGCCCTGACCTCAATCCTACAGAACATTTGTGGGCAGAACTGAAAAAGTGTGTGCGAGCAAGGAGGCCTACAATCCTGACTCAGTTACACCAGCTCTGTCAGGAGGAATGGGTCAAAATTCACCGAAATTATTGTTGGAAGCTTGTGGAAGGCCTCCCAAAATGTTTGACCCAAGTTAAACAATTTAAAGGCAATGCTACCAAATACTAATTGAGTGTATGTAAACTTCTGACCCACAGGGAATGTGATGAAATAAAAGCTGAAATATATCATTCTCTCTACCATTATTCTTACATTTCACATTCTTAAAATAAAGTCATGATCCTAACTGACCTAAGACAGGGAATGTTTACTAGGATTAAATGTCAGGAATTGTGAAAAACTGAGTTTAAATGTATTTGGCTAAGGTGTATTGAAACTTCCGATTTCATCTGTATGTCTCCTGATTTAAACCCAATCAATCTTGTTTGGCATCAACTGAAAACATTAATCCGTAACTCTGCCAAGCCAACAAGCAAAAATGAACTGGTGAAGGCCATCAAGAGGTTTTGGCTTGATAAAAAAACATGTTTTCAAAATGCCTCCAGCTGTCCATCACTACTGTAAATACAGCATCGCTCTCCGCCTCATGACCTCAACCGGCACCATTTAGTTTCTCTCAGTCGCCCACAAGCACTTTAAACATATGGATAATAAAGCATTTTAAGCATATTGAAGGTAGAAGCCGCCTCTTAATGAGTTCTGAGAACCGATCTGTTAACCAACGATTATTATTATTATTAACCCTGCATTATAATGATATAAAAGTGTCACGAATCCCGTTTCCTGAGTCTGTTTTTTTACCTATGTTCTGTCTTGGAGAGTTTTTCCGGCATCCTGGAACGCACCCTGTCTGGTTGCCGGGCAATGTAGCCAGTTGGGGTTTCTGATTACCCGCACCTGTATCCCATCAGCTATCTGCACACCTGGTCCTGATAATCATCTCTCCTCTTCATAAGCCCGGACCTGACATCCATTCCCTGCCGGATCGTTAGCCATGAACAGTATGTTGTGCCAGAGTATCAGCCTCAAGTTGGATAGAAGTTGTTTTGTTGTTTGTTACGTATTGCTTGCCTTGAACTTACCTCTGTTTGTTCTGTCTTCAGTTACTCACCGGGATAATTTACCCCATTCCCGCCTGGTCGTCAGAAGATTCCGCTTCCCCATTGGATCCACCTATTTACTCCCATCAACTCATCCCCGCTACACCACCTGGATATATCTACCCATTCACTTGTAAATAAATACTCACCTTTTTTCTACTCTCCTTATCCTGGTCTGCTTCTGGGTTCGACTTTGAAGAATCGTGACAGAACGATCCGGCCAAGAATGAACCCAGCGGACCTGGATTCCGTTTGCCATGCCATTACCCAGCAGGGGAAGACATTGGGACAACACAAGACGGCGCTACAGGAGATAGCGGTTGCAATCCAGAACTTATCTGCTAGCTTGACACAGATCCAGGATCAGCTCAGTTTGCTGGCGATTCATTCACCACCTGTTTCACCCATCTCACCTGCCGTGCCTGATGCGTTTTCCTTCCGTGAACCCAAGGTACCGACGCCTGATAAATATGAAGGGGATTTGGGAAGATGCCGTTCGTTTCTTATGCAATGTGGGTTAGTTTTTGATCTGCAGCCCCATTCTTACGCCACTGACAAGGCTAGGATAGCCTTTGTTATTGAACTGCTGCGTGGAAGAGCTCTGGAATGGGCTTCAGCCGTTTGGGAACGACAGGGGACCTGCATGTCTTCATACCAGGAATTCACGGGAGAGCTGAGAAGGCTTTTTGATCATCCAGTCCGAGGTAAGGACGCAGCTAAACGTTTGTTCACTCTTCGCCAAGGAGCTCGCAGTGTGGCAGACTTTATGATCGAGTTCAGGACATTGTCTGTGGAGAGTGGTTGGAATGAGGAGTCCCTACAAGCGGCTTTTTACCAGGGGTTGTCGGAGCAACTCAAGGACGAGCTGATATCCTATCCAGAGCCTAGTGATCTAGACAGCTTGGTCACTTTATCTATTCGGGTAGATAATAGAGTCCGAGAGAGAAGGAGGGATAAGCAGTGGGGCCCATCCAATCAATCAGCAACTCGGTTACCATTCGGTTCAGGAAGTGAACCAGAACGTATTGATCGTTATTCCCCACACGGGATTAGTGGAGGGGTCTTGCCACCAGATCCTGAACCAATGCAAGTGGGGCGACACGGGCTAACTAAGGAGGAGCGCCAACGTAGACGTGAGACCAACAGCTGTCTCTACTGTGGTAGCTCAGGACATTACATCTCCACATGTCCACAGCGCTCGTTAAACTGCCCGGCTCGCTAGTTTTGGGAGGAATTTTAGCGAGCCAGATTCAACCTCTCCAGAATCCTGTCAGACCCCGTTTTCCTGCGACCCTTATGAATAAGGATCAGAGCTTAGAGATGAACGCTTTTATTGATTCAGGTGCCGATGGCAGTTTTATTGATGCCGACTTGGTGGAACAGCTGGGGCTTTCTAAGGAGCAATTGCCGGAAGCCATTGAAGCAACCACTCTGAACGGCAGTAGTCTGGCACGGATCACTATGAGGACTGAACCGGTTAAGATGTTGTTGTCGGGGAATCATTCAGAGTTTATCTCCTTCTTCATTCTGTCCTCACCCCATGTTCCTCTGGTTCTTGGTTACCCCTGGCTGAAGGAACACAATCCCTCGTTTGATTGGGTGATGGGTAAGGTAACTAGTTGGAGCATTGATTGTCATGCTAACTGTCTTAGGACTGCCTGTTCTCCTGCCATTTCCAGTCAGGTCAGTGACTCTGTTCCTCCTGATTTGTCCCTGGTTCCAGAAACATATCACGAGTTGGGTGAAGTATTCAGTAAACAGAAGGCTCAGTCCCTTCCTCCCCACCGACCTTATGACTGTGCGATTAATCTGTTTCCTGGAGCCTCCTTTCCCAAGGGACGGTTATACAGTATCTCTCGACCTGAACGTGAGGCCTTGGAGACCTACATCAAGGAATCTCTAGCTGCAAGTCTCATTCGGCCCTCGTCATCACCTCTGGGAGCAGGATTTTTTTTTGTGAGCAAGAAGGATGGCTCTCTTCGACCGTGTATTGATTATCGGGGTTTGAATGATATTACGGTCAAGAACAAGTATCCCCTGCCCTTGATGAGCTCGGCTTTCGATTCTTTACAGGGTGCTACGGTTTTTACAAAGCTGGATTTACGTAATGCTTATCATTTGGTTCGGATCAAGGAGGGGGACGAGTGGTTGACTGGGTTCAATACTCCGATGGGACATTTCGAGTACCAGGTGATGCCGTTTGGACTGACCAACGCCCCTGCTGTGTTCCAAAGTATGGTGAATGACGTTCTGAGAGATATGATTGGTATTTTTGTGTTTGTTTACCTGGATGATATCCTCATCTTCTCGAAGGAGCTTTCTAGCCACATTCAGCATGTCAAGCAGGTCCTGCAGCGGTTATTGGAGAACCGTCTGTTCGTGAAGGCTGAGAAGTGTGATTTTCACGCCGACACGACGTCCTTCCTCGGTTACATCATCTCCAGGGGTGAGATCAAGATGGACCAAGGGAAGGTTCGGGCGGTTCAGGATTGGGTCCAGCCCGGTTCGAGATTGCAGCTCCAGAGATTCAGATCCTCAGTTTACCTCTGCTGTCTGGAAATCCTTCTGTTTGGCCATTGGAGCTACAGTCAGTCTCACATCTGGATTTCACCCCCAATCTAATGGTCAGGCGGAGAGAGCCAACCAGAAGATGGAGTCCACGCTGCGTTGTCTTGTCTCCTCTGATCCCACCTCTTGGTCATCTCAATTACCCTGGGTCGAGTATGCCCATAATACCCTTCCTTCATCTGCCACTGGGATGTCCCCCTTCCAATGCCTGTACGGATACCAACCTCCCTTGTTTCCTTCTCAGGAGAGGGATCTTTCGGTCCCTTCTGTCCAGGCCCACATTCGTCGTTGCCACAGGACCTGGCATCGGGCCAGGAAGGTCCTCCTTAGAGTTTCTGACCGGTATCAGATCCAAGCGAATCGTCGCCGTATTCCTGCTCCCGCTTATACCATCGGAGATAAGGTGTGGTTGGCTACACGGGATCTTCCTCTACGGACTGAGTCGAGGAAACTGTCACCAAAGTTCATTGGTCCGTTCGTGGTGGAGAGAATCATTAACCCTGCTGTGGTCCGACTCAAAATGCCGGCAACGCTTCGAGTACACCCCACCTTTCATGTCTCCTGCCTCAAGCCGGTTCATCTCAGTCCTCTGTTACCCCCTCCTCCTCGTCCTCCTCCTCCTCGGATGATCGGAGGTGGTCCTGTCTACACGGTGCGCCGCATCATGGACTCCAGACGGCGGGGTCGAGGGTTCCAGTATTTAGTGGATTGGGAAGGATATGGTCCTGAGGAGAGGAGTTGGATTCCTCGGCGTCAGATCCTTGACGATGACCTGCTTTGTGACTTTTACCGCCTCCACCCTGGCGCTCCGGGTAGTCCGCCCGGTGGCGTTCGTCGGAGGGGGGGTACTGTCACGAATCTCGTTTCCCGAGTCAGGTAAAAAAACAATGTTCTGTCTTGGAGAGTTTTTCCGGCATCCTGGAACGCACCCTGTCTGGTTGCCGGGCAATGTAGCCAGTTGGGGTTTCTGATTACCCGCACCTGTATCCCATCAGCTATCTGCACACCTGGTCCTGATCATCATCTCTCCTCTTCATAAGCCCGGACCTGACATCCATTCCCTGCCGGATCGTTAGCCATGAACAGTATGTTGTGCCAGAGTATCAGCCTCAAGTTGGATAGAAGTTGTTTTGTTGTTTGTTACGTATTGCTTGCCTTGAACTTACCTCTGTTTGTTCTGTCTTCAGTTACTCACCGGGATAATTTACCCCATTCCCGCCTGGTCGTCAGAAGATTCCGCTTCCCCATTGGATCCACCTATTTACTCCCATCAACTCATCACCGCTACCCGCTACACCACCTGGATATATCTACCCATTCACTTGTAAATAAATACTCACCTTTTTTCTACTCTCCTTGTCCTGGTCTGCTTCTGGGTTCGACTTTGAAGAATCGTGACAAAAAGCCCCTTAGGTATTCTCAGACCAGATTTGCCCAAACGAAAAATGCCCCTTAGATATTCATTTAGAATCCGCCAATCCTGGAAACGTTGTTTGCAGAATTCCCAGCCCGCTACGCTTGTGAAAAACAAAATGCCTCCAGCTGTCCATCACTACTGGAAATAAAAACACTGAATATTTAAGGGTCTTATAATTATAATGCAGGGTTAATAATAATACAATTGAATAATTGTTGGTTAACAGATTGGCTCTCGGAACTCATTGAGAGGTGGCTTCTATCTTTAATATAATCATTAGTCAGAAGGTTAAACCCATAGGTTTAGGAATGCAGTAGGTTATAATAAACTGAAAATTGCGTGTCAATTCATAAACTATGTGCCATGGAATCGGTACATCACAAATCTCTTTCTGTAACGAGTGTTGTGAGAGTCGGGAAGCAAGTACAGGGAGTGAGTGTTTTAATAAATAAACAAAACAATAAACACGAAACACAAACAAAGCACTGACATGAAACAGAGGCGACGAGTATGAAGCGAGGGCCAGCCAATGAGAGCGTACAGGTCGCAGTGGTGGGTAGTATATGGGGCTTTGGTGACAAAACGGATGGCACTGTGATAGACTGCATCCAATTTGTTGTAGGGTATTGGAGGCTATTTTGTAAATGACATCGCTGAAGTCGAGGATTGGTAGGATGGTCAGTTTTACAAGGGTATGTTTGGCAGCATGAGTGAAGGATGCTTTGTTGCGAAATAGGAAGCCAAATTCTATATTTAACTTTGGATTGGAGATGTTTGATGTGGGTCTTCTTCCTGGGAAGGAGAGGACCAAAATGCAGCATGGTTAAAAAGTTCATGGTTCTTTAATAAGAGAAACTAAACATGAACAGAATACAAAACAATAAATGTGGCAAAACCGAAACAGTCCTAACTGGTGCAGAAAACACAAAGACAGGAAACAACCACCCACAAATCCCAACACAAAACAGGCTACCTAAATATGGTTCCCAATCAGTGACAATGACTAACACCTGCCTCTGATTGAGAACCATATCAGGCCAAACATAGAAATAGACAAACTAGACACACAACATAGAATGCCCACCCAGCTCACATCCTGACCAACACTAAAACAAGGAAAACACACAAGAACTATGGTCAGAACGTGACACTCTAGGAACCTATTACACAAATATTATGTTACTTTAGCTCTAGTAACCCATTATACAGTTGTGTCACATTACAAATTCCTCCTCTACACTAGTGTTCTATTCATACAGGGGTTTAAATATTCACTCTAGTGTTCTGTTTAACAACATATTCGGGAATAGTACTTTCTCCTTTCATATCTCCACATACATAATAACGTTATACCATCAAACTCCACTGATGAGTCATGTTATCCTCATGTAATTTAAAGTCATGTTACCCTCAGAGGCATGTTATCCTTGTTCCTGATGAGACATGTTATTATGTTATATAATGTCATCATGTTATCCTCGTTACTAACGAGACATGTTACGTGCTTGATTTCTGAGGCATATTATCCTCTACTTATAGATCCAATGGGCGGTGGTGGACAGAACCTTAACGTTACAGATTGAAAAGCTCACAGAACTAGTTGTGGCTTTTATTCACCACTTTCACACTTGAGCTAGTCCCCTGACAGCTCTCATTCACTCAGTAATTTATAGCTACATTTCAATCTCTTATTATCCAAATTTCAATCAGCTTATTATCCATATTTCAAACTCTTGTTATCCTAATACCAACATTTCAGCCCTCTTATCCCAAAATAATGGGGTGGTCCCGTTAGATCCCTTACATACTGACAAGTTATATTTGCATGATTTAGCTTGTTCTTCATTTATAATTAATGTTTGCTTCATTCATGTGACGACCAATACTGGGTCATGCATGTGACAGACCAATACCTCATGAGGCTTCTTCTCTCTAAGCTGAGACCTTCAAACTGAGAAATCCTTTCTCTAAACAAGGTTATAGGCATACTGCCAAATTGCAGATTCTTATAGTGACGATTCATTCAATCAGTCACTTGCATGAACACAGAAATTGTTTAATAGAAAAGCACAATCATAAACATTTCCAACTCAAAACCATGTTATTGTGGAATATTTGTTTCTGGTGGGCTTGAAGGGCATTCTGAGGGTGCATTATTTCCCTTTAAACAACAGGTCATCCCGAATGATGATTGGTTAAAACCGCATTCCATCAGGTGTCTATTCCACAAGTTACCACCGGCTAAATCTATGACGTTAAAATGACTATTTACACTGTTCCATCTGATTGCACAATCCACTCTCATCAACCCAGACAGGCAATTTATAAACTTGATCTCCACTATAAAAAGCATCTAGACATTTTCTCATATTTCTTTTAGACTTACATAGTTTTCAACAGCGGAGATTTGTATACACCTTGCTGTCTGTCTCCGACATTTACAACATTGTTTCAATATTCAAATTTGATCTCCAGCTGTCCCATAGTAATGAATGTATCGGCAGTCGGGATGAAACAGACAGGTCTTTTCTCAGCCATTCTAAATCATGAATGAGCACCATTTTTATGGATATGTACAAAGAACTATCAATAGAAAGCAGGTCAAATGAAGTGCAGGTAGTTTTCAGTCTCTCCAGATTCAGTTTGAAATGATTGTATTAGTTGTGTTGTTGGCTAGCACTCGAACAACAGTGTCCTGACGAGAGAGTACATTTTCTATGCCAGGTCGAATCGCGCTTCATTAGCTCATTGTTATGGATGTGTCCTAATAAATGTCTATAGAAAACAACTTAAACAACTGCAAATACAGCTACTTTGTTGTCATTCTGTCCGCACTGTTTGACATAATTGTAAGTTAGTCGTAGTTGGCTAGCTAGCAAGCAAAGGATAAGAACGTTGCCAGCCACTATGGCAGTGAAACATTTTGAACCAACTACTGGATACAAAACAAAAAGACTGAACGACCTGGTCGAGTCTTTGTCAACCAAACCAATAGAACGAACGACCATCCGGCTTGGGTATTAAACCCTAGATTTTTTTCGGGACTGTATCTTGTGGAAGGATGAAATAGTATGAATAAATTCATCAAAATAAAGTTTTTAATGAAAATATGTCAATCATTATTTGAATATGTTAGAGACTTTGTCTCGGGCCTAACAACACTTCGATACATCCTCCAAACACCGGCTTCTCTTTATAACTTAAAAAACGCAAGGTACTGTATATCTACACAGTAGAATTCAATAGTTCATTCTTACATGTTCTCTGTTTGAGCTGCCTTTGAAAGCAAAAGCTGAAAATATTATTGGCATTGTTGAATTTGAATTTCATAATGGCAAGCTAGGACTGATGGTTTGGTAACCTAAACAAGTCTTCTTGTTTTGGTTACCACTGCAACTATTGTAGCTATTTAGGAAACTTGCTAGCTACTTCAGTTGATTTTGAACACAGAGAGCAGAATGTTCATTTCTCTACCATAAGCCGCCTCCAACGTAATTTTAGAGAATTTGGCAGTACGTCCAACATGCCTCACCACCACATACTGCGTGTAAAGCTTTGTGTGGGCGAGGGGTTTGCTGATGCCAATGTTGTGAATAGAGTGCCCCATGGCGGTGGGGTTATGGTAGGGGCAGGCATAAGCTACAGACAATGAACAAAATGTAATTTTATTGATGGCCGTTTGAATGCACAGAGATACCGTGATGAGTTCCTGAGGCCCTTTGTCGTCCCATTCATCCGCCGCCATCACCTAGTCTTTCAGCATGATATTGCTGATATGCTCTGGATTGACGTGTACAACAGCATGTTCCAGTACTGCTAATATCCATCAACTTCGCACAGCCTTTGAAGAGGAGTTGGACAACATTCCACACGCTACAACCAACAACCTAATTAGCTCTATGAGCTCTATTACTCAAATGGTGTTCATAACATATACTGACAGGTTTTCTGATCCATGACCTTTTTTTTAAGGTACACAAAAGTATGTGAACACCTGTTTGTTGAAAATCTCATTCAAAAATAATGGCCATTAATATGGAGTTGGTCCCCCCTTTGCTGCTATAACAGTCTCCACTCTTCTGAGAAGGCTTTCCACCAGATGTTGGAACATTGCTGCGGGGACTTACTTCCATTCAGCCACAAGAGCATTAGTGAGGTTGGGCACTGATTTCGGGCGATTAAGCCTGGCTTGCAGGTGCCGTTCCAATTCATCCCAAAGGTGTTTGATGGAGTTGAGGTCAGGGCTCTGTGCAAGCCAGTCAAGTTCTTCCACACCGATCTCGAAAAACCATTCTGTATGGACCTTGCTTTGTGCTCAGGGGCATTGTCATGCTGAAATAGGAAAGGGCCTTCCCCAAACTGTTGCCACAAAGTTGGAAGCACAGAATTGTCTAGAATTTCATTGTATTTTGTCACGTTAAGATTTCCCTTCACTGGAACTAAGGGGCCTAGCCCAAACCATGAAAAACAGCCACCGACCATTATTCCTTGCCACCAAACTTTACAGTTGGCACTATGTATTCTGGCAGGCAGTGTTCTCCTGGCATCCGCCAAACCCAGTTTTGTCCGTTGGACTGCCAGATAAGAAGCGTTATTCATCACTCTAGAGAACACTTTTCCACTTCTCAAGAGTCCAATGGTGCCGAGCGTTATACAACTCCAACCTAAGCTTGGCATTACGCAGTGTGATCTTAGGCTTGTGTTTGGCTGCACGGCAGGGCATGGAAACCTATTTTCATTTAACTCCCAACAAACTGTTTTTGTGCTGACGTTGCTTCCAGAGGCAGTTTGGAACTCGGTAGTGAGTGTTGCAACCGAGGACAGACGATTTTTACGTGGTTCAGCACTCAGTGGTCCCGTGCTGTGAGCTTGTCTGGCCTACCACTTCGGGGCTGAGACGTTGTTTCTCCTAGACATTTCTACTTCACAATAACAGCACTTACAGTTGACCGGGGCAGCTCTAGCAGGGCAAAAATTGGACAAACTGACTTGTTGGACATTTGGCATCCTATGACGGTGCCACGTTGAAAGTCACAGAGCTCTTCAGTAAGGCCTTTCTACTGCCAATGCTTGTCTATGGAGATTGGATGGCTGTGTGCTCAATTTTATAAACCTATCAGCAACAAGTGTTTCTGAAATAGCCAAATCCACTCATTTGAAGGGGTGTCCACATACTTTTGGTGATGGAGTGCATCAGTGACCAACAGATGCATATCTATATTCCCAGTCATGTGAAATCCATAGATTAGGGCCTAATACATGTATTTCAATTGACTGATGTCCTTATATGAACTGTAACTCAGTTGCATTTATATTTTTGTTCCATTTAGCTTGCTAACAAACACACCAACCTAAACCTTTTGGGCAATTCCACGATAACTTTGACTCAAATTTGAACAAAATGTGGAAAAAGTCAAGAGTTCTGAATACTTTCCGAATGCACAGTGTATCCTACAAGCAAGGCTGTACCTCTTCTCTACTGACTTTCAGACTTTCGGTCACCTTAAATCATAGGACAGGATCGTTGTAGGGCTGAAATTAAATAAATTAAATCAATGATTCAATTATTGGATGAATGAAAAATAAACACATGGAACATTATGTGCTGATACATTTAAATGTGCTTCATTTCAGCCATTACAATCAGCCATCTTCCCTCCACCAGAATACAGAACAGCACAGAGACGAATAGCCACACTTGCCAAATGTGGTAGAAAATATAGCCTAGCAAGTGTGGGTGCCTATAAATTATATGATCTATTAACCATCTATAAAACATATTGCACAGCCCGAATAACAGATCTAATAGAAACCTCGACAACCGCAGCGTCTCTTCTCAATATGCAGATTTCCACAACTATCTCCCGGCCTGCAGCACGGGCAGGAAGCTGTGTCTAAATGCACAAAATTAAAGATCTGTGTTTCTTCCACCGTTATAATCAAGTGCTTTTTAATATGCAAACGAATTCCAGAAAGAAGGTTTCCGATTAAATTTGGTGAAAATAAATAAAATATGAATAAAAAGGGAAAGGGGGAGTGGCACTCAAATCGATGGTGTGAAGTGTAAACAGGCCTAGCTGTGGCCATGAAGGTGACGGGAGGGGTGTGAAATAAAACGGTCAGAAATATAGCAATATTTATCTTGTTCCATAAGAAGATCCCTGTGCCGGCATCTGACTTAGCATGAAGCTGTTTCTGTGTGTGTTTTTAGCGAGTCTCAGGTCTGAAGACATAAGTGGCAAAATGAAGACGGGGAGAATTGAGAAGAATTAAACAGTTATTGAGCTGCTATTTTTTTTTCTTATCCTCCTTTCTTTCATCCTTCTTTCGGTCTAATAATATGAGAGCAATGGTCTTGCTCTGTGATGTGTCAGCTGTTGGCCACCAATTTCAGTCTGACTACCATCTACCTAACCCATACCACTCCCTAAACCATAATTCCTGGTCCGTACCCATACACATTCTCCCTCACCTGTGTCCCCCCCTTTCGCCCCTATCAATACACACATGCTGTAATTGTCACACGTCTCCCAGCCTGGTCTCATTACAATGGAGTTTATGCCTTAATCCGCACAAGAAGGATTGTCAAGGTGTCTTAGCGGTTATCTTCAATGCCTTCTCTCTCCCCCGTAATCCCTCAACAAATGTCCCTGCCTCTTCTCCGTGCTTTCTTCCACCTCACAATCTGTACATAGTCCCCATACAGATGACACACCGACAGACAGCCATGGTATTCTGTTGCCTGGCTCTTTTCACCCCATCCACACAGGAACACAGGTGGAGATGTATGTCAGAGTGTATATGAGGCGCTGGGCAGGGAAACACAGTAAGGGGATAGAAGGAGAGAATGGGAAAGACAGGACTTACACTTGTCTTCCCAAACTAAAGAATGTGGACCAATAGGCGACCATTTATCTAAAGTATTGTGTTTTAAATTATTATATTGCATACCCTCATAATTCATGCATTTATTTCGTAATCATTTCTGATACCTTGTACAGACAAAAATACTAATTATATTGTTCTATCATTTATAGATAATTGAGGGAGGGGTAAAATATACAAAACAGGCCCAAAACAAAAAGGGCAGGAAGATGGGGAGTTAGCTTTTCAACTTAGCATTTTTATTGACTCTGGGAAAACAAAATAAAGCGCTCTCTGAGAGTGAGAGAGCGTGCACTCGGCGACAGCCATTCAGGCCTTTGGAGCCCCCATTGTAGCACTTTGAAATGAATGAAAGGACACCCCACTGGTGGAAATCCACTGGAACAGCCCTGCGACAGGCACACAACTGTTCCCCTATGCATGAAATGAGGAGAGGGAGATAAAAGAGAGAGAGAGAGATGGACTTCTGAGGTACAGCCCAAAAGACAAAGGCGAACAAAAGTGCTGACCGCGAGGGGATGACACGGCGGAGGGAGCAGGGATAAAGAAGGGAAAGAGTTTGGTGGACAATGGCACCTCACAACCGAGTGACATGGTAAAAGAATTGAAAAATCTACACAAGAAGTAGTGGCTAAACCGGAGGGGGTGGACAAAAAATCTCCCCCTTCACTCTCTCTCAGAAGTGGATAATGGCTCAAAAATGACAATGGGCCTCTGTGTTCTTGGATAACACACCATTTTAATTTCTCGATAGTTAGAGGAAAATAATATTTCTAACATTAACAAAGGAGTGTGTGTGTCGCCCATTCTAATGGATGCCCAGGCTTCATTTACAGTTGAAGCATGCCCACCTCATCAGACACACACAGCATCACATCATTTACATTCAGGCTGGCACCCAAACTGAGAGGAATTTGATTGACATGCCTTATTAAATCTGCCCAAATTATATTAAACCCCCCAACACACACACGCACAGACAAACACATTCAAACAGACACACACATGCATGTAGGCACACACTCAGACACATACATGCATGCTGGAACACACATGTATGCACACACACAGACACACGCACACACTAATTTGCATGCTCTTACGAATCAATCCTGAGGAACATTGGAAAAATGTAAAAGGCTCACAAATAAATTCCAAGAAGATACAGGCACATATCAAGTTATTTTCCCTGCGACACCACACACACTATTCTTCTTAGTTTAATATGAAACGCTTTCTTTGGAAACGCAAATACACTGCAAACATGATGGTGGAATGACTATCACCGACAACGATGAGGCAGCCTATAGGGAGGAGGTCAGAGACCTGGCAGTGTGGGGCCAAGACAACAACCTCTTCATCAATGCCAGCAAGACAAAGGAGCTGATCGTGGACTCCACATCGGTGAGGCTCTAGAGGAGCAGATCGAGGGCTTCAAGTTCCTCGGTGTCCAAATCAATAAGGAATTAACATGGTCCATGCATACAACACGGTTGTGAAGAGTTCCTCTTCCCTCCCAGTAACCAAATGGTTACTGGGACGACCCGCATTGGCCCTTTTTTGCACAAACTCTCCTGCACTGACTCTATGCACACACACTGGACTCTACCCACACACTCACACATACTTACACAGATACCCCAACACACACACACACACACTGGACTCTACCCACACACTCACACATACTTACACTGACACCCCAACACACACACACACACACACACACTGGACTCTACCCACACACTCACACATACTTACACTGACACCCCAACACACACACACACACACAATGGACTCTACCCACATTCTCACACATACTTACACTGACACCCCAACACACACACACTGGACTCTACCCACACACTCACATATACTTACACTGACACCCCAACACACACACACACACACACACACACACACACACACACACACACACACACACACACACACACACACACACACACACACACACACACACACACACACACACACACACACACACACACACACACCACACACACACGCTGGACTCTACCCACATACTCACAAATACTTACACTGACACCCCAACAAACACACACACACACACTGGACTCTACCCACACACTCACACTTACACTGACACCCCAACACACACACACACACACGCACACACTGGACTCTACCCACATACTCACACATACTTACACTGACACCCCAACACACACACACACACACACACACACACACACACACACACACACACACACACACACACACACGCTGGACTCTACCCACATACTCACACATACTTACACTGACACCCCAACACACACACACACTGGACTCTACCCACACACTCACACATACTTACACTGACACCCCAACACACACACACACTGGACTCTACCCACACACTCACACATACTTACACTGACACCCCAACACACACACACACTGGACTCTACCCACATGCTCACACATACTTACACTGACACCCCAACAAACACACACACGCTGGACTCTACCCACATACTCACACATATTTACACTGACACCCCAACACACACACACACTCGACTCTACCCACATACTCACACATACTTACACTGACACCCCAACAAACACACACACACACACACACACACACACTGGACTCTACCCACACACTCACACATACTTACACTGACACCCCAACACACGTACACACACACACACACACACACACACACACACACACACACACACACACACGTGCACACGTGCATACTGACGCCACCCAAATACAACACCTGTTGTCTAGTCTCTTTACCCCTACCTACACTATAAATACAAAAGTATGTGGACACCCCTTCAAATTAGTGGATTTGGCAATTTCAGGCACACCTGTTGCTGACAGGTGTATAAAATCGAGCACACAGCCATGCAATCTCCATACACAAACATTGGCAGTAGAATGCCATTACTGAAGAGCTTAGTGACTTTCAACGTGGCACTGTCATAGGATGCCCCCTTTCCAACAAGCCACTTCGTCAAATTTCTGCGCTACTAGTGCTGCCCCGGTCAACTGTAAGTGCTGTTATTGTGAAGTGGAAATGTTTAGGAGCAACAACGGCTCAGCCGCGAAGTGGTAGGTCACAATAGCTCACAGAATGGGACAGCCGAGTGCTGAACCACGTAGTGCAAAAAAATCATCTGTTCTCAGTTGCAACACTCACTACCAAGTTCCAAACTGCCTCTGGAAGCAATGTCACCACAATAACTGTTTGTCGAGTTTCATGAAATGGGTTTCTATGGCCGAGCAGCAGCACACGAGCCTAAGACAACCAGGTGGGGTGTAAAGCTTGCTGCCATTGGACTCTGGAGCAGTGGAATCGCGTTCTCTTAATAAATGATCAATCAAGCTTCACCATCTGGCAGTCCAACGCAATAATCTGGGTTTGGAGGATTCCAGGAGAACACTACCTGCCCCAATGCATAATGCCAACTGTAAAGTTTGTTGGAGGAGGAATAATAGTCTGGGGTTGTTTTTAGCTAGGCCCCTTAGTTCCAGTGAAGGGAAATCTTAATGTTACAGCATACGATAAAATTCTAGACGATCCTGTGCTTCCAACTTTGTGGCAACAGTTTGGGGAAGGCCCTTTCTGTTTCAGCATGACAATGCCTTCGAGCACAAAGCGAGGTCCATACAGAAATGGTTTGTCGAGATCGGTGTGGAAGAACTTGACTGGCCTGCACAGAGCCTTGACCTCCACCCCAACGAAAACCTTTGGGATGAATTGGAACGCTGACTGCAAGCCAGGCCTAAACGCCCAACATAAGTGCCGAACTCACTAATGCTCTTGTGGCTGAATGGAAGAATGGTGGAAAGCCTTCCCAGAAGAGTGGAGGCTGTTATAGCAGCAATATTACAACATCTGGTGGAAAGCCTTCCCAGAAGATTGGAGGCTGTTATAGCAGCAATGTCCCAACATCTAGTGGAAAGCCTTCCCAGAAGAGTGGAGGCTGTTATAGCAGAAATGTTCCAACATCTAGTGGAAAGCCTTCCCAGAAGAGTAGAGGCTGTTATAGCAGCAATGTTCCAACATCTAGTGGAAAGCCTTCCCAGAAGAGTGGAGGCTGTTATAGCAGCAATGTTCCAACATCTAGTGGAAAGCCTTCCCAGAAGAGTAGAGGCTGTTATAGCAGCAACGTTCCAACATCTAGTGGAAAGCCTTCCCAGAAGAGTGGAGTCTGTTATAGCAGCAATGTTCCAACATCTAGTAGAAAGCCTTCCCAGAAGAGTGGAGGCTGTTATAGCAGCAATGTTCCAACATCTATTGGAAAGCCTTCCCAGAAGAGTGGAGGCTGTTATAGCAGCAATGTTCCAACATCTAGTGGAAAGCCTTCCCAGAAGAGTAGAGGCTGCTATAGCAGCAATGTTCCAACATCTAGTGGAAAGCCTTCCCAGAAGAGTAGAGGCTGTTATAGCAGCAACGTTCCAACATCTAGTGGAAAGCCTTCCCAGAAGAGTGGAGTCTGTTATAGCAGCAATGTTCCAACATCTAGTAGAAAGCCTTCCCAGAAGAGTGGAGGCTGTTATAGCAGCAATGTTCCAACATCTATTGGAAAGCCTTCCCAGAAGAGTGTAGGCTGTTATAGCAGCAATGTTCCAACATCTAGTAGAAAGCCTTCCCAGAAGAGTGTAGGCTGTTATAGCAGCAATGTTCCAACATCTAGTGGAAAGCCTTCCCATAAGAGTAGAGGCTGTTATAGCAGCAATGTTCCAACATCTAGTAGAAAGCCTTCCCAGAAGAGTGGAGGCTGTTATAGCAGACATTTTCAATGAACAGGTGTCCACATACCTTCGGTCCGTGTTATTCACTGTGTATTTATTCATCTTGTCACTAGTCTACACCTGTTTTTTACAAAGCATGTGACAAATAAAATGTCCTTTAATTTGATTTGAATTTATAGACACATTATTAACAGTATCAGGTCACGGAGACAGACCTTATTGCGTGAAACTTAGCCAACACTGTGACACTCAACAGGTGAACAACATCTCCCAATCTAGCCCGAGGCTTGTACCAGGACCCCTCACTTCGTACCTAGAGACCCTTTCTCTCTACCCACCACCCCCTTCTGATTATTGGATCAATGCTGTGATTGATTAGTGGGAAAGAAGAGGTAGGAAATACAAACACAGGTCAAATGTCAATAATGTCCCCCACACGTCACAAAAGGTGACAGACATAACATTTTCAAGTTAATAGCCTCCAGCCAGACACCATTAATCGATCCCCAAAGACATAAAGACCCAAGGCCTAGGTCTATTCTGCAAGCCAGTCAGCTTAAGCCCTCCTTTTTGGACAGCTAAGGTGACAAGAACCATTATGGAATCTGCTTGAGGGATCACCTTCGTAAAACCGCATCGTAGTCAGGCAATAACAAACGTATAGGGGGCCTATATGGCTTGCAGTATCCCCTAGCCACACAGGATCAAAGCACGGGAAGAGGAGGAGTTTGGTGTAAGGTTGGTTCTCGTATGAGTTTGTTGTTGTCCGAGTGGCCCTCTACTTGACCCCGGTTGACCTGCTACTCTCCAGCCAACCAAATCAGGAATGGATTGGTTATCACTGACAGATACAGTATTCATGGAAGAATTCTGAACTGACTTAATTTCTGAATCTAATGGAGTTGATTAATGCTCTGTGACAAGTGGGAAAATACCCTACTGTAGTTAGGCTAACATCAGTCACTCATCAAATAATCATGAATGCATTGTTTCTACTACCCACAATATTGAAATATGTCGTATGGTACTCAACAATATCATCAGTTGAGTTCTGTCCAATCCATCTATTCAACAGTTAACAAAGAATAAAGAAGAGGACGAGGAGAAGGAGGACAGATGGAGCCTGCATCTGGGACAGTAAAACCTTTGGCCTTAGGTAGCAGGGCCTGACGTGGTGAGAGAGTCATTTATTTCATGCTAATATATTTTGGTCTGTTTCCACAGGTTGACAGCGGGGGATGTGAGCTGGTCAATACCTCAGGTTGTGTTCTCTCTCCCTGTCTCTGTTTCTCACAGTCAGGAGAGGGGAAGTGTGTGGGTACAGTAGAAACTTACTGGATTGTGCTCTCTGGTCATTGTGTGATGCTATTCTTCCAGCACTATTTGTATGGAACCTTCAGTATAAATTATTTGTAGTTATTTTTACAAATCAATAGGCTACATGAAGTCAAATATCGACATAATATCATCCCGAAATAATATTGCGAACTGTTTAGATGTTTCCCCTCTTCACTACTAAAAATACAGTAATTAAAAGATGTTCTTAGCACATACTGTAACGGTTTTAAAAAATCACATTTTTGAGGAGATACTCAAACTCATCTTATCCAACTACAAAAAGACTAAAAGTGACAGTACAATTTATAATATGTATATCGCATTTTACTGTAGACATAGCTAATATTTTATTCATCTTAAACCCTGGTAAGTCCCATTGGGATGCCAGTCTTCTTTTTATTTAGTCTCTATAGTATACGTCAACAGACACTAATCAGTGTGATCATTGTGGTGTTAACGCCGTCTTCCATCAACATTAGTGTGCTAACCAGAGGGAGGAGGCTTAGTTGACTCCTGTACCCCATTCTCAATCTCGCACTGGGTCTCTGTGGGGAGAAGAGGAGGAGGAGTAGGGTTCTCTCTCACTCTCTGAGGAAAACAGAGAGTGAGAGAGAACAGCTAATAAATTCAATTAATAATAGAAATTCTGCACCATATAACTTGTACATGTTTTGTTGTTCCATTAATATCGCTTCACTCTGTTACTGTTGCTTTTACAATTTGTTATGGCAAGGTGAGTTCTTATAACTTCCAATAGAGCTTCTTGTGAGAGAGAGAGAGAGAGAGAAGTCAGGGAAACCAATGTACTTTTTTTTACTGGGCTCCACTCATATAGAACACACACATACCTGCAAATATTTGGATCTAAAAAAAAATGCTCCACAATGAACTTTAAACTGGCCATGAATGAACCAAAAGACAAAGCAAGGATGGCTATGCCATTAAATATCTATTAAATTAGACATACCAATAAGGATCTTAGACATACCAATAAGGATCTCAAATCAATGATACATAGAACAAATTGCAGTATATGGCAGTGAAGTGTGGGTACCGCTGACATAGCAAGAATTTGACAAATGGGACAAACACTCTATTAAAACCCTGCATGCAGAATACCATAAGAGCATCCTCAGAGTACAGAGAAAACCCCCAAACAACGCATGCAGAGCAGAATTAGGCCAATTCCTTTGTCTGATGATTATCCCCAAAGAGCCCCCAAATTTGATAATAACTTTAAAACAAGTGACTCTCACTCCTACCATTACAAAGAGGTGACCATAGAGAAGGGTCCCCTCAGCCAGCTGGTCCTTAGGCTAAGTTCACAAGCCACTACCAACCCAACAAAGCCTCAAGACAGCACTCTGGCCCAACTAAAGAAAATCTGGCGCAACTAAATTATCACAAAGCAAAACATTAAAATATATCACCTACTGGAAAGATACCACAGAAAATCAAAGAAAACTAGACAGTGGCGGACTAATAGAAAACTGAGAAAAACACTGTCTATTTACAGACTCAGTGAGCACACCCTGGCCATAGAAACCGTCTGGCACAGGCAGATCTGGCTACCCAGAGAGGAAAGGTTGTGCTCACTCTGCCCTCAGAGAGAGGTGGAGACAGAGGTGGATTTTAAACTAAACTGCGAGATCAATACAGATGGGCAATTGTCTTCACATTTTTTTTTTACCAAATACATTTTTTTTTAACAAAAACATAAAAGGAGAAAATCCTATAACTATTGGGAGAAAACCCCCTTTTTGGCATATTAGCAGCAAAATATGTAGCTTCCTGTCACACCCACAGTGATAGCCAGTGGAATGACCAACCAGAGCAATTACAATACTACTTGTGTCTTCCTCACTATTTATTTTTTGGTCCTCATTAATTTCTTACTGAGTATTATTATTTGTCCTATTATTATCCTATCTGCCTCATCATTGATATAATATGTGTCTATATGTTTGCTGTGGTAAACATACAGTACATGTAAAATGTAAATACACATGCCTTGTCATAGAAAGCCTTTATTTTCTATGGTAGAGTAGGTCAGGGCGTGACTGGGGGGGGGGGGGGGGGGGGATTGTCTAGTTTATATTTTCTATGTGGGGTTCTAGGTTGTTTTTTCTATGTTGGGGTTTTGGTGTGATTCCTAATTAATCGTTGTCTCTGATTGGGGATCATACTTAGTTGCATTTTTCCACCTGTGGGTTATGGGATATTGTTTATGTTAAGTTGCCTGTTAGCACTGCATTGTTAGTCACAGTTCATTTATTATTTATTGTTTTGGTGTTTTCTAAGTTTTACTTTCTTTAATAAAAATGATGGACCTCTATGTACCTTGGTCCGACCATAATTACGAACATCGTGACATGCCTTCAGAAAATATTCAGTGCCTTCAGAAATTATTCACACCCCTAAAAATTGGTTCACAATCCAATTAAAATTGATTAAATGTAGAATTTTTTGTTGTTTGCCAAAACACAATACACCATAATGTCATGAATTCTATTTTATTTTCCTGTCAAACCGCCAATTGGCTACCTATCCCTTACGGGATGTATTGATACATAAACAAACATTACAATAATTCACTATGTAAATTAAATGATAGTTTTTCTTCTTTCTTCTTCCTTTTCTTCTACATTGCACATTCCATAAAGAGTAAGAAAAACTAAATAAATAAACAAAAAGTAAGGTAAAACTTCATACATAAGAGTAAATTACATCCCTACAGCAGTAAAATAATATACATTCATATATACAGTACATACACACTGTATATATACACAGTACACATACACTACAGTTCAAAAGTTTGGGGTAACTTAGAAATGTCCTCGTTTTTGAAAAAAAAAGCACATTTTGGTCCATTAAAATAACATCAAATTGATCAGAAATACACGGTATTTTAGCTGGAGATGGCAGATGTTTTATGAAATATCTACATAGGCGTACAGAGGCCCAATTATGTTAGCACAGTTGAAAACTGTTGTTCTGATTAAAGAAGCAATAAAACTGGCCTTCTTTAGACTAGTTGAGTATCTGAAGCATCAGCATTTGTGGGTTCAATTACAGGCTCAAAAATGGCCAGAAACAAAGACCTTTCTTCTGAAATGTGTCAGTCTTTACTTGTTCTGAGAAATGACAGCTATTCCATGCGAGATATTGCAAGGAAAATGAAGATCTCATTCAATGCTGTGTACCTCTCCCTTCACAGAACAGCGCAAACTGTCTCTAACCAGAATAGAAAAAGGAGTGGAAGGCCCCGGTGTACAACTGAGCAAGAGGCCAAGTACATTAGAGTGTCTAGTTTGAGAAACAGACACCTCACAAGTCCTCAACCGGCAGCTTCATTAAATAGTACCCACAAAACACCAGTCTCAACGTCAACAGTGAAGAGGTGACTCCGGGATGCTGGGCTTCTAGGCAGAGTTCCTCTGTCCAATGTCCGTGGTCTTTTGAACCATCTTAATCTTTTATTTTTATTGGCCAGTCTGAGTTATAGCTTTTTCTTTGCAATTCTGCCTAGAAGGCCAGCATCCTGAAGTCGCCTCTTCACTGTTGACATTGAGACTGGTGTTTTGTGGGTATTATTTAATGACAATACCTGAAAATTATTGTCTGTCAATAATCAATAACCAATTTTACAGAGTTTGAATAATAAAATAAAATAATAATTGGCAAATGTTGCACACTCCATGTCTGGAAAGATCTTAGAGACTGACCCTGAAAGACTCACAAGCCTAATCACTGCCAAAGGTACTTCTACAGAGTATTGACTCAGGGGTTTGAATACTTATGTAAATTAAATATTTTATTTTCAATACATTTGCAAAAAAATCTAAAATCATCTTTTCACTTTGCCATTATGGAGTATTGTGTGTTGGATCAATTTTGAAGTCAGGCTGTAACACAACAAAATGTCTATGAATAATTTTTTGAAGGCACTGTATGTACACTTTCAATGCTAAAAAGCTGGATGAAATGGCCTTGATTTAGTTTTTCAAAGATATCGGTGATTCACAATATAAATCTCAATTTCTTTAATGTTTTTTCTAAATAGGCTTTGTTGTACAATTACAAGGTAAAATATACTGCATTTCAAAGAGTCTGCAATAATCAAATGATTTCAGGGCTTGTGAAATTATACCTCAGCTAAATATAAGCCTTCCACAACCATTAGACTCACTAATGATTTTACGGTGTGTGTTTATTCATTAACAACTGGTTTCCTGCTTCAAGTGTAAATGCTAGCGCTTGCTAACCTGATATAGAATAACTTATAGTAATAGTTCTGCTTGATTTTAATATACTTGAAATAGCCAAATCGATTCATTTGAAGGGGTGTTCACATACTTTACATATAGTGTATCTAACAAAACACAACAATACACACAAATCTGAAAGTAAAAAAAATGGAGTTAAGACATAAATTTTAGGACGAGCAATGTCGGAATCTGGAGTATAATTGTACATATAAACTCAGCAAAAATAGAAAGGTCCCTTTTTCAGGACCCTGTCTTTCAAAGATAATTCATAAAAAATCAAAATAATAACTTCAAAGATCTTCATTGTAAAGGGTTTAAACACTGTTCCCCAAGCTTGTTCAATGAACCATAAACAATTAATGAACACGCAACTGTGGAACGGTCGTTAAGACACTAACAGCTTACAGAAGGTAGGCAATTGAGGTCACAGCTATGAAAACTTAGGACACTAAAGAGGCCTTTCTACTGACTCTGAAAAACACAAAA
Source organism: Oncorhynchus mykiss (assembly GCF_013265735.2). NCBI lineage: Eukaryota > Metazoa > Chordata > Actinopteri > Salmoniformes > Salmonidae > Oncorhynchus > Oncorhynchus mykiss. Next base: position 2,292,784 of record NC_048586.1, on the reverse strand, counting down.
AGAAAGATGCCCAGGATCCCTGCTCATCTGCGTGAATGTGCCTTAGGCATGCTGCAAGGAGGCATGAGGACTGCAGATGTGGCCAGGGCAATAAATTGCAATGTCTGTACTGTGAGACGCCTAAGACAGTGCTACAGGGAGACAGGATGGACAGCTGATCATCCTCGCAGTGGAAGACCACATGTAACAACACCTGCACAACACCTGCACAGGATCAGTACATCCGAACATCACACCTGCAGGACGGGTACAGGATGGCAACAACAACTGCGCGAGTTACACCAGGAACGCTCAATCCCTCCATTAGTGCTAAGACTGTCCGCAATAGGCTGAGAAAGGCTGGACTGAGGGCTTGTAGGCCTGTTGTAAGGCAGTTCCTCACCATACATCACTGGCAACAACTTCGCCCATGGGCACAAACCCATTGTCGCTGGACCAGAGAGGACTGGCAAAAAGTGCTCTTCACTGACGAGTCGTGGTTTTGTCTCACCAGGGGTAATGGACACATTCACGTTTATCGTCAAAGGAATGAGCGTTACACCGAGGCCTGTACTCTGGAGTGGGATCGATTTGGAGGTGGAGGATCCGTCATGATCTGGAGCGGTGTGTCACAGCATCATCGGCATGAGTTTGTTGTCAATGCAGGCAATCTTAAAACTTTTTTGGGCTAGGGGGCATTATTTTGACATCTGGATGACAAGCGTGCCCAAAGTAATCTGCCTGTTACTCAGGCCCAGAAGCTAGGATATGCATATCATTGGTAGATTTGGATAGAAAACACTGTTAATGTCTGAGTATAACAGAACTGATATGGCAGGCGAAAACCCGAGGAAAATCCATCCAGGAAGTGGGATTCTTTTGATGTGGGTGGGTATTCGATTGAATGCCTATTGACTAAGTAATGGCTTAGGTCCCAGATGGCAGTTCCTATGGCTTCCACTAGATGTCAACAGTCTTTAGACATGGTTCCAGGCTTGTCTTCTGAAAAATGAAGAAGAATGAGACCTTTTGGTCAGGGGACTATGGAATCATGCAGGACTGGTTTGCGCGCTCTTTGTTGTTTTACCTTTCTATTGAATACGCTATTGTCCGGTTGAAATATTATTTCGATTATTTAGACAATTGACAACCTGAGGATTAATTATAAACATCGTTTGACATGTTTCAACAAACTTTACCGGTACTATTAGGATGTATTCGTCTGCATGTTTTGACCGCCTTTGAGCCAGTGGATTACTGAACAAAACGCACCGACAAAATTGAGTGTTTGGGATATAAAGAGAGACTTTATCGAACAAAATGACCATTTATTGTGTAGCTGGGACAATTGGTATTGCAACCAGATGAAGATCTTCAAAGGTAAGTGATTCATTTTATGGCTATTTCTGACTTTCGTGACTCCTCTACTTGATTGGAAAATGTTTTTCTGCTTTTGTAAGCGGGGTACTGTCATCAGATAATCGCATGGTATGCTTTCTCCGTAAAGCCTTTTTGAAATCTGACAAAGCGGCTGGATTAACAAGAAGTTTATCCTTTAACCAGTGTAGAACGCTTGTATTTTCATGAATGATTATTATTTATATTTCTGTAATTTGAATTTGGCACTCTGCAATTTCACTGGATGTTGGCCAGATGGGACGCTAGCTTCCCACCTTGACCAAAGAGTTTATTAACACTGTGCATTAAAAGGAAAACACCCTCCTCCCTCATGTGATACATTTCCTGCAGGCTCATCCTGACATGACCCTCCAGCATGACAATGCCACCAGCTGTACTTTAGATTTATTCTTTATCTAACTAGGCATGTCAGTTAAGAACAGATTATTTTTTTCAATGACAGCCTAGGAACAGTGGGTTAACTGCCTTGTTCAGGGGCAGAACAACATATTTCTACCTTGTCGGCTCAGGGATTTGATCTTGCAAACTTTCGGTTACTAGTCCAACACTTCTCGTTATGTGTGTGATTTCCTGCAAGACAGGAATGTCAGTGTTCTGCCATGGCCAGCGAAGATCCCGGATCTCAAGCCCATTAAGTGCGTCTGGTACCTGTTGGATCGGATTGTGAGGGCTAGGGCCATCCCCCCCAGAAATGTCTGGGAACTTGCAGCTGTCTTGGTGGAAGAGTGGGGTAACATCTCACAGCAAGAACTGGTAAATCTGGTGCAGTCCATGAGGAGGAGATGCACTGCAGTACTTAATGCAGCTGGTGGCCACACCAGAGACTGACTGTTACTTTCGATTTTTTGCTGAATTTACATATGGACGAGCGATGTCAGAGCGGAATGGACTAAGCTACAGTAGAATAGTATAGAAAAACAGTATATACACATGAGATGAGTAATGATAGATATGTAAGCATTATTAAGTGACTAAGATTCTATAGAATAGTATAGAATACAGTATATACTGTACATATGAGATGAGTAATGTAAGATATGTAACATTGACTAATATACTGTAGAATAGAATACAGTATAGTCTCCCAGTCCCCGCCACTGAAAATGATCCCCAGAGCATGACGCTGCCACCATCATGCAGTATGTAAACATTATTAAAGTTGCCAGTGTTCCATTATTAAAGTGACCAGTGTTCCATGTCTATGTACATGCTGTAGATGTCCTGAAGGGCAGCTATTGTGCTACCGAACTCGACTGGATGCTCACAATGGTGCATCTTTAAATGTTTGTGAGGGTCTTATGAGCCACACATAAAACACACGCATATCGACACAACACAAAAAAAAACACACACACGCACTCTCAACACACACACTTTTACACTCATAATTTGCTGCTGCTACTCTGTTATTTATTTTGTTTACTATTTCCTTTTCCAGATGCATAGTCACTTTAAACTGCCTTCATGTACATATCTTCCTCAAGTACCTCGTACCTCTGCACATTGATCTGGTACTGGTACTCCCTGTATATAGCTCCATTCTTGTGTGTTATATCTTACTCCTCTTGTGTTGGATACTATTTTACTTTTCATTATTATTATTTTAACTCTGCACTGTTGGGAAATGTTCATTAGCAAGCATTTCACTGTAGAGTATACACCAGTTGTATTCGGCGCATGCAATAAATAAAATGTCATTTGATTTGACTAACTTCTTGTCGCAGGCATTATAGAAAATGAACACAGGTCTCATAAACAATCTCTCAAGCACTAGTCCACGTGCTATTGAGTAGCCAGCTAATCTTTATATATCAAGTTTAGCCCACTTGGATCTATTTGTTGGATAACGTAGAACAGTTAAATTGCAATAGACACGCTCTTCTGTCCGTCTCCAATTGTTTGAACAGCTTGCTAGCCTGTCCACTTTGTCCAGATGTTGAAATCAAGTGGCCTACCTTATTTCTCAGAATGAGAACGAGTTGCCAATTCCTTATATCGTTTTTTTTATGCGTATTGCACATTTATAAAACACAGACTAGACAGATAATATAATAACCTCTGGTTAAGTACTGCAATGCTGCAAGTGACAAACTGAGCATACATTTTCCAAAGTCAATGTCCATATCTGCGAAGAGAGCAATTTGAGGAGTTGAGACATAAAAAGGGTATTGTTGGAAAGGCTAACTTCTTCTCTATTACAGTAAAATAGTTTCTCAATGTCTTCCAGTGTCCATATGACTGATTCTGTTGGACCAAACCTCAAACGCAAATAGAAACTAGAGTTGAAACCCCTTGTCACAGAGACAAAGAAGTGATCTCTCAGCTTTGTTGTATAGGTGCACAGTTACAGTAGATGGATCGAAGGAGACAAAACCAAAAAGACACCATTATATCACGTGGACATAAACGCACATACATAAATAAATAAATATATACAAACTATATTCTGGATACATGCATTTGGAAAATCACGCACAAATTATACATTCTAATTAATCAAGTTAATTTGATTAATCACCCACCCTTACAATAAAATCTTTCGAATTGAGGATTGAGAGAGAAAGAGAGAGAGAGAGAGAGAGAGAGAGAGAGAGAGAGAGAGAGAGAGAGAGAGAAAATAGAGAGAAAGTGAGAGAGAAAAATATTGATAGATTGATTCATTTGTTTTTAAGGAGCTTATTTGTCAATGGGAAGGCAGAGAGACCAGCATGTACTGGAATAGCCAGCCCCTCAACACTCGGCTGTCAGCTCCGTAATCCGCACCCCCCACACACACACATATGGACACACACTGAGGCACATAGGCTACACACATGTATGGACATACACATACACATGCACCAAAACGCGCATGGACACACACACACAAACTGAGACAGACACATACGGTACAAACAAACACTGAAAGACTCAGCAGCACATGTACAGTACATGTTCACACAGATACATTCACACGCACACATACTATGAGCAAACACTGACAGACTCAACTCATACAAGCACACACTGAGACTCTTCGACTGATAGGACAGTCGCCTGTCAGTCACAAAGCTAGCGATAACAGGGAAACACTACTGGTTTGTCAGTGTGCTGTGGTTGGCTACGGTCTAATTTATTTTCACGGAAGAGGGAAAGCATGATGCTTCTTCATCGGCTCCTGTGAGTGAATTCATTTAAACATCCCATGCAATGTAAGTGGCAACGATTAGTTGAAATCCACTTAATTATTGTTTTGTGGCGCATTCATTTATTTATCATAGGCCTTTAGCCAGCCATGGAGTTGGGGGGCATAGGCTATTTGCTGTTCTTTGATTGACGACCGAACAGTTTGTGTTGACTAATTTATTAAAAAGGTGTCGAACTGACTGAAAAGGCAATCTCCCACATCGATTTTCTATTCATAAATCACACAATGTGGTTATATGTCCATGTTATGGCATCGAGACAAGTAAGCCAAAGATCTTGTTTTCCTCTGAATAAAAGCCCATGTTGCTCTTGCCAGTGACCACTAAAGTTTCTTGTCAGTGTAGCCTAGTGATGGTTTGGGTTGTTCGTGAACAAACATATTTTTTAACGGATCTTTTAGGTGAACGGAACCGAATCGCATTGATGAGGTGAGAGAGCCATTAATTTGGCTCCCAACTTTGCATACTGGTAGGCTACTGCTGCTTTTTGGCAATTATCTGTAGATAAATTACAAAAACATTAGATGAATATATTGAATCCTCAGTACAATAGGTAATGAACAATAGGTAAGGGAAATAGACTCATTCTGATTCAAAACAAAAAACTGATTATAGGAGGTTATGAAAGGTAATGTGATGAAACATATATGGCATTGATATAGGCCTACTGATTCCACTTAAGTGTCAACAATGGAGTAGTCAACTACTGCTTTCTGTTTCGCAAAGCCAATCTTAGACACTTGCTTCATTCTTCAATCATTACTGGAGGTCTATTTATGGTTGCCTGACTTGGTTTAAAATTGGGGTGCACAATCTGAGGGGGGGGTCTGGGGGTCCTCCACCTGAACAATTTTGCGTTTTTAAAACCATTTTCCTGCAATTATACTGTATATTATTTCTCAATAGGGAATCCATGTTTACCTGACATAACACAACATGTATGTTATGGTTTTTGCCATAATAGACTACATTGAAAGAGTAGACTAGGTTCAGTTTTTGCTACAAAATAAATTAAATTAAAAGGCTAGACTAGACTACTTTTTCGGACAAGATTACTGTAACGGTCTTCTTCCTCCTCTGACGAGGAGTAGTAGGAAGGATCGGAGGACCAATGCGCAGCGTTGTAAGTGTCCATATTTTTTATAAAGAAATTGAACGCTGAACAAAAACAACAAAGTGAATGAACGAAACCCAAACAGTTCTGTCTGGTGCAGAATACAAACAGAACTCAACAGAAAATAATCACCCACCCCACACAGGTGGGAAAAGGCTACCTAAGTATGATTCTCAATCAGAGACAACTAACGACACCTGCCTCTGATTGAGAACCAGACCAGGCCAAACACAAAAACACCACATAGAAAAAGGAACATAGAGAACCCATCCAACTCATGCCCTGACCATACTAAAACAAAGACATAACAAATTGTGGCAGTTCATATTTTGTGGTCAAACTGTAAAGATGGATTGAATCTCAAGAGAAGACAGGTTTAATGTTATAAAAAGGGTATCTTACTTAGAAAACATTCCTGATCATATAAGTCTAGACAATAAAAGCAACTAACACAATGAATTCATTTCGGATGGAATAAATGCATTAGAATGTACCAGAGGCCACCACAATACAGCTCATTCTACAAAACAAAATCCCGGGAGGTATGCACCTGCTGGCTAGTTTTTCTATTTGTCTGGCTATTCCATATACTTATGGAAAACACTACACTACACTACACACACACACACTCTCCTCTCTCTCTCTCTCTCTCTCTCTCTCCCCTTCCTCACCCACACATGACTGAAAGTGTTATCCTTCGGGAGGCCCCAGGTCAGTAGCGAGCCAGGCCTGTCTAAGAGGCAGCAGAATGCAGGCCATCTGACACCGTGTTCACCTGCAGGTATTAAGACTGGCAAGGTAGGATCTCGCTCTCTCGCTCACTGACACACAGAGTTCACTCTGAGTGCACTTACGTAACCTGTCACGAATACATAAAACTATGAATACATTATCAACACGCTGGCTCTTCAGGTGAGAGGACTTTTGACTGTTTAAACATTACATTATACTATTTACGTGGAGCAAAAAATGTGCATGTAAAGTGCTGTGAAAAAGTATTTACCCCCCTTTCTGATTTTCTCAATTTTTGCATATTGTTGACACTGAATGGTATCAGATACTCAACCACAACCTAATATTAAATAAAGTGAACCAATAACGCAAAATGTGGAAACATTATATTTAATTAGCACAGTTATGCAACACCCAATGCCCATGTGTGAAAAAAGGAATTGCTCCCTTACACTCAATAACTGGCTGTGCCACCTTTAGCAGCAATGACTCCAACCAAACACTTCCTGTAGTTGTTGATCAGTCTCTCACATTGCTACGGAGGAATTTTGGCCCACTCTTTCATGCCAAACTGCTTTAACACAAAAACATTTTAGGTTTTTGAAGGTGAGATTGATTATCGCTAGTAGCCTAGTTAAGAATGTTGGGCCAGTAACTAAAAGGTTGCTGGTTCAAATCCATGAACAAATAAAAACTAAACAAGGTTTTCATCACTTTTGATGTTTGTTGCTTTGAACTGGACAAATTGGAAGGACCCATTTTACATACAGTATTTTATGTAAACAATAAATGAGCCCCATTGAACACAAATTAAGGTCGGTCTACACACAATATGAGGGACAGAGTTTTCCTGTGTGTGTGTTGCAAATGTATTCTTGCACTTGAGGCACGTGTACTGTGTCTTCCTGTCCTTCTTGGGTCCACACACATTGCAGCGTTTCTTCTGGTTGCTACCGGCTGCAATCTGGAATGATGAAAACACTTAGTTCAGGAATTTTACTACCAACTCACTCACATACAGAATATACTTACAGCAGGCCAAGGTAGGAGAGTCAGACACACACACATGCAACAACATCACTCACACTTACTTCCAATATTGGAGTTGATGGTTCTGTGGGTCGGGGTAATGGGGCACCAGCATCATCCTCCTGAATCCTCCTCACGATGGCTGCAGAAGCTGGGGTCCTTGGGATATGTTGTCTCCTCTGGATTTGCGGTCTTACCAATGCCTTTCCCAGCTCCTCGAGAAAGAGCCGTTTCCTCTGGAGCTGCCCTCTGTTCCAATCTGGGTTCAATGCCATCCAGATGACAAACACGTTGTACTCTGAGATGTCCAAGATGTTGAAGAATATCACAAGTGGCCAGCATAGGGTTCTTCTTTTGCAGCTGTAGACAGTAACCAGCTTGTCTTAATTGTACACCCCCCCTTATGTGGCATTGTAATTGTAATTGTAATTGTAATCCATCAAGATTTCTGTTTTTTGATGTTCCTGGCCACAGATTCTCCCATCCCTATGCAGTGTACACATGAGTACCACATTTGTGCCTTTCTTTGGCATGTAGGGCACTAGGGACGTGTTGGCCGTGAACACAAAGGTAGAGGAATTTATATGCCTTTTCCACGTATTCAATAGCTGAGGTAGGAGATCTGGCTTGGTTTTCCGTACTGTTCCTTCCATCATCAGCTTCCTCTTGAGGAGCTCCTGTCCCAGCTTGTGCGAAGTAAAAAAGTTATCACATGTAATGTTGTGGCCACAGAGTCCCTGTGTCACGTCCAGGACAACCCACATCCCTTGGTTCTTCTCAGCTCCATCTGTCTTCCCTTATACACTTGCAATTTCCACGCATATGATGTCGACCGCATTATCTACCAACAGAATTCCCTTCGATTATAATCAACGCTGTATATATTCCCCCCCATGCAGACACATCGATGGCCCTGAACAAACTTTATTTGACTCTATGCAAACTGGAAACCACATATCCTGAGCCTGCATTCATTGTAACTGGGGATTTTAACAAGGCTAATCTGAAAACAAGACTCCCTAAATTCTATCAGCATATTGATTTTGCAACCAGGGCTGGTAAAACCCTGGATCATTGTTATTCTAACTTCCACGATGCATATTAGGCCCTCCCCCGCCCTCCTTTCGGAAAAGCTGACCACGACTCTATGTTATTGCTTCCAGCCTACAACCAGAAACTAAAACAGGAAGCTCGCGCGCTCAGGTCTGTTCTACGCTGGTCCAACCAATCTGATTCCACGCTTCAAGACTGCTTCGATCACGTGGATTGGGATATGTTCCGCATTGCGTCAAACAACAACATTGACGAATACGCTGAGCGAGTTCATTAGAAAGTACATCGGCGATGTCGTACCCACAGCGAATATTAAAACATTCGCAAACCAGAAACCGTGGATTGATGGCAGCATTCGTGCGAAACTGAAAGCACGAACCACTGCTTTTAACCATGGCAAGGTGACCGGAAACATGACCGAATACAAACAGTGTAGCTATTCCCTCCGCACGGCAATTAAACAAGCTAAGCATCTGTTTAGAGACAAAGTAGAGTTGCAATTCAACGGCTCAGACACAAGAGGTATGTGGCAGGGTCTACAGTCAATCACGGATTACAAAAAGAAAACCAGCCCCGTCGCGGACCAGGATGTCCTGCTCCCAGACAGACTAAATAACTTCTTTGCTCGGTTTGAGGACAATACAGTGCCACTGACACGGCCTGCTACCAAAACCTGGGGACTCTCCTTCACTGCAACCGACGTGAGTAAAACATTTAAACGTGTTAACCCTCGCAAGGCTGCAGGCCCAGACGGCATCCCCAGCCGCGTCCTCAGAGCATGCGCAGACCAGCTGGCTGGTCTGTTTATGGACATATTCAATCAAACCTTATCCCAGTCTGCTGTTCCCACATGCTTCAAGAGGGCCACCATTGTTCCTGTTCCCAAGAAAGCTAAGGTAACTGAGCTAAACACAGTTGACAGGGAGAGGACATTTATTTTTCTGCTGAGTTTATGTAATATAAATGTGTAGCGAGGTGCAGAGTGTGCCCTTTATGAAAATGTGTTCTTTTATATGTCCTTCACAGAAAATTTGCCAAGGCGGATGATTCTCAGGTTGAAACAATTATTCATTGCATTTTACTTTTATTATAGAAAATGGGTCCAACAGACCTGAACACCACAAAAGATGGTGGGGGATCCTGTATCTGCAGCCCTGAGCAGGTAGTTAATAACAACCTTCACCAGGGCTGTCTCAGTACTGTGCATGGTCTGAAGCCAGACTGGGTCAAGGGATGTTTTTTTGAGCAATTTTGAATACTGATGAGAGTAGGCTGAGTCTGTTTTGAGCAGTGATGTTGGAATAGGGTCAAGAAGGCCACTGGTAGTTTTCATTTTTTAGATGGTCTCTTCTATGGAGTTGATTGTAGCCTTGAAGAACTCAGCAAATATGTTGCATCGTTCGGTAGTTGATGTAGGAGGGCCAGAGTCTGTAAGGTGAATGAAGGTGGAAAACAAGGTCCTGGGATTTCCTCAGTCGTTCTCTATCATGGCAGAGTAAAAGGTGGCTGCTTTTAATGCTTTGATAGCAAGCCTGGTGGTCTTTATAGGCCAGTATATGGAAAGTTAGGCCATTTCTTCTCCACAGACGCTCTAGTTTGCTGCCATGGGTTTTCATGTGCAGTTCCTCTGTGAACTGTAGTCATGACTGTTGTTTTTTCAGGGGCAAGACTGTTTAAGATGTTCCGAAGAGTGCTGTTATACAGGTCAACCATCTCATCAGTGGTGAACTCATGACAGTCAGCTTGTTGGGCAGGGCAAGCAGACTCCTGGAAGATGGATGTGTCAAGGAACTTGATGTTTCGGAATTTAATACTACGCTTGGGGCAGAGCTGATGTGGAGGAGTACATTGTCACGGCCCTATGGTCAGATACACCTAGCTCGTGCACATCTAGATCTGAGGCAGGAACTTCTCCATTGGTGATGAGGTCTAGTGTACGTCCACGATTGTGTGTGGGGATGTTGACATGCTGCACCAGATTAAGGCAATCTAGCAGGTTCAGGAAGTCAGTGGAAGAGGAACATTTTGTTGAATCAATGTGAATGTTGTCCAAATCGTCCCAAAGTTTTAAGAAATGTATTGTAGCACAATAAAGCTACTTTAAGATGATTTAGACACCAAAAATCCAAATAATATCAGGGATGTAATATCAGGGATATTCACTTACTTTGGTTTAATGCTATAAATGCTAAAAAACTGGAGACAGTGACCAGGTGAACAAAACCCAAGCATGGATTGATGTCTTATATTGTTCATAGACTGCTTACAGGGTAAGGAAACCAATACGTAATTGTGTTATTTGTGTGAATTATCCCTTCAAGTACACATCCCAGACCGTTCACTGCGTAGATACACCAATATGCAAAAAAACAAAAACAAACAAATGAAAAAGATAAGCACCCAATAATATCTGGAAATGTTGGTGTTGAGGAATACAGCTACACAGTCAATGGCATGGGGTGTGTCTTCATCTGGTGAACACCCCAACATTTAGTGGAGTTGCTGAATTCAACTGCAAGCTATAAAAACAAAGAGAGTTGCACACTTTACATATCAATTCACAGTCATTTATTGGGTAAACCACCAACGTTTCGACATTGTATCTTGTATTCATCTTGACTATTCATCTCTGAATTTGAGCGAAATGTCCCTTTAATGATGCACCCATCCCTTTAGCGGGTCATTTTCGTCAACATCCGCTGAATTGCAGAGCGCCAAATTCAAATTAAATTTTTTTTTTAAATTACGTTTTCATGAAATCACAAGTGCAATATAGCAAAAACACAGCTTAGCTTGTTGTTAATTCACCTGGCGTGTCAGATGTCAATAAAGCTTTTCGGCGAAAGCATACCAAGAATTTATGTAAGGACATCTCTCTCAATAGACAAAATGTTACAAACAGCTAGCAGCCAAGTAGATTGGTCACGAAAGTCAGAAAAGCAATAAAATGAATCACTTACCTTTGAAGATTTTCGGATGTTTGCACTCACGAGACTCCCAGTTACACAATAAATGTTCCTTTTGTTCCATGAAGATTATTTTTATATCCAAAATACCTCCATTTGGTTGGCGCGTTATGTTCAGAAATCCACAGGCTCGGAGCGGTCATGGCATCGTAGATGACCGTAATGTTCGTAGAAACATGTCAAATGTTTTTTATAATCAATCCTCAGGTTGTTTTTACAATATATAACCGATAATATATCAACCAGGACTGTAGCTTCTTCAATAGGAGAGTGAGAGAGAAATGTTTGCTCCAAGCTGTTGCGCATGCAAAACGCTGCTGGCACCCAGCCATACAATGACGCAATGTGATCTTTCTTGCTCATTTTTCAAAATAAAAGCCTGAAACTATGTCTAAAGACTTTTCACACCATGGGGAAGCCATAGGAAAATGAATCTGGTTGATATCCCTTTAAACGGAGCGAAGGCAGGCTATGGAACAGAGAGCTTTCAGGAAAAACAACACGTCCGGGTTGGATTTTCCTCAGGTTTTCGCCTGCAATATCAGTTCTGTTATACTCACAGACAATATTTGACAGTTTTGGAAACTTTAGAGTGTTTTCTATCCTAATCTGACAATTATATGCATATTCTAGATTCTGGGCCTGAGAAATAGGCTGTTTAATTTGGGTATGTTTTTCATCCAAACATCAAAATACTGCCCCCTACATTTATCAGATGTTTTCAGACCTCAAAAGTAATGTCAAGAAGAGTGCTTTTCGCATGCCAACGATTACAACATCATGCTATATGCCTCAACCCCAAATTAGTGGAAAAGATAAGCAAAACAAATCAGGTTCTCTCTCAAAATTACACTTTTCAAATAAATTAATAAAACAAAAGTCCACAACAATGCTTAAACCACATCAATAAACCATTTTTGAGTTCTGGGAAAAATCTACGATTTTCATCTCAAATATGACTAGTTTGTAATGTGAATACCCATAAATGATTAAGGTGTTTGACAATGTACCACTTTAAACAGTATGTCATTGGTTTTAGTTAAAATAACTAAAATTAGTTAGTTATTCTTTATCAATTAAATGCATTTAAAGTCCTACAAAATCTACCTGGATGCATTACGATAATGAGATTTTGACTAAACATTTTATTTAAAAAAGTTTACTTATTTGATTTAAGCTGAAAACTACTTAAAGAGCCAGAAACCAAGCATAATGTTATTTAAAATGGTAGCAAATTATTTATGTTTTTGTAGAGGCTATATAACTTCATTCATCACAGATTTTGTTTCACGGCACCCATGTTGTCCAAAAAGTAGACTCAAGTCTTTCAAAAAGCGCCTGGATTTTCGTCAAGACTCCTGGAAGAAAGTAAAAGGTGGATTTTTTCTGATGACATGCATTCTACAGTACGAACCTCATACTAACGGTCAAGCATGGTGGTGGTAGTGTGATGGTTTGGGGATGCTTTGCACCCTCAGAAGCTGGATGACTTGCCATCATTGAAGGAACCATGATTTTGGCTCTGTCACAGATTTCTAAAGGAGAATGTCAGGCCATCCGTCTGTGAGCTGAAGCTGAAGCACAGCTGGGTCATGCAGCAAGACAATGATCCAAAACACACAAGCAAGTCTACATAAGAATGGCTGAAATGCAACAAATTTTTGGAATTAAGAATGGCTGAAATGCAACAAAGTTTTGGAATGGTCAAAGGCCAGACCTAAACCCGATTGAGATGTTGTAGCAGGACCTGAAATTAGATGTTCATGTCTGAAAACCCACATATTTCACTAAGTTAAATGTTCTGCATGGAAGAGTGAGCCAACATTCCTCCACAGCGATGTGAGAGACTGATCAACAACTCCAGTCATTGCAGCTAAAAGGTGGACTACAGGACTACAGGAAGTGGTTGGTTGGAGTCATTGCAGCTAAAAGTGGCACAACCAGTTATTGAGTGTAAGGGGTCAAGTACTTTTTCACTCACGGGCATTAGGTGTTGCATAACTTTGTTAATAAAATAAATTAAATGATTGTCAATATTTTGTGTTATTTATTTACTCAGGTTCAGTTTGTCTAATATTAGGTTTTGGTTAACGATGTAAAAACATTGTGTCAAAAATAAGCAAAAATAGAGAAAATCTGAAAAGGGGCAAATACCTTTTCACAGCACTGCATGCTCCTAACCAAAGCTTGTCACAGTCTGAGTCAATGTATGCAGTAAAATGCCAAGGACAGATAAAATAACAATGTACAATCTAACGAATGTCAATTTGTCAATATCTTTAAAAAATAATATGCTAGCAGCTAACCAGAGAGAATATAGTGTCTTTACTTTATTTGATGGTGTACAGTAAGTCACAGACACATAGCCTATAACATTAGCACAGCCTAGGGAACACAGAGTTTCAGTGTTACTCCTGACATCATGGGGCGGCCTGGATGTTGCTTTGGGGGCATTTTTGCCTTGCCTGGAAAAACATTGCGGGGAAACACTGCTCTGTCTAGATCCCTTAGTCCTTCCTGCTACAGCTGATTGGTGGAAACATGGGCCCTGCAGGTGGCTGGGGTCCTTGGATGGGAAGAAAAAGATGATTATGTAAAGAGATAGGGATGAGGGAGAGAGAGGTGTTGGGAGACCCTGGATGGGTACATCCTACAGTAGAATGTCAGGGTCAAGAAGGAGATGAGAGAGGGATGAGGGAGGAGGAACAATACAACATTAGCAAACACATTCAGGGTGAAGGGGAGAAAATAAAAAGGTGAATTTTGCTCTAACCAACAACCCGACCCAAATCAATGCCCCCCATCCGGGCACACAGCACCCTGTATGGAGTATGGATGACAGGGACATGGCCTTGGATCTCTACCCAGGATAGGGGGCTAGGCTCTGGGCTAAAGAAGTCAGGGGACACTGGCGAGGTGGAGCAATAGGAGGTAGGTTGTTGTGTTAAGGCCGGAGGCAAAGAGAGGGAGAGGTAGAGAGAATGAAGGCAAAACAGGGATATCTAGCTAGAATCGGTACAGTGTGAAAGGCGATAGGCGTGTCAATAAGGCCGAGAGGGGACAGAATAATTTTTTTGGACCAAATTCCATTTAATTAAAAAAATATATGTTGCTTTCTTGGTCTCTTTCTCTGTCTCTTTGTCAAAGTCGTTCTGCCCCGGAACAGGCAGTTAACCCACTGTTCCTAGGCCGTCATTGAAAATAAGAATTTGTTCTTAACTGACTTGCCTAGTTAAATAAAGGTAAAAAAATAAATATAATTAAAAAAATAACAGCTATCCTCCTGGTAAATTGGACTGTGCCCCCTAGTGGTAGCCTAAAACAACTGAAGATGTTTGCCAGGCAAACGTTATCTTTCTGTTTAGAGTTCATCCGGTCAAACAAAACAAATAAATAAATACAGTAGCTTATGCTTCTTTCATCAAACATCAACTCCTCTTGCCAATCATAGTCATAGATAAAGCCCAAAGAGTCACAACAAAGTGACAACCATTATGACTTCATGCCATCTGTGTTCCAATAAATAGCAATATCATTGAGTATTTGGATTTGTGAACAGTTCTTAGAAAGTAGCTTACACTATTACGGGGTGGATATAAGAGTTGTGTGTGTGTGTGTATAATGTAATTTAAAAAAAGTCAAAAGTCGTCTTGATAATGTATTCACAGTTTAATATATTCATGACAAGTGCACTCAGAGTGAACTGTGTGTGTGTGTGTGAGCGAGAGAGTCAGATCCTAGCCTGCCAGTCTTAATACCTGCAGGTGAACATTGTGTCAGATGGTCTGCATTCTGCTGCTTCTTAGACAGGCCTGGCTCGCTACTGCCCTGGTGCCTCCCGAAGGATAACACTTTCAGTCATGTGTGTGTGAGGAAGGGGTGTGTGTGTGTGTGTGTGTGTGTGTGTGTGTGTGTGTGTGTGTGTGTGTGTGTGTGTGTGTGTGTGTGTGTGTGTGTGTGTGTGTGTGTGTGCATGCCAGTGTGTGTGTACTCAAGTGTGCATGTGTGAGAGAGAAATGGTGTGAGAGAGAGAGTGATACTATGATGCATGTTTTTTAGTAGCTAAAATAGCCTCACTCTGATCTCCGGCTTGCTTGGCTAAACACTGAGTGGCCAACGGAAGAGCTATGCCTCTCTCAGAGGCATGAGGGGATCACTACTCTCCTGGCATCACTATAAACATCAGGTCCGACAACAAAATCATGTCAATAACAACATAGTCACCATGTTCATAACCCATTTGACCTTACCAGAGAGATGACTAGCAATCAGCATATTGCTGATATCCACCCAGCTAACAACAAACGTTCCCACATCAAACGTTCCCACAACTTTAGAGAACGTTCCCGTAAGGGCCTCATTAATTCATTATTAAGTAATGTTTTCAAAGGAATGTTCCCGTGAATGTTCCCACAAGCATTTCACTACACTCGCATTAACATCTGCTAACCATGTGTATGTGACAAATAACATTTGATTTGATTTGATGTGCAAGCAATGTTTCCGTGATGTGCAAGCAAGAGACCATTCCCTTAATGTCAAATACAACTTACCCAGAACATGGTTACCATGTATTCAGAACACAATACATTCGTGTTCTAGACATGTTTCATGGGAACGTTGCAAGAACATTCATATGTCCAGTTTTCTGTGGGTTAAGGGAGCTCCCAAATTAAGTAAGGCCTGGCCATTTTGTTTGTTTATACCCTACGATTTTTACCATATATATGTCAGCACCAAAACACAATATACAGTGCCTTGCGAAAGTATTCGGCCCCCTTGAACTTTGCGACCTTTTGCCACATTTCAGGCTTCAAACATAAAGATATAAAACTGTATTTTTTTGTGAAGAATCAACAACAAGTGGGACACAATAATGAAGTGGAACGATATTTATTGGATATTTCATACTTTTTTAACAAATCAAAAACTGAATAATTGGGCGTGCAAAATTATTCAGCCCCCTTAAGTTAATACTTTGTAGCGCCACCTTTTGCTGCGATTACAGCTGTAAGTCGCTTGGGGTATGTCTCTATCAGTTTTGCAAATCGAGAGACTGACATTTTTCCCATTCCTCCTTGCAAAACAGCTCGAGCTCAGTGAGGTTGGATGGAGAGCATTTGTGAACAGCAGTTTTCAGTTCTTTCCACAGATTCTCGATTGGATTCAGGTCTGGACTTTGACTTGGCCATTCTAACACCTGGATATGTTTATTTTTGAACCATTCCATTGTAGATTTTGCTTTATGTTTTGGATCATTGTCTTGTTGGAAGACACATCCTCGTCCCAGTCTCAGGTCTTTTGCAGACTCCATCAGGTTTTCTTCCAGAATGGTCCTGTATTTGGCTTCATCCATCTTCCCATCAACTTCTGGAGAGAGTTTGCTGCACTGAAAGTAAAGGGGCTGAATAATTTTGCACGCCCAATTTGTCAGTTTTTGATTTGTTAAAAAAGTTTGAAATATCCAATAAATGTCGTTCCACTTCATGATTGTGTCCCACTTGTTGTTGATTCTTCACAAAAAAATACAGTTTTATATCTTTATGTTTGAAGCCTGAAATGTGGCAAAAGGTCGCAAAGTTCAAGGGGGCCGAATACTTTCGCAAGGCACTGTACCTGTTAATGAATATGTGTTAGTTATTAACTTCTTATGGTATAGGGGGCGCTTGCGTCCCACTTGGCCAAAAACCAGGGAAAATGCAGCGGGGCAAATTCAAATACATTGATATAAAAATCTAACTTTCATTAAATCACACATGTAAGATACTCAATTAAAGCTACACTCGTTGTGAATCCAGCCAACATGTCAGATTTCAAAAAGGCTTTTCGGCGAAAGCATAAGAAGCTATTATCTGATGATAGCTCAACAGTAAACAAAGAGGGTAGCATATTTCAACCCTGCAGGCGATGCACAAAACGCAGAAATAAAATATAAAACATGCCTTACCTTTGACGAGCTTCTTTTGTTGGCACTCCAATATGTCCCATAAACATCACAATTGGTCCTTTTGTTCGATTAATTCTGTCCGAATATATATGTTTAAATGTCAATTTATTTGGCGCGTTTGATCCAGAAAAAAACAGCTTCCAAAATGCGCAAGGTCACTACAAAATATTTCAAAAGTTGCCTATAAACTTTGCCAAAAAATTTAAACTACTTTTGTAATACAACTTTAGGTATTTTTAAACATTAATAATCGATCAAATTGAAGACGGGTCTATCCGTGTTCAATACAGGAAGACAACAAACCAAGCTACAATTCAAGTCTTGCGCAACTCTCAACAGTGTTATGCAGTTCCTAGATGGCCGTACTTCTTCATTGCACAAAGGAATAACCTCAACCAAATTCCAAAAACTGGTGACATCCAGTGGAAGAGGTAGGAACTGAAAACAAGTTCCTAAGAAATATCCTTTCCCAATGAGTACTCACTGAACAGACAGAGACCTAAAAAAAGAAAATCTGAACGGTTAGTCCTCTGGCTTTTTCCTGCTACATAAGTTCTGTTATACTCACAGACATGATTCAAACAGCTTTAGAAACTTCGGAGTGTTTTCTATCCAAATCTACTAATAATATGCATATATTATATACTTGGCATGAGTAGCAGGAAGTTGAAATCGGCCACGCTATTTATCCAAAACTGAAAATGCTGCCCCCTATACTTTAAGAAGTTAATACTCTGTTTGATTTGTATTTTGGTTTTAGGATGTCGTACACAAATTAAATGTTTAAGTTTCTTTGTTTCTTTTTGGATGCACCCAAAACTCTTGATTAGAAGACATGTCCTGATGCACAACATTTTTGACATATCTTTAAATAATGTCCGAGGGACAGGAAAATAAACACTCACTTAATAGGGCTGACTGACCTTTGACCTCTGTTCTGACTTGCTGGTGAGGCCTGATCACCCTCACTAGAAAGACTGGAGACATTGGGTCAAATTTAAATGGGCTAATAATTAGAATAAGTTTATCATTGATCAATTGTCCCATGAGAAGGACAGAGCGAGTGTGTTGCCCCTGAATGGACACCTGTATCTAGTCTATTTTACCATTACCTTATGGAATACAATTATTTTCTCATGGAGTTATCAAGAGTTGTAATTCTAATTTGATTTGTTATTCTGATTTGTTTATTTTTAATTTAACAGGCAGTGGTGTTGTTTTTTTGGGCCACATGAATAACGATATGATTAATGTCTCCAAAGGGGGAATTACCATTCCACTGGGGCCCATTGATAAATATGCACATTTATTTTCTTCACATGCCTGCTTGCAAAAGGAGCAAATATATGTTGGTATTGCTTGACACTTAGTCCACATGGATTTAAGCTTTCCCCACACCAAGTGTTATATGTGTATTGCTCTTGTTGTTTTTTTTCTTTGTTTTTGTCTTGCTTCAATATCAAATCTCACCAGGGTCTGCTGGAGGGTCAGAAGTTCTCCCTAAGTATTAACTCTGCAGTGAGATCGCCAAGATGATAGGGGAGTATAAACAAATTTGGAGAGAAAAAAAATAGTTTAACTTCTTGGATATAGGGGGCGCTATTTTA
This sequence comes from Oncorhynchus mykiss, assembly GCF_013265735.2. Lineage (NCBI taxonomy): Eukaryota > Metazoa > Chordata > Actinopteri > Salmoniformes > Salmonidae > Oncorhynchus > Oncorhynchus mykiss. Next base: position 2,273,753 of record NC_048586.1, on the reverse strand, counting down.
ATTTTTGGATGAAAAACGTTCCCCTTTTAAACACGATATTTTGTCACGAAAAGATGCTTGACTATGCATATAATTGACAGCTTTGGAAAGAAAACACTCTGACGTTTCCAAAACTGCAAAGATATTGTCTGTGAGTGCCTCAGAACTGATGTTACAGAAAAAACCTAGATAAAAATCCAATCAGGAAGTGCCACATTTTTTGAAACTGCCTCATGGCAATGACTCCTTAAATGGCTGTGAAGGAGCTAGGAGTCAGCTTACATATTCCCCAAGGTGTCTGCAGCATTATGACGTATTTGTAGGCATATCATTGGAAGATTGACCATAAGAGACTACCAGCTGGTCGCTTGGTGTCCTCCGTCGCAATTATTGCGTAATCTCCAGCTGCAGTATTTTTCCGTTTTCTTCTGTTGAGAAGGCAACTGCCACCACTGATAGATTATCGAATAGATATGTGACAAACACCTTGAGGATTGATTCTAAACAACGTTTGCCATGTTTCTGTCGATATTATGGAGCTAATTTGGCTAAGTTTGGCGTTGTAAGTGACTGCATTTTCCGGTGTTTTTCTTAGCCAAACGTGATGAACAAAACGGAGCTATTTCGTCTACACAAATAATATTTTTTGAAAAAATGAACATTTGCTATCTAACTAAGAGTCTCGTCATTGAAAACATGCGAAGTTCTTCAAAAGTAAATTATTTTATTTGAATGCTTTTCTTGTTTTTGTGAAAATGTTGCCTGCTGAATGCTAGGCTTAATGCTATGCTAGGCTATCAATACTCTTACACAAATGCTTGTGTAGCTTTGGTTGAAAAGCATATTTTGAAAATGACAGTGTTGTTAACAAAAGGCTAAACTTGTGTTTGAATATATTTATTTAATTTAATTTGCGATTTTCATGAATAGGAAACGTTGCGTTATGGTAATGAGCTTGAGGCTATGATTACGCTCCCGGATACGGGATTGCTCGACGCTAGAGGTTAAAGTGTGTGTTGTTATTCTCTTTGACATTTCTTTTTTGAAATCTGTATTATTAATATTGGTAGTAATTTGTCATACAGTAAAGGTTTTGTCTGGAATGTGAGAGAGGGTGATACCCCTAGCCGGTCTCAACCCACAGCCACCAGCAACAATGACAAATTCCCTAACCACTGTCCCCTTAAAACCTCTTAGGGATCCATTAACGCTCGAATCCCGTTAGCGGGATAGATTTGACAACATCCGGTGAAATTGCAGGGCAAACTACAGAAATATTTTTTTTTTAACATTCATCACAACAACATTCATAATACATCAAAATAAAGCTTAACTTCGTGTTAATTTGTGTCAGATTTTAAAAAGGCTTTGCGGTGAAAGCACACCATGCAATTATCTGAGGACAGCGCCCCGCATACAAAACATGAAAACCATTTTTCATCCAGGCAGGTGCGACACAAAAGTCAGAAATAGCGATATAATAAATGACTCCTTTGAAGATCTTCATCTTTTTGCAATCCCAAATGTCTGAGTGACACAATGAATGGTCATTTTGTTCGATAAATTCCTTCTTTGTATCCCCAAAATGTCAATTTATTTGGCGCGTTTGAATCAGAAACACACCGGTTCCAAACTGCTCAACATGACTAAGGTATTGTCGTGTCTTTGGCTATGCCGGATTAAGTGATATGACATGCTTTTCTATAAAATAATTTATCCGTAATTAATATTACCTGATTAATCTAATCATGTAAATGTAATTAACTAGAGAGTCGGGGCACCATGAAATAATATTTATAGAGCTGTTATCTTCGGAATAAACTCTTAAAGACCTAGTAATATTTTACATCAATAGTAGTCAATATTAATCGTCATCTTAATTCAGTCTCATCTGAAAGTTGTAAATTCTTGGTTATCTGCATTAACCCTGGCTAACAAGTTGAATCAGCAATACAAAATTGGTTTTAATTATTTATTTACTAAATACCTAACTAATCACACAGAATTACACATACACATAATTAAATCATAACTTGATTACAAATTACATCATAAAGGAAAACGTCCCTAGCGGACGGAACAGATGACAGCTGGTTACACAAAAGAAAAGGGCTGGGTTTGAGTGAAAGAGCGGGAAGACTGAGGAACAAAGGGCGAAGCTGTGCTATCAGAATCTTATGCATTCTAAATTTCCGCCCATTTGGAAAAGGAAAATGCAATGAATATTTACTGAGCTGCGCTTCAGCAGGTTGGTGGTAGATGGAAGGCTGTGTTGCCCAACCGAGTCCTTTGTCCTTTGAAGAATGTCTCTGCTGGTTAATTGGATACGTTGTAGTAACGTCGTTGTGTGGTAGACGGGATACTCTGTCTGTTCATTCCTAACCTGCGTTTGCAGCTGCTGTTGCTAACTCAACGGCTAGGAGGTATCACTTCTGTAGTGAATAAGAGTTCAAAGTTCATACCATTCGCAACCAAAGCTCACGCTGATGTAGGCTTCATTCTGTAGTTATTATCTGAACCATTCTGACATCGGACAGTCGTCCTCACATCCTCGGAAAAGGAGGTTATACTGTCGTCAAGGCTTTATATAGGAAGGGAGAGGAGGGCGTGTTTGAAAAGTTTTATAGCCCATGTCCCTTCACAGGGGCAGGCCACTGATTGAGCAGAGCCCTAAAGTTATGAAAACCCAAATCTCACATTTTAGAAGCTAAAATCATATTTCATCCCATCACAAATCATTTCATATTCAAACATTTAAATTGAACAACAATTCCATGTGATTCCAATAACTCTGATGTGTAGACTTTCCACTGTAGAGTTTATGTCATCTTATCATTTATGAGAATGTCGCAGATGACAACCGAACTGACATCATATTCATTAAGTACCACCGCATATGTTCAATTGGTCGGATTACCAGAATATAGTTCATTTCCCCCCACCTTCTGATGTTTCCAGAATCTCTATGTTAACCAAGGGTTTTGCAAATGTAACATCAGTAGGTTAGAGAGAGGAAAAAGGGGGAAAGAGGTATTTATGAATGTCATAAACCTACCCCCAGGCCAATGTCATGACAGTATCTAATAAGTTACCTGTAAACTTGGTCCAAACATTTCAAACAACGTGTCTAATCCAACCTCAGGTAACCTAATATGTAAATAATTGATCAAATGTAAGACCGAATAACCTGTTTTCAATACCGTAGAAAAACGTGGAGCTCGCTCCTGTTCACGAACACCAAAAGGCTTGAGTCCATCTGAGTGACACATGGAAAGAATAGGACTACTTCTTCATATCTCAAAAGAAAAACATTGAACAATTTCTACAGACTGTTGACATCTTGTGTAAACCATAGGAACTGCAATCTGGGCCCTAATAAATCAGGTTTCCCATAGAAGAACATTGGAAAACACAATGACCTCACAAAAATTCCTTGATGGTTTGTCCTCGGGGTTTCGCCTGCCAAATCAGTTATGTTATACTCACAGACATTATTTTAACAGTTTTAGAAACTTTAGAGTGTTTTTTATCCAATACTACCATGCATATGCATATCCTAACTTCTGGGCCTTAGTAACAGGCAATATACTTTTGGCACGCTTTTCATCCGGACATGAAAATACTGCCCCCTAGCCCAAAGAGGTTTTAATTAAGGGATATCTCTAGAACATGTGCTTATTGGGCCAGTATAGTTAGGCCCTGTCCTGTCCAGAAGAAACTCTACACCCTCCTCAAGTTTACATGTGCTTAGCTCCATTCCGTTGCTTTTTTTATCCAGGAAAATGTAAATATTACAAGCATACCCATAACATGATGCAGCCACCACCGTGCTTTAAAATATGGAGAGTGGTACTCAGTAATGTGTTGTGTTGGATCTGGTCCAAACATTACATACAGTAACAATTTGTATTCAGAACAAAAATGTAATTGCTTTGCAGTATTACTTTTGTGTCTTGTTGCAAACAGGATGCATGTTTTGGATTTTTTTTCATTTCGTACAGGCTTTCTTATTTTCACTCTGTCAATTGGGTTAGTGTTGTGGAGTAACTACAATGTTGTTGATCCATTACCCAGTGTTATTCTAAAACAGTCATTAAACTGTTTTAAAATCACCATTGGCCTCATGGTGAAAACCCCGACTGGTTTCCTTCCTCTCTGTCTACTGAGTGTATTCATACACCATCCAAAGTGTAATTAATAACTTCACCATGCTCAAAGGGATATTCATTGTCTGCATTTTCTTATTCGTTTTTACCCATCTACCAATAGGTGCCCTTCTTTGCAAGGCATTGGAAAACCTCCCTCTTCTTTGTGGTTGAATCTGTGTTTTTAAATTCACTGCTTGACTTTGGGACCTTAGAGATAATGGTATGTGTGGGGTCCAGAGATGAAGTAGTCATTAATAACTTTTAAAAACACTATTATTCCACACAGAGAGCGTCCATGCAACTTACTAAGCAAAATACATAGTTTTACTCCTGAACTTATTTAGGCTTGACATAACAAAGGGGTTGAATAATTATTGCCTCAAGACAATCCAGCTTTACATTTGTAATGAATTTGTAAAAAATGTAGGCCAAAGACAAAACAATCTCAATTTCATAAATTTTCAATTCAGGTTGAAGCACAACAAAATGTGGAAAAGTCAAGGGGTGTGAATACTTTCTGAAAGGCGCTGTAGAACAAATACCTCAGTTCTTTTTTAGCCGTTTTGCTGTGGACTCCAGCCCAACCACTGTCTTTAATTAATATTGGCTTAGGCCCCATTGCTCCTGTCACACCAGGGAGTTTCCTGAAGGCCCTGCCCATCAAATCCCCCACAACACTGGTGAAAAATCCATTGGCAGTGCCCCCATCCTCATGGTCCCACCACCCCCCTCTTCCTCTCTCCATCTCTCCTACAATCAGTCTTTCATCTCTTCTCCCTCTACTATACTGTCCCCTCTATACCTCTCTTCCTCCTCCATTCTTCCCTTACTCCTCCTCTCTCCCCCACCTCTTTTCCTCTCCTCCCTCCTCCACCCAGACCAAAACTAAATTGTGTGGTGACAGTTATTAAAAGCCAACCATTCCCAGGTTTGTGGTATGCAAATAACTTATATAATATGTGTTGCCCTTATTTGTGAAAGTACAGCAGTCTTTAAGAACATGACTGTAAAAATGGTTAAATCCCCTTGGATTGATGAGGAATTGAAAAATCGTATGCTTGAGAGGGATGAGGAAAAAGGTATGGCAATAAACTACACTATGAAACAAAGATAAATTACATAAAGAATGATAATAAAAAGCTTTGGAGCACCTTAAATGAATTTTGGGGAAAAAAAGCCAACTCGGCTCCTTCATTCATTGAATCAGATGGCTCATTCATCACAAAGCTGATATTGCAAACTACTTTAATAACTTTTGCATTGGCAAGATAAGCAAACTTAGGGATACCAGCAACAGACGCTGACACTACACATCCAAGTAAATCGGAACAAATTATGAAAAACAATAATTGTACTTTTTAATTCTGTAAAGTCAGTGTGGAAGAGGTGAAATAATTATTGTTCTCCATCAACAATGACAAGCCACCGGGGTCTGACAATCTGGATGGAAAATTACTGAGGATAATAGCAGATGATATTGCCACTCCTATTTGCCACATCTTCAATTTAAGCCTACTAGAGAGCATGTGCCCTAAGGCCTGGAGAAGCTATAGTAATTCCGTTACCCAAGAATAGTAAAGCCACCTTTACTGGCTCAAATAGCCGACCAATCAGCCAACCCTTAGTAAACTTATGGAAAAAATGGTGTTTGACCAGATACAATGCTATTTCACGTCAACAAATTGACAACAGAATTTCAGAATGCTTATGGGGAAGGACACTAAACAAGCACGGCACATACAAAAATTACTGATGATTGGCTGAGAGAAACTAATGATAAAATGTCTTGTTAGACTTCAGTGCAGCTTTGACATTATTGACCATAGTCTGGGGCTGTAAAAACATATGTGTTATGGCTTTACACACCCTGCTATAATGTGGATAAAGAGTTACTTGTCTAACAGAACACAGAGGGTGTTCTTTAATGTAAGCCTATCAATTATAATCCAGTTAGAATCAGAAATTCCCCAGGGTAGCTGTTTAGGCCCCTTGCATTTTTCCAAACGACATGCGACTGACTTTGAGTAAAGCCAGAGTTTCTATGTATGCGGATGACTCAACACTATACACTTCAGCTACTACAGTAACGGAAATGACTGCAACACTCAACAAAGAGCTGCAGTTAGTTTCAGAGTGGGTGTCAAGGAATAAGTTAGCCCTAAATATTTATAAAACTAAAAGCATTGAATTTGGGAACACTCACTAAACCCTAAAACTTCTAATAAACTATATGGAAATTGAGCAAGTTGAGATGACTAAACTGCTTGGAGTAACACTAGATTGTAAACTGTCATGGTCAAAACATATTGATGCAGTAGTAGCCAAGATGGGGAGAACTCTGTCTATAATAAAGTGATGCTCTGCCTTCCTAACACTATCAACAAGGCAGGTCCTACAGGCCCTAGTTTTGTCTCACCTTGACTACTGTTCAGTTACGTTGTCAGGTGCCACAAAAAAGGACACGTCCCAGGAAGAGAATGGGGATCCATAATAAATACAAATACACTGCTGCTCTCTCATTTAGCCATTTGCACCTTACGGATTGTGGTTGTTGTGGATGGCTGTTCACAAATCTACAGTATGTGTATTTTACCCAATAATGATTTAATTTAAGAAAACTGCCTTTCAATCAGTTTTTTGGGGATCAGGGTTGTATTCATTACGGAAACTGTTTACCATTTATGAACCAAACGGCGGGACCTACCTTTCTATCAGAGAAAGGTAGGTCCCTTCCTGTTTTGTTCCACTGGCTTCCATTTAAGAAACGTTTTGAACAGTGGACAGCCAGTGAAAAAAATTGCTCTTGCAACAGCTGCACATCCCAGCCTATGGAATAAATGTTTGAGTTTTTCTCTTCCGGAGGGCCCCAGCCCACCAAATCCCCCCAAAACACTGGTACAAAATCCATTGGCAACGCCCCCACCCCCATGGTCCCTCCTTCCCCCTGTTCCTCTCGCCATCCCTCCTACAATCCTCATTTCATCTCACCTCCCTCTACTATACTGTCCACTCTATACCTCTCTTCCTCCACCTTCTCCCCCACTTCCCTACTCCTCCTTTCCTCCTCCTCTTTTCCTCTCCTCTCTCCTCCACCCAGAACAAAACACTGTGTGGGGACGTTGATTAAAAGCCAACCTTTCCCAAGATTGTAGTATGCAAGTAACTTATATCATGGACAGTGGACAACCAGTGAGAAATGTGCTCTTGCAACAGCTGTATTGTGCAGATACCAGCCTCTGGAATAAATGTTTGAGTTCCTCCCTTCCTGAAGGCAGTTTTTGAGTTCCCTCCCTTCTAAACTCCTCCATGGTATTGTGCTCCATACTGTCAAAAACAAGTTTCATTTAAGAAGACCACAGGTTGGGCTTTTATTGCTCAATCTAATATGTGCTGATTCCCCCAGAAAATCCGTAGGCCTAAAGGACACATACTCAAACTCGTACACTTTTGATACACTTCAACAGCTGCAACTTATCGAGATATCAAAGTGTCAACAAACAATAGGCCTATGGCAAATGCAGCACATGGAAAACATTTTTCACATGCAAATAGCACTTTTTGTTAGTACTCAAAGCATGCCATTCCAAGAGCAGCATTTATTTTTCAACATTACGCAACGAGCCCAATCAGTCATCCTTTGGCTAATTAGTCCTTCATTTTTTGGTTATGCTCAGGGAAAACAAGTTGGCTAATCTACAGTGCCTTGCGAAAGTATTCGGCCCCCTTGAACTTTGCGACCTTTTGCCACATTTCAGGCTTCAAACATAAAGATATAAAACTGTATTTTTTTGTGAAGAATCAACAACAAGTGGGACACAATCATGAAGTGGAACGACATTTATTGGATATTTCAAACTTTTTTCAAAAACTGAAAAATTGGGCGTGCAAAATTATTCAGCCCCTTTACTTTCAGTGCAGCAAACTCTCTCCAGAAGTTCCGTGAGGATCTCTGAATGATCCAATGTTGACCTAAATGACTAATGATGATAAATACAATCCACCTGTGTGTAATCAAGTCTCCGTATAAATGCACCTGCACTGTGATAGTCTCAGAGGTCCGTTAAAAGCGCAGAGAGCATCATGAAGAACAAGGAACACACCAGGCAGGTCCGAGATACTGTTGTGAAGAAGTTTAAAGCCGGATTTGGATACAAAAAGATTTCCCAAGCTTTAAACATCCCAAGGAGCACTGTGCAAGCGATAATATTGAAATGGAAGGAGTATCAGACCACTGCAAATCTACCAAGACCTGGCCGTCCCTCTAAACTTTCAGCTCATACAAGGAGAAGACTGATCAGAGATGCAGCCAAGAGGCCCATGATCACTCTGGATGAACTGCAGAGATCTACAGCTGAGGTGGGAGACTCTGTCCATAGGACAACAATCAGTCGTATATTGCACAAATCTGGCCTTTATGGAAGAGTGGCAAGAAGAAAGCCATTTCTTAAAGATATCCATAAAAAGTGTTGTTTAAAGTTTGCCACAAGCCACCTGGGAGACACACCAAACATGTGGAAGAAGGTGCTCTGGTCAGATGAAACCAAAATTGAACTTTTTGGCAACAATGCAAAACGTTATGTTTGGCGTAAAAGCAACACAGCTCATCACCCTGAACACACCATCCCCACTGTCAAACATGGTGGTGGCAGCATCATGGTTTAGGCCTGCTTTTCTTCAGCAGGGACAGGGAAGATGGTTAAAATTGATGGGAAGATGGATGGAGCCAAATACAGGACCATTCTGGAAGAAAACCTGATGGAGTCTGCAAAAGACCTGAGACTGGGACGGAGATTTGTCTTCCAACAAGACAATGATCCAAAACATAAAGCAAAATCTACAATGGAATGGTTCAAAAATAAACATATCCAGGTGTTAGAATGGCCAAGTCAAAGTCCAGACCTGAATCCAATCGAGAATATGTGGAAAGAACTGAAAACTGCTGTTCACAAATGCTCTCCATCCAACCTCACTGAGCTCGAGCTGTTTTGCAAGGAGGAATGGGAAAAAATGTCAGTCTCTCGATGTGCAAAACTGATAGAGACATACCCCAAGCGACTTACAGCTGTAATCGCAGCAAAAGGTGGCGCTACAAAGTATTAACTTAAGGGGGCTGAATAATTTTGCACTGCCAATTTTTCAGATTTTGATTTGTTAAAAAAGTTTGAAATATCCAATAAATGTCGTTCCACTTCATGATTGTGTCCCACTTGTTGTTGATTCTTCACAAAAAGTACAGTTTTATATCTTTATGTTTGAAGCCTGAAATATGGCAAAAGGTCACAAAGTTCAAGGGGGCCGAATACTTTCGCAAGGCACTGTATATTTCCATATTTCCAAGTCCTATTCTTGAAGATCAAAGGGTTATTCAGTTAATTGAAATTACTAGAAATCTGACAGACTGTTATTTTTACCCCTTTTTCTCTCCAATTTCATGGTATCCAATCGTGTCTGATGTGGATGGACAACATCAACATGGGTGCGATGGCACACATGGACACATGCGCGTGCATGCTGTAGTAAGCATACAACGCCCCCAGCATCATTTTTTTTATGCATGTGATATCAGAATGCACCTACTTTTCCAAAATGTGATTGTAAACCTGTGCTGCCCTCAAATTATCTTTTGGCTATGTTTCAACTTTCAATTTCAAATGATTTTCTAAGAAGTTTAATTTTCTTACAACAGTTTGTATTGAGGTGTAAATAGCCAATTTCACTGTTGTGGACAATTTATGTTTGTGGCTTTACTGAGCTGGACAAACTTCTCTCTTCAATGAGAGCCCAAGCACCTCCAGTGATCAAGTATGCAGACTTCTACTCTCTGCCACATTTTCTGGCTGGCACTCACATTGCCTTCATTGTTGTTTTCCTAACAAATAATATCTTTGGACATGTGTGTGTTCCTACTCGTTTGTCATTCACCCTCTGGAGTCTTGGCCTAGGCTGCCGCTCCTGCTTGCTGGTCTTGCAATTATTTTTCAACTCCTCTTCCGGCTCAAATAAATAGGGCTGTAAAAGAACATCAAATAATGTTTAGTCATCCAGCTTATCTTGCAGAAGCAGCCATTGTAGCTAGTTATTCAGCAATCTCGGATAGACAGTGCATGGTAACATTCTCTCGTGAACCTGTAAACTAGCATTTACCCCATTTTGAAAAGCCTGCCTTCAAGGGTGGGAACAAGGAAGTATGGCTCCTGTCAGGCTGTATTGTTTACAAAGTTAGGGAAAATGAGGCAACCTAGATATCCTGCAATGCCTCTGTTGAACAAGGACAACTATATCTACTCACTGCTAGCATGATCGTGCAATCGGCGAAACACAAAGGCCACAACAATTGCTACAAAACATGATCCCACTCATTTTTAGATCAGACAGCAAGCTCAATCAACCAACTACGTCATTGATTGAACTCTCCCGGCGTGAGAAAAAATACAGCTGTATTGCATAAATATGTGAACACCCTCTCATCACTCAGAATTATGTCGGGAGACTGGATAAACACACCAAATAGCGTCTAGAGGTGAAGTTTCCCTTTAAGGGAAAAGTAATATAAAGTAGCAGAAAGTAATCAGATCATGTTACTGATTACAATTTTGGACAGATAACTGCAATGGATTATATTTAGAAAGTAACCTACCCAACCCTGCCAATATAGCATCCAGTTCAGAGTTACAACATCCTGCACAGCATCCAGCTCAGAGATAAATCCAGCATCCGGCACAGAGTTACATCAAGCATCCGTCGCTGAGTTACATCCAGCATCCAGATCAGAGTTTCATCCAGCGTCCAGCTCAGAGATTCATCCAGCATCAGGCGCTGAGATACATCCAGCATCCAGCTCGGAGTTTCTTACAGCATCAACCTCAGAGTTACATCCAGGATGTTGGATGCAACTATGAGATGGATGTAACACACTTCAAAATATGAGTCCCTTGCTTTGTCATGCCAAAATAAATCCTGCATTTCCAATTTCAAAATAAGAGTCCCAATATTTGCCATATATGTTTTTTATGTAGATTTTATTTCAATAGTAATATAACATCCAGCTTCCGGTTCCTATTTCAACATTAGGATGTTTGAGTGCCTGCTTGGCGAGAACATCCACTTCCTCAATCCCCTCTACTCCCACATGAGCTGGTACCCAGAGGAACATCACAAATACCACCATCTGTCTCACCCTATACAAGCAGGGGCAAAATCTGAATCAATACATTTGTCTGCTCTGAGAGACAAATTCAATTAAGCTCATCAGTGCTGTACAGGAGTCAAAGCAGATAACTACTTTGTCTGGTGTCACCTCTTCCACCCTCTGCAGCCAAGAGTATGGCCAGCAACTCCATTGGTGTAAACATATACATTATCCATTGCTCTTTTTGTCAGTGCCCCCTTAAAAGCAGGAACTCTAAAATCTGCAACTGTCATCCCTGTTTTAGGATCCTTAGATCCATTTGTGAATACATTCAAGAAAGCAGAGTACTGTGTTCTTAAATGTTCACTTTCCAATATATACTGCACCTACTCCTTCTGCACCAGCTCTCACCCTCTGCAACGGCTTTATGAGTTGACTGGATTCCTGGAGTAGCTGCGCCCTCTACTGGACACTTGGTGAACCTAGCCAGATCAGTCAATTTAGACTTTGTTACATCTGATCAACAAATCATACAAACATAGCTAATAGCCTTCAATAGGCTATAGATAATAATGAATACTTAAAGCCCTGTAGATCATTAAAGTCCCGTAGATCAATTAATTGCCCCCTTTTTGTTTAGAAAGCCCTACTACACAAGCTTCCAACATTGTTGCTAACGTACAAAGGAATGAGGTACCCACACTGCTCCCAGGATTGGTTAACTGTTGAGGTCACTCTGGTCTTGACCAATTTAGGTAAATCCTCCTTTAGTTTTAGTGCCCCACATTAATGGAATAGCCTACAAAGTTCCTTGCATCTTGGTTCCCTGGTGCCTCTAGGGCAGGTTCGGGCTCTGGTGTTGAATGAATTCATTATATCAAATAACATTTTATTTGTCACATGCGCCGAATACAACAGGAGTAGACCTTACAGTGAAATGCTTACTTACAAGCCCTTAACCAACAATTCAGTTTTAAGTAAAATACCTAAATGCTAGAGCAGCAGTAAAATAACAATAGCGAGGCTATGTACAGGGGGTACCGACACATAGTCAATGTGGGGGGCAACGGTTAGTCGAGGTAATATGTACATGTAGGTAGAGTTATTAAAGTGAGAATGCATAGATAATATCAGAGAGTGGCAGCAGCGTAAAAGAGGGGGGTGGGGCAATGCAAATAGTCTGGGTAGCCATTTGATTAGATGGTCAAGAGTCTTATGTCTTGGGGGTAGAAGCTGTTTGGAAGTTTCTTGGGACCTATGCTTGGCGCTCCGATACCGCTTGCTGTGCGGTAGCAGAGAGAACAGTCGGACTAGGGTGGCTGGAGTCTTTGACAATTTTCAGGGCCTTCCTCTGACACCACCTGGTATAGAGGTCCTGGATGGCAGGAAGCTTGGCCCCAGTGATGAGCTGGGCCGTACACAGTACCCTCTGTAGTTTCTTGCGGTCGGAGGCAGAGCAGTTGCCAAACCAAGCAGAGATGCAACCCATCAGGATGCTCTTGATGGTGCAGCCGCAGAACCTTTTGAGGATCTGAGGACCAATGCCAGTTTGTTGGTGATGTGGACATCAAGGAACTTGAAGCTCTCAACCTGTTCCACTACAGCCTCATTGATGAGAATGGGGGCGTGTTCGGTCCTCTTTTTCCTGTAGTCCACAATCATCTCCTTTGTCTTGATCATGTTGAGGGAGAGGTTGTTGTCTTGGCACCAAATGGCCAGGTCTCTGACCTCGTCCCTATAGGCTGTCTCGTCATTGAAGGTGATCAGGCCTACCACTGTTGTGTCATCAGCAAATTTAATGATAGTGTTGGAGTCGTTTCTGGCCGTGCAGTCATGAGTGAACAGGGAGTACAGGAGGGGACTGAGCACGCACCCCTGAGGGACCCCCATGTTGAGGATCAGCATATTTTTACTGACCCTTACCCTTACCCCCTGGGGGCGGCCCGTCAGGAAGTCCAGGATCCAGTTGCAGATGGAGGTGTTTAGTCCCAGGGTCCTTAACTTAGTGATGAGCTTTGAGGGCACTATGGTGTTGAACGCTCAGCTGTAGTCAACAAATAGCATTCTCACATAGGTGTTCCTTTTTTCAGATGGGAAAAGGCAGTGTGGAGAGCAATAAAGATCGCATCATCTGTGGATCTGTTGGGGCGGTATGCAAATTGGAGTGGGTCTAGGGTTTCTGGGATAATGTTGTTGATGTGAGCCATGACCAGCCTTTCAAAGCACTTCACGGCTACAGATGTGGGTGCTACGGTCGGTAGTCATTTAGGCAGGTTACCTTAGTGTTCATGGGCACAGGGACTATGGTGGTCTGCTTGAAACATGTTGGTATTACAGACTCAGACAGGGAGAGGTTGAAACTGACACTTGCCAGTTGGTCAGCGCATGCTCGGAGTACACGTCCTGGTAATCCGCATGGCCCTGTGGCCTTGTGAATGTTGACCTGTTTAAAGGTCTTACTCACTTTGGCTGAACAGCTGAGAGCAGAACAGCTGATGCTCTCATGCATGTTTCGGTGTTACTTGCCTCGAAGCGAGCACAGAAGTAATTTAGCTCGTCTGGTAGGCTCGTGTCACTGGGCAGCTCTTGTTTGTGCTTCCCTTCGTAGTCTGTAATAGTTTGCAAGCCCTGCCACATCCGACGAGCGTCGGAGCCGGTGTATTATGATTAGATTTTTGTCTTGTATTTAGTCCTGTCCTGCTTTGCCTGTTAGATGGTTCGTCGGATGGCATAGCAGGATTTCTTATAAGCTTCTGGGTTAGAGTCCCCCTCATTTAATGAGGGCATGGCAGATTACGCCCCCTTTGGAGAAATTGGGTACCCCTAGTAAACTGAAAAAAAATAATATTAAAAATTGCTAATATATGCATATAATAATTATTATTGGATAGAAAACACTCTAAAGCTTCTAAAACCGTTGGAATTATGTCTGTAAGTATAGCAGAACTCACAGGGCATGCATTCTTCCAAACTAGTTTTTGTGGCCATGAAAGTTGGAGCAACTTTGACGTCATGCCCCCACCCTTCCCGACCACTTATGGATCTGGGGACACTTTCCATCTCTTCCACTAGATGTCCTCTTTCTTTGGAGCGTTCAATCGTTCAAATCGCGCGAGAATTGGCCCTATAGGAGTGGTTGGAGTAAGTGTCGCGATAAAAAAACCTGTGCGTTAGGGCGCGAATTGGTCACAGCCATTCCTTTGTGCCAGCACACATAAATGGACATTTATGGATATATATGGCATATTATTGAAAAAAAAAAAATGTACTGTGTAACATGTCCTATCACTGTCATCTGATGAAGATTTTCAAAAGGTTAGTGAGCGATTTATTTTTTAATCCTGCTTTTATAATTTTATATTTTCTGGGACAAAATGGCTGCCGCTTGTCTTTGTTTCGGTGGTGGTCTAATATAAATGTGTGGTGTGTTTTCGCCGTAAAACATTTTAAAAATCTGACATGCTGGGTAGATGAACAAGGTGTTTATCTTTCATTTGAGCTATTGGACTTGTTAATGTGTGGAGGTTAAATATTTTTAAGAATATTTTTGCGTTCCATGCGCCACCGTTTGAGCTGAACGGGGGGGAGGGTGTTCCTCCAGAGGAACTCCTGGCATCAACAGGTTTTAACTTCTTGGTGACAGGGGGGCAGTATTGAGTAGCTTGGATGAATAAGGTGCCCAGAGTAAACTGCCTGCAACTCTGTCCCAGATGCTAATATATGCATATTATTAGTAGCATTGGATATAAAACACTCTTAAGTTTCTAAAACTGTTTGAATGATGTCTGAGTATAACAGGACTCATATGGCAGGTTAACACCTGAGACAAATCCAACCAGGAAGTGGGAAATCTGAGGTTTGTCGTTTCATTGAAGTGATTGCCTATCCAATATGCTGTGTCTATGGGGCCAGATTGCACTTCCCAAGACTTCCAGCAGATGTCAACAGTCTTTAGACTGTTGTTTGAGGCTTCTATTGTGGAAGGGTGTGCAATAAGAGCTGTTTCAATAAGTGGACTAGGCTGTGGCCAATCAGTTGTTTACTACGCGGGTGCGCAGTTCCTTCTTTTTCCTCTGTAATTAATACGCTATTGTTCGGTTGGAATATTATTGAAGATTTATTATAAAAAGACCCTAAGGATATATTGTAAACATTGTTTGACATGTTTCTACCAACTGTAATGGAACTCTTGACTTTTCGTCTGGATTTTGCGCTCGCGCATTGTGCCTTTGGAATAGTGAACTAAACGCGCAAACAAAACGGAGGTATTTGGACATATATATGGATGTAATCGAACAAAACAAACATTTCTTGTGTCCTGGGAGTGCATTCTGATGAAGATCAGCAAAGGTAAGTGAACATTTATAATGCTATTTATGACTTTTGTTGACTCCACAATTTGGCAGTTAACTGCATGGCTTTCTTTTGTGGCTGAACGTTGTTCTCAGATGATTGAATATTCTGCTTTTGCTGTAAAGCTTTTTTGAAATCTGACACAGTGGTTGAATTAAGAACAAGTTTATCTTTGATTCTATGTAAAACATGTATCTTTCATCAAAGTTTATGATGAGTATTTATGTTATTTGATGTGGCTCTCTGCAAATTCTCCGGATGTTTTGGAGACATTTCTGAACATGGCGCCAATGTAAACTGAGGTTTTTGGATATAAATATGAACTTGATCGAACAAAACATACATGTATTGTGTAACATTGAGTCCTGGGAGTGTCATCTGATGAAGATCGTCAAAGGTTAGTGATTAATTTTATCTATATTTCTTTTTGTGACACCTCTCTTTGGTTGGAAAATGTCAATGCTTTCTGTGACTAGTTGCTGACCTAACATAATGATATGTTCTGCTTTTGTCGAAAAGCCTTTTTGAAATCGGACACGGTGGATTAATGAGAAGTGTATCTTTAAAATGGTGTACAATACTTGTATGGTTGAGGAATTATAATTATCAGATTTCTGTTTTGAATTTTGCGCCCTGCAATTTCAGTGGCTGTTGGCGAGGTGGTACGCTAGCATCCCGAACGATCCCAGAGAGGTTAAGAGCGGCAGTTCTACCATTTATTTCAGTGTGGATGTTGCCTGTAATCCATGGATTCTGGTTAGGGTATGTACACTACCGTTCAAAAGTTTGGGGTCACTTGTAAATGTCCTTGTTTTTGAAAGAAAATCAAATTTTTTCTCTAATAATAACATCAAATTGATCCGAAGTACAGAAGTGTAGGAATTGTTAATGTTGTAAATGACTATTGTAGCTGGAAACTGAACTGAAACTGGCCCATTATCAGCAACCATCACTCCTGTGTTCCATTGGCACGTTGTGTTTAATTTAGATGTTAAATTCCAAAAAGACGCTTCTAGTTTTAGGAGGCCATACTTAGATGTAGACTAAACAAAAATATACATGCAACATGTAAAATGTTGATCCCATGTTTCATGAGCTGAAATAAAATATCCCAGAAATGTTCCATACGCATAACAAGCTAATTTCTCTTAAATTTGTTACATCCGTGTTAGTGAGCATTTCTCATTTGCCAAGCTAATCCTTCCATCTGACAGGTGTGGCATACCAAGTAGCCGATTAAACAGCATGACACAGGTGCACACACCTCATTACACAGGTGCATCTTGTGCTGGGGACAATAAAAGGCATCATCTAAAATGAGCAGTTTTGTCACAAAACACAATTCCACAAAGCATGCAATTGGCATGAATGTCCACCAGAGCTGTTGCCAGAGAAATTAATGTTAATTTACCATAAGCCACCGCCAACGTAGTTTTTAGAGAATTTGGCATTACGTCCAACGGTCCTCACAACCTGAGACCACGTGTAAGCATACCAGCCCATGAACTCCACTTCTGGCTTCTTCACCTGCGGGAATTTCTACACAAACTGTCAGAAACCATTTCAGGGATGTTCATCTGTGTGCTCATCATCCTACCCAGGGTCTTGACCTGACTGCCGTTCTGCATTGTAACCAACTGCAGTGGGCAAATGCCCACCTTTGATGGCCACTGACACACTGATCTCTTCAAGGATGAATCCTGGTTTCAACTGAGGGGGACAGTGCGGCCCCGTCCAACGCCAACCAGGCAGGATATAACCCCATCCACCTTGCCATAGCACAGCCCCCAAACCACTAGAGGGATAACAGCAGACTACCAACGTACTACCCTGAGACAAGGCTGAGTATAGCCCACAAAGATCTCCTCAGTGACTCAACCCACTCACATCGAGTATAGCGTAAAAAGCCTGGGACAACGTGACGGACCCCTCCTAGGGACGGCATGTAAGAGCACTAGTAAGCCAGTGACACAGCCCCCATAATAGGTTCAGAGGAGAATCCCAGTGGAAAGAGGGGAGTCGGCCCAGTGCCTTGCCATTAACCCCTGGGTCAGATCACACTCAATCAAAGGACCTACTGAAGAGAGGAGTCTTCAATAAATACTTAAAGGTTGAGACAGAGTCTGCGCCTCTCACATGGATAGGTAGACCATTCCATAAAAAATGAGCTATATATGTCCTGCCTTCAGCTGTTTGCTTAGAAATTCTAAGGACAATAAGGAGGCCTATGTCTTGTGACCATAACATACGTGTAGGTATGTATGGCGAGACCAAATCTGAGAGATAGTTCGTAATGTAATGCTTTGTAGGTTAGCAGTAAAACCTTGAAATCAACAAGCACTGGCCTTAACAGGAAGCCAGCGTAGAGAGGCGAGCAGTGGAGTAATATGATTTCATTTTTTTGGTTCTAGTCAAGATTCTAAAAGCCGTATTTTGCACTAAATTATGTTTATTTAGTGCTTTGTCCAGTTAACCTGAGAATAGAACATTGCAGAAGGCTGAACTAGAAGTCACAAAAGCAAGGATTCACTTTTCTGCATAATTTTGGGCAAAAAGTTTCAGATTATTGTGTGTTTCCGAAATGACATCACCAAGAGGTGGAATATATATAGTGAAAACAATAGTGGTCCTAAAACGGAACCTTCAGGAACACCGAAACCTACAATTCATTTGTCAGAGGACAAACCATCCACAGAGACGAACTGATATCTTTCCGACAGATAAGCTCTAAACCAGACAAGAACTTGTCCATGTAGACCAATTAGGGTTTCCAATCTCTCCAAAAGAATGGGATGATCGATGGTGTCAAAAGCATCTCTAAGGTCTAGGAGCACGAGGACAGATGCAGAGCCTTGGTCTGACGTCATTAACGTTTCTGGCGCAGGCGTTCCACTAGCGACGCACCTCGACAACATCCGGTGAAATTGCAGAGCGTGAAATTCAAATTACAGAAATATAAATATTTAACATTCATGAAAATACAAGTATCATACTGTTATGTTCCCCAGTTTCTGTGTTGTAGTTTGTGTATTTGAGTGTGTGTTTCAGGAGAAAGGTGTCCTGAAATTCCCCAAGCAGCTGATTGGTCGACTCCACGGCTAATTGGAGCTGACCCCGCCCCCTCGTCAAGTTACAGCTGTATCCCATTAGACTCCTTCTCCAGTTATAAAAGCCAGTGTTCTGTTGTTCAGGAGAGAGAAGATTGCTGAGAGAAGATTGCTGAGAGAAGATTGCTGAGAGAAGATTGCTGAGAGAAGATTGCTGAGAGAAGATTGCTGAGAGAAGATTGCTGAGAGAAGATTGCTGAGAGAAGATTGCTGAGAGAAGATTGCTGAGAGAAGATTGCTGAGAGAAGATTGCTGAGAGAAGATTGCTGAGAGAAGATTGCTGAGAGAAGATTGCTGAGAGAAGAGGCTGATGGCTATAGCATATGTTGGTTGTTTCTCAGGCAGTTGGTATGTACTATGTTAGTTGTAGTTGGGAGCAGCTTTGGTATGTTCTGTGTGAGTTTGTTGAGCCTATTTGATGTCCTGTGTTTCTCAGTGTGTTTGTGAAATTGTTAATAATATTCTGTTTCATTTGTTCCCAGGGGGTAAGGGGAAGGCACCTAGGGAGTGCTTATGCAAGAGGCCCGCGGGCATACATATACACGTAGTATATTCACTGTTTAGGCACACTAGGTAAGACCTGGGCGGACCACCCCCTGTATTTTGGTTAGGGCTCCAGGTGGTGCTAAATTAGGTAAATAGTGATTAGGCAGGTAAGACAGGAGAGGGGGGCTTTGATATTTACCCTCTTTGCTTTGGTTCCAACCAGCCCCCTTTCCCGGAATTACCGTGTGAAGGAATACATTCCTAGTAAACGGTAAATTCTCTGCCTTTTGTCATCCTTACTCGCACCTGCAGTCCATACCTCTTTCACTTCACGGAGAGTTGAGTTGTAGCAGGATGTTGCATTCCCTCTTCATAGAGGCATGCGTAACACATACATCAAAATAAAACTTAACTTCTTGTTAATCCTGTGTCAGATTTCAAAAGGCTTTTACGGCATGCACCCATCTGAACCAGTAGTAAACAAAAGGCGCTACACAAAACGCTGATATAAAATATGCATTACCTTTGACGAGCTTCTTTTGTTGGCACTCCAATATGATATTTATGTCCCATAAATATCAATTGGTCCTTTTTTTCGATTAATAACCTCTTAGAGCTCCTCCCTACTTTGTGCAATTTCTGCCTGAAGACATCTGCAAATCTAACAGCCTTTAGCTCAGGCACAGAACCAAGGATATGCATGTTCTTGGTACCATTTGAAAGAAAACACTCTGACATTTGTAAATGTGAATTGAATGTAGGAGAATATAACACAATAGAGCTGGTTTAGATAAAACAGCGGAAAAAAACACTTATCTTTAAAATGAGCAAGATAAAACAAATATTCAGATAGGCTGATGCGGACAATTTCAGTGAAAAATATAAGAGGGCATCAGTACTTGTGCAAAGTTTCAGAATGATAACTTCCAAAATGAGTGTGCTACCTGACATTTATCATGAAGTCAACCAGGTGTCCCACACAAGTAGCCCAAATGTACCCAAGTGGTCAAATTGGTGAAGGTATACACTTTCTCCCCCCCCCCCCCCAGGGAAGACCCTCAGTCCTCTATCAAATATTTGTATATAGCCCCAGCCTAAAACCCCAAACAGCAAGCAATGCAGGTGTAGAAGCACGGTGGCTAGGAAAAAACTCCCTAGAAAGGCAAAAACCTAGGAAGAAACCTAGAGAGGAACCAGGCTATGAGGGGTGGCCAGTCCTCTTCTGGCTGTGCCGGGTGGAGATTACAATGGTTGTAGAGGGTGCAACAGGACAGCAATTTGAGTAAAAATGAACAGTTTAGGGTTCCATAGCCGCAGGCAGAAAAGTTTAAACTGGAACAGCGGCAAGGCCAGGTGGACTGGGGACAGCAAGGAGTCATCATGCCAGGTAGTCCTGACGCATGGTCCTAGGGCTCAGGTCCTCCAAGAGAGAATTAGTGAGAGCATACTTAAATTCACACAGGACAAGACTCCCATTCGGAGTCAGTGTCACTGTGAAAGAAAATGTTCAGTTAGAATAGTTTCACATATGAGCCCTTATTCAACAGGTATAATAAACAGATGTACATATGGTTATATGGGAACATAAGGTTGAATATATTGTTATGACCTGCTAGTTCTACTGTCTCTTTTATATTATGACATTTCAGCTAGATCTACTGTCTCTTTTATATTATGACAGACCAGCTGTATCTACTGTCTCCATTTCACTTTGGCCATTGTTGTGGGCCTGCCCTCCCCTCAACAGCCTCAAATAAGCTATTTCATGTGGGTTAGGGTGGGGCGGCAGACACACGCATCTCACATTTCATGACATTACATGTTTATATAATGCCTCTAAAATAAATTTAAAAAATCACAAATAATATTTATATTATTAATTTCAAACAAGGGCATTAGCATGATAAGAACTTACCAGTCCAAAACGATGTCCTCTCCCGTTCAAAAAATATTCCTCCACAATCGCTAAATTAATCGTCCTACAACAATCTCTTTCTCACCTTCCCAATCAATTTATTCTAAAATTGTGTGGACATCTGCATATCTAGACTTAGATTTAGCTTTCCCTGACTTAGTCCTCAAACTGATTGATAAATAAACAGCTGAACGTGCGCGTTTTACCAAACAACGCAGTGCGTAATATGTGTTTCTCTTTCCGGTATGAAACTTCAATAGCGGATGACTCTCTTTAAGCTGGAGCTTACTACATGGGTTGGTCTTGCAACACATAAACTTGACCTATTGCTCAGCTCATTGGCTATCTACCCAGCTAGATTTCAAGACGATCAGTGGTCATTGGGTTAAAAGACAGTCAATCAACGAAACAGCGGGCAAATCATTGGTGCACAATGATGTCATGACTTGTTGTCTTCAAATCGGTTTCTTTCAGTCCCGCGAAATGGCCCATCACGTTTGATTGTGTTACAAACAAACCAGTTGATTGCAGTGAAACCAAACATGACTGGAAAAGTCACGTTCTGTGTGGATTATTTACCTGGAATGTGTTGTTGAAAATGGAATGATACGGAATTCACGACACAAGCGGTTCGTGTTAGGCTATAAAAACGGATTTTATCAAACAAAAGATAATTCATTGTGTAACAATGAGCATTGGAATTGCAAACGGACGAAGATCGTCAAAGGTAAACTATTTATTTTAATGCAGTTTGTGACTATGTTACACCTGTGCTGGTTAAAATTGTTGTTTTTTATGGGGCTCTATGCTCAGATAATCGCATCGTATTCTTTCGCAGTAAATCCTTTTTTAAATCTGACAACGCAGTTGGATTAGCAAGATTATAGGCTTTCGATACATGTGAGACACTTGTATTTTCATTAATGTTTATATGACTATTTATGTAGCGATCACCGTATGTTGTGGAATTTCAGCCCACTAGTGGGTTCCGTGCGCAGAGAGGTTAACTTGTTATGGCTGCAATCCCGATATCGGGATAAGTGTCAACAAAAACCGCTGAATAGCATTCAATAAATATTACTAAAATATTTATATTCATGAAATCACAAGTGCAATATAGGAAAACACAGTTTAGCCTTTTGTTAATCCACCTGTCATGTCAGATTTTGAAATGATGCTTCAGCGAAAGCAATCCAAGCATGTGTAAGTTTATCGATTGCACTACAAAACATTACGTACACTTAGCATCAGGAAGCTTGGTCACAAATCAGAAAAGCAATCAAATTAATATTTTACCTTTGATCTTCGGATGTTTCCACTCATGAGACTCCCAGTTACACAACAAATGTTCCGTTTGTTCCATAAAGATGATTTTTATATCCAAAACGCGTCAAACAAACGGAGGTATTATGTTCAGAAATCCACAGGAAAGAGCGGTCACGACAACGCAGATGAAAATTCCAAATAGTTTCCATAATGTCCACAGAAACATGTCAAACGTTTTTTATAATCAAAAACAATAGCTGTTCAAATTCTGTTGCGCGAGCAAAACTCATGTGACCACTTGACGCGATGTTATCGTTCTGGCTCATTTTTCAAAATAAAAGCCTGAAACTGTCTGAAGACTGACACCTTGAGGAACCGATAGGAAAAGGAATCTGGTTCATATCCCTTTAAATCCAGCAAAGGGAGGCTATGGAACATGGAGTTTTCAAAATAGAGCCAATTCCTGTTTTGTTTTTCCTCAGGGTTTTGCCTGCAATATCAGTTCTGTTATACTCACAGACAAAATTTTGACAGTTTTGGAACCTTTAGGGTTTTCTATCCAATAATAATATGCATATATTAGCAACTGAGACTGAGGAGCTGGCCATTTACAATGGGCACCTTTTCATCCAAGCTACTCAATACTGCCCCTGCAGCCATAAAAAGATAACCAGGAGGAGAGGCCTCATTTAATACAGTAAATTCATCACGCTTGAGCCATGTTTCAGTCAGGCCAATCACATCAAGCTTTTGATCAGTTATTAGTTAATTGACTAAGTGAGGGATCTAACATTAAAGTAGTCCTATTTTGAGTTGAGGTATTATCACAGTCTCTTATTCCAGTGAGATTGCTAAAGCGAATAGCGCCATGTTTAGATTTTCCTGACCTAGATCGAGGCACAGACATGGTCTCAATGTGGAAAACTAAGCTGACTACTACACTGACTGTGCTAGCAGCAGACTCCACTAAGCTGGTTGGCTAACAGCCTGCACCCTATCTCATTGTGGAGCTAGAGGAAGAGCCCTGTCTATTTTGATAGATAAGATTAAAGCACCCCTACAGCTAGGATTTGTATTTAAGGATCCCGCTCTTCCTGGGGTCCTGCAACATTAAGGCAGTTGTATACAATTTAAAATATTACATGACATTACATTTCAGAACACTTACGCAAAACATTTAGTGTGTTCCCTCAGGCCTCTACTCCATTAACATGTATTTCCATGTGTACATGTGTATCGAGTGCATGTCTTATCATGTGTATGTCTCTGTCTGCCTGTGTGTGTCTCTTCACGCTCCTCCATAAGGTGTATTTTTATCAGTTTTTTAATCTGATCCTGCTGCTTGCATCAGTTATCTGATGTGGAATAGAGTTCCATGTAGACATGGCTCTATATAGTACTGTGTGCCTTCCATAGTCCGTTCTTGACTTGGGGATTGTGAAGAGACCTTTGGTGGCGTGTCTTGTGGGGTATGCATGGGTGTCTGTGCTGTGTACTAGTACTTTAAACAGACACCTCGGTGCATTCACAATGATCGCACTTCTTACAAAAACAAGTAATGATGGAGTCAACTTTTATGTTTATGTTGTGAAACTGCAAAATACAGAAAATGATATACTTTAGTATTCAATTCACACCGACATACTGTAGCTGTACATTAAACATTTGAAGTTGCATAAATACAAAGCACGCGCTAAGGTACCATGAATCTGGCATGATGCCAAACCATATAGCTAATTGTTACTCATATGTTAATTGGCTAACTCCTTTCATTACTCTAATGTACAACCATCTATGTAGAATAACAAAGCATATTACACTAGAAACAGTAACAAAACTACAGTATTGTATATTTTACAATTCATTTGCATGACGCACGAGCAAAGTAATACAGCTAACGACATACATAAAAGGCCTTGCAATCTGTGTGAGTAAATGCAACCAACCAACATTATGTAAGCAACTCTATCAATAACAAGATTATCATCATTAGCTAAATGCTTGAATCGAACTTACAAATAAACATTTTCCAAGGCTGAAGCGTGACAAGAAATAAGTACATTGAAAGACCTGCACCGTAGCGTTGTTTGTAGCTGCTTCTATGCGTGCAGAACAAATTCTCTACTTCCTGTTTGCGTAGTCTTTCTAAGTACCAGAAAGCTCCACTAGGGGGAAAATAACACCATTGAACACAATGAAAATCAAATTTAAGCACTGTAATAAAATAATCTGTTACCTTCTAACAGGATGGCAGCACAGACACGTTTTGACCATGACAGTTTACAATCTAGGGTTACTCTAAGCAGTTTAGTCACTTCAACGTGTTCATGTAATTAATTAGAAGTTTTAGATAATGTTTATGGTTTAGTGAATGATTTGTTCCATACACAATGCTTTTAGTTTTAGAACTATTTAGGACAGATTTATTCCTTCCCAAACATAACTCTGTTAAGTTTTGACTCAACACGATACATTGACACACTGGCTTTACTCATGGCCAGAGGTATGTAATTAGTAAAGGGGCCTAGACAGCTGCCCTGGGGAACTCCTGATTCTACCTGGATTATGTTGGAGAGGCTTC
Organism: Oncorhynchus mykiss; assembly: GCF_013265735.2. NCBI lineage: Eukaryota > Metazoa > Chordata > Actinopteri > Salmoniformes > Salmonidae > Oncorhynchus > Oncorhynchus mykiss. The sequence continues at coordinate 2,248,789 of NC_048586.1, read as the reverse complement.
CATTAAAGAACACCATCTAATCTGTTACACAAGTAACTCTTTAGCCACAATATAGCAGGGGGGTGTAAAGCCATAACACTTATGTTTTTCCATCAACAGACTATGATCGATAATGTCAAAAACCACACCGAAGTCTAACAAAACAGCTCCTACAATGTTTTTATCAATTTCGCTCAGCCAATAATAATTTATGTAAGTGGCGTGCTTGTTGACTATCCTTCCCTACAAGCTTGCTGAAATTCTGTTGTCAATTTGTTTAGAGTAAAATAGCATAGTGTGTGGTCAAATAAACATTTTTTCAAAAGTTTACTAAGGGTTGGTAATAGGCTGATTGGTCGGCTATTTTATTGATTTCATGGTCCTTGTTTGTTAAGATAGACTCCATCCTAACATATGCTGTCACACCTCATCAGACAAGACTTGGTCCTGTTTGTGGCTGAGTTCCAGAAAGTTGGTCAAGATCTACAAATTGTAAATTTTGGGAGGGGCAGAAAACCATAGCGATTGAGTTGAGACTGCTGTAGAGCTCACCAGTCCCCTTAACTGGGAGGAGGCCAGACACAATTACTTGATGCCAGCACACTTTTCTAATTTATATTCACACTGAAGCTATGCTGCGCTAGGTGACCTCTGATTGTTTTATCCTAACATTGTTGCTGCCAACGTGGATAACAATAACCCTACGCTCGACAGGTTTAGCCTTAGTCAGCACCATATTCAGATTAGCCATCGGTAGCCCTGCATCCTGGTAAACAGTACAATCACTGGATTATTATTTTTACATCAAATCTTGCAGGTAATGGAGTCGCCAATGACTAAGGTTTTCAATTTGTCAGAGCAAATGGTAGGAGGCTTCGGCGGCTCACACTCCATAATGGGTGAAGGAGAGACCTGATTAGTTTTTTATGTTATATTTTACCTTTTATTTAACTAGTCAGTTAAGAACAAATTCTTATTTACAATGACAGCCTACCGGGGAATAGTGGGTTAACCACCTTGTTCAAGGGCAGAATGACAGATTTCAGGGGTAGATTGACTCGGGGATTCGATCCAGCAAACTTTCGGTAACCACTAGCCTACCTGCCGCCCAAACAAGGCACATCCTCTGACTCCGACTCATTGCTTAACTTCTTATGGCTATAATCCCGTTAACGGGAGCGATTTGACAACAGCCAGTCAAAGTGTAGGGCGCCATTTTCAAAACATCAAAAATCTCATAATTAACATTCCTCAAACATACATGTGTCTCATACCATTTTAAAGCTATTCTCGTTGTTAATCCCACCACTGTCCAATTTCAAATATGCTTTTCAGCAAAAGTACTACAAACGATTATGTTAGGTCTCCACCAAACCACAATAAGCACAGCCATTTTCAAGCAAAATATAGCATTCACAAAAAGCAGAAAGAGAAAATGAATCACTAACCTTGAATTATCTTCATCAGATGACACTCATAGGACTACATGTTACACAATACATGCATGTTTTGTTTGATAAAGTTCATATATCAAAGAATCTGAGTTTACATTGGCGTATTAGATTCACTAGTTCCAAAAACATCAAGTGATTTTGCATAGCCACATCGTTTCAACAGAAATACAGAAATATCATAAATGTAGATATACACATGGAATTATAGATATACCTCTCCGCTGTGTCAGATTTTTAAAAAAGTTTTACGGAAAAAGCAACCCATGCAATATTCTGAGACGGAGCTCATAACTGTAGCCAAATTAGCCCCCATGTTGGCGTCAACAGAAACCAGAAAATACATGATATGTTTCCTTACCTTTGATGAACTTTATCAGAATGCAGTTCTAGGAATCCCAGGTCCACAATAAATGCTTGATTTGTTCGAAAATGTCCGTTATTTATGTCCAATTAACTACAGTGGTTAGCGCGTTTGGTAAACAATTCCAAAGTCACAAAGCGCGTCCACTATAACGTGACGAAATGTCCAAAAGTTCTGTAACAGTCAGTAGAAACATGTCAAACGATGTACTGAATCAATCTTTAGAATGTTGTTTCCATATATCTTGAATAACGTTCCAACCGGAGAATTAGAATGACTTCAGATGACTGGTGGAACGCAGGTCCTTCCCCTGTGAACGCACCTGGTGAAAGCATGGTCAACTCGTGGCAGTGGTGACTATTTCCTGTCTCATTCGACATTAGAGTCAAAGTTCTATTGACTATTGACATCTAGTGGAAGGCGTAGGAAGTGAAAACTCATCCATATCTTGCTGTGATTTCAATCCGAGCTTGGTTGAAAATCTGCCACCCCAGAAAAAATACAAACAGGAAGTGGAATTTCTCAGGTTTTTGCCTGCAATATCAGTTCGGTTATACTCACAGACATAATTCAAACCGTTTTAGAAACTGCAGAGTGTTTTCTATTCATTAATAATAATAATATGCATATATTAGCAACTGAGACTGAGGAGCTGGCCGTTTACAATGGGCACCTTTTCATCCAAGCTACTCAATACTGCCCCTGCAGCCATAAAGTTAAAGGGGAGAATCCGTTGACAGTTTGTCGGCTGAATGAGCGGCAGCGGCTGGTTGAGCATGCCAACACCATTTCTTTCCAGAAGCCTTGAGACTGTGGGGACTGTGCAGGTGGATTTATATTTATATCTGTACTTACTGCTGGCACAGACACTTCATATGGTGTGGGGGCTGTGGTGTGGGGGCTGTGCTTTGGCAAAGTGGGTGGGGTTATATCCTTCCTGTTTGGCCCTGTCTGTGGGTGTCCTCGGATGGAGCCACAGTGTCTCCTGACTCCTCCTGTCTCAGCCTCCAGTATTTATGCTGCAGTAGTTTGTGTCGGGGGGCTAGGGTCAGTTTGTTATATCTGGTGTACTTCTCATGTCCTATCCCGTGTCCTGTATGAATTTAAATATGCTCTCTCTAATTCTCTCTTTCTCTCTTTCTTTCTCTCTCTCGGAGGACCTGAGCCCTAGGACCATGCCTCAGGATTACCTGACATGATGACTCCTTGCTGTCCTCAACTGTTCTGCCTGTGATTATTATTATTTATACATGCTGGTTATTTATGAACATTTGAACATCTTGGCCATGTTCTGTTATAATCTCCACCCGGCACAGCCACTAGAGGACTGGCCACCCCACATAGCCTGGTTCCTCTCTAGGTTTCTTCCTAGGTTTTGGTCTTTCTTTTCCCTAGCCACCGTGCTTCTATACCTGCAGTGTTTGCTGTTTGGGGTTTTAGGCTGGGTTTCTGTACAGCACTTTGAGATATCAGCTGATGTACGAAGGGCTATATAAATACATTTGATTTGATTATTTCCTACACTTAAATTGCCCTTGCCTATTGCTTGCATTTTAAGCTGGGCTTGCAACTCAGCCATCTTCACCATAAGGAGATAGTTCTCCTGCATATTATGAGTACAGCTACAGAAATTACATGGCATATCGTTAATGTTAACGCTTTATCGGCTGGTGGAGGTCCTGTAGAACCATGTTAAGATAAAGCGTCCGGGGTGAGAAAGTTGACTGAAAAAAGTTGAACAAGGACATAAGTAAAACTTGGTAGATTTGTTAAATGCAGCGTTTTGATCAAACGGTTATTAAAAGTAAAAAATGAAAAGTTTCAATTCCTGGAAGCTAACAATGTCACAGCTTTTCCAAGGCCTGCATACTCACCCATTGAGCATGTTTGGGAAGCTCTGGATCGACGTGTACGACATCATGTTCCATCCAATATCCACCAACTTCGAGGAGGCCAGCCTGTCTCCCAAGATCCTGGTGAACATTTACTGCTGCACAGTCGAGAGCCTTCTACTAACTGCGCCCCAATGTGGTTTGGCGGATGCTCCGTGGCCGACTGGAAGGCCCTGCAACAGGTGGTGAAAACCGCCCAGCTCCCTGCCATCGTAGACCTCCAGTGCAAGCGATGTCTGTGTAGGGCGCAAGGCATCATCAGGGACCCTTCACGTCCATGACACAAACTGTTTTCCCTCCCCCCTCAGGTAGGCAGTACAGGTCTCTATGTTCCTGCACTAGCAGGCTCAAGAGCAGTTTCTTTCCAGCTACTGTAACCCTGCTGAACTCTGTGACACGGCACTAGCCATTTCCACCCGCCCACCGCTTAGTACTGCCTCTCAGGGACCTTGTTGCACTACTTTCTTTGGACTCTTCACGGTCCTACTGGACTCTGACATTGCTTTGCAAAGTCTGATTTAAGGACATTCAGTTGTACATGTCTACCTCGGTGACCTCATTGCTGCTATCTCTGCATTTCCGTTGCATGCCTCCTTGCACTTTCAATGTTCCTTCATTGCACATTTATACATCCCACTTAATAACATAAATTGTACTTAATTGTTTTACACTTTTATTTGCACTTCTGGTCAGATGCTAACGGCATTTCGTTATACTGTACTTGTCCTGGTTCAATGACAATAAAATGTAATCCAATCTTATCTTATCCAATTAATGTGGATCTTCAATAAATACAAATAGCACTTGTTGGATGCAAATTAGGCATCCAGGTGAGGGGAACATTTTCAACAATCTTCAACTGATTCAGAAAATTATTTTCTGAATCAGTCGAGTGATTTAAAGTGCTATTGTCTGCCTTATTTATAGCAGGTTATAGTAAGAAAGGTAATGAGTTCATGTTTTCATATTTTTCTGTGCTTTGGATTGGACAACTAATGTAGTCCACTGTGCACAATTGTGTATAGGCTATTGCACAACAGACAATGATATTTTTCTTTCCATTATTCTAGACATTTTAAATGACAACACGAGACAACATGAGTTGCCTAGTGGGAAAGTTGCCTAGTGGGGATACCTAAAGGTCTACAGTAGCCTCAACAGCACTCTGTAGGGTAGCACCATGGTAGCCGGATGACAGCGAGCTTCCGTCCTCCTCTGAGTACATTGACTTCCATACAAAACCTAGGAGGCTCCTGGTTCTCACCCCCTTCCATAGACTTACAAAGTAATTATGACAACTTCCCGAGGACGTCCTCCAACCTGTCAGAGCTGTTGCAGCATGAACTGACATGTTGTCCACCCAAGCAAAGGATCAGAGAATGAATGTACTACTGAAAGCATAAGCTACAGCTAGCTCGCACTGTTGTGCGTAATGTGTTGAGTAGTTCAATCAAAGAGAGAAATGCAATAGTTCATTACAATAGAAATACAGATTCATTTATTCCAAAATGAAGGAGAAGCAAGAGAGAAATGGAGTGTCTTTTTTTTCACCTTCAGTTTCACTTACTTAGCTAGCAAATGCAGCTAGCTAATTTAGCCTACTGAAACACCCTGCTCAAACAGAGGGATACTATGTTAGCTAGTTGACTATGTCTATACAACACAACACTGGAACTCTTCCAAGTCAAGGTAAGCTTTTGGTTTTACAAATGTATTGCCACCTGGGTCCCCGGTGTAACTGCTTACTGACTACACTGTAATGGTACTGCATAATTTAAGTGGATTTACTAACGCGTTAGTTCTATTAGCTATGCTAACTAAGACGTTAGTTCAGCTAATATGGTGACAATGACATATGCTGTGTGTAGAGGTTTGGCTTGGAAAGTTGTTTTTGCCTGGTCACATACAGCTGATGTGTTGTGCACTGAAGTCCACAAGCGAAGGGAAGAAGTGCATAGACCTTTAATCTTCATTTAATTGGCAAGTCAGTTAATTAAGAACAAATTCTTATTTACAATGACGGCCTACCAAAAGGCAAAAGAACTCCTTCGGGGATGGGGGCTGGGATTAAAAATAAATAAAATATCAATAAATAACATAAATATGGGACATAACACACATCATGGCAAGAGAGACAACACAACACTACATGAAGACAAAATTGCAAGGCAGCAACACATGACAACACAGCATGGTAGCAGCACAACATGGTAGCAGCACAAAACACAGTACAAATATTATGAGATTGTAGAGACAACAATACATCACGCAAAGCAGCTACAACTGTCATTAAGAGTGTCCATGATTGAGTCTTTGAATGAAAAGATTGAGATGAAACTGTCCAGTTTGAGTGTTTGTTGCAGCTCGTTCCAGTCGCTAGCTGCAGCGAACTGAAAAGACGAGCGACCCAGGGATGTGTGTGCTTTGGGGACCTTTAACAGAATATGACTGGAAGAACGGGTGTTGTACGTGGAGGATGAGGGCTGCAGTAAATATCTCAGATAGGGGGGGTGAGGCCTAAGACTGTTTTATAAATAAGCATCAACCAGGTATACAGAGATGACCAGTTTACAGAGGAGTATAGAGTGCAGTGATGTGTCCTATAAGGAGCATTGGTGGCAAATCTGATAGCCGAATGGTAAAGAACATCTAGCCGCTCGAGTGCACCCTTACCTGTTGAACTATAAAGAATGTCTCCGTAATCTAGCATGGGTAGGATGGTCATCTGAATCTGGGTTAGTTTGGCAGCTGGGGTGAAAGAGGAGCGATTACGATAGTCCAGACATAACTTTAGCCTGAAGCTTTGATATGTGCTGAGAGAAGGACAGTGTACCGTCTAGCCATACTCCCAAGTACTTGTATGAGGTGACTACCTCAAGCTCTAAACCCTCAGAGGTAGTAATCACACCTGTGGGGAGAGGGGAATTCTTCTAACCAAACCAGATTACCTTTGTTTTGGAGGTGTTCAGAACAAGGTTAAGGGTAGAGAAAGCTTTCTTAGTGTCCAACAAGCTATGTTGTAGAGCATTTAACACAATATCCGGGGAGGGGCCAGCTGAATATTAGACTATCATCTGCATATAAATAGATGAGAGAGCTTCCTACTGCCTGAGCTATGTTGTTGATGTCAATTGAGAAGAGCGTGGAGCCTAGGATTGAGCCTTGGGGTACTCCCTTGGTGACAGGAAGTGGCTGAGAGCAGATTTTCTGACCTTTATACACTGCACTCTTTGAGAGAGGTAGTTAGCAAACCAAGCCAAAGACCGCTCAGAGACACAAATATTCCTTAGCCGGCCCACAAGAATGGAATGGTCTACCCTATCAAAAGCTTCAGCCAGGTCAATAAAAATAGCTGCACACATTGCTTAGAATCAAGGGTAATGGTGACATCATTGAGGACCTTTAAGGTTACGGTGAAACATCGATAATTTAAGCGGAAACCAGATTGCATACCAGAGAGAATAGTATAGACATCAAGAAAGCCAGTCAGTGGATTATTGACAAGTTTTTCCAACACTTTTGATAAACAGGGAAAAATATAAATAGGCCTATAACATTTGGATCAACTTGATCTCCCCCTTTAACAACACTGTCATCTCAGATTTTCAAAATATGCTTTTGAACCATAGCTAAACAAGCATTTGTGTAAGAGTATTGATAGCCTAGCATTGATTAAGCCTAGCATTTAGCATGCAACATTTTCCACAAAAACCATAAAAGCATTCAAATAAAATAATTTACCTTTGAAGAACTTCAGATGTTTTCAATGAGGAGACTCTGTTAGATAGCAAATGTTCCGTTTTTACAAAAAATATTATTTGTGTCGACTAATCGCTCCGTTTTGTTCATCACGTTTGGGTAAGGAAAAATAAAAAAAGTCATTAAAATGCGAACTTTTTTCCAAATTAACTCCATAATATCGACAGAAACATGGCAAACGATGTTTAGAATCAAACCTCAAGGTGTTTTTCACATATCTATCGACGATAAAATCCATTGTGGCAGTTTACTTTCAATTCTGAAGAAATGGAATGCGCATGGACCTAGAGATTACGCACACAGGACACCGGGCGGGACACCAGGTAAATGTAGTCTCTTATGGTCAATCTTCCAATGATATGCCTACAAACACGTCACAATGCTGCAGACACCTCGGGGAATAGACAGAAAGCGCAGGCTCATTCCTGGCGCATTCACAGCCATATAAGGAGACATTGGAACACAGCGCCTTCAGAATCCGGGGCATTTCCTGTATGAAACTTCATCTTGGTTTCGCCTGTTGCATTAGTTCTGGGGCACGCACAGATAATATCTTTGCAGTTTTGGAGACGTCAGAGTTGTGTCTTTCCAAGGCTGTCAATTCCATGCATAGTCGAGCATCTTTTCGTGACAAAATATTGCGCTTAAAACGGGCACGTCTTTTTATCCAATAATGACACAGCGCCCCTATAGGTTCAACAGGTTAAATAAAGGACGAACCATGGCTGCCTTTCAAGCAATGGGAACCTCTCCAGAAAGGAGAGACAGGTTAAAATGGTCTGAGATAGGCTTGGCGATGATAGGGACAGCAACCTTAAAGAAAGGGTCTAAACCCAAGTTTCAGGAGCTCCTCTAGCACCTCGGACTCAGTGACTCCCTGCAGGGAGAAACTTTGTAGCGGGGCAGGGGAAAAAGAGGGAGAAGCATCTGGGATTGTCGCATCAGAAGCGGTGGGAGATGAAGACATGTTGGACGGGCAAGGAGGCATGGCTGAGTCAAATAAGAATCCTGAGTTAATGAAGTGGGGATTAAAGAGCTCATGCCTCTTGTCAGTAACAAGCACATCATCAACTGTAAGGGACATGGGCAGATGTGAGGAGGAGTTAAGATGTGAGAAGGAATACAAAGTTGCTGTTGGACTAATGATTACACCCTATATCAGCTAGATGCAGGAAGTAGTGTGCAAGGCAGTGTTGAATGTCACTTTCTGTCCATGTGTCACAACCTACTGTCATGGTCGTTGAAATGAGTGGACAAATGCGCGTGTGTAGATTTCCACATATTTTAATAAATCGAAACTCACCAAACAAAAACAAACAAGCACAAACGAAATGTCACGTTCTGGGCTGCTCACAGGCAGCTACACAAAAACAAGATCCCACAAATAAAGTTGAGAAAAAGGGCTGCCTAAGTATGATCCCCAATCAGAGACAACGATAAACAGCTGCCTCTGATTGGGAACCATACTAGGCCAACAAAGAAATAGAAGAATAGATTTGTCCACCCAAGCCACACCCTGACCTAACCAAATAGAGAATAGGAAAGGCTCTCTAAGGTCAGGGCGTGACAGTACCCCCCGCAAAGTTGCGGACTTTGGTTGCCAGTGTAACAGTATAGCTCGAACCAGCAACACAACGACAACAGCTACCATCGAAGCAGCATTACCCATGCAGAGCAAGGGGAAGAACTACTAGAAGGCTCAGAGGGAACTACTAGAAGGCTCAGAGCGAGTGACGTTTGAAACGCTATTAGCGCTCGCTAACTAGCTAGCCATTTCCCTTCGGTTACACCAGCCTCATCTCGGAAGATGAGATCATAAAAGATCATAAACAGCGCAATGCTTGACACACAACGAAGAGCTGCTGGCAAAACGCACGAAAGTGCTGTTTAAATGAATGTTTACTCGCCTGCTTCTGCCTACCACCGAATCAATCAGATACTTAGATACTTGTATGCTTGCATGCTCAGTCAGATTATATGCAACGCAGGACACGCTAAATAATATCTAGTAATATCATCAACCATGTGTAGTTTAACTAGTGATTATGAATGATTGTTTTTTATAAGATAAGTTTAATGCTAGCTAGCAACTTACCTTATCTTACTGCATTCGCGTAACAGGCAGTCAGTCTCCTTGTGGAGTGCAACGAGAGAGAGGCAGGTCGTTATTGCGTTGGACTAGTTAACTGTAAGGTTGCAAGATTGGATCCCCCAAGCTGACAAGGTCAATTTGTCGTTCTGCCCCTGAACGAGGCAGTTAACCCAACGTTCCTAGGCCGTCATTGAAAATAAGAATGTGTTCTTAACTGACTTGCCTAGTTAAATGAAGGTATATAAAAAAAAAAATTTTAAAAAAATTAAAATCGGTGCCCAAAAATACAGATTTCTGATTGTTATGAAAACTTGAAATCGGCCCTAATTAATCGGCCATTCCGATTAATCGGTCGACCTCTAACCTATACCCTTTTTTGCATTTTCTTCAATAACATGTCAACTTTTATACAAACAATGGGGACTGAGTAGCAAAACATTCTGTAATGGCAAGCTGGGCCTGGTGTAGATTAGTGTCATTGATGATTACTGTTTGACTGATGACCTCTATGAGTTAGGGTCAAGGGTCAGGGGTCAAGCTTGAGTACAGTAAAACTGTCTCGAAGCTACAGGAAGTCATTAAGAAGATTCCACTGGTACTTCCTGAGGCGATATCCTGTACAGAATGTGGAATTGTCATCGACATAGCTGCAATGTAGATTGACATGGGTCAAACAGGACGGGACGTTACATTACTCTGTTTGGATTGCAAACGCACCAAAAATGTTTTCAAGTGGTTTCTATTGACATCATGTAGTAGGTTCAGAATTTCCAGGATTTTCTTTTTTCAACTACAACTCTGAGAGAATCAAGTGTAAGGTTTACAGCTAGTGCAGCTTCAGTGCTATTGTACAACAAACAAGTGCCTAACACCAATTCAATCAGTTGCAAATAAAATAAAAAAATAATTATGTATTTTAGAGACAGGTGTGGTTCGTGTCAATATCCAATGACAATGTCCCCAAGATGAACTGAGTCAGTTCGTAAACATTCTAAATGTAGAGGCAGTGAGCTTTTACGGTTATCGGCAATTGATTGAATTGGGACCTAAGTCAACCATTCAGGTCAGCAACTTTAGTTCACCAAAGCCTGCCCCGCAGCTCTATCTCCCCTAGAGCTCATGTAGTAAAGCAGGACTTCAAAATACCCTTATCGCTGTTATGTCCTCTCAAAGGAGGATGCGCTAATAGAGTCTGGCTTCAGAGGCTTATGCTAGTCTAGCACTAGCTCATTTGCGCTTTCAACTGAGCGTTGTAAAGAGAAGCGCTCCCGGCCCAGGCCTCTCGACCTCACTAGCCAATTCATACCCAGTATCTGAAGGAATGCTGTGCCAGGCTTTACAGTATGGAAACAGGAAAGGGGGATAACTAGTCAATTGTACAGCTGAATGCATTCAACTGAAATGTGTCTTCCACGTTTAAACCAACCAGTCTGAATCAGAGAGCCTTAATAATCAGATCAAATGCTATTTGTCACATGCACCAAACACAACAGTGAATTGCTTCCTTACAAGCCCTTAACCAACAATGCCTTTTTAAGAAAATACTTTAAAAAAAGACAAATAATTAAAGAGCAGCAGTAAATAGCAGGGATATATACAGGGGGTACAGGTACAGAGTCAATGTGCGGGGGCACCGGTTAGTTGTGGTAATTGAGGTAATATGTACATGTAGATAGAGTTAAAGTGATTATGCATAAATAATAAACAGAGAGTAGCAGCAGCGTAAAGAGGGGGGTGGGGCAATGCAAACAGTCTGGATAGCCCTTTGATTAGCTGCTCAGGAGTCTGAAGGCTTGGAGGTAGAAGATGTTAAGAAGCCTTTCAGACCTAGGCTTGGTGCTCCGGTACCGCTTGCTGTGCAGGAGCAGAGAGAACAGTCTGACTAGGGTGGCTGGAGTCTGACAATTTTTAGTGCCTTCTATACCGACTGGTATAGAGGTCCTGGATGACAGGAAGCTTTGCCCCAGTGATGTACTGGGCTGTACGCACTACCCTCTGTAGTGCCTTGCAGTCAGAGGCCGAGCAGTTTACATACCAGGCAGTGATGCAACCAGTCAGGCAGGAGGCTCTCGATTAGGCAGCTGTAGAACCTTTTTAGGATCTGAGGACCCATCTCCTGAGCGTGAATAGGAATGGTCGTGCCCTCTTCACGGCTGTCTTAATGTGTTTGGACCATGATAGTTTGTTGGTGATGTAGACACCAAGCAACTTGAAGCTCTCAACCTGCTCCATTACAGCCCCGTCGATGAGAATGGGAGCGTGCTCGGTCCTCCTTTTCCTGTTTTCCACAATCATCTCTTTTGTTTTGATCATATTGAGGGAAAGGTTGTTGTCCTGGCACCACACGGCCAGGTCTCTCTGAGGGGCCCCCGTGTTGAGGATCCGCAAGGCGGATCTATTATTACCTACCCTTACCACCTGGGAGCGGCCCGTCAGAAAGGCAGGGGGGGAGAGGTTGAAAATGTCAGTGAAGACACTTGCCAGTTGGTCAGCGCATGCTCGGTGTACATGTCCATTAAATCCATCTGGCCCTGTGGCCTTTTGTATGTTGACCTGTTTAAAGGTCTTACTCACATCGACCACGGAGAGCGTGATCACACAGCCGTCCGGAACAGCTGATGCTGTCATGCATTACACAGTGTTACTTGCCCCGAAGCGAGCATAGAAGTAATTTAGCACGTCTGGTAGGCTTGTGTAAATGGGCAGCTCATGGCAAGCCCTGGCACATCTGATGAGCGTTGGAGCCGGGGAAATATGATTCAATCTTAGTCCTGTATTGATGCTTTGCCTGTTTGATGGTTCGTTGGAGGGCATAGCAGGATTTATTATAAGCTTCTGGTTTAGAGTCCTGCACCTTGAAAGCGGCATCTCTACCCTTTAGCTCAGTGTGGATGTTGTCTGTAATCCATGGCTTCTGGTTTGGTGTGTATGTAAGGTCACTGTGGGGATGAAATCATACATCGAATTGTACACTTATTGATGAAGCCAGTGACTGATGTGGTGTTTCAGTCTGTGCTAGCAAAACAATCATGTAGCTTAGTATCTTCTTCATCTGACCACTTTTTTATTGATCGAGTCACTGGTGCTTCTGGCTTTAGTTTTTTCTTGTAAGCAGGAATCAGGAGGAAAAATGATGGTCAGCGGAACAGGAGCAGAACCCAAAGTGCCGGGCGCCATATTCCAAACAACAAAAATCTCATAATTAAAATTCCTCAAGCATACAAGTATTTTACACCATTTTAAAGATAAAATTGTCGTTAATCCAGCCACAGTGTCTGATTTCAAAAAGGATTTACAGCAAAAGCACCACAAACCATTATGTTAGGTCACCACCAAGCCACAGAAAAACAGCCATCTTTTCCAGCCAAAGAGAAAAGTCACAAAAAGCAGAAATAGTGATAAAATTAATCACTAACCTTTGATGATATTGATCAGATGACACTCATAGGACTTTATGTTACACAATACATGTATGTTTTGTTTGATAGAGTTCATATTTATATAAAATAATCTGAGTTTACATTGGCGTGTTACGTTCAGTAGTTCTAAAACATGCGGTGATATTGCAGAGAGCCACATCAATTTACAGAAATACTCATAATAAACATTGATAAAGATACGACTATTATACATGGAACTTTAGATAAACTTCTCCTTAATGCAACCGCTGTGTCAGATTTTAAAAAATTTAACGGAGAAAGCAAACCATGCAATAATCTGAGTACAGCCTTTAGACAACAAAGCAGCCAAAAAGATAGCCGCCATATTGGGTAGTCAACATTACTCAGAAATAGCATTTTAAATAGGCACTTAACTTTGATGATCTTCACGAGAATGCACTCCCAGGAATCCCAGTTACACCATAAATGTTTTGATTTGTTCGATAATGTCCATCAGTTATATCCAAATATCTTCTTTAGTTAGGGCGTTTGGTAAACAAATCCAAAAGCGCGTTCAGGTTGCACCGAAGGTCGGACGAAAGGTTCAAAAAGTTCCGGTACAGCCTGTAGATACATGCCAACCTAGGTGTGGAAAAAATCTTTAGGATGTTGTTAACATAAAACTTAATTAATGTTACAACCGGACAATTCCTTTGTCTGTACAAATGAAGTGGATCGTATCTACCTTTCACGTGAGAGCGCCAGACCGAGGCTGTGGCACTCTGCCAGACCACTCACTCAAAGAGCCCTTATGAGCCCCTCCTTTAGTGTAGAATCCTCAAAACAGGTTATAAATACTGTTGACATCTAGTGGAAGCCTTGGGAAGTGAAACATAACTAATATCACCCTGTATCTTCAATGGGGGCTGAGTTGAAAAACTACAAACCTCAGATTTCTCACTTCCTGGTTGGATTTTTCTCAGGTTTTCGCCTGCCATATGCGTTATGTTATACTCACAGATATCATACAAACAGTTTTAGAAACTTCAGAGTGTTTTCCATCCAATATTAATAATATGCATATATTAGCATCTGGGACAGAGTAGGAGTCAGTTCACTCTGGGCACGCTATTCATCCAGAAGATGCTGCCCCCTATCCCAAATATTAACATGCTGGTAGAAATGAGGTAAAACTGATTTAAGTATCCTTGCATTAAAGTCCCCGGCCACTAGGAGCGCCGCTTCTGGAGGAGGGTTTTCCTGTTTGCTTATGGCCATTACAGCTCATTGGGTGGTGTTAAATAGACAGTTACGAAGAAGACAGATGAAAACTCTCTCTGTAAATAGTGTGATCTACAGCTTATCATGAGATACTCTACCTCAGGCGAGCAAAACCTCAAGACTTCCATAGATTTCGTGCACCAGCTGTTGTTTACAAATATGCATAGACTGCCACCCCTTGTCTTACCAGGCCGCTATTCTATCCTGATGAAAAAAACATAAAACCTGCCAGCTGTACGTTATTCATGTCGTCGCTCAGCCACGACTCAGTGAAACACAAGATATTACAGTTTTGAATGTCCTGTTGGTAGGATATACAGTGGGGAGAACAAGTATTTGATACACTGCCGATTTTGCTGGTTTTCCTACTTACAAAACATGTAGAGGTCTGTAATTTTTATCATAGGTACACTTCAACTGTGAGAGACGGAATCTAAAACAAAAATCCAGAAAATCACATTGTATGATTTTTAAATAATTAATTTGCATTTTATTGCATGACATAAGTATTTGATCACCTACTAACCAGTAAGAATTCCAGCTCTCACAGACCTGTTAGTTTTTCTTTAAGAAGCCCTCCTGTTCTCCACTCATTACCTGTATTAACTGCACCTGTTTGAACTCGTTACCCATATAAAAGACACCTTTCCACACACTCAATCAAACAGACTCCAACCTCTCCACAATGGCCAAGACAAGAGAGGGTGTAAGGACATTAGGGATAAAATTGTAGACCTGCACAAGGCTGGGATGGGCTACAGGACAACAGGCAAGCAGCTTGGTGAGAAGGCAACAACTGTTGGCGCAATTATTAGAAAATGGAAGAAGTTCAAGATGACGGTCAATTACCTTCGGTCTGGGACTCCATGCAAGATCTCACCTCAATGATCATGAGGAAGGTGAGGGATCAGCCCAGAACTACATGGCAGGACCTGGTCAATGACCTGAAGAGAGCTGGGACCACAGTCTCAAAGAAAACCATTAGTACACTACGCCGTCTTGGATTGAAATCCTGCAGCGCACGCAAGGTCCCACTGCTCAAGCCAGCGCATGTCCAAGCCCGTCTGAAGTCTGCCAATGACCATCTGGGTGATCTAGAAGAGGAATGGGAGAAGGTCATGTGGTCTGATGAGACAAAAATAGAGCTGTTTGGTCTAAACGCCACTCGCCGTGTTTGGAGGAAGAAGAAGGATGAGTACAACCCCAAGAATACCATCCCATGGAGGGATGCTTTTCTGCAAAGGGGACAGGACAACTGCACAGTATTGAGGGGAGGATGGATGGGGCCATGTATCGCAAGATCTTGGCCAACAACCTTCCCTCAGTAAGAGCATTGAAGATGGGTCGTGGCTGGGTCTTCCAGCATGACAACGACCCGAAACACACAGCCAGGGAAACTAAGGAGTGGCTCCGTAAGAAGCATCTCAAGGTCCTGGAGTGGCCTAGCCAGTCTCCAGACGTGAACCCAATAGAAAATCTTTGGAGGGAGCTGAAAGTCCGTACTGCCCAGCGACAGCTTCGAAACCTGAAGGATCTGGAGAAGGTCTGTATGGAGGAGTGGGCCAAAATCCCTGCTGCAGTGTGTGCAAACCTGGTCAAGATCTACAGAAAACATATAATCTCTGTAATGGCAAACAAAGGTTTCTGTACCAAAAATAAAGTTCTGTTTTTCTGATGTATCAAATACTTTTGTCATGCAATAAAATGCAAATTAATTACTTAAAAATCATACAATTTGATTTTCTGGATATTTGTTTTAGATGGTAGAATTACAGACCTCTACATGCTTTGTAAGTAGGAAAACCTGCAAAATCGGCAGTGTATCAAATACTTGTTCTCCCCACTGTACGTGATCGTAGTTCGTCTATTTTATTTTCCATTGATTGTATGTTGGCTAATTGGACCGATGGTAAAGGGAGTTTACCCACTCACCGTCAGATCCTTGCAAGGCACCCAGACCTTCGTCCCCGATATCTCCGTCTCTTTCTCCTGCAAATGATGGGGATGAGGGCCTCTTTTCGGTCAAAAGACATGGTGGCAAAAACATTACGTTCAAAATAGCACAACTGGTTAAGGGACCGTAAAGCAGCAGCCATCTCCTCCGGCGCCATCCTACTACTCCAATCGACATCCTAGTCATCGGCGCCCGGAGAACAGTGGGTTAACTTCCTTGCTCAGGGGTAGAACGACAGGTGTGCACCTTGTACGCATTTTGATCTGATCTTTGTACTGCAGAACTAAGCACAGTATCAAGCCATTCTCAATAAGACGTTGGCCTATTTGTAAAAGAGCTCTATTTAAACCACCACTCCAATCTAAATTGTGAATTTCTGAGTCTACTCTACAAAGACCCCCCTCCCACCGTCTGTCTGTCCGTCCGTCCGTCCTCTATCGGCTAACTCAGTGGAACGCGAAGGTCCCTCCTCCTGACTCCGGCTGCATCCTGTATTTTCCAATTATCACCTTTTAAAGGCCAGATGGGTGCATTCCAACTCAAAGTCATGCTCAAGTACTTTCATGCTAAAGTTCATTACAACTAGGCTCGAAGGATGGCCAGTGAGGTAAACTCCTGCTAGGCTGTTAGAGGCTACTTGGACAGGCTTTCACTACTTCAAAAGCATGAGCAGGTCTTGTCATTTTACACTCCAGACATTGGTTTTATCAGGAAAAAGATGACTCAGTTTATCAGAGGCCGTCAGGAGGATATAGGCTCTCTGAACACAGAGAGGATTTGACAGGTGAACACAAGATACTGTATATTTCTATCCAGACCAAAGTGCTTGGCAAGGGAAATCGGGCCTTTTACAATACACTGGATTGACTATGGATAGAAGTTGCATCTACGTTGCTCCTATCAGTCTCTAGACGTGTTGCCCAAACATAAAATATCATGTAATAATGCTCCTGGTAAACAGTTCATACAATAGCCTTCAGATGCCTATTTTGACCAGCCTTTGGCCAAACTTTCTCATTCTGAGCTGATCAATGCTCCTTTTCCAGAGAGAGCTCAACTCTGCTTATAATTCCAACTCATTAAGTTTATTTTATGATTTTGCTTCATTAAAAATATTTTTTATCAGTTGCACAAAGAATATTTTACATCTATTTTATGTAGGTCAATTTCTTATGCCCATTGAAATTCCCCCGCAATCAAAGGCCTCTTCCCTCTCTATTCATAGCAGTGGTGGTATTATTATTTTTACTATTCCATTTGCTTAGCACATTAATGAAGGTAACTCGAAGTGCCCTGTAGGGCTCCTTCTCTCTTCCCATCTCTCGTTGTTTGCTCACTAGTGTAAACCTGTGTTTGATTTCTCCTCTCCCCTCTGCGCTCTCCGACTGCATATAGCAGCATTTAGCTGTGAATTAATTTGCATGTTTGGATATACCCTGCTGGGGTGTGATGCTGCTGGTGCATAATAAAAAATCTGCAACACTACATATGTGCAGATTGGCCTTGTGGGTATTTTCGCAGCGCTGAGCTGTGCTGTAGTTGGGGTGAGGAGGAACCGAGGGCAGGGGGAGGGCGAGCAGGGAAGTCAACGGGGGTACAAAGACGAGGACATGATAAGTTGAGGGGCAGCGTAATGACACATCAAACAGCAGAGAGAGCGGAAGTCAAACATGAGACAAAGGGACACTATGCTTCAAAATGAAGTGGAATATCTAAATTACTGTATATGGCCTGTGGATGGACAGAGAGAATACAGAGTGTTGTGGTGGCTCTAAAATGGGAGACATAATGGTGCGTGTGTGTGTGTGTGTGTGTGTGTGTCGCTCTTTCACACTGATGTACCGTTGATCTTTCAAGACAGACCCAGGGGAGTTTGTGTGCGTGACAGAAAAGAGAAAGAGAGACAGACAGATACGAGTGTGACCGTGTGTGTGTCTGTGTGTGTGTGTGTGTGTGTCTTGTCCCCCAGCACCAGGTCAGGACACGCACTCTCAGCCACAGCCCCCCATACCAGCAGCCCCTTAACACGGTGTGTCTAATGCTGCTATTAAGTGTTTGGGGGGTTAGCAGCGTGTGTCCGCAGGTTTTTGGTTGGGGAGCGTGAAGAGTCACCTATCCCGACAGCTGTGGCGCAAAAGGAGACAGAAGCCTAGAGAGGAAGTAGCGCATCGCTGCAGACGCCACTAAAAGGCATTGCGATTCACCCGTGTCCCGGGCTACGCTGCCTTCTGATTGGCTAGATCTGTCCCTGTGGTTAATGTGGGCAGACAGGACACAGGCGCCTGTGCTCAGACTCTAAAGGGTAAAGACTGTTGTCTTTAGGATGGGACTGTATTATAAAAAGTCTCCAAAACAGAGTTCGTGAAGCAACTGAACTAAATGACTATCGCCCGTAGCACTCACTTCTGTCGCCATGAAGTGCTTTGAGAGGGTAATTAAACTTCTTAGAGCTAGGGTCTATTTTCCTGAATTTCCGCCTGACTGATGTGCCCAAAGTAATTTGCCTGTTACTCAGGCCCAGAAGCCAGGATGTACATTTAAGTGGTAGCATTGGATAGAAAACACTTTGAAGTTTGTGGAAATGTTAAAATAATGTATGAGACTAGAGTTTGCCCACTGACAAATAAATGATCAGTCTATAATTTTAATGGTAGGTTCATTTGAACAGTGAAAGACAGAATAACAACAAAATAAAATCCAGAAAAACGCATGTCAAAAATGTTATGAATTGATTTGCATTTTAATGAAGGAAATAGGTATTTGACCCCTCAGCAAAACATGACTTAGTACTTGTTGGCAAAACCCTTGTTGGCAATCACAGAGGTCAGATGTTTCTTGTAGTTGGCCACCAGGTTTGCACACATCTCAGGAGGGATTTTGTCCCACTCCTCTTTGCAGATCTTCTCCAAGTCATTAAGGTTTTGAGGCTAACGTTTGGCAACTCGAACCTTCAGCTCCCTCCACACATTTTTTATGGGATTAAGGACTGGAGACTGGCTAGGCCACTCCAGGACCTTAACCTTTTGCGTGTAGGGGGCAGTATTTTCGTTTTTGGCTAAAAATAAAAACGTACCCATTTGAAACGGCCTATTTCTCAGCCCCAGAAACTAGAATATGCATATAATTGTCAGATTAGGATAGAAAACACTCTAAAGTTTCCCAAACTGTAAAAATATTGTCTGTGCGTACAACAGAACTGATATTGCAGGCGAAAACCTGAGGAAAATCCAATCAGGAAGTGCCTCTTATTTTGAAACCTCTCTGTTCCTATGCATGCCTATCCTCCATTTAAAGGGATATCAACCAGATTCCTTTTTCTATGGCTTCCCTAAGGTGTCAACAGTCTTTAGACATAGTTTCAGGCTTTTATTTTGAAAAATTAGCATGAAAGATCACATTGCGTAAGTGGAGAGGTGGGGGCTTTCAGAGTGAGTTTTGTGCTACAGAGTAAAGCGGCCATTGTTTCTCCCAGTGTTATTGTAAAAACCTACACACCCTGTTGACATATTATCGAATATATATTTTAAAAACAACCTGAGGATTGATTAAAAAAAACGCTTGACATGTTTCTGTGGAGATTATGGATTATTTGGAATATACGTCTGCGTTGTCATGACCGCTCTTTCCTGTGGATTTCTGAACATAACGGAGGCATTTTGGGTATAAAAATAATCTTTATGGAACAAAAGGAACATTTGTTGTGTAACTGGGAGTCTCGTGAGTGAAAACATCCGAAGATCATCAAAGGTAAACGATTAATTTGATTGCGTTTCTGATTTTCGTGACCTAGTTACTTAATGCTTAGCGTACTTAATGTTATGTTATGCTATCGATAAACTTACACACACGCTTGGATTGCTTTCGCTGTAAAGCATAATTTCAAAATCTGAGACGACAGGTGGATTAACAAAAGGCTAAACTGTGTTTTGCAATATTGCACTTGTGATTTCATGAATATGAGTATTTTTTTGTAATATTATTTGACTGTGGCGCTATGCTATTCAGCGGTTGCTGATGAAAATGATCCCGTTAACAGGATGGGTAGCGTCAAGAAGTTAATGTGCTTCTTCTTGAGCAACTCCTTTGTTGCCTTGGCCGTGTGTTTTGGATCATTGTCATGCTGGAATACCCATCAGCGACCCATTTTCAATGCCCTGGCTGAGGGAAGGAGGTTCTAACCCAAGATTTGATGTTACATGGCCTCGTCCATCGTCCCTGTGATGCGGTGAAGTTGTTCTCTCCCCTTAGTAGAAAAACACCCCAAAGCATAATGTTTCCACCTCCATGTTTGACGGTGGGGATAGTGTCCTTGGGGTCATAGGCAGCATTCCTCCTCCTCTAAACACGGCGAGTTGAGTTGATGCCAAAGAGCTCCATTTTGGTCTCATCTGACCACAACACTTTCACCCAGTTGTCCTCTGAATCATTCAGATGTTCATTGGCAAACTTCAGACAGGCATGTATATGTGCTTTCTTGAGTAGGGGGACCTTGTGGGCGCTGCAGGATTTCAGTCCTGGGGGGGGAGGTAGTGTGTTACCAATTGTTTTCTTGGTGTCTATGGTCCCAGCTGCCTTGAGATCATTGACAAGATCCTCCCTTGTAGTTCTGGGCTGATTCCTCACCGTTCTCATGATCATTGCAACTCCACGAGGTGAGATCTTGCATGGAGCCCCAGGCCGGGTGAGATTGACAGTTCTTTTGTGTTTCTTCTATTTGCGAATAATCGCACCAACTGTTGTCACCTTCTCACCAAGCTGCTTGGCGATGGTCTTGTAGCCCATTCCAGCCTTGTGTAGGTCTACAATCTTGTCACTGACATCCTTGGAGAGCTCTTTGGTCTTGGACATGGTGGAGAGTTTGGAATCTGATTGATTGATTGCTTCTGTGGACAGGTGTCTTTTATACAGGTAACAAACTGAGATTAGGAGCACTCCCAAATTAGCAGGGAATCAAATCATTTGTCCTCACTGTATAACACAATATAACCAACCAGAATTATTTATTTTTTTAGCTCCCAGGCTATTATGATGGAAAGCTATGTGTCCTATGCAATTCTAGCTCCAAGATTGCAATTCCTATGGCTTCCACTGGATGTCAACAGTTTTTGATCAAGGTTTCAGGCTTGTTTCTTCCAAAACTAGGAAGAATTTTGAGTTTTGGTACAAAGAGTCACAGTGGAAAATCAGTCTGTCGGCGAGCGACGAAGAAGACAGGATTGCAAATCAGATGTAGATTTTCAAAAGTAAGAGATTTATTTAATAGCTATTCGTGATTTTATGAAGCCTGTGCTGGTTGAAAAATATGTTGATGTGGGGCGCCATCCTCAAACAATCGCATGGTATGCTTTCGCTGTCAAGCCTATTGTAAATCGGACAATGTAGTTCAATTAGCAAGCTTTTAAAACTTCTTTGGGAAAGGGGGCAGCATTTTCACTTTTGGATGAGTAGCGTGCCAAGAGTAAATTGCCTCCTACTCAGTCCCAGATGCTAATATATGCATATTATTGTTAGCATTGGATAGAAAACACTCTGAAGTTTCTAAAACTGTTTGAATGATGTCTGTGAGTATAACATAATTCATATGGCAGGCAAAAACCCAAGAAAAAATCCAAACAGGAAGTGGGAAACCTGAGGTTTGTAGTTTTTGAACTCAGCCCCTATTGAATTCACAGTGGGATATGGCTTATTTTGCACATCCTAAGGCTTCCACTAGGTGTAAACCATCATTAGAATGTCGTTTCAGGCTTCTACTGTGAAGTGGGAGCGAATAAGAGCTGTTTGACTAAGGGGTCTGGCAGCAGCCTCGTTCTCAGTCACGCACGTTCACATGAGAGATATCTCTCGGTCCATTGCTTTTCTACAGACAATGGAATTCTCCGGTTGGAACATTATTGAACATTTATGATAAAAATATCCTAAAGATTGATTCTATACTTAGTTTGACAAGTTTCTTCGACCTGTAATATAACTTTTTGAATTTTTCGTCCGACTGGACCTGAACTCGCTTTTGGATTTGTTTACCAAATGCCCTAACAAAAGAAGCTATTTGGACATAAATGGACATTAATTATGGACATTATCAAACAAAACAAACATTTATTGTGGAACTGCGATTCCTGGGAGTGCATTCTAATGAAGAGCATCAAAGGTAAGTGAATATTTTTTATGCTATTTATGACTAATGTTGACTGGCCAACATGGTGGATATTTCTTTTGGCTGGTTTGGGCTCTTGGCGCCGTACTCAGATTATGCTTTTTCCGTTAAGTTTTTTTAAAATCTGACACAGTGGTTGCATTAAGGAGAAGTATCTAAAGTCCCATGCATAACACTTGAATTGTCATCAACATATATAATGAGTATTTCTGTGAATTCATGTGGCTCTCTGCAAAAACATAGCATGTTTTTGAACTGCTGAACATAACACACCAATGTAAAATTAGATTTTTTTGGATATAACTATGCACTTTATCGAACAAAACATACATGTATTGTGTAACATGAAGTCCTATGAGTGTCATCTGATGAAGATCATCAAAGGTTAGATCATCTATTTGTGCTTTTTGTGACTCCTCTCTGGCTGGAAAAACGGCTGGGTTTTTCTGTGGCTTGGTGTTGACCTATCATAATCGTTTGTGGAGCTTTCACTGTAAAGCATTTTTGAAATCAGACACTGTGGCTGAATTAACAATAATTGTATCTTTAAAATGGTGCCTAATACTTTGAGAAATTAGATTTATGAAATTTCTGTTGATTTGTATTTGGCGCCCTGCAATATCATTGGCTATTGGCGAGGGGTTCTGCTAGAGGAACGGGGTTCCTCTAGCGGAATCCCAGTCCTAGACAGGTTAAACGATTTAAGATACTTGTATGTTCATAAATGTTTAACATTTCGATTATTTATTTGAATTGCGAACCCTCCAATTTCACCGGATGTTGTCGATAGGTGTCCCGCTAGCGGTGTCCCGCTACCTAACCCCACCTTCCCTTACACCCTAGACCAACTAGAACCCCACCTTACCTTCCACCCTAGACCCACTAGAATTTGCATCCCGCCCCAACAGATCCACAGATGACGCAATCGTCATCGCACTTCACAATCCCATCTGGACAGAAGGAATACCTACTGTATAGTTGAAGTCGGAAGTTTACATACACTTAAGTAAACTCGTTTTTCAACCACTTCACAAATCTCTTGATAACAAACTGGCAAGTCAGTTAGGACATCTACTTTGTGCATGACACAAGTCAGAAGTTTACATATGCTGTGCCTTTAAATGGCTTGGAAAATTCCTGCAAATTATGTCATTGCTTTAGAAGATTCTGATAGGCTAATTTGTAATTTTAGTCAATTGGAGGTGTACCTGTGGATTTATTTCAAGGCCTACCTTCAAACTCTTATTTTTTATTACCCCCTTTTTCTACCCAATTTCGTGGTATCCAATTGTTAGTAGCTACTATCTTGTCTCATCGCTACAACTCCCGTACGGGCTTGGGAGAGACGGAGGTCGAAAGTCATGCACAACCCAACCAAGCCGCACTGCTTCTTAACACAGCGCGCATCCAACCCGGAAGCCAGCCACACCAATGTGTCTGAGGAAACACAGTGTACCTGGCAACCTTGGTTAGCGTGCACTGCGTCCGGCCCGCCACAGGAGTCACTGGTGCACGATGAGACAAGGATATCCCTACCGGCCAAACCCTCCTTAGAGGGCATGCCCAAAAACTTGACTAATGGCGTTGTTTACTTCGAACGACCAACACACAGTAATCACATAACTTTTGTAGGCAAGATTTTTTTGAAAATGTTTGTTTTTCACTAATGCTTGTCATCATGCCTGTGTGATGTTCTGTGCCTGGCTGTGCTAATTACAAATAAATGCAAAAATGTGTGACCTTTCAACATTCTACCTACCAGAGATTCCCCCCGATTCTGCTTGTGGCTATCAAGAATGATGCAGTGACCAAAGATTATCAGATGGATTTTCAGGCTGAACTGATGGGGAATCCATTTCGATGACAGCTGAGAAGTGATACCATTGATGTATTTCCTTCACTAGCCTAGCTTGCTAGCCTAGTTGGACTAGCTGGGTAAGTTAACTAGCTAATGTTACAGTTCTATATTGAACCCTGAAAGCCATCAGCATCAACCAATTTCACTTATGCCATGCTAGTCACTACTAAACTGGTAGCTACCTTCGGCAGAGTAAACATGTTTGTTTTTTCATTCGATCATTGACTGATGTTAGCTAACATAAACTAGCTAATATTACACTTATTCTGTATTAATTTGGTAGCCATCAATTCCACAGGGACGCAAACCAGTCACCTTTCGGCCAAATTGGGGGGGCTTTGGATCACCACTGGCTTTATGCGAACAAGTGACGTGCGTTTGGAGCAATACTGGCTGTATCCAAAGCTCAGCCAATCGTTCACATAACAACAGAATGCAGCACACGACTGAAGAGAAAAGAGACAACGAATTTGACTAGTTACAGAATCAGAGCTCGCTGAAAGAGTAGAGAGTGGAATGGCAGTTTACCAACTACAGCAACACATCCCCTGAAGATAACGAAGAGGTAGGCGAGAAGCCTGACCACAGAGACGCGGGTGACAAGGTGATGAAGCATACTTCATGAGCTGTAACCGAAAAACAACTGGCAGTTGGAAAGTTTGCAGTGAGGGAGAAGGGGTGGTGGAACAAGTATTGTTCGCATTGTTAAGTATCTTGCTACAATAGCTGGATCGAATTCTCCGTTAGCTAGCCAGAGAAATGTTGAGCAACATTAGCCAACTTAACTGATCAAATAATTAAATTTATGTTGTGAAAATTAGCTGGCTAATAATGTCAGACAGCTAACGTTATGAGGTGAAATGAGACATTGCTTGCAAGTGAATTCAGGAATCAAGTGTAGCTGGAGCTGGGCCTGTCTTAAGCTGGAAGCCACTATAAAGTTGAAAGGAATACCACACCCTCTTTCTCATTTCTTCAATACAGTGGATTAAAAGGGGTATGCCAGGTGTACTCTCTGCCTGAAAGAAATATATATATTGTTTTAGTTGTGTTGAATTTGACAGTAATACGTGTGTGAGTGAGGGGGGATTATTACATTTTTTACTCAGTAAATGTTATTTTTGCAGGCATGTAGCCTTGTGCACTTGTTCGACGTCTACTATAGTGGCCACTATAATAGAGCAAATATAGAATGCCTGTTTCCTTTTATTTCTTCTTTAAGATATTTTTTCCCCAAGTGCAATATCTAGATGTGTGTGGTCACAAGCATTCTATTATAAAGGCTGTCATGGCTGACTGCAATATCAGTGTATTGTTTTTTTCTCAAGACTTGAGTTTCATTTGCAGTAAAGTCTAGGCAACAAATAACATTGGATTGCTTTCTTTACATTTTTTTTGCTGTGAGTTAGGTTCACATTAACCACTTTTATTTTACACACAGAGACTGATCATGTAGATCATATTCTTTCTTTAATTAGTTAAAACCTGCATTTCTCCATACAGGCATTTTTTTGCATGTTTCAGTGCAAAAAAAATGGTCATCTTTTTGGGCCCTCACCAGTTTGCATCCCTGATTCCACCCTAGGAAAACACTACTAAACAAAAAAATAGAATTGTTGATATACATAACTCACTCTCTGTTTGTGTTGGCAGCAATGATGAATGTGTATAAATCATCTATGGTTGGTTAGTTGGTTCTCAGCCAGTCTCAGCTGCCTAGCAGTCTTGCAGCCAATTTACTGATGCTACTTAGACAACAGCAAGCTGACAGTATTCAAATGCCCATGTTAGGTATGGTTAGCTAGCCAGTCTAATAGAGATCAATACAATGATTAACTTGTGTATTGTTTTGTATTTTGCTGTAGGTGGTACAGAATCTGATTCCACAAACATGTGCATCCAACCCCTAGCTCTGCACAAGGTGAAGGTAAGTTGGCCAAAATACTAACAAAATGATGGCTAAGATAGCTCAATTTACACTTAGCATGGTATAAACATGAATTTGGTAGTGTTTGTATGGTTTGGGTTGTGGGGTTACAGTTGGTTAGAGGTAGCCTGAGGACCTTCCAGACCATGTAATCAATTTAGTCAACCCCTCTTCTATTTTTACCTAAAACACAGGTTATCTGGAGTCATTCCACAGTCGCCTGCTGAAAAATATCCTAAAGCGGGAGCATTTTGGGTACACAAGCATGAGGGAAGAACACCTTGTGGTTATGGAACATAGCAAAATTGTGGGACAGATACCAGCGAGGGACACTGAAAGGTATAAATCAACACTACAACAGTAATGACACAACCACCTCATTCTTCTCTCTGCAAATTTTCAAAACACAATACAAAGTCTACAAAATTTCCCTGCAAATGGCTACTATTGACAAGAATGATCTGGCAATGTGAAATGATCTGGGAGAGGTAAACAGACATAACTTTGAGATGAGGAAGGGTTTTTTGTTTGTGCAGGGTTGTGGCTGTAAATGACAGTAAATGTATGGTTGTGTATGAGAGCAATTGAGGTGCCATTTCTCCTCAATCTCCCATACACAACAAGTCATACTGTGTAAAAACTGCTTTCCTAAGACTTTTCACCTCTTTAGCCTCCCCCTTGAATGATCTTTCCTCTCAAAAGTGGCTCCCAATGTCCCCTCATTGTCGCAAAACAGTATGCTAGCCAGTCCCATTCGGTTGACAACTTTACCAACAAAGGCGTGTCCCTTCTACAAAAAGTTTAAAATGCCAACACCACAACCATGTCTTTCCAGGAGACGTGGAGTACCAGCACATTTTCTGTAAGAGGACCAAATAGTTGGTGGTTAAGAAGCTCTACACCACTTTTGGCACAGTCTTATCCAGCTGGCCATTCACCGCAGACAGGACAAGAATCTTCATCCCCAATTACAACATTTTCCGTCAAGACAGAACTGCTAAGGCGGTCAGAATTGCAATCTACTGTAGAGATAGCCAGCAAAGTTCTGTCATACTTTCTAGGTCTATTCCCAAACAGTTAGAGTTTCTACTTTTAAAGATCCATCTCTCCAGAAATAAGTCCCTAATTGTTGCCACTTGTTAGACACCTTCAGCTCCCAGCTGTGCCCTGGACACTATATGTGAATAGATTGCCCCCCATCTATCATCAGACTTCGTACTGCTAGATGACCTAATTTGGCTTAACACCCCGGCCGTCCGGCAATCTAAGCTAGATGCCCTCAATCTCACACAAATTATCAAAGAACCTACCAGGTACAACCCCAAATCCGTAAACATGTGGGCCCTCAAAGAAATCATCCTGACCAACTTGCCCCCTAAATACACATCTGCTGTTTTCATTTCATTTTTTAAAACCAGGATCTCAGCGATCACTGCCTCATTGCCTGTATCCGCTATGGGTCCGCAGTCAAACGACCACCCCTAATCACTGTCAAACTCTCCCTAAAACAATTGACCTCATCCCGTTGAGGATGCCTGGTCATTCTTTATAAGTAATTTCCTCTCCATCTTAGATAAGCATGCTCCGTTCAAAAAATGCAGAACTAAGAACAGATTTAGCCCTTGGTTCACTCCAGACCTGACTGCCCTCGACCAGCACAAATACATTCTGTGGTGGACTGCAATAGCATCGAATAGTCCCCGCGATATGCAACTGTTCAGGGAAGTCAGGAACCAATACATGCAGTCAGTCAGGAAAGCAAAGGCCAGCTTTTTCAGGCAGAAATTTGCATCCTGTAGCTCTAACTCCAAAAAGTTATGGGACACTGTGAAGTCCACGGAGAACAAGAGCACCTCCTCCCAGCTGCCCACTGCACTGAGGCTAGGTAACAGGCTGTGGACACTAATTAGCATAACGCAACGGACAAAAAATATGAATAGAAAATATTCATATTCATGAAATCACAAGTGAAATATATTGAAACACAGCTTAGCCTTTTGTTAATCACCCTGTCGTCTCAGATTTTGAAATTATGCTTTACAGCCAAAGCAAGACAAGCATTTGTGTAAGTTTATCGATAGCCTAGCATAGCATTATGCCTAGCTAGCAGCAGGCAGCTTGGTCACGAAAATCGGAAAAGCAATCAAATTAAACTGTTTACCTTTGATGAGCCATCAGGACATCAGGGTAGGCAGAGTGTGCTAAAGTAGTGAATAAAACAAAATTAGGGAGGATGCTTCTGATGTTAACATGCATGAAACCCAGGCTTTTACGCTTCCAGAAGTCAACAAATGAGAGCGCCTTGGGACACGCAGGGCCTGGGTTAACCTCCAAATCATCCGAGGAACAGGAGTAGGATGAGGATACCGCGATAGGCTATCAAAACTGGTCATCTAGTGCGTTGGGGACAAAGAATAAAAGGAGCAGAATTCTGGGCGTGGTAAGATAGATTCAGGGCATAATGAACAGACAGGGGTATGGTAGGGTAGGGTGCAGGTACAGTGGAGGTAAACCTAGGCATTGAGTGACGATAAGAGAGGTTGCATCTCTGGACGCACTAGTTATGCTGGGTGAGGTCACTGCATGTGTGGGAGGTGGGACAAAAGAGGTATCCGAGGCATGTTGTGTCACATTTGCTCCTGCTACGCCCTCTGGTGTTCATCCGGTGTCTTCTTGACCTGCAGTTACTCCCCCTGTACACTCTCTCTCCCTCTCTGTGTGGTTGGAGACAGGTTTGCTGGAGTCAGAGCAGATCCCTACCAGCTGCAACTCGTTCCATAATCAAGACCTCTACAAATACCCAGTCCTGCCACTTCCACTCTGCCAGATCATAATCTCTGCTCAGTCAGGTCTAGCCATTTATGATTATTCAAGATCCTGTTACTCTGCTGTGCCTGTTTCCCTGCCTTTTACCGTTTATCCTCTCATTGCAGTTATCACTCTGTCTCTGGCTCCTGTCTCCTGTTCCACATCTCACCACCCAACTACCTTGCTCTGGATTTTACTCACTACCACTACCTTGGATTCCCCTCAGGACCTGTTTACCCTGTTCTACCAGCTATCTCCAACCTCAGTCTCCACATCTGTTTTTTCTGCAACTCATCCAAGCTTCCCCAGATCTGCACTCCATATCTCCCTGTACAATAAATATTTTGGTTCATTCATCCCTATTTCCTCATCTGAGTCTGCTCTTGGGGTCCCCTGTGTTGCTCCGCATAACATGTTGAGTGGGACTAGGGGCTCCGCAGTGAACTAAAACAATGATAGTTATCCTAAACAACAGTATATAAGTCATATCGACATTAGAGAGAGGCATAAAGCAATCATAGGTGTTGATTGGGAGAGCTAGCTAAGATAACAACAACTAAGACAACAGGTAAAATGGTGATGAATGGGCAGAGAGGGTCAGTTAACTACACACAGGGCCTGAGTTCGAGGCTGGGGCCGACAGATAAACAAAATAAACAAAATGGAGTACAGTGATTAAACACTTCTTAGGGCTGCAATCTCGTTAACGGAATGATATGACAACAGCCAGTGAAAGTGCAGGGCGCCAAATTCAAAACAACAGAAATCTCATAATTAAAATTCCTCAAACATACATGTATTTTACACCATTTTAAAGGTAATCTTGCTGTTAATCCCACCACAGTGTCCGATTTCAAATAGGCTTTACAGCGAAAGCACCACAAAAGATTATGTTATGTTATGTTCTCTGCTGACAGTGACTGGAATGAATTGCAAAAATCGCTGAAGCTGGAGACTTATATTTCCCTCACTAAATGTAAATATCAGCTATCCGAGCAGCTAACCATTCTCTGCAGCTGTACATAATCCATCTATAAATAGCCCACCCAATCTACCTACCTCATCTCCATATTGTTTTTGTTCACATTTCTGCTCTCTTGCACACCAGTATCTCTACTTGCACATCATCATCTGCTCATGTTCTCAACTAGCTTACCTTGTTAAATAAAGGTGAAATAAAAACTTAAAAAATCTCAGAATGTTATGTAAATTACAGAAACATGGCTTATTGTCAGGTCAACAAAACATATTGTTTTTATTAAAAAACAAATATAGCAGTAGCAAGCTTACCTCCGGTCCTCGTTCTCATTCTCATCTTCGTGCTCTCCCTCCCAAACTGAACATCAGTAGACCCACACAGATATTGCATTTTTTGCACATCTTTTTTAGTGGAAGAAGCTTTTGACCCCCTGAAGTGTCACTGTACAGAGTACAATCATTGTTTAGGCAGCACAAAAGGGTTTACATCAGCTAGAGCGGGGTAGGTCGGGGCTCATGATTGGGAATGCCTATCCATTCCATTATGTAATGCAGTGTAGCCTAGTTTTCTATACACCATGCCAGCCAGCAGTGCAAAAAAACTCATGAAGTACATGTTCATAGAAGTATAACTTTGCCCTGTGCTTCTCCAAGCATGCTCTTCGTATAGCCTAGGCTTATATAGGCTATGGACAATTTTGAAACCACACTAGCCACACTTAATATTGTCAGGGATCAGAATGAGAGGGATCAGGGTTGAGATGCATCAATTGGGCAACCATCGAGATGCAACTAATTTGTAGACCCTGAGCAATATGACATGTAATTGATTACAAACTATATGACCTTCCCCTAGACTAAATAAAAACAATACTAAACCTTCCCCTTGACTGAAATTGAAAAGGCATGACCCTCCCATTTTCCTCAGGGTGACAATTGTGTACATTTCGACCACTCCCTTAAGTACAGAGATAGGAGTACATAGATAACGTTGTCTGGCTGCTACTGCCTGGGCAGAGATGACATGATGACTTTAAGGAATGAAAAATGATAATGTATTCAAATAAAAACCAATGTGTACCTGACAGAGACATCATAATATTTTCAATGTTTTGGCAATTTAATGTTCACTATTTCTGCCATTGGAATTTCCATTAAAAAAATGTAAAATAAATGTATATATAATGATTTCGTAATGCATTTAATGTTTAAAATGTATTTATCAAAACTGAAATCGAAAACGGTGTTTATGTTTTAAATAATTGAACTCAAACCAAACTAGAAAAGCCCTAATTGCTCAGCACTAGTTCTCATCAAAAAGGATGCGGTCGGAAAGTTCCCCTTTTCTGGTGTCATGTGCAACGACCCTGCACAGACTGCACACATACATTTACTGATGGTGATGAACTTATATTGAAATAAAGATGCAGGCTACTTATTTCAAATTGGAGAATAGCACATGAACGTAGGCTAATATCAGTGTAAAAGCCTCCTACCCATAGAGGGCACATTCAGGGATACAGATTGTGGACACAGACAGACAGGCAAATTGACAGACAACCAAAAGCACCGCCTGTGGATTTTGTACATTGATCCTTGTTTTGTAATCCTATGATTGGGATAGATCAAAACCAGATGACCAGACTCGGCTATCTAACAATAAAATGCCTAAGGCCTCCCAGTCCTAAAGGCTTTGGGTTCCGGTGTTGGTCCACACTTTTAAACCAACAGGCCAGGATGATAGACAGACAGTGGAGTCAGGTGGACACATAGCCCTACCTTCTAATGCTGACTGAATACAAATCTGTAGAGATGAGGCGCTTTTCCCGGGCCAGGCAGTGCTTTCCGAAAGGCTATTTGTGATACTGCTGATTTCTGGCCTTAGTTGGAGCTGTGACCGACTTGGAATAAGGTTAAACCATTTAAGAAATGTTTTGAGCCACACCAATACCCACTCTTTCAAACATTGTCAGCAATAAGGCTGGATTAGGGCTTTGTAAAATTAACCACTCCAAAACATTCCTCTCATGACAAAACAACAGTCAAGCACTTAATAAAAATGCTGAACATACAATTGTATGTAAATTAGCCGAAATTAATTTATGAAATCACTTGCAGCTGGGGCCTATTTTCTCTAAAAGACTATTCCATTAGTGTTGTTTGCAGAGGTACTAACATCATTCACCTTGTAAACTCACTGAAGCCAAATTGAGAGATAATAATTGGTCTTGTTTTGCTGGCACATCAGCTATTAGGTGATAATGAGATGAGAATTTAGTCTTTAAAAAAAAAAGAGTTCTCAACACTCGCGCACACACCGGCATTCTATTGAACGTAACTCGGAAATGATTGATGTGTATTAGAGCACTTCAGGAAGAAGTAACAACCCCGATCGCAACATCTGGAATGGACATCAAACGTGACGCAACCACTCCATTGTCCCTTTTAATAGGGAATAAGAGAGTTACGTAGCTTTTTTTAATTTCATGTTTTCATTAGGATAGGCTATGCTAGTGTTGTTTTCAATGGCATGAGTGGTTTACATAGGGCTCATTCAGACACATTGAAACAGTGGTGTGTCCAAACTCTAAAGTGAGAGCAAGCAAAAGAAAGGGTGGGAAGTCGGTTCTTGGCATTCATATCAATGTCGAGGCTCATTATGAAATGGAGTTTCAACACAGCGGCAAAATAGCGGCAACTTCCCGTATTACACCCTGGTGTCCGAAAGTGGGGACCATCAAGGGAATCAGATATATCTACTGGTTTTGATTAATTAATGAAACACACCCTCGCTGTCCAATTTCCTGCCAGGGTTGGGTGTGTGTGTATGTCTTTATGCTCTTCTATTACTAATGATATTACTAAATCCACCAAAAGCCACACAAAACTAGTAAAACAGGGAAAATTCTCCCCACTAGGGACATTTCCCAGGTCCCCACGAGGGCAAAGGCTATTTTAGGCTCAGGGGTTATGTTTAGGGTTACAATTAGTGTCAGGTGTAGGAGTCATTTATATATTTTGTTGACAATTAGTTTATTGTTTTTCTACAGCACCCCACACATAAACAAAAACACCCACTGTACAACACATTCTCCAAGGTGAAAGGTTTTTATGTGATTGTAGAATATTCAAAATCCAACGGTATGTAGCTAGATAGTTAGGTTCTCCAGTTCGTTAATGAAGGTGAATATGAGGCTTTCCAATTAATGGCTATTGTCATGAACCGGCTCGAAGTTCGTAACAAAAATGGAGACAACATGTAGAGAAGGAATAACTAACTATATTTATTAACTAAAATTAACTTAATACAATTAACAATGGTGTGTGTAGTCAGTAATCAGTAGTGTAAGTGAGTGGTTGCATGCATAAATGTGATAATGGAGGGTGTTGAAAGGTAACAATGCAAACAAACCAAACAGCCACAACCAAAATCTATCAATGTGTTTGCATGGAGAGAATCTCCTCAATGAATGGGGAAGCAGTGTTGCCAACTCCT
Source organism: Oncorhynchus mykiss (assembly GCF_013265735.2). Taxonomy (NCBI): domain Eukaryota; kingdom Metazoa; phylum Chordata; class Actinopteri; order Salmoniformes; family Salmonidae; genus Oncorhynchus; species Oncorhynchus mykiss. Next base: position 2,215,416 of record NC_048586.1, on the reverse strand, counting down.
CAGTAAGGAAAGTAGCTATTGGCTTTCCTAAAAGTCGCTAGAAGTTACTAAATGACGTCATCGCCTAATTTACATAATTGGCCATGTGCATGTAATTGTGATGGACGCTGTAGGAGAGAGGAATAATGTCGTGGGAGAGAATAAAAAAAATGAAATATGTTTAGAACTACAAATGAACTTTCTTCTGACTATTCTTGTTTTTTTATGTCAAATTTCCAACCCTACTACTTTATCCTGGCTTGGGACCGGCAAAAGTATCCCAAAAGAGACACCCTGGCTGAGTTACCTAGTTTTTTATTTTCTGTTTGTTTTTTTTGTTTGTTTTTGTTTAGTTTTCTTAACTTGGTTAAGAAAACATGAACATTTTTCACCATAACATTTTTTTGTATACAATTTACATTAACAATCTAAATGGACCAAAAAGAGAAAATAGAAAAACTGTCAATGGCAATGTGAGAAAATGATGGTAACTAGTCTGGCCCTAATTCAGCTTAATTTTTCAGCCAGCTACAGCTTCCCGCATGCACGATTCATTTGCAGTTTGGACACAGAGGGTGAACATCTCCTGCTCTGACTGCAGCTGGGATGGACTGCTGCGCGAGGACTGGGCCGCACTTGCTCATTGAGAAGAGTAAGAACACTACGTGCTTTCACTTCAGTCTCCAATAACACCAGAAAAAGTCGCTAGTCGCTTTTTTGAAAATGTGTCACTAGAGGGGTCTAAATGTTTGCTAAATATAGCGACAAAGTCGCTAAGTTGGCAACACTGTGGGGAAGTGGTGCATTTATCCTGGGACACACCCTGGCCCAGGTGTGTCCCATGTCACTGATGACCCTCCCAGCTCCGCCCGCCATCCTAATAAGGAAAACAAGAGCAAAGAGAAAGAATACGGCAGACAGAGTGGGAGGGTTGTCACACTATACATTGTTTTGCAGCAATTAGACCTGGATTACAAAAACTTTCTCTGATCACCAATATTTACATTTCCCAAGACATAATCGTGGAGATACATGAATATAAATTCCTAGACACAATGCTTTTTGCATTACATGCATTCTGGCAGGAGTTTAGGAAGTCCTATGGATGACCTTACATTGCAATAAGTTTAGGTCTTATGTTGTAGGAGGAGGTATTGAGCATTATCTGTAACCAATGGTTCTCCTCAATTTCTTCCTTTAGACCTGTTTCCCATTTTTTTCCTATAGGTTCTAAACTATCAGAGTTTCAATCAACAGTTGATATAAGTTGGAAATCACCTTCTTTGGCGTAGCAGCTTTCAGTATTTCTTCTCCTTACAGATTCTCTTGGAGTGATTGAATAAGATTTTTGAGTTGTGAGAATTGCTGTACCACATACCTCTTGCAGCATTTTAGGCAAAGACTGTTACAGTAGCTGTCTAGTCTGTGTTTTATCAATGTGCAATTTGCATAAAACAGAAGTATTTTAGGAACTGGCAACTCATTCTCATTCTGAGAAATAAGGTAGGTTACTTGATTTCAACAATCTGAACTAAGTGGACAGGCAAGCGTTGGGTTCAAACAGACGGACAGAAGGCTGTGTTCATAACAATTCAACTGTTCTGCTTTGTTAGCAAGCAAATAGATGTTGGCTAAACTTGAAATATAAAGATTAGTGGGCTACTCACTAGCACGTGGGCTTGTGCTTGAGAAATTGGTCATTAGACCTGTGTTCATTTTATATAATACCTGCTACAAGAAGTTAGTAATTATTAGTGAACGTGCATTATGCATGGTTCTGGTGAAATTTTAACAAAAAGTGCATTTTCATAGACTGGAAAGCCAGATCAGGGATTATAGCAAAAAAAATCAGGTAAAACTATTTTGATAAAATACAATTATTAGTGGATTTTATGGCTATGAAAGGCTTATATTTAGCCTACGTATAATTTCACATGCTCTATTATTCATTAGATTATTGCTGACTTTTTGAAATGCAGTGTATTTGACCTTTAATTGTACAACATAGCTTATTTAGAGAAAACATAAAAAAAAAACATTTTAAAATCTAGATATACATACATTTTAATCTCACTTTGTAACACAACAAAATGTGGAAAAAGTCAAGGGGTGTGAATACTTTCTGAAGGCACTCTGGAGAGATCTCGTCTCTGAACTTTGCTAACTTTTAAACGTTATCTATTAAAGGAAAATAATAGGCTGTATATGCCTCCTCCAGATCGCATGTTACCAGTACACCCAGGTATTTCATGTGTCTGTTCATTTCCACTTAAATCTGCACAACCATTCAAAAGTTTGGGGTCACTTAGAAATTTCCTAGTTTTTGGAAGAAAAGCAAAAAAAAATTGTCCATTAAAATAACATAAAATGGATCAGAAATATAGTGTAGACGTTGTACATGTTGTAAATGACTATTGTTGCTGGAAACGGCTGATTTTGTTAATGGAATATCTACAGTACATACAGTAGGCAACGAGGCCTATTTTCAGCAACCATCATTCCTGTGTTCCAATGGCACGTTGTGTTATCTAATCCAAGTTTATAATTTTAAAAGGCTAATTGATCATTAGAAAACCCTTTTGCAATTATGTTAGCACAGCTGAAAACTAATGGTCTGATTAAAGAACCAATAAAACTGGCCTTCTTTAGACTAATTGAGTATCTGGAGCATCAGCATTTGTTGGTTCAATTACAGGCTCAAAATGACCAGAAAAAAAGTTACTTTCTTCTGAAATTTGTCAGTCTATTCTTGTTCTGAGAAATGAAGTATGATCCATGAAAGAAATTGCCAAGAAACTGAAGATCTCGTACAACGCTGTGTACTATTCCCTTCACAGAACAGCGCAAACTGGCCCTAACCAGAATAGAAAGAGGAGTGGGAGGCCACGGTGCACAATTGAGAAAGAGGACAAGTACATAAGAGTGTCTAGTTTGAGAAACAGTCCTCAACTGGCAGCTTCATTAAATAGTACCCGCAAACACCGGTCCCAACATCAACAGCGCAGAGGCGACTCTGGGATTTTGGCCTTCTCCTTTTAATTAGAATCAGTTAAGGGACATGGGCAGCTGTGAGGAGGATGGTTTATTCTCCAGGTCTTTATCTGTTTTCCAGAACTTCTTGGGGTTAGAAGAGAATTTCTCCTTAAAGTAACTTTGGCCTTCCAGATAGCCTAAGTGCACTTGTTTCTCATTTGCCTGAAAGAGAGCCAGTCAGCCTGAGTATGCGTGTGCTGAGCCTTTCGCCAAATGTAATTCTTGAGGTGGAGTAACTCTGCAAGATCTCGGTTGAACCAAGGGCTGAACCTGTTTTTACTTCTCATTTCCTTTATGGGGGCATGTTTGTTAAAAATACCATTGAAAATTTCTATGGTATTTATAATTTACAGAGGCCATGTCATGAAGGAAGGCTTGTTCATTAAAGTTCTTTAGCAAGTTTCTATGACAAATCAGGACAGAGTAGCTATTGTGAACACAGGCTGTAAAACATTGATCACTAAGGTTATTACAAAAAACACCAGACGGATACTTATCAGGATTATTTGTGAGGATAACATCAAGGAGAGTAGTCTTTTCTGGGTGTCTGGATTCATACCTTGTGGGTTTGGTAATAATCGGAGAAATTGAGACTTATTGTAAGGGGCCAGGAGAGAGCTTAAGGCATTTAGGATACAGGTTGGTGTGATGGTGGACGATAACGCCCAGCAACAGTCAACAAAGTCATATTTGAACGTTTAATGCTTCAAACCAGAAAATCTAAATGTTTGGGGACAGACTTGGTGGAGACAACCGAAGACTGATGTTGTTCCTTGGATAATTTTGCACTCCCAATTTTTCAGTTTTTGATTTGTTAAAAAAGTTTGAAATATCCAATAAATGTCGTTCCACTTCATGATTGTGTCCGACTTGTTGTTGATTCTTCACAAAAAAATACAGTTTTATATCTTTATGATTGAAGCCTGAAATGTGGCAAAAGGTCGCAAAGTTCAAGGGGGCCGAATACTTTCGCAAGGCACTGTACTACCTCAACTATCCGGTGCCCCTGCACATTGACTCTGTATTGGCACCCCTTATTTACACCTCTCAAAAAAAAAGTGAACACTAAAATAGCACATCCTAGATCTGAATGAATGAAATATTCTTATTAAATACTTTTTTCTTTACATAGTTTAATGTGCTGACAACAAAATCACACAAAAATTATCAATGGAAATCAAATTTATCAACCCATGGAGGTCTGGATTTGGAGTCACACTCAAAATTAAATTGGAAAAACACACTACAGGCTGATCCAACTTTGATGTAATGTCCTTAAAACAAGTCAAAATTAGGCTCAGTAGTGTGTGTGGCCTCCACGTGCCTGTATGACCTCCCTACAACGCCTGAGCATGCTCCTGATGAGGTGGTCTCCTGAGGGATCTCCTCCCAGACCTGGACTAAAGCATCCGCCAACTACTAGACAGTCTGTGGTGCAACGTGGCGTTGGTGGATGGAGCGAGACATGATGTCCCAGATGTGCTCAATTTGATTCAGGTCTGGGGAACGGGCGGGCCAGTCCATAGGATCAATGCCTTCCTCTTGCAGGAACTGCTGACACACTCCAGCCACATGAGGTCTAACATTGTCTTGCATTAGGAGGAACCGAGGGCCAACCGCACCAGCACATGGTCTCACAAGGGGTCTGAGGATCTCATCTCAGTACCTAATGGCAGTCAGGCTACCTCTGGCGAGCACATGGAGGGTTGTGCGGCCCCCCAAAGAAACACCACCCCACACCATGACTGACCCACTGCAAACCGGTCATGCTGGAGGACGTTGCAGGCAGCAGAACGTTCTCCACGGCGTCACTGTCACATGTGCTCAGTGTGAACCTGCTTTCATCTGTGAAGAGCACAGGGCGCCAGTGGCGAATTTGCCAATCTTGACGTTCTCTGGCAAATGCCAAACGTCCTGCACGATGTTGGGCTGTAAGCACAAACCCCACCTGTGGACGTCGGGCCCTCATACCACCCTCATAGAGTCTGTTTCTGACCGTTTGAGCAGACACATGCACACTTGTGGCCTGCTGGAGGTCATTTTGCAGGGCTCTGGCCGGGCTATATACATATATATATATATTATTTTTTGCTACACATATTTACGCTTGTTTTTCTTTGCACTAAACTACCTACATACTTCCATTAATTTGTATGGGTTACCTTCAGATATGTCCCGTGACAGTTGTGGAAGTCGTAGTAGGTCAAGCTGTCCTTTTCATGAGAACATGATTTTCGGGATGTCTCCTGGTATGACAAACAGCGCTGTAAGCGCTGCCACTTTCCACCACAGATGCGAAAGGGCGACAAAGGCAGATGTGGTAGACTGAGATGTATCCCATGCAAAAAAAAAACAGTCCTCTAGCTTAAACTGACATTTTTTATTATGTTACTTAGATTGATGCACTGGTCCGTCAATAGACTCTAAGGGGTTAAACACAATTATTCCACACAGAGTGAGGCCATGTATTAATTCAGGCTGTAACACAACAAAATCTGGAAAAAGTCTAGGGGTGTGAATACTTTGAAGGCACTGTATATATAGTATTCACCAGACTTAAATGCACTCTAATCAACCACAATGTCCTATTTTAATTAAGGTCCATTATAAAATAGAAAAAGAATTTCAATAATAATAACAATATGACTGGTAAGTCCAACTAGGTATAAATTAAACACTTTATTTTTTCTTAATAAAAAACACAATTTATTTAATTATGATTATTATTTTTGAGTCAGTATGAGTAATCTCCAACAGTAGATGGGTCTGGGATGCTACGTGTTCAGCTCCTACAGTACACCCATTTTCAACCACTGCAGAGTGAGTGTCAGCACTATGTGTCCATGCTATGTGCAGTCAGCTAGTATAATTAGTCTTTGTGAAGTAAATATAGTGAATTATTATTAAGGAGTCCTGTCTAGGGCTTGTTCTACCTTCTGAGATATACATGGGAGCTTTCTAAAGTATACATTAATAATTCATATACCAATTTCTCCATTATCATGCCTTAATTCAGGCAAATAAAAAAAAAAAAACATGGAAGGGAGAGAGAAAGCAAAGGAAATAAAATGGCTGTGTGCTTACAATTTCAGCATCTTAGGCTGTGTGACATTTGATCTCTCCTAGTCTTTTTTCACATTTGGCCATTTAAATTCTTCCCACCCACTCAGGCCTTTATAGCCTGTCGACTGGGGAGAACTGAAACAGAATTGAAGAGATCATAGTACTCATCATGTTGTCTTGTGCACTTGTCAGATTGTTACTTAAACAAATAGATCATGGCCATAGCCTACCAATTAATGGGTTGTCATTTAGGCTGCATAGCCATTAGTCATTACAGTGTTATTAATTTAGACAGATTGGCTGGAGGGTGCTGTGATTATCTATTTAATAGGCGTGTGAGTGAAGGCATTAACAACACATTTTTGTGTCTTTGATGTGGTGGGTTGTAATAGTCCATCATCCACCTCATTTCAGTAGCCTAAACAGTTCAATAGTCCAGTACCCAATCTGTCGTACACAATCTGTTGAGAGGCTGTCTTGTAGTCCATATGTTTAATCCATTTCCACCATTCTCATTGTCCAAGTTATCCAGGAATCGGGTAGCTTATTTTCCTGATTTCAATGTGATTTTTCTTTCCTTCCATTTGACCAGTAGTTGTGTGAGGTAAACCAAAGGAAACAAGATTCATTTTTCCCATGTCTTTTTCTTTATGGAGTCAAATTCTCGGTGTTTCGTGTAGAGATCTCTGCTCATGTTGGCATTCATGTACATCCGATGGCCCTCATACATCAAAGGTCAGACACCCACTCTTGGATGGCCAGTCGTAGAACTTTATCTTTGTCCCCAGAGTTAAGGAACTTTGCGATGATGCACCTTCATTTGCTGCTCGTGTACCCTCTTGGGCCATCATATTCGATGTGCTCATTCAATTGTGGGAGACCGTGTGAAGTTCTCCTGGCCCATTAATTGTGGTATTACCTTTTTCTGGAATTTCTACGTTCCGGCTGTTCCACAGCTTTCAGGGAAATTCACAAAGCGAAGATTTGAACGGCGACTGAAGTCCTCTGTCCCATTTAATCTTTCAGTAGGCACTGTTTGGTGTCATTTTGTCCATCCACAGTTTTCTGGGGCTTTTCTCATGCAATTTTCTCTAGGATTAACCTGGTTTTGTCCTCCTCCACATGTTTGCCCAGTTCAGTCATATCCGTTTAGATTTTTTTGGCATAATTTCTTCATCTGCTTGGACAGTTTCTCATTGCCAGTGCAAATTTCTGTTAGTAGTATCTCTAAACTCACTTTAGTCGAGTTGTCAGTTACTTGCTCCATGGTAGCGTTGTTTCACTGTGTTTGTCTCCATTTCTCGATCTAGTATTTGCCATAACATGCAGTTGCTAACATAACATTTCATTTATTTATTGTCTTTAGAGTTGAGTTCTTTCCTACTTCAGAGACATTATTTTCTTAAATGAAAGGAAATGTCAAAACGGATCACCTTCACATGACTACCTCATGTAAGCCATACCAGAAATCTCCCTTTTTGAATGGAAATACATTTTATGTCCCCACAAGGATAGTATGCTGTGTGCGTGTTTTCTGACGGCTCTCAGGTCACTACACCAACACACACTGGACCGGGCGGGGGGGTTAGCCAGGTACCTTTCCAAGAAATACTCTGAACTACTCGATATTTCTCTACTGAGTAAAGATAGATCAACGGTTATAGTATAGCCAGGGGCAGGCAACCCTTTTCCTGGATTACTGCAGATACTTCAGGACTTTGTTCCACGCCGGCCATCTGTTTTAAATAAACAATGTAGTAGCTTGCAAACAGAAAAATAAGAATTATTTCAGCTAACTCATTGAAATGATACCCAGACCCTTTGGGCATATCCTATCCGCCCACAAATACCAGGAGATACATTTGTGCTGATCAATATCACTGTTTCTCTGCTTCGGTGCAAATTCTCTTTGAATTCTGCATAGAATCTTGTAGAAAGAAAATGAAAATGCATGTAGAGAGATAGCACAGTTATTTATCAAATGTCCTCATGTAAAGTATGATAAAAGACGTAAAACCAATTATAAAGTTGGTGGTTCGAGCCCTGAATGCTGATTGGCTAACAGCCGTGGTATATCAGACCGTATACCACCGGTATGACAAAACATGTATTTTGTCTCAGCCTCCAGTATTTATGCTGCAGTAGTTTATGTGTCGGGGGGCTAGGGTCAGTTTGTTATATCTGGAGTACTTCTCCTGTCCTATTCGGTGTCCTGTGTGAATCTAAGTGTGCGTTCTCTAATTCTCTCCTTCTCTCTTTCTCTCTCTCGGAGGACCTGAGCCCTAGGACCATGCCCCAGGACTACCTGACATGATGACTCCTTGCTGTCCCCAGTCCACCTGGCTGTGCTGCTGCTCCAGTTTCAACTGTTTTGCCTTATTATTATTCGACCATGCTGATCATTTATGAACATTTGAACAGCTTGGCCATGTTCTGTTATAATCTCCACCCGGCACAGCCAGAAGAGGACTGGCCATCCCACATATGCTCTCTCTAATTCTCTCTTTCTTTCTCTCTCTCGGAGGACCTGAGCCCTAGGACCATGCCCCAGGAATACCTGACATGATGACTCCTTGCTGTCCCCAGTCCACCTGACTGTGCTGCTGCTCCAGTTTCAACTATTCTGCCTTATTATTATTTGACCATGCTGGTCATTTATGAACATTTGAACATCTTGACCATGTTTTGTTATAATCTCCACCCGGCACAGCCAGAAGAGGACTGGCCACCCCACATAGCCTGGTTCCTCTCTAGGTTTCTTCCTAGGTTTTGGCCTTTCTAGGGAGTTTTTCCTAGCCACCGTGCTTCTTCACCTGCATTGCTTGCTGTTTGGGGTTTTAGGCTGGGTTTCTGTACAGCACTTTGAGATATCAGCTGATGTACAAAGGGCTATATAAAATAAATTTGATTGATTTGATTGATTACTGCTCAAATTACGTTGATAACTGGTTTATAATAGCAATAAGACACCTTGGGGGTTTGTGGTATATTGCCCATATACCATACCCCCTCGTGCCTTCTTGCTTAAAAATATTACTGACTAGCTTGCCAGGTAATCTAGGGTTGCTGATGCACTAAATCATGATTTGTCAAAAAAAAACTCTCTAGAAAAAAAAAACTCTAGAAATTCTCTTTCTAGTAGGCCTATTTTAGATTCAGCTACCCAAAATACAAATATTGTTATTAATGAACTGGGAGTTTGTTAGAAGACTAAGAGAGTTAAGTTACAGCAGAATACGTCCAACGAGTTCTGAATCAGAATTCTTGTATGTCCTTTGGTGTCAATTGTGTCATTAATGGACATTCCACAAGGCATTAGCTACTCCTACACCTTAGCATTGAAAACCATAAATACATTAGCAGTGTGACACAAGGCGAGACCCAGATGCAGACACAGGAGGCAGATGGTTGGAGTTTAAGATGTTTAATAAATCCAAAGGGAGTAGGACAGGCAAAAGTTCAGTTCAGGAGGTACCGAAGGGCAGGCAGGTTCGAGGTCAGTGCAGGCAGAATGGTCAGGCAGGTGGGCATGGAGTCCAGAAAACAAGCAAGGGTCAGACCCGGGAGGACGAGCAAAATGAGAAAAGGCAAAGCAGGAAAACAGGAAAACCGCTGGTAGGCTTGGACGTACAAGATAAACTGGCCCAGAGAGACAGGAAACAAAGGGATAAATACACTGGGGAAAACATGCAACACCTGGAGGGGGTGGAGACAATAACGAGGACAGGTGAAACAGATCAGTGTGTGACAGTAACCCCCCGGGGCGCCACCTGGTGTCCTACCTGGGTGCATACCTGGTTGACCGGGGTGTCGGCGTTGGAAGTCGGCGATGAGGGCTGGATCCAGGATGTCTCTCCTCGGGGCCGTAACCCGCCCAGTCAACCAGGTACTGGAAACCCCTGCTCCGTGGTCGAACACCCAGGAGACGTCTCAGTGTGTATGCCGAATAGTCATCAATAACACAGGGAGGGGGAGTGGGCATAGGGACAGAAGACAAAGAACTGTGAGACACAGGTTTAATTCTAGACACATGGAGCGTAGGGTGAATATGGAGTGTACGGGTTAACAAGAGACAGACAGGAACTCAGGACTCTGGAGATGGGAAAATGACCAATAAAATGGGGGGGGGGACAGCTTGCCGGACTCTACCTCCCGTGTGGACAGCCATCCCCTCTGCGGTAGCGGGAAGCTGAGGTCCAGCGATACCTGGAGTTGGTCTTGAGAATAGCTGCCCCGGCTCTTCTCCAGGTGCGTCGACAGCGGCGGACAAACATCTGGACCAAGGGAATGCTAACCTCCTGCTCTTGTTCAGGGAAGAGTGGAGGCTGATACCCCATGGAGCACTTGAAATGTGAGAGCTCCGAGGCAGAACTGGGAAGAATATTTCAGGCATAATCCACCCAGATCAGTTGACGGCTCCAGGTAGTGGGGTTGGTTGAGACCAGGCACCTTAAGGTGGTCTCCAGGTCTTGGTTGGCTTGCTCCGACTGACCGTTAGTTTGGGGATGGAACCCAGATGACAGGCTGGCCGACGATCAATTAAGGGTGCAGAATGCTTTCCAGAACTGAGACGAGAACCCCGATCGGAGACCATGTCTACCGGGTGTCCATGGATCCGGAAGACATTCTGCACCATAAGCAGGGCCATCTCCTTGGCAGAAGGTAGTTTGGGGAGAGGGATGAATGGGGGGCCATCAGACAGAGGGAGCCCAGTGACGATGAGGAACCGGTAGTGGCTGCAGGAGGCCAGAAGGAGCTTGCCGCGGAGTCTTGTTTTGAGTACACACAGTGCATGTGGTGATGAAGGCAGAGCCGTCCGGGACCATTGTGGGCCACCAGAAATGCTGTCGAAGGCAGGCTAGTGTACGACGGAACCCTTGATGACAGGTCATTCTGGAGGAATGAGCCCATTCCAGGACCCGGGGACCGGACTGGATTAGGGACAAACAGCTGGTTAGCTGGCCCCCTTCAGGTCCAGGCTGGGAGCACTGTGCCGCACGGACCAGGTTCTCAATACCCCAATCCACAGTAGCAGCAAGGCATGAGGTAGGGAGAATGGTTTCAGAGGTCTAGGGTGTGGCAGAGGAAGCCTATAGGTGGGATAGTGAATCAGGCATCACATTTATTGACCCTGGGCGGTAGGAGATGGTGAAGTTAATTTGGTGAACAGGAGGGCCCACCGGGCCTGCCTGGAGTTGAGGCGCTTAAATACGGAGATATTCCAGATTTTTATGGTCGGTCCAGACCAGGAATGGCCATTCTTCTACTTCCAGATAGTGCCTCCACTCTTTCTTCGGCATCTTCACCGCCAGTAGTATTCGGTTGCCAAAATATTAGTTCATTTTTTAATTTTTTAATTTGATTTATTTCACCTTTATTTAACCAGGTACAGTGGGGCAAAAAAGTATTTAGTCAGCCACCAATTGTGCAAGTTTTCCCACTTAAAAAGATGAGAGAGGCCTGTAATTTTCATCATAGGTACACTTCAAACTATGACAGACAAAATGAGAAAATAAATCCACAAAATCTCATTGTAGGATTTTTAATGAATTTATTTGCAAATTATGGTGGAAAATAAGTATTTGGTTGAAGAAATCAACTGTGGGAGCAATTATTAGGAAATGGAAGACATACAAGACCACTGATATTCTCCCTCGATCTAGGGCTCCACGCAAGATCTCACCCCGTGGGATCAAAATGATCACAAGAACGTTGAGCAAAAATCCCAGAACCACACGGGGGGACCTAGTGATTGACCTGCAGAGAGCTGGGACCAAAGTAACAAAGCCTACCATCAGTAACACACTACGCCGCCAGGGACTCAAATCCTGCAGTGCCAGACGTGTCCCCCTGCTTAAGCCAGTACATGTCCTGGGCTGTCTGAAGTTTGCTAGAGAGAATTTGGATGATTGGGAGAATGTCATATGGTCAGATGAAACCTAATTGGAACTTTTTGGTAAAAACTCAAGTCGTCGTGTTTGGAGGACAAAGAATGCTGAGTTGCATAAAAGAACACCATACCTAGTGTGAAGCACGGGGGTGGAAACATCATGCTTTGGGGCTGTTTTTCTGCAAAGGGACCAGGACGACTGATCCGTGTAAAGGAAAGAATGAATGGGGTCATGTATCGTGAGATTTTGAGTGAAAATCTCCTTCCATCATCAAGGGCATTGAAGATGAAATGTGGCTGGGTCTTTCAGCATGACAATGATCCCAAACACACCGCCCTGGCAACGAAGGAGTGGCTTCGTAAGAAGCATTTCAAGGTCCTGGAGTGGCCTAGCCAGTCTCCAGATCTCAACCCCATAGAAAATCTTTGGAGGGAGTTGAAAGTCCGTGTTGCCCAGCAACAGCCCCAAAACATCACTGCTCCAGAGAAGATCTGCATGGAGAAATGGGCCAAAATACCAGCAACAGTGTGTGAAAACCTTGTGAAGACTTACAGAAAATGTTTGACCTCTGTCATTGCCATGTGGAATTTAACAAATTTCCGGGGTGGCTGTAGAAAAGGCCCATGGAGTTGGTGGAATACTCCTTTAATTCATTGCCATTTACTCAGCTGGGCCAGGGGCGCTTTAATTAGTTCAGGTGGAAATGTCCGACAGGTCTCAACTCCATAAAAGGAGGAAATTGCCATCGCCTGATCTCGCTGCTTTCTCTTCCTTAACTCCATCTGATCCAGAAGTTCTGTGCGTCCATGAATCCACGTAAGTCCAACGACTATGTTACCTTTCATCTGAATTATCTGTGGCGATCAGGAGAGTGGGCCATTCAGTTACTGTTAATAGTTATTACCGGGGAGTGCGGCTTGGAGCGCAGCTTCAAACATATTGTGTAATGTGAATTGTCAATGATCACGGCCCTACGGATCCTCATAGGCCAATTATGCAATCGATATGGTTCATGTGTATTGAAATTAATTATATGTACACATGAGGACAATTGAAAGAGTGAAATGAGAAACGTCATTGTTTGCTAACTGATTGACTTTGATAATGGGGATTATAAATTGTATAACCATTCACTGTTTGTATTCTTTCATAATTTATGATAAATAGTTACGAGCCTAAATGACTCGCGGAAGATTACTATTGACTTCTTAATGAACTGGACTGTTGAATTCCCTAAATTATGTTAATAATGAATGATATGATTTGATCTTTGATTATGAATTTGATTGGATACATGTTATTTGTTTCCTTTGTGATGCAGCACAGACTACTCAGTAAATATGCCACTTTATGGTTAAAGGAATTCCTGCCTCAGTCTCATCCATTCCTCTGTCACCTGACACGTGACCACCTGTCCACCTTCACTGTCAGTCATCCTACCTGTCCAGCTACCCACACAGATTCCACTAATCTTTCAACTCCATCTCCTTAACTCATGAACTTCAGTTGGTTGCGGAGGGGCCGTACGCCTGGGGGCTGTCGGCCACTCGTTCTCTGGTTGTGGAAGGTTAACAAGGTTATGAATCTCTCGGTTATGAACTTCTGAAAGCTCAGGATTCTTCACCAGGCGTCATGCCGTTCCACGCAGTAGTGGGAGTACAGCCCGTGTCGTGGTTGCCAGAGGAGGATGGTTGGGCACCCGCAGCAGTGGGGTTGCATACCTGCAAACGCCATCCATTTCAGTGGTGGTGGTGCTCTTCTCCAGGAGGTCTAATGCATAGGAGTCATGTTTCGAGCGAGTGACCTCCTGTAGCTTCCGGTTGGAGAATGTGTCCATCTTCCAGAGCATCTCAACATTCCGAAGGAGGTTAGTGGCTGCATCTGGATTGCTTCTGGTGAAGAGAACTTGCTGTGACTGTACAGCTTGGGTGGAGAGAAGTAGATGGGATGGACCTTGCACAGCCCAACCCAAGGATGTATGGACAGCAATGGGCCCTCCTTCTGGTCCAGCTAGTATAGGCTCAGTTGGGGTGACGAGATGTGGGTGGTCTGACCCAAACAGGATAAGTGGCACTACTCTGGCCAGGTTAGGAAGAGGCAATCCTCGTAGATGAGGATATTGTTTCTGTAGAACACTTACCGGGCAGGAGTGCTCTGCGAGATTCAAGCCATCTGCCGTGAAGGCATTGGTGATGTTATAGGCCACGTACCTGTTTCCTGAAGGTGAAATGCTAAATGTTACAGCAGAGCCTTTCATTTGGATAACATCATGTCGCAACGTTCTGAGATCAAGGGTCTCGGGGGTCCCCTCCAGGTTAAGCTGACGGGTGGCCGCCGTGAGAATGATTGTTCTTTCTGACCCATCATCTAGAACAGCGAATGTATCAATGCTTCTCCCTTCACTTTTCAGAGTGACCTTGACCACCTTCAACATGACCCTTGGAGACCGGTTCTGCTGGTCGAGGTACAGCTCCTTTGCAGCTCCTACCATGAGCATTCTCTGCTCCTTCTGTGCTTGCGGAATTAGATCATGCAAAACGATGAGATGGATTCCTTTACAGTGGTTGCAGGGTTTCCTCAATGTGCAGGTCTCCGCATTATGGCTACGGGCACACTTGTAGCATCGCTCGCCTGAAGTGTTCCAGGCCTTCAATTGAGTTTGAGTGAGCTTTTTTTACCCTGGGGCATGAGCCAAGGAAGTGCCCCTTACTATTGCATTATGGGCAGTAAGGCTGGAATTTGATGTTCTTGCTCTAAGGGGTCTTCTTCCCGGGTTCCTCCCGGGCCTCACTATTTAAGTACATGGTAGTGGGATTTGGCCTTTTCTGTCCCTCCTGGCGTTCAAATTCCTTCCTTCCCCTGGTGGCTATGGCTGAGATTGTGGCCTGGTGAGCGATGCTCTTCGCCTTTGCCTTCACCTCCAACCATGCGGCCAGGTCTCTAAGAGCATAGGTGCTTCTCGAGCCCTCTTTCAGGATGCCCTTATTCAAACAATGTTCAATGAAACTGTCTCTGAGGTACACTGGAAGTTTGCTAAGAAGCCTGTCCACGTGGGAGCCACATTTCAGCTCGTTCCCGTCTTCTCCTTCAACGGATTGGAGCATCGAGGTCAGGGATTGGACAGCCAGGGAGAATTCATGGAAGGCAGCATGGTCTACCATTTTAATTGGAGATGTATTCAGGATGTTGTTTAGTTCATTCTGGACTAGCTGACGTGGCTCACCATATCTCGCCTTCAGGGCCTGGAGAGCTGCAGTGTATGGTGTTGCGGAGTGCATAAAGGATTGGGCCAGCCTGTATGCACTGGGAAACCGCAAATTATCCATTAGTACTTGGTATTTGTAGCGTTCTGACAGATGACTGTGAATACCCAGTAGGCTCTCCAATGCCATTTCCAAAAGGACAAATTCAATCTCCTTTCCGTTTTCAAAGTATGGCAGTTTGGGTCTGGGAATTCCATAGGCTGAGGCTACTAGAAGTTTCATAATGTTGGCTCCCTCTTCTGGTTGCGTGAAGGATAAACCCGGGACTTCTGATGAGCCCATTGTGGCCTCATTGGGCCGGTCCCCTACTGTCCCAGATCCACCATTTGTGGCAGCCGGAATTGGGCGAGAGCCCTCCGACCTGTTGTTTGAGGACTGGCCTGGCCCTGGACGAAAGGAAAGATTTGCCTTGGTTGGTAATTGGCGGAAAGGCGAGGGAGTGATGCTTTGTCCAGATGGAGGAATGCTAACTTGTGTCACTGGCATAGAGGGCGTTGGCGGAGCGGCCTGTCTTCCGTGCTCCGTGTTGGCTGTTGACCCCGGAGCCTCCGGGGACTGTGGGCCATAAAGTACCAGAGGGGCAGATTGGGAAAGAAAGGCAGACAGTTCAGGTCCATGTGGAGAGGTGGTCAGGTCAACTCCCTGTTCGTTCCTCTCCAGGAAGGATGAGACCATCCGTGCCTCCTCCAATTCCCTTCTGGCTTGACGGTGCCTTCGCTGCTGTGCCAGGTCCTTGGCAATGAATTCCCTTTCCTGTAGAGCTCTACGGGCCTGCACATCCAATTGGTAACATCGTTCGTCAGCCTGTCGTTCCTCCTCAATCTGACGCTCAATTTCCTCCAAAGCTAATAGTTTCATCCTCTCTTGTAGGACAGCGGTCTGTGAATCGCTGAGGGCTAGTGAATGGCGGCTGCCATGGCCACTTCCAAAGGGGTATCCACTGGTCGAACTCCCACTCCGTCTAGAGTGCTTTGACGATTTCCCATTAGTTAAGGGGTGAGCGGAGCCTGCCTCTGGAAGCTGGTCGACCTGTGCGGTGGGAGTTACCTCCTCCATAGGTTCTTCATGTAGACCACTTTCCTGCTCCAAAGCAGTTTCCGGTCCTTGGCTCAGAGGGGATGGTTGATGGCTGAAACGTATAGTTGATCCATCAACACTTTGAGCTCTGGTGGGCTTGCCCTTTGATGTCGGAAACTTGACCACATAATCCTTAAGACAACCAGGTGCTTGCCTGGTTCTTCTGGTGCTGCTGGTGATTGAGGATGAAGCCTTTGTTGCTTTAGGCTTAGCTCCTGGATATTTCCTTTGTTCCAAGACCTTTCCCTCAGCTGCTCTCTCCTCCTCTCTTCTTCCTTCCAGTGGAGACAATTCTTCCCTCTCCGCCTCCATTTCCTTTTCACCTGTCTTTGGTTCAGTCATCATCCGGTTCGAAGGACCATTGAAAGATTAGTGGAATCTGTGTGGGTAGCTGGACAGGTAGGATGACTGACAGTGAAGGTGAACAGGTGTCAGGTGACAGAGGAATGGATGAGACTGAGGCAGGAATTCCTTTGACCATAAAGTGGCATATTTACTGAGTAGTCTGTGCTGCATCACAAAGGAAACAAATAACATGTATCCAATCAAATTCATAATCAAAGATCAAATCATATCATTCATTATTAACATCATTTAGGGAATTCAACAGTCCAGTTCATTAAGAAGTCAATAGTAATCATCCGCAAGTCATTTAGGCTCGTAACTATTTATCATAAATTATGAAAGAATACAAACAGTGAATGGTTATACAATTTATAATCCCCATTATCAAAGTCAATCAGTTAGCAACAATGATGTTTCTCATTTCACTCTTTCAATTGTCTTCATGTGTACATATAATTAATTTCAATACACATGAACCATATCGATTGCATAATTGGCCTATGAGGATCCGTAGGGCCGTGATCATTGACAATTCACATTACACAATATGTTTGAAGCTGCGCTCCAAGCCGCGCTCCGCGGTAATAACTATTAACAGTAACTGAATGGCCCACTCTCCCGATCGCCACAGATAATTCAGATGAAAGGTAACATAGTCGGTGGACTTACGTGGATTCATGGACGCACAGAACTTCTGGATCAGATGGAGTTAAAGAAGAGAAAGCAGCGAGATCAGGCGATGGCAATTTCCTCCTTTTATGGAGTTGAGACCTGTCGGACATTTCCACCTGACCTAATTAAAGCGCCCCTGGCCCAGCTGAGTAAATGGCAATGAATTAAAGGAGTATTCCACCAACTCCATGGGCCTTTTCTACAGGGTATATAACAAAGTGTTGAGATAAACTTTTGTTATTGACCAAATACTTATTTTCCACCATGATTTGCAAATAAATTCATTAAAATTCCTTCAATGAGATTTTGTTGATTTTTTTCTTCTCATTTTGTCTGTCATAGTTAAAGTGTACCTATGCTAAAATTACAGGCCTCTCTGATATTTTTAAGTGGGAGAACTTGCACAATTGGTGGCGGCTGACTAAATACTTTTTTGCCCCACTGTAGGCAAGTTGAGAACAAGTTCTCATTTACAATTGCGACCTGGCCAAGATAAAGCAAAGCAGTTCGACACAGAGTTACACATGGAGTAAAACCAACATACAGTCAATAATACAGTAGAAAATAAGTCTATATACGATGTGAGCAAATGAGGTGAGATAAGGGAGGCAAAGTTTAAAAAGGCCATGGTGGCGAAGTAAATAAAATATAGCAAGTAAAATACTGGAATGGTAGATTTGCAGTTGAAGAATGTGCAAAGTAGAAATATAAATAATGGGGTGCAAAGGAGCAAAATAAATAAATACAGTAGAGGAAGAGGTAGCTGTTTGGGCTAAATTCTAGATGGGCTATGTACAGGTGCAGTTATCTGTGAGCTGCTCTGACAGCTGGTGCTTAAAGCTAGTGAGGGAGATGTGTTTCCAGTTTCAGAGATTTTAGTAGTTCGTTCCAGTCATTGGCAGCCGAGAACTGGAAGGAGAGGCGAGGCGGCCACTGGAAGAATTGGTTTTGGGGGTGACCAGAGAGCTATGCCTGCTGGAGCGCGTGCTACAGGTGGGTGATGCTATGGTGACCAGCGAGATGAGATAAGGGGGGACTTTACCTAGCAGGGTCTTGTAGATGACCTGGAGCCAGTAGGTTTGGCGACGAGTATGAAGCGAGGGCCAGCCAACGAGAGCGCACAGGTCACAGTGGTGGGTAGTATATGGGGCTTTGGTGATAAAATGGATGGCACTGTGATAGACTGCATCCAATTTATTGAGTAGGGTATTGGAGGCTATTTTGTAAATGACATCGCCAAAGTCGAGGATCGGTAGGAGGATCGGTTGCATGAGTGAAGGATGCTTTGTTGCGAAATAGGAAGCCAATTCCTGATTTAACTTTGGATTGGAGATGTTTAATGTGAGTCTGGAAGGAGAGTTTACAGTCTAACCAGACACCTAGGTATTTGTAGTTGTCCACGTATAAGTCCGTCCAGAGCAGTGATGCTGGACTGGCGGGCAGGTGCAGGCAGCAATCGATTGAAGAGCATGCATTTAGTTTTACTTGTATTTAAGAGCAGTTGGAGGCCACGGAAGGAGAGTTGTATGGCATTGAAGCTCGTCTGGAGGGTTGTTAACACAGTGTCCAAAGAAGGGCCAGAAGTATACCGAATGGTGTCGTCTGCGTAGCAGTGTTGGGACAATGGGACAGAAAGGCACAGGGATGAAGCTTCTGGTCCTGGGCAGATCGCCGGGACAGGATGGCCCCCACTCCAACATCCAAAGCATCCACTTCCACCACAAATTGATGCGAGGGGTCTGGATGGATGAGTATGGGTGCTGTTGTGAACCGATGCTTCAGGTCCACAAAGGCTTTGTTGACAGCTAGAGACCATTTGAACGGTACCTTGGGAGAAGTGAGTGCCGAGAGCGGGGCCACCAGGGTGCTGTAGTCCCGAATGAAAATGCGGTAGAAGTTTTCAAAACCAAGAAACCGTTGCAGCTGCTCCCTGGACATAGGTTGAGGCCCATCCACCACTGCTTTTACCTTTCCAGGATCCATCTGAACATTGCCCTCAGCAATGACATATCCCAGAAAGGAGATTGTAGAGCGGTGGAACTCACACTTCTCGGCTTTCACAAACAGTTGGTTCTCAAGGAGAAGCTGAAGGACCTGTGTGACATGGAGTACATGTTCTTGTGCAGATTGGGAAAAAAACAGGATGTCATCAAGGTAGACGAATACAAACCAGTTTAGCATGTCCCGGAGCACATCATTGACCAAAGCCTGGAAAACAGCAGGGTCATTGGTGAGTCCATATGGCATGACCTGGTACTCATAATGTCCACTGGCTGTGTTGAAGGCTGTCTTCCACTCATCCCCTTCACATATCCAAACCAGGTGGTAGGCATTTAGAAGGTCCAACTTCTAAAATATGGTAGCCCCCTGGAGAGGTTCAAAAGCCGAGAGGAGAGGTAGGGGGTAACGATTCTTGACAGTAATGTCATTAAGTCCCCGGTATTCAATTCACAGACGCAGTGTCTTGTCCTTCTTCTCCACAAAGAAATATCCTGCACCGGCAGGAGAAGCAGATGGACGGACTGCCCCAGTGGCCAGAGACTCCTCTATGTACTCCTCCATGGCCTTGGTCTCTGGTCCAGACAGATGGTTTAATAAACCCTGAGGTGTTGTAGTGCCTGGGAGAAGATCAATGGCACAATCATAAGGACGGTGCGAGGGAAGGGAAGTTGCACGTGCCTTACTGAACACTTCCAGGAGGTCATGGTATTCTGTGGGGATAGCAGAGACATCCACAGTCTTGCTAACATCTTGAGGAAGATGACGTGAGGAAGGCTGTGCTGCTTGAAGGCAGTGGGAATGGCAAAATGGGCTCCAACCTAGGATGGAGCTTATGGTCCAATCAATCATCAGATTGTGCTTTTGAAGCCAGGAAAATCCTAAAACAAATGGAACATGGGGAGATGCAATGAGGAGGAACTGTATTGTCTCACTGTGGTTACCAGAAACCCGTAATTGAATGTGCACATTACTATGGGTGACTTCCCCTATAGAGCGGCCGTCCAGTAACCTAGCATCCATGGGAACAGAGAGAGGCTGAGTGGGAATACCAAGCTCCGAAACTATCGTGGCATCCATAAGATTTTTATCAGCCCCAGAGTCAATCAGCACTCGGAGAGACTTAGATTGGTTTCCCCACAGCACAAGAGCAATACGAGGTGTGCGGGTGATGGGAATTAGGGAACTCCCAGTCTGACTCACTATAGTGGGTACCAGTACAAGAGACAAGGGTTTCCTAATAGGGCAGGTAGCTATAAAATGTCCTCCCCCTCCACAGTACAGACAACAGTTATTATTCATCCTCCTGTAAGAGTTCCCAAACTGATAGCCTAGTTCTTCACAACTTCATAGGCTCAGGAGTGTCCAACCCGTCATAGATTCATGAGAGAGCTCGGGTGGTTTCGATTCCTCTTGGAAGAGCTGCCTTCGGAACTTTCCGGATTCCATAGGAGGTGAATGCGCCATATCGGGTGCACGAGTGTGCCCGAGACCAGACCTCCTCTCACTCTTGCGTTCCCTTAGGTGTCCATCAATTTTAATGGTTAAGGCGATAAGGGAGTCGAGGTCCACCGGCTGTTCCCAAGCAACTAGCTCATCCTTAACCTCCTCAGATAATCCGTGCAGAAAGGTATGGACGAGAGACTCTGGATTCCAGGCACTCTCGGCAGCCAACGTGCGAAAGTCCACCGCGTAGTCTGCCGCACTACGGGAGTTGACGTAAGTCAAGCAGTTTGCTGGCCGCCTTTCTCCCAGATATTGGAGACTAAAATACCTTTCTCACCTCTGCCATGAATTCCTCTAAATGACAGATTGTTGTTCCCAAACTGCCGTAGCTCAGGATAGCATGCTTCCCGACATTAGCGTAATTAAATACTCCCTCTTCGATCGGTCTGAAGAAAGTGAAGATGGATGTAGCGAGCACTGAGCACTGAGAAAGAAAACTCCGGCAGGTGCCAGGATTCCCCGAATATCGCTCTGGAGGAGGTAAGCGGGGTTCACGGGGAGTTGGCATAGGCTGTACCAACTCCCCACAGAGAGGGAAAAATCACTGGGTGTTTGGGGTTTTTCAGAGGTGGCTGACACCTCTTCACTCTTGACGTTGAGACTGGTGTTTTGCAGGTATAATTTCAAATAAAGAGATCGCATCCGGTGAAATTGTAGGGCACCAAATTCAAATAAATATTAGTAATATTAAACATTCAAGAACATACAAGTGTCTTACAGTGGCGAGAACACGTATTTGAAACACTGACGATTTTGCAGGTTTTCCTACTTACAAAGCATGTAGAGGTCTGTAATTTTTATCATATGTACACTTCAACTGTGAGAGACGGAATCTAAAACATAATTCCAGACAATCACATTGTATGATTTTTAAGCATTTTATTGCATGACATAAGTATTTGATTACCTACCAACCAACAAGAATTCCGGCTCTCACAGACCTGTTCGTTTTTCTTTAAGAATCCCTCAGGGTTCTGCACTCATTGCCTGTATTAACTGCACCTGTTTGAACTCGTTACCTGTAAAAAAAAACACCTGTCCACACACTCAATCAAACAGACTCCAACCTCTCCACAATGGCCAAGACCAGAGAGCTGTGTAAGGACATCAGGGATAAAATTGTAGACTTGCACAAGGCTGGGATGGGCTACAGGACAATAGGCAAGCAGCTTGGTGAGAAGGCAACAACTGTTGGCGCAATTATTAGAAAATGGAAGAAGTTCAAGATGACGGTCAATCACCCTCGGTCTGGGTCTCCATGCAAGATCTCATCTCGTGGGGCATCAATGATCATGAGGAAGGTGAGGAATCAGCCCAGCAGGACCTGGTCAATGACCTGAATAGAGCTGGGACCACAGTCTCAAAGAAAACCATAAGTAACACACTACACCGTCATGGATTAAAATCCTGCAGCGCACGCAAGGTCCCCCTGCTCAAGCCAGCGCATGTCCAGGCCCATCTGAAGTTTGCCAATGACCATCTGGATGATCCAGAGGAGGAATGGGAGAAGGTCATGTGGTCTGATGAGACAAAAATAGAGCTTTTTGGTCTAAACTCCACTCGCCGTGTTTGGAGGAAGAAGAAGGATGAGTACAACCCCAAGGAGGTGGAGGTGGAAACATCATTATTTGGGGATGCTTTTCTGCAAAGGGGACAGGACGACTGCACCGTATTGAGGGGAGGATGGATGGGGCAATGTATCGTGAGATCTTGGCCAAAAACCTTCCCTCAGTAAGAGCATTGAAGATGGGTCGTGGCTGGGTCTTCCAGCATGACAACGACCCAAAACACACAGCCAGGGCAACTAAGGAGTGGCTCCGTAAGAAGCATCTCAAGGTCCTGGAGTGGCCTAGCCAGTCTCCAGACCTGAACCCCTTTTAACATCTTTGGAGGGAGCTGAAAGTCCATATTGCCCAGCGACAGCCCCGAAACCTGAAGGATCTGGAGAAGGTCTTTATGGAGGAGAGGGCCAAAATCCCTGCTGCAGTGTGTGCAAACCTTGTCAAGAACTACAGGAAACGTATGATCTCTGTATTTGCAAACAAAGGTTTCTGTACCAAATATTAAGTTCTGCTTTTCTGATGTATCAAATACTTATGTCATACAATGAAATGCAAATTAATTACTTAAACATCATACAATGTGATTTTCTGGATTTTTGTTTTAGATTCCGTCTCTCACAGTTGAAGTGTACCTTACAGACCTCTACATGCTTTGTAAGTAGTAAAACCTGCAAAATCGGCAGTGTATCAAATACTCCCCACTGTATATCATTTAAAAGCTTAACTTCTTGTTAATCTGACTGCATTGTCAGATTTCAAAAAGGATGCAACACCCCAAAATGCCTGAAGGCGACGTAAACAAAATAATTAGCCTAGCCGGCGCTACACAAAAACGCAGAAATAAAATATAAAACATTCATTACCTTTGATCATATTCTTTGTTGGCACTCCTATATGTCCCATAAACATCACAAATTGGTATTTTTCCCGATTAAATCCGTCGATGAATGCCCAAAATATCCATTTGTATAGCCTGTCTGCATCACGAAAAAAGCTCTCTTCCAACACGCATCGTCATGTCATAAAAATTATATAAGTTGCCTGTATTCTTTGATAAAACACTTCAACCTACTTTTATAACCCAACTTTAGGTATTTGTAAACGTTAATAAGCGATCAAATTGATCACTGGGCGATCTGTATTCAATAGCAGCTACAAAAGAAAACAGTGTCCATTTTTCAATCTTCCAAAATCGATTGAGGTAGGCTGGATGGAATCACGGATCTATTGATAATGTCTCAATGGATTTTCGGCGACATCGTGTGGAAGCTGTAGGAATTGCATCCGTCTCCATATTAAATTTGGTTTCTTTTAAATAATCCATGAAAGGGGCGCATGGATACTTTTTTCAGATTTCAGTGACCAGTTTTTCTTGCGCTTTTCGATGAAACACACGCTCTGTTATAGTCACAGCCGTGGTTTTCTATCCACACATACTAATCATATGCATATACTATATTCCTGGCATGAGTAGCAGGACGCTGAAAAGTTGTGCGATTTTTAACAGAACGTTCGAAAAAGGAGGGGGTAGGATAAAGAGGTTTTAAAATTATCCACCGCAATTGTTGCAACCCCTATAACTAGCCTGTTCAACCTCTCTTTCATATCGTCTGAGATTCCCAAAGATTGGAAAGCTGCCGCGGTCATCCCCCTCTTCAAAGGGGGAGACACTCTAGACCCAAACTGTTATAGACGTATATCCATCCTGCCCTGCCTTTCTAAAATCTTCAAAAAAAAAGGACCACCAACATTTTCGAATCCCACCGTACCTTCTCCACTATGCAATCTCGTTTCCTCAGCCACGCACAAGGTCCTAAACGAAAGACAGTACTGTGTAGCCGTCTTCATAGACCTGGCCAAGGCTTTCAATTTTGTCAATCAACGCATTATTATCGGCAGACTCAATAGCCTTGGCTTCTCAAATGACTGCTTCGCCTGGTTCACCAACTACTTCTCAGATAGAGTTCGGTGTGTCAAATTGGAGGGCCTGTTGTCCCGACCTCTGGCATTTTGTATGGGGGTGCCACAGGGTTCAATTCTCGGGCCACCTCTTTTCTCTATATATATCAATGATGTCGCTCTTGCTGCGGGTGATTCTTTGATCCAACTCTACGCAGACGACACCATTCAGTATACATCTGACCCTTCTTTGGACACAACACTCCTTCCGTGGCCTCCAATTGCTTTTAAATGCTAATAAAACGAAGTGCATGCTCTTCAACTGATTGCTGCTTGCACCCTCTTGCCCGACTAGCATCCCTACTCTGGACAGTTCTGACCTAGAATATGTGGACAACTACAAGTGCCTAGATGTCTGGTTTAACTGTAAACTCTCCTTCCAGACTCACATCAAGCATCTTCAATCCAAAATTAAATCTAGAATTGGCTTCCTATTTCGCAACAAAGCCTCCTTCACTCATGCTGCCAAACATACCCTCGTAAATATGACTATCCTACTGATCCTTGACTTAGACGATGTCATTTACAAAATAGCCCCCAACACTCTACTCATCAAACTGGATGCAGTCTATCACAGTACCATCAGTTTTGTCACCAAAGCCCCATATACTACCCACCACTGCGACCTGTATGCTCTCGTTGGCTGGCCCTCACTACATATTCGTCACCAAACCCACTGGCCCCAGGTCATCTATAAGTCTTTGCTAGGTAAAGCCCCACCTTGTCTCAGCTCACTAGTCACCATAGCAACACCCACGTTCTCCAGCAGGTATATTTCACTGGTCATCCCCGAAGCCAACACTTCCTTTGGCCAACTTTCTTTCTAGTTCTCTGCTGCCAATGACTGGAACGAATTGCAAAAATCACTTAAGCTGTTGTCTTATATCTCCCTCTCTAACTTTAAAAATCAGCTGTCAGAGCAGCTTACCGATCACTGTACCTGTACACAGCCAATCTGTAAATAGCACACTACCTCATCCCCATATTATTACTTACCCTCTTGCTCTTTTGCACCCCAGTATCTCTACTTGCACATCATCATCTGCACATCTATCACTCCATTGTTAATGCTAAATTGTAATTATTTCGCCTCTATGGCCTATTTATTGCCTACCTCCCTACTCTTCTACATTTGCACACACTGTACATATATTTTTCATTATATTTTCTATTGTGTTATTGACTGTAGGTTTGTTGATGTGTCCCTCCATGTTGTTGTTTTTGTCACACTGCTTTGCTTTATCTTGGCCATGTCACAGTTGTAAATGAGAACTTTCCTCAACTCTCCAACCTGGTTAAATAATGCTGAAATACATAACACATTTAATAAAAATATATATATATTATGAAGAGTAATTACAGTTGCAATATGGAGAAATCGCTCCACCATTTTCTGTTTGGTAAAATTCTAATAGTTCTAATAGCCTTATTTCAGTTTGTAACAAAACATGCAATTGTAGTGTAGAGAATAATTGTATATATCATCAATAACCAAACATGTTGTATTTTCAGAAGTTTGAAGCTGGTGAACAAAACCGAAAGTAAAAAACATAAAAAATTAAAATTAAGAGGGAAGCATAGAAATAGCGCACATAGAAAAGATCTACCGCTTCTTTAATTCACATTGTTATGTGAGTTTGTGCCGGTCGTCCAAAAAGTTACATATTTCAGATTTTTTTTCAAATCTCATGATATTTATTACTCTGACTTTTCCTCTACCAGCTGCATGCATGACCCTGAATTAGCTCTAGAACTGTTTTAATCTATTTTTTTTCTCTTTTGCTGACAAACACACACCCTTTAAATGCCTTGGAAAAACTGTGTAGCGGATTGGCCACTTTTCAGGCATTTGAGAAATAGATGCAGATCCTCAACTCTGTCAACTTCTAGTGCTTCTTGTTAAATTACAGATATACGAGTCACCAGACCCGATCACAGGGATGGTTAACTCTGGGGATACTTTTGGTATCAACTGAGTTAGTTAGATCTGCGTTTTCTTTTTTTGCAGCTTATTTGTGGAGTGATCACCAGAACTCTAATGTTGAATGTTTTGGTGCCACTAGACGCAGTTCAGATGCTTGGTTGATGACTTTTTTCACTGTGTTTGTTTTTCATGATCATGTTTTGTAAGTTACTTTTCTTAAATTCCATGTTTTGCTGCATTTGAAATGTAAATGTTGTGATTGTGTGTTTTTGTGTGCAGTGCTCACCTGTAAAAAAGGCTTTGGTCTCTAATGGGATTTCCTTGTTTAAATCAATTTAAATAAAATACAATTATGGTGTAAGCCGGTTGAGAGATGGTGGAGGCGCCTCTGCCACGGTTGGCCCTGGGTGAAATCACTAGTAGAAATGGGATTAGTTTGGTTGGGGGCTCCCGAGTGGCGCAGCGGTCTAAGGCACTGCATTTCAGTGCTAGAGGTGACACTGCCCTTGTTTGATTCCATGCTGTATCACAACTGGCTGTGATTGGGTGTCCCATAGGGCGGCACACAATTGGCCCAGCGTGGTCTGGGTTAGGGTTTGGCCAGGGTAGGCTGTCATTGTAAATTAACTGACTTGCCTAGTTAAATAAAGGTAAAATATTTTGGGGGGAATGCCAGGGGTAATCACTCATTCAGCCAATGGAAGGCCCGGGAGAAACTGTCCTGTCAAGGTTGAAAGGGGCGGCTTTTTTATGTAGCTGGGAGCTTTGACTAATGGTCTGGGTTGGTTGTAAAACCGCATCCTATGAGTAAATACAACCGCGGGTCCTCCAACATGTTTAACTTGGACAAAGAGCTACCCTCCTGGGTGCCTGTAAATAAATGACGTGGGACTTGACTAATGATGCCCAGACAAGATCAGAAAGGTCCTTGGGAAAATATTGCCAGACTCATCAGTTGTCTACTTGTCCTGTCTTATGAACAAAAGTCTCAAATTAGTCTCACTCACTAGTTTGTTTTTAGTGTAGTCTTGTAATTGTAGTCAAACCTATTCTAATCCATTCCATCGCTTCGGAACCAGATGGAGATGTTCCTAGTACAGTGTCAGAAAGACTTTCCTCCTCTCCTCTCCCCTTAACAGACTCGTACTGACAGTTGTTTCCAGTTGCTGAGTCAAAGGGCCATCATAAAGCCCGGCTAGACAAAACAGGATAAGTGCTTGAGCCAAGGCAGTAAAAAGCTCTCTGGGAAACTTGAAAGCCACACAAAATAAGTATGCTGTCTACCATCTGGAAACAATGAACAAACAAAACCCAGCAGACAAACAAACACAGCCGCGAGAGAGAGTAGGAGTGAGAGAGAGAGAGAGAGAGAGAGAGAGAGAGAGAGAGAGAGAGAGAGAGAGAGTAGGAGTCAGAGAGAGAGAGAGAGAGAGAGAGAGAGATTAGGTGTGAGAGAGAGAGAGAGAGAGAGAGAGAGAGAGAGTAGGAGTGAGAGAGAGAGAGAGAGTAGGAGAGAGAGTAGGAGTGAGAGAGAGAGAGAGTAGGAGTGAGAGAGAGAGACAGAGAGAGAGGGAGCGAGAGAGAGAGAGAGAGTAGGAGTGAGAGAGAGAGAGTGAGAGAGAGAGAGAGAGAGTAGGAGTGAGAGAGAGAGAGAGTAGGAGTGAGAGAGAGAGACAGAGAGAGAGGGAGCGAGAGAGAGAGAGAGAGAGAGAGAGAGTAGGAGTGAGAGAGAGTGAGAGAGAGAGAGAGAGAGAGAGAGAGAGAGAGAGAGAGAGAGAGAGAGAGAGAGAAAATTAAGGGAGGATGGAGAGAAGAGAGAGTGAATGTTTTAAAGACACGTAGGGCCCACTGCATGCTTCACTAGAGGAGAGTGATGAGGAGACAGACACAGAGACACCACTGTCCTTTGACTAAAGGCTCCTTTGATGGTGTCTGATTTTGTGTGTTTGTGTCTTCTACTACGACCAGCAATGTAAGGAGGGTTATTTCTCTCACACACTATTAACAGAAGAAAGCAAACACAAACGTCACCCCACCGTTCCCACAGCTTAGACAGCCTGTATCATAGTTGTACAATAGACAATATGTGACATACAAACACAGGGTGATGTGTAGAGGGAGGAGGCAGTTTCAGATTGGGGTTATCTTCAACCTAGCCTAACCCTTGATCCTTCTTCAAATGCGTCACATGCGCCGAATACAACAGGACCTTACAGTAAATTGCTTACTTACGAGCCCCTAACTGACAGTGCAGTTTAAAAAATATGGATAAGAATAAGGGATAAAAGTAACAAGTAATTAAAGGGGGGTGCCGGGAACAGAGTCAATGTGCAGGGGTACCAGTTAGTTGAGGTAGTATGTACAAGTAGGTAGAGTAAATTAAAGTGACTATGTATAGATAGAGAGCGGCAGTGGTGTGGGGCATAGTCTGTGAATAGTCTGGGTAGCCATTTAGCTAGATGTTCAGGAGTCTTATGGCTTTGGGGTAGAAGCTATTTAGAACACTCTTGGATCTAGACTTGGAGCTCCGGTACGGTAGCAGAGAGAACAGTCTATGACAAGGGGGTCTGGAGTCTTTGACAATTTTCAGGGCCTTCCCCTGACACCGCATAGTATAGAGGTCCTGGATGGCAGGAGTTTCGCCCCAGTGATGTACTGGGCCGTTCGCACTACCCTCTGTAATGCCTTGTGGTCGGAGGCCGAGCAGTTGCCGTACCAGGCAGTGATGCAACCATGCTCTTGATGGTGCAGCTGTAGTACCTTTTGAGGATCTGAAGACCCATGCCAAATCTTTTCCGTCTCTTGAAGGGGAATAGGTTTTGTCGTGCCCGCTTCACGACTGTCATGGTGTGCTTGGACCATGTAACTTTGTTGGTGATGTGGACCCCAAGGAACTTGAAGGTCTCAACCTGCTCCACTGAAGCCCCATCAATGAGAATGGGGACATGCTCGGTCCTCTTTTTCCTGTAGTCCACAATCAACTCCTTTGTCTTGATCACGTTGAGGGAGAGGTTGTTGTCCTGGCACCACATGGCCAGGTCTCTGACCTCATCCCTATAGGCTGTCTCGTTGTTGTTGCTGATGAGGCCTACCACTGTTGTGTCATCTGCAAATTTAATGATGGTGTTGGAGTCGTGCCTGGCCGTGCAGTCATGAGTGAACAGGGAGTACAGGAGGGGGCTGAGCATGCACCACTAAGGTGCCCCTGTGTTGAGGATCAGCTGGGTGGATGTGTTGTTACCTACTCTTACCACCTGGGGGCAGCCCGCCAGGAAGTCCAGGATCCAGTTGCAGAGGGAGGTGTTTAGTCACATGGTACTGAGCTTATTAATGAGCTTTGAGGGCACTATGGTGTTGAACGCTGAGCTGTAGTCAATGAATAGCATTCTCACGTACAGTTGAAGTCGAGAGTTTACATACACTTAGGTTGGAGTCATTAAAACTTGTTTTTAAACCACTCCACACATTTCTTGTTAACAAACTATAGTTTTGGCAAGTCGGTTAGGACATCTACTTTGTGTAATTTTTCCAACAATTTTTTACAGGCAGATTATTTCACTGTATCACAATTCCACTGGGTCAGAAGTTTACATACAGAAGTTGACTGTGCTTCTGATAGGCTAATTGACATAATTTTAGTCATTTGGAGTTGTACCTGTGGATGTATTTCAAGGCCTACCTTCAAACTCAGTGCCTCTTTGCTTGACATCATGGGAAAATCAAAAGAAATCAGCCAAGACCTCAGAAAATAAATTGTAGACCTCCACAAGTCTGCTTCATCCTTGGGAGCATTTTACAAATGCCTGAAGGTACTACGTTCATCTGTACAAAAAATAGTACGCAAGTACAAACACCATGGGACCACGTAGCCATCATACCGCTCAGGAAGGAGACATATTCTGTCTCTGAGAGATTAACCAACTTTGGTGCAAAAAGTGCAAATCAATCCCAGAACAACAGCAAAGGACCATGTGAAGATGTTGGAGGAAACCGATACAAAAGTATCTATGTCCACAGTAAAACAAGTCCTATATCGACATAACCTGAAAGGCCCTTCAGCATGAAGAAGCCATTGCTCCAAAACCGTTTGCAACTGCACATGGGGACAAAGATCATACATTTTGGAGAAATGTTATCTGGTCTGATAGAACTGTTTTGCCATAGTGACCATTGTTACGTTTGGATGAAAAAGAGGGAGACTTGCAAACCGAAGAACACCATCCCAACCATGAAGCAAAGGGATGGCAGCATCATTTGTGGGGGTGCTTTGCTGCAGGAGTGACTGGTGCACTTCACAAAACAGATGTTATCATGAGGGGGGTAAAATTATGTGAATATATTGAAGCAACATCTCAAGACAGTCAGGAAGTTAAAGCTTGGTCGCAAATGGATCTTCCAAATGGACAATGACCCCATACATAGTTTTGGCAAAATGGCTTAAGGACATCAAAGTCAAGGTATTGGACTGGCCATCACAAAGCCCTGACCTAAATGCTATAGAATATTTGTGGGCAGAACTGAAAAAGTGTGAGCAAGAAGGCTTACAAACCTGACTCAGATACACCAGCTCTGTCAGGAGGAATGGGCCAAAATTCACCAAACTTATTGTTGGATGGTTGAGGGAAGGCTTCCCGAAATATTTAACCCAAGTTAAACAATTTAAAGGCAATGCTACCAAATACTAAGTGAGTGTATACCAACTTCTGACCTACTGGGAATGTGATGAAATAAATAAAAGCTGAAATAAATAATTTTCTCTACTATTATTCTGACATTTCACATTCTTAAAATAAAGAGGGAATCCTAACAGACCTAAGACAGGGACATTTTTACGATGATTAAATGTCAGGAATTGTGAAAAACTGTTTTAAATGTATTTGGCTAAGGTGTATGTAAACCTCCGACTTCAACTGTAGGTGTTCCTTCTGTCCAGGTGGGAAAGGTCAGTGTGGAGTGTAATAGAGACTGCATCATCTGTGGATCTGTTGGGGTGGTATGCACATTGGAGTGGGTCTAGAGTTTCTGGGATGATGGTATTGATGTGAGCCATGACCAGCCCTTCAAAGCACTTCATGGCTACAGACGTGAGTGCTACGGGTCGGTAGTCATTTAGGCAGGTTACCTTAGTGTTCTTGGGCACAGGCACTATGGTGGTCTGCTTTAAACATGTTGGTATTACAGACCCGGACAGGGAGAGGTTGAAAATTTCAGTGAAGACACATAGTTGGTCAGCGCAAGCTTGCAGTACACGTCCTGTCTGGCCCTTCGGCCTTGTGAATATTGACCTGTCTAAAGGTCTTACTCACATCAGCTGCATTGAGAATGATCACACAGTCTTCCGGTACAGCTGGTGCTCTCATGCATGTTTCAGTGTTAATTGACTCGAAGCGAGCATAGAAGTTGTTTAGCTCGTCCTGTAGGCTCGTGTCACTGGGCTGCTCCTGGCTGTGCGTCCCTTTGTAGTTTGTAATGGTTTGCAGGCCCTGCCACGTCTGTCGAGCATCAGAGCCAGTGTAGTACAACTCGATCTTAGTCCTGTATTGATGCTTTGCCTGTTTGATGATTCGTCGGAGGGCATAGCGGGATTTCTTATAAGCTTCCGGGTAAGAGTCCCGCTCCTTGAAAGCGGCAGTTCTAGCCTTTAGCTCAGTGCTGGTGCTGCCTGTAATCCATGGTTTCTGGTTGGGGTATGTACATACGGTTGGTTACTGTGGGAATGACGTCATCAATGCACTTAATCAAATCAAATGTATTTGTCACATACACATGGTTAGCAGATGTTAATGCGAGTGTAGCGAAATGCTTGTGCTTCTAGTTCCGACAATGCAGTAATAACCAACGAGTAAACTAACCTAACAATTCCAAAACTACTACCTTATACAGACAAGTGTAAACTTATTGATGAAGCCAATGACAGATGTGGTGTACTCCTCAATTCCATTGGCCGGATCCCAGAACGTATTCCAGTCTGTGCTAGCAAAACAGTCCTGTAGCTTAGCATCCGCTTCATCTGACCAATTTTTTATTGATCTAGTCACTGGTGCTTCCTGCTTTAATTTTTGCTTGTGAGCAGGAATCAGGAGGATAGAATTATGGTCACATTTGCCAGATGAAGGGCGAAGGAGAGCTCTGTATGCATCGCTGTGTGTGTAAAGGTGGCCCAGAGTTCTTTTCCCTCTTGATGCACATTTCACATGTTGATAGAAGTTAGGTAAAACTGATTTAAGTTTCCCTGCATTAATGTCGCTGGCTGCTATGAGCGCCGCCTCTGGGTGAGCGTTTACTTATTGAGGAATACAGCTCATTCAATGCTATCTTGGTGCCAGCCACTGACTGTGGTGTTATGTAAACAGCTACAAAGAATATACAGTGGGGCAAAAAATATTTAGTCAGCCACCAATTGTGCAAGTTCTCCCACTTAAAAAGATGAGAGAGGCCTGTAATTTTCATCATAGGTACACTTCAACTATGACAGACAAAATGAGAAGAAAAAAATAAAAAAAATCACATTGTAGATTTTTTTATGAATTTATTTGCAAATTATGGTAGAAAATAAGTATTTGGTCAATAACAAAAGTTTCTCAATACTTTGTTATATACCCTTTGTTGGCTATGACAGAGGTCAAACGTTTTCTGTAAGTCTTCACAAGGTTTTCACACACTGTTGCTGGTATTTTGGCCCATTCCTCCATGCAGATCTCCTCTAGAGCAGTGATGTTTTGGGGCTGTTGCTGGGCAACACGGACTTTCAACTCCCTCCAATGATTTTGTATGGGTTTGAGATCTGGAGACTGGCTAGGCCACTCCAGGGCATTGAAATGCTTCTTACGAAGCCACTCCTTCGTTGCCTTGGGCGGTGTGTTTGGGATCATTGTCATCATTGCCAGCCACGTTTCATCTTCAATGCCCTTGCTGATGGAAGGAGGTTTTCACTCAAAATCTCACGATACATGGGCCCATTCATTCCTTCCTTTACACGGATCAGTCGTCCTGGTCCCTTTGCAAAAAAAAACAGCCCCAAAGCATGATGTTTCCACCCCCATGCTTCACAGTAGGTATGGTGTTCTTTGGATGCAACTCAGCATTCTTTGTCCTCCAAACACGACAACTTGAGTTTTTACCAAAAAGTTATATTTTGATTTCATCTGACCATATGACATTCTCCCAATCTTCTTCTGGATCATCCAAATGCTCTCTAGCAAACTTCAGACGGGCCTGGACATGTACTGGCTTAAGCAGGGGGATACGTCTGGCACTGCAGGATTTGAGTCCCTGGCAGCGTAGTGTGTTACTGATGGTAGGCTTTGTTACTTTGGTCCCAGCTCTCTGCAGGTCATTCACTAGGTCCCCCCGTGTGGTTCTGGGATTTTTGCTCATCGTTCTTGTGATCATTTTGACACCACGGGGTGAGATCTTGCGTCGAGCCCCAGATCGATGGAGATTATCAGTGGTCTTGTATGTCTTCCATTTCCTTATAATTGCTCCCACAGTTGATTTCTTCAAAACAAGCTGCTTACCTATTGCAGATTCAGTCTTTCCAGCCTGGTGCAGGTCTACAATTTTGTTTCTGGTGTCCTTTGACAGCTCTTTGGTCTTGGCCATAGTGGAGTTTGGAGTGTGACTGTTTGAGGTTGTGGACAGGTGTCCTTTATACTGATAACAAGTCCAAACAGGTGCCATTAATACAGGTAACGAGTGGAGGACAGAGGAGCCTCTGTGAGAGCCAGAAATATTGCTTGTTTGTAGGTGACCAAATACTTATTTTCCAAAATAATTTACAAATAAATGTATTAAAAATCCTACAATGTGATTTTCTGGATTTTTTTCCCTCATTTTGTCTGTCATAGTTGAAGTGTAACTATGATGAAAATTACAGGCCTCTCTCATCTTTTTAAGTGGGAGAACTTGCACAATTGGTGGCTGACTAAATACTTTTTTGCCCCACTGTATATGAAAACTCTATCAGTAGGTAATGTGGTCTGCAGCTTATCATGAGAAACTCTACCTCAGGCGAGCAATGGCTCGAGACTTCTTAGATATCGTACTCCAGCTGTTGTTTACAAAAATACATAGACCGCCGCCCCTTGTCTTACCAGACGCCGCTGTTCTATCCTGCCAGTACATCGTATAACCAGACAGCTGTTTGGTGATATTGTTGTTGTTCAGCCATGACTCCGTGAAGCATAAGATGTTACAGTTTTTAATTTCCAGTTGGTAGTTTAATCTTCCTAATAATGCGTCCATTTTATTATCCAAAGATTGCATGTTTGCGAACAGAATTGAGGGGAGTGGGTATTTATTAGATTGCCTCCTATTCCTCAGAAGGCACCCCGCCCTCCGGCCTCTCTTTCTCCGCCTCCTCTTCACGCAGATCACTGGAGTCGGGGTCTGTTCCGGAGGGAGCCATACATCCTCCACCTCGGGCTCGTCAGAGTCGTGAAAGAAGAAAAAGGATTCTGCTAGTCCGTGGTGAGTAATCGCAGTCCTGATGTCTAGAAGTTATTTTCGGTCATAGACGGTAGAGGCAACATTATGTAGAACATCTTTTACAAAAATAAGATACAAACAACACAGATAAACGTTCAGAATAACACAATCACGTAAAACGTCTGCCTTCTGCTCCGGCGCCATTTTGCTTTTAGCCCTTCATTAGCCCCAGCTCTCGTAATGTCTTTAGTCAAGACGCAGACCCTGTCCCCTTCCCCAGCCTTAGACCATCCTTTTCTTTCAGTGGGGGGGGGGGGTACAGAAGACATAACCCACACTGCTGCAAGTACACACACAAATACACACCGGCCCCAGACCCCATAGCTAAGACGCCCCCCCCCCCCCCCCCCCCACACACACACACACTGCCAACACCCATCCTCAGGGTCCCATTCACCAATTTACATTCTGCTACACCATGGGAAATCTGTTCCGATTATTATCAGGCCTCTTATAGCTTATGTTCTTTTAATATTTCATTTTACAACTGGCCATTAAACTGAGGAGGATTGCACACCATTGCATGCTAAGACCCTCATTTTAATATTCCTGTCCTGTGACTAGTATTTGTTCTAATCATACAATGTAAGCCTACAGTATTGGAAATGCATGAGTTTAAAAGGGTGGCGAGGATATAATTATATAGTATACACTTAAATATAATGTCAAGTAGGCTTGTTATTTGATCTAAAATGTAATCAGTTCAGAATAATATTCCATGTCATGGCCTTAAAGTCATTAAAATAATTGTGCCCCGATATGGTCCACCAAGGCACATATCAGAGAACTGTATTGTCCAGTTGAGCTCTCAACCTCTCAATGTCTATAAAAAATATACAGGCCCCATCCATCCATCCATTGGTTGGTTAAATTTTTACTCATTCAAATGAAGACGGCTCGGTCAGGGAAAACGATTTCTCAGGTGCATAAGTTTGCTGTACTGAAGCTTTTTGACAGTCCAGGCAAACAGACTCAGATATCCAATCAATAATTCTGATTAATAGCCAGAGATTCAGAGACATAAGACACTCGCTACAACTGAGGAGCAAATCTACCAAACAAATCACCTCAAATTTCTCCACAGAACATTGTCAACACTGACACCATGCGGACGGGTGTGGAATTGCAACTACTACCAACCACTGCCATAAATGTAACCAATGTTAATCCCCAAACACATTTGATGCACACACTTTTTCACACGTCACACATGCACACACACACACGCACACACGCACACACACGCACACACCAGAACTAACCCACAAACACAAAAATAGAAAGACAAACACACACAATCCCTCAGCCCATCTATACACTGACCCACTCAGGTAGGCGTGCACATGAACACACACACACACACACACACACACACACACACACACACACACACACACACACACACACACACATACACACACACACACACCACAAATAACCACACCTCAGTCAACAAACAGTATGTGCTGTAAACCCTAACTTTGCGACTCATTAACCCATTGAGTCCAACCGTTATAACAGTGCATTTTGGACTTTAACCTCTTTTAAACACTGTGTGTTTGGATTTGTCTATTTCTTCTGCATCCACAGATACCAACCATTAGTCTGTGTGATTAACGGGAGTGTCATGACGTTGGCCTGGGGGGTAGGTTTATGACAGTCATAAATACCTC
Organism: Oncorhynchus mykiss; assembly: GCF_013265735.2. Lineage (NCBI taxonomy): Eukaryota > Metazoa > Chordata > Actinopteri > Salmoniformes > Salmonidae > Oncorhynchus > Oncorhynchus mykiss. Next base: position 2,178,984 of record NC_048586.1, on the reverse strand, counting down.
TTCCCCCTTTTTTTCCTCTCTCTCCCCTACTGATGCTACATTTGCAAACACCTTGGTTAACATAGAAATTCTGGGAACATCAGGAGGTGGGGGGAAATTAACTATGTTCTGGTAATCCGACCAATTGAACATATGTGGTGGTACTATTTTTATGCTAGGTGGCACTATTTTTATGTTTGGAAAAATAACGTTTCCAAAGTAAACGGCCTATTTCTCAGGACCAGATGCTAGAATATGCATATAATTGACATATTATGATAGAAAACACTCTAAAGTTGCCAAAACTGTAAAAATATTGTCTGTGAGTATTACAGAACTGATATTGCAGGTGAAAGTGACTCTTATTTTGAAACCCCTGTGTTCCTATGCATCCATATTGCCCATTGAAAGGGATATAAACAGATTCCTTTTTCTATGGCTTCCCTAAGGTGTCAACAGCCTTTAGACATAGTTTCAGGCTTTTATTTTGAAGAATGAGCGTGAACGACCACATTGCGTAAGTGGAAAGGTGAGTTGTGCGTCAGAGTGAGTTGTGCGCAAAAGAGAAGGGCGGCCATTGTTACGCCAGGTCCTAGTGAAAATCCAACTGTCCCGGTTGATATATTATCGAATAGATATTTGAAAAACACTCTGAGGATTGATTCTAAAAAAAACGTTGACATGTTTCTGTGGACATTATGGATTTAATTTGGAATTTTTGTCCGCGTTGTCGTGACCGCTCTTTCCGGTGGATTCCTGGGCATAAAGCACCAAACTAACTGAGGTATTTGGATATAAAAAATATCTTTATGTAACAAAAGGAACATTTGTTGTCTAACTGGGAGTCTCGTGAGTGAAAACATCCGAAGATCATCAAAGGTAAACGATTCATTTGATTGCTTTTCTGATTTTCGTGACCAAGTTACCTGATGCTAGGTGTACTTATTGTTTTGTCGAGCAATCGATAAACTTACACAAACGCTTGTATTGCTTTTGCTGTAAAGCATAATTTCTAAATCTGAGATGACAGGGTGATTAACAAAAGGCTAAGCTGTGTTTCACTATATTGCACTTGTGATTTCATGAATATGAATATTTTCTAGTAATATTATTTGACTGTTGCGCTGTGCTATTCAGCGTTGCAGTTGACAAATATACTGAATCCGGGATGGGTGGTTCAAAGGGGTTAATGAATATGATGTCAGTTTGGTTGTCATCTGAGACATTCTCATCAATGATAAGATGACATAAACTCTACAGTGGAAAGTCTACACATCAGAGTTTTCGGATTCACATGGAATTGTTGTTCAATTGAAATGTTTGAATATGAAATTATTTGTGATGGGATGAAATGTGATTTTAGCTTCTAAAATGTGAGATTTGGGTTTTCATGAGTGAATTAGGCCCGACTCAGTGGATCCGCCCACGTGAAGAGACATAGGTTGTAAACTATGAAGCACACACCTTTTCTCCCTTCCTATATAAAGCCTTAACGACAATGTAACCTTCTGTTCCGAGAACGTGAGGACGGCGGTCCGATGTCAGAATGGTTCAGATAATAAATACAGAACGAAGCCAACATCAGCGTGAGCTTTGGTTGCGAATGGTATGAACTTTGAACTCTTATTCACTACAGAAGTGATACCTCCTAGCCGTTGAGTTAGTAACAGCAGCTGCAAACACAGGTTAGGAAGGAACAGACAGAGTATTCTGTCTACCACACAACGACGTTACTACAACGTATTCTATTTACCAGCATAGACATTATTCAAAGGACTCGGTTGGGCAACACGGCATTCCATCTACCACCAACCTACCGAAGCACAGCTCAGAGTAAATATTCATTGCATTTTCCTTTTCCAAATGGGCTGTAATTTAGAATGCATAAGATACTGTATTTACGATAGCACAGCTTCTCTCTGTGTCCCTCAGTCTTGTCTTCCCGCTCTTTCACTCAAACCCAGCCCTTTTCATTTAACAAGCTGTCATATCTGTTCCGCCCACTAGGGACGTTTTCCTTTATGACGTAATTTGTAATCAAGTTATGATTAATTATGTGTATGTGTAATTCTGTGTGATTAGTTAGGTATTTAGTAAATAAATAATTAAACCCAATTTTGTATTGCTGATTCAACTTGTTAGCCAGGGTTTGTGAAGATAAACAAGAATTTACAACTTTCAGATAAGACTGAATTAAGGTGACGATTAATATTGACTGCTATTGATGTAAAATATTACTAGGTCTTTAAGACTTTATTCGGAAGATAACAGCTCTATAAATATTATTTCATGGTGCCCCGACTCTCTAGTTAATTACATTAACATGATTAGCTCAATCAGGTAATATTAATTACTGAAAAATTATTTTATAGAGTAGCATGTCATATCACTTAATCCAGCATAGCCAAAGACAAGACAGGAGCTAGAGCTTTTGTTTATGAAACAAGAATGGATCCTGAAGGGGCCTGGTGGTCGGGTCTTTTTAGAAAACATCTCTAGAGTCCCAATGGTTTGAGCTTCAAACTAAAACTTATCTATGAAAATCTGAAACTCACATGGACATGCTTTGCTCTATTATACTCATAAGCTATACAAGAGTCGTTAGAAGGTAAGGGGTTCTTCTACATAGAAGATCATAAGAAATCCCAGGACAAAGTGTCTATAATACTGTAAGGGGTTATTCTACATAGAAGATCATAGGAAATCCCAGGACAAAATGTCTATAATACTGTTAAGGGGTTATTCTACATAGAAGATCATAGGAAATCTCATAGTGTCTACACTAAGCTAACAGTTACTGTCCCAGTTGTCACTGACTAGTTGGATTTTCATTTCCATTCAAATAAACTCCTTTATCAGGTTTTTGCTTTGGAAGACCTTTTTTTATTGACATTTGTCAATAAACTCATGAATGCAACTATTTACGTGAAATTGTTTGTGTTCTACTTGTAGCCCTGGTTGTTCTGAAAAGTCAATGGTAAAACCCTTCATTGTGAGACTAAATATAATGGCTGGATATGCAGAGAAATTAAAAGCTGGTTTTTCCTAGAGTCTCTGGACTGATTGGGTTTAAAGGCAGCGGTTCCCTAAAAAAATGGTGCATGTTTAGTTTTTTCCCTAACACCACACAGATTCAAATAATCAAAGCTTGATGATTACTTGATTATTTGAATAACCTGTGTAGTGCTAGGGCAAAACCCAAAACGTGCACCCCTTGGGGTACCAAGCACCGAGTTTGTGTGTTGTAGCTGGCTAAATCAGACAGGAAAGCCAAATTACACATCCATCGTTTTCCTGGCAACAGCCATGCAACCATCACCATGGTAACGGGCCAACCCAGGTGCTGTGAGAAGACTGGAGGAACACTGTGCAGACAGAGCAAGAAAGTCAGTGAGATGGAAGTTGGTCAAGGTCACACAGTAAAGAAGTCACACTACCATTAAATAAAAACGGCCATATATTTTTAACAGTCAGGGCCATCTTAATGCTATATCTGTTTTTGTAGGTATTTGTGCAATGTTATGCAATTATTAACAAGTCATTGTTTAAATATATCTTTCAAATGTATTTGTCACATGGCTGAATTCAACAGGTGAAGAGTTTACTCTGAAATGCCTAATTACGTAGCCCTTTCCCAACAATGCAGAGTTAAAAACAAATAACAATTTGCTTAATAAAAAAAGGAAATATAATAAGTTCATATAAATAAATCAGTCAATTTAAATAAATTCATTAGGCTCAAATCTATGGATTTCACATGACTGGGCAGGGGTATTGTCCCGTAAAAGGGATTTATTACAGACATAAATACTCCTCAGATTCATCAGCTTTCCTGGTGGCTTGTCTCAGACGATCCCACAGGTGATGAAGCTGGATGTGGAGGTCTTGGGCTGGTGTGGTTACACGTGGTCTGCAATTGTGAGAGCGGTTGGACGTATTGCCAAATTTTCATTGGAGGCAGCTTATGGTAGAGAAATGAAAATTACAATCTCTGGCAACAGCTCTGGTGGACATTCCTGCGGTCAGCATGCCAATTGCACAATACCGTGTGGCATTGTTTTGTGTGACACAAATTCATGTTTTAGAGTATCCTTTTATTGTCCCCAGCACAAGGTGCACCTGTGAAATGTTCTTGCTGTTTAATCAGATTTATGATATGCCACACCTGTCAGGTGGATTGATTATATTGGCAAAGAAGAAATGCTCACTACAAGGGATAAAAACACAGTATTGCACAAAATGTAAGAGAAATAAGATTTTGGTGCGTACAGACAATTTCTTGGATCTTTTATTTCAGCTCATGAAACATGGGACCAACACTTTACATGGTGCTTTTACAGTACTGTGACGACACTCCCACTCTGTCTGCTGAATTCTTTCTCTTTGCTCATGTTTTTCTTAATAGGATGTCGGTGGGCGGAGCAGGGAGTGTCGTCACAGTACTGTAAACGCAACATGTAAAGTCTTGGTCCCATGTTTCATGAGCAGAAATAAAAGATCCAAGAAATTGTCTGCATTATTTAATTTCTTAATTGTATTTAGTTTACTTTAGTTAATAAATATATTTTGTTATTTCTTATCTCCACGTTGTCTCCCTTTTTGTTACGAACTTCGAGCCGGTTCGTGACAGTATATTTTTGTTCAGTATAGTAACGCAACAAAATAACAATAACAAGGCTTACCGGTACCAAGCCAATGTGCATGGGTAAGAGGTAATTGAGGTAATATCTACATGTACAGTAGTTAGGGGTAAATGTGACTAGGCAACAGGATAGATAATAAACAGAGTAGCAACAGAATATGTGAAGAGTGTGAAAGATTGTCTACTGTATCTGTGTCTGTGTGTGTGTTTGACTGTCGGTTTAAAACAATAAAAAGGGGGTCAATACAAATAGTACGGGTAGCCATTTGATTAACTGTTCAGCAGTCTTATGACTTGGGGGTAGAAGCTGTTCAAGAGCCTTTTGGTACCAGACCGTTTGTGGTACCGCTTGCCGTGCGGTAGCAGAGAGAATTGTTTACGACTTGGGTGGCTGGAGTCTGCCAATTTTTAGGAAACTTTCTTAGGACCTGAGGGCCTATTCGAAATCATTTCAGCCTCATGAGGGGGAAGGGGCGTTGTCGTGCCCTCTTCACGACTGTGTTGGTGTGTTTGGATCCTGATAGGTCCTTAGTGATGTGGACACCGAGGAGCTTGAAGCTCTCAAACCGCTCCACTACAGCCCCATCGATTGAATGGAGGCGTGCGCGACCCTCGGTTTCCAGTAGTTCACAATCAGCTCCATTGTCTTGCTGACTTTGAGGGAGAGTTTTTTGTCCTGGCAAAACACTGCCAGGTCTCTGCTTTCCTCCCTATAGCCTGACATGATGTCCCAGATGTGCTCAATTGGATTCATGTCTAGGAATGGGCGGGCCAGTCCATAGCATCAATGCCTTCCTCTTGCAGGAACTGCTGACACACTCCAGCCACATGAGGTCTACCATCGTCTTGCATTAGGAGGCACCCAGGGCCAACCGCACCAGCATATGGTCTCACAAGGGGTCTGAGGATCTCATCTCGGTACCTAATGGCAGTCAGGCTACCTCTGGCGAGCACATGGATGGCTGTGCGGCCCCCCAAAGAAATGTCACCCCACCCCACACCATGACTGACCCACCGCCAAACCGGTCATGATGGAGGATGTTGCAGGCAGCAGAACGTTCTCCACGGCATCTCCAGACTCTGTCACGTCTGTCATATGTGCTCAGTGTGAACCTGCTTTCATCTGTGAAGAGCACAGGGCGCCAGTGGCGAATTTGCCAATCTTGGTATTCTCTGGCAAATGCAAAAAGTCCTGCACGGTGTTAGGCTGTAAGCATAACCCCCACTTGTGGACGTCAGGCCCTCATACCACCCTCATGGAGTCATTTTGCAGGGCTCTGGCAGTGCTCCTCCTGCTCCTCCTTGCACAAAGGTGGAGGTAGCGGTCCTGCTGCTGGGTTGTTGCCCTCCTGATGTACTGGCCTGTCTCCTGGTAGCGCCTCCATGCTCTGGACACTACGCTGACAGACACAGCAAACCTTCTTGCCACAGCTCGCATTGATGTCCCATCCTGGATGAGCTGCACTACCTGAGCCACTTGTGTGGGTTGTAGACTCCGTCTCATGCTACCACTAGAGTGAAAACACCGCCAGCATTCAAAAGTGACCAAAACATCAGCCAGGAAACATAGGAACTGAGAAGTGGTCTGTGGTCACCACCTGCAGAACCACTCCTTTATTGGGGGTGTCTTGCCAATTGCCTATAATTTCCACCTGTCTATTCCATTTGCACAACAGCATGTGAAATTTATTGTCAATCAGTGTTGCTTCCTAAGTGGACAGTTTAATTTCACAGAAGTCTGATTGACTTGGAGTTACATTGTGTTGTTTAAGTGTTCCCTTTATTTTTTTGATCAGTGTATACGATTTAGCCTGCAATTATAGTGAATTTGTATTTAATTTCGAATAACCTAGTAATAGGGAATTTTTATATTTTCATAATTAATAGACAGACATTACCTTTAGCTGCAGAATATCTCACCACTGTGAGTTTCCATCCCCTCTCCTTCATTCCTTTCTCATGCGCAAAGAGAGAGAGGCATATTTTGCTTGGTTTCCCCCAAAAAAGCATTGGTTAGCTGCAGAAACACGGTTGGAGAGCCCATGGCATACAGAGTTTGGGTGGAATATCACCTGTTGCACATCGAAAAATAACGGAGTAGCCTACCCAACATGAGTGAAAAACGCACCGTCAGAAAGACATGTTCTGCATATCATAACGTTTCTTTAGACCTACCTAAAATAAATAATGGATTTATTGTGATTGTGTATATTCAATTGATTTCTTAGACTTAAAAAAATGCAGATGTTCCAAGGGCGCACATCAGTATGCGGACATGTTTGCTTGTATGCAGATTGTATGCATGGAGGCCTGGAGATGCTAAATGTATTTATGTTAATTAAAGGTCAATTACCATGAGACCGGCAAGCTTTTGCAAAATATTGGAGGTAATTAAGCTAGAATCCTTACATTTTCTATGCTCCTAAATGAAAATTCCAGGTCGCACAGCAAAATATTTAGGCGCATATGTAAAATGGTCCAATTTTGGCTATTATTTTGGCTACCATAGCTATGCCCAAATAGGATGACAATGCCCCCATCCACAGGGCATGAGTGGTCATTGAATAGTATGATGAGCATGAAAACAATGTAAACCATATGCCATGGATGTCTCAGACCAGATCTCAACCCAACTGAACACGAATGGTAGATTCTGGAGCGGTGTCTGAGACAGTGTTTTCCACCACCATCAACAAAGCACCAAATTATGGAATTTCACTTGGAAGAATGGTGTCACCTCCCTACAATAGTAACAGACACTTGTAGAATCTATGCCAAGGTGCATTGAAACGGTTCTGGCTCGTGGTGGCCCAAAGCACTTTATGTTGGTGTTTCCATTATTTTAGCGGTTACCTTTATATTTTTACGTCTGTGGGAGAGATATCAGAGAGGAACACCACTGGTGGGCTTAGCTATGCTCCTTGCAAGCTTGATCTGTCTATTGAAGAAAAACTATTGGAGAAATACTGTAGACCTGGCTGATTTAAAAGTATTTTTAGAAATATTAAATATATCTAAAAAACTGCTCACATTCTCACTTTGAGAACCTTTGTAACTGTTACCAGTAAAATGAGGGTACAAGAAAAGTTAACAGATGTCCAGTGTCCATAAAAAAAAAGTTTTTAGGTTGGATACCTTTTTCAAAAATGTGACTTTTGTTGAATTTCGGTAACAGAGGTACATGTAACAGAAGTGGCTAAAACACACCCACCCAGTACTAAAACCTGAACTACATTAATTAAATCCATGAACAAATACTTTTTACACATTAAACCTTTCAATAATAATGTTTCTAATCTACATACTAGAGATGTCATTTGCTCTAGTATAAAGAGGGAAACTTGCAACAGTCATACTGACAGAACACTGACACTGACAGAACCTGGAAGTAATATCCCAGCCCACACGTAACTCTGCCTGCCACCCAATTACCACTAAGTGGGGTACGTATTGTACTGACCCAATGCTTTTTTTCAGGGGCCTATTAGGCGAAGAGATTGCTAATCGTGCCTACATTGCATGCTCCAATGCAGGTCTACCAAATAGGCCTTCCATTCACGCCATCAAACAACACTGGGTGGCCTTCCCAGCAGAGGTCAATGTATACTACCCAAAACAAATGGGATGGTTATAAACAGAACATTACAATTCAGCCTAATTTACCATTAAGCAAACAATTTAGGGTAAAAAATGTACAATGACACCTCATAGGGGTAGCATACAAGCATACAGTATGTTTCAGTCCATACAAGGGTTCCATGTCTGAACAAAACAAAGAGCTGGAGCTAAAGCTATTCTCCAACCAACAAGACAGTCACAGAGAGGATTTGTAGCCAATGGACTCAACGGTAGTATACATTTAGTCAATAATTACACACAATAACATGTTAGCTAAGATGTCCCCCCCAAAAAAATTCCATGTTAAAAAACCCTGCTATAGGCCTATAGTCTTGGCTAATTTGAAAAGGTATATTATATTACAGGAGATTGCATCACACCAATTTCATCACACCACTTCTATTGGCTCACTGCATGTCATTTCAAGCCAAACACACAAATCTCCCACTTTTTTGTTATCATTAAAAACACTGCATATTTCCCCATCTGACCATGACACTCAATCTCTAAACCACACAAACCGCCCCGTTAGGCCCGAGCCCCCCACCCAACGTTCTTCTCCAGAATAAGATTATTTTGTTTCATTGTTCGCACATTCCACAGCGGCGACCCTGTTTGTACAGATGCGATCCCATGTGCTTGGGCTCTGAAGACTCCGAGGAAGCCTCTGCTCCTCGACCAAGGATGTTGCCACAGATCAAAGGCCCCCGGTGCCCAGAGCCCAAGCAACAGTGTTTTTTGGGGCTAGTTGTTTTTTTTGGTCTGTGGGGACCCCTGGTAAGATATCCATCTGCTAGCCATATGAGATCCTCCAGTGTGTGTGTGTGTGTGTGTGTGTGTGTGTGTGTGTGTGTACATGCCTTGGGACAAGTGCAGGCCTCTCTCTCTGCTCTGTCTCTCTCTTACTATCCCATCCCCAGCATAAATTTACTCAGCTGGTATGGTCCCCCATGCCCTGTTCTACAAGAGCTTTGTTTCCCACTGCAACATCTGTTAACTTAATGCTCTGTAACACATTTCAAAGGCCAGCTTAGCTTGGGTCAACAACAGGTAATAGAGTGATTTATTGATGCACTGGCTTGAAAATAAGGGGAAGGAAAATTATTTCTCAGAGCAAACATGTGCACGCGCAAACACACACACAGATGTTGCCGTTTCACTCCATCATGTTTTCGAGGCACTACTGTTAATCCAAACAGAAAATATAAATGATCTTCCACTTGGATTCAAAATATTTTATAAGGGGAAAAAAAGGGAGATCGGCTTTAAAAAAAATAGTTCACATTTTTTTCAGCGGCACCCATCACAATTGACAGCTAACTTTGGTCTCACCAGGCCCTGGGCTGGCGTTAAAGCAGTAAACAGATGAAAGAGGGCTTAAAAACATTAGTCTACAGTCAGAAATAGGGCCTATTAAGTTTTTCTTGGACTCCTGCTTTCCAATCCGGGTTGGGGTTAATGGAAACTAAACGTTCTGAAACAAGGAGATTGTCCAATAAGAAACGTTTGATTTTGAAACATTTAGTTGTGGCGTGATCTAATGAACACGACCCCGGCTATTCCAATCCCGGTTCCAGAGCAACTCAGGATTTTGCCCACATAGTTTACCTCTGGCCTTCCTGGCCACCAGCCCCAATCATGGAGGAAATGAGGTGTCAACACATTGGTATTTACTCAGCGCTCATTTCTTTTTCTAAGAGACGCCGAGGCTGACCCCTACTCTGCTAGCCACCACATGAATGGGAGGATTTACTTTGAACATTTTCAAAGAAATGCAGCACAAGACACACATTCTCTAGATCTGATACGGGATATTTAGTTGAGAAAATATCAATACAGAATAAAGGTTAAATCTGGTCTGTTTTAAACCTAATTTGGAGGAACAATGTAATCCTTAAAGGGGTATACTTTGGGATTTTGGCAATGTGGCCCTTTATCTAATTCCCCAGTCAGATGAATTTGTTGATGCCATTTTTATATGTCTGTGTCCAGTATGAAGGAAGTAAGAGGTAGTTTTGCAAGCCAATGCTAACTAGAGTTACCGCAATGACTGGCAGTCTATGGTATCTACTAGTATGCTAGCAGATATCCATAGATTTCTGCTCTAATTCTCATGTTCAGAACATTGGTAAGTCAGCTACCAGTAACGAGGGTCCACGAAAAGGTCAGATGCTCAGTGTCCATTAAATAAAATTGTTTTGCATATTAAACAATGTACTAATATGTATCTTTCAGATGATTCCAGTTTTTAGGTTGGATACTTTTTTCAAACATGTACTTTTGTTGATTTTCGGTAACAGAGGTACAGGAGATAGGCTACCACCCAGTACTAAAACCTGATATATATTAATGAAATCCATGAACAAATACTTTTAAACATTTTAAAGTAATTTCCAATCAATAACTAAAAAGGATAATAATGTTTCTAATGTACATACTGGAGATGTAATTTGCTGTAGTATAAAGGGGGAAACTTGCAACAGTCATACTTGATGTTGTAAGCAAGTTACACTATGTTTAAACCATCATAACTTCTGCTAAGATCCAGTTGAAAACATAATGAAGTGTACTCTAGAAACTACAAAAAGCTCTGTCTCTTTGTACAGTATATATACAGTAGCATCAAATGACTGAATTGGATGTTTTTTTATGTAGATGCTAACGATGGTGTGACCTGGCCATGAATGACCCCTACACACTGATCTAAGGTCAGATTATGGAATTTCTCCCCCTGATAGAATTGCCCATCTGACCCAGATTGTGATTTATAATGGACCATTTTTGGATTGCATAAACAACAACAGTAATTGTGTAAAGGTGGGGATGCAGGACTGTGTTCCAAACAAAACAACTACAAGTGTGATGCTCTAATTCCTCAACAGCACAGATTGGAGAGCTAAAAAAAGCACTATGAACTAGAAGTTCATCCAATTGGTGGCAGATTTTCGTGCGACTATTCTACAACCTACATAAAACATTTTCCCACCAGTGAGGTTTTTCCATCAAACTGACTTATTGTGGATAAAAGGCTGTGCTTGATGACGTATTGCACATAAAAATAAATATTGCCGTTCAATTCCCATGTACCAAATGAAAAATACAAGTTAAATGGGTTTCCATCGCATTTTCAACTCTACTGATGGTTTTGTCACAAAAACTGTTGCGTTATATAGGGAATGTGCCCACTCTGAATTTGAATAAGACCCTTGATATTTATTGGCAAGGAGCATCAAGCTCATCAGCCTGTGACGTTCATCATGACTTATTTCATCTGTAGCCTAATGAACTGAATGCTTTCCTAGAGTGGTAGTGGGAGGACCACACAACATATCACATGACTCTATGTTTACTTCGATATGGTTATAATATAAATAATTGCGCATAAAGGCGTTTCCACTTGTCGAATTATTAATTTTATAGACACAAAAAGATCCTACCATGTCGAACGCACAAATTGTCTTTCGGCATTTCTAAAAATATATCACCATTTCCTGTTTCCATCAGCCCAGTCGTGACCTTTTCATACGTCAGGTTATTCATCCGTATGAAATGGTTGGCTGGAAACCTGGTTCTAGTTGAAGACTCTTCTTTGAGTCATAAAAGTGTACTGAAATGACTTAACTGTGCACACTTTGGAGAGGTGTGTGGCCACTTGGAATAACCAAGACCTCTCACTCAAACCTTTGTAATTGTTTTGTCTTATGACGCACCTACCGCACATTTTCCAATAATATTCTTATCATGTTACTACTGAATTTATCCAGAGTATTTTCAGATGTCATTATCAACAAATACAGCGAAAAGCACAGTAAATGTCAAATGCACATAACACCAACAGTGTAGTGTTTGGATTCAATCTTGTGTCAGGTGAACTGTTGTGTACTCACCAATAGTCTAATCATTTTTAAATTTTCTCCAAACTGTTCCCTTTTAATTGTTACCTTGGTTATGCATATTCTTTCCATATTTCTTTAAGGAATATTTAAATCTAGCCGTATCCATATAGGCCAATTTCCATGAGTGCAAGGGTTTCAGAATCTGGGGCAATCAGAAACCCACCTTCCAATTTATATAAAACGGCACTTTACAATACAGTCCGCAATGATTGCCGAGGATCCACGCGGCTTTATGCAGTGGGTTTTAATTGAACATTTTATTGGGGGACATTACACTTGTTTTTTTTATATATATATATATATATATATATATATATATATATAAAACTTGTGCTATAAACGGCCTGGCAGACCCTGTAAGGGGAAACTGCCCATTAGCTTATAAGGTCCTGGCTCCAGTTGCCTAATTGACAAGCTCTAGGTGACTTTCATCACTTGTCGACTTCATAGCGGCAGTCAATGTTTCCTCCAGGATGCTGTTGCGTCTTTGACATGAAGGTGTTTTGACAAAGAGCAGTCTGCCCTGATGGCAACTCTGAGGATGAGAGGCTGGGGCTACAGCCCTAGGGCTCTCCATAAAACACAAAGCATATTCCTCTCCCGGCCGCATCTGTACACTGCTCTCAAGTTCGCATCCACAAATATAGTTTATGATGTTTATCTAGTTGATGGAGTTTCGGATCATGTCCATTATAAAAATGCTTCTAAAATAGGATTTTTTTTTCCTGCAGATTATCTGTGAACATGCAATAAAATACTTTCTGGGAAAATAAGCAACAGGCTATTTTTACTTTAAAACAGTGCGAAATGCCCAAATGAATTTAGCGTGACGAGGCTGTGACGATACCATCCAAAAAAATGTCCGTGGCAATTTGCTTTCACACGAAGCATACCAAACTCTTTGGTCCAAACTATTTGCTCCTGCTGTATGTAAAATGTTGTGTGCTATAGCTTGGAAAATAAGTAAAGGTGACTCTGGATGACAACATAATGATGTTTGTTTCCAACATTAGGGCTATTTTCTTCAAGAAGTTAAGTGCGCTTTGTGTTTTGATTCCTTGCCACGACACTAACAAGTATCGCCATACTAAAATCGTCCCGGGCCTAGGCCTACTACTTACTGACACTGAGCACACATCCTTTAACCCTTCAGCGTAAAACACTGTCACTGTACACCTCTCTCACACACACTGTCCAACAGCAGATTGGCTGGAGCGTCACCCTTGGCCCTCTCAAAATGAATCTGCCTTGAACTAAAGCCACCTGGCACCATGTTTCCAGATCACCAATGCGGACAGATTAGTAGAACTATAAACCCCACTGCCTCCTTTGTCATTTATATTTCAACTGTTTGAAGTCCCTCATTAAGTCCAACCAGACGAATTAAGTGCAGATGTACAAAACCAAAGTACAGCAGTTTGGAGGGGAAGCATCTCATTAACAGGTTAATGGAACCAGATATATCCTAATGATGTGAGAAATTGAAAAACTCTCTTACATTTTCAGCTGCTGGTTTTCCGTTAAAACACTAAGAAAAATTCATGAAACTCCATGTAAATTCACAATGCTATACAGGGGTCGTGTTAACGCAGGATTCTGTTTTTTTCATTCAGAAAAGGAAAGATAAAACGCATAATTTTTTTTTTCTTATTGTAAATTCACAATGCTGTACAGGGGTCGTGTTAACGCAGGAATCCGTTTGTCATGCAGATAGGGAAAGATAAAACACAGAAAAAAATGCTTCTTATTGTAAATTCACAATGCTATACAGGGGTCGCGTTAACGCAGGATTCCGTTTTTCATGCAGAAAAAGAAAGATAAAACGCAGAACAAAATGCTTCGTATTGTAAATTCTGCTCGGCTTCAGTTGCAAATCATGAATGGAAAAGGACTAATTTGCTTCAGTTGCACAGTCAGATGAAATATCTTTGCTCTCGTCATTGGATCACCAGATACCTTGATTTTTCATTGTAAGCTAATCTACTTGTGTGGCTGCTAGCCAAATAGCATTGCACTTCTGTTGTCGACTGATGAAGATTTTTGAAAGCTAATGCGACCCGTGAAATAGTCTACATTGTGTTTCCCATGAAGAGAAAGATAATTTGTATCTTTTATGCTGTATCATTTATGCATGTAGCTTGTAGCTGTTGACGTCCAATCACAAATCATGAAACCTGCACTAGGCTTCAGTCATAGAGCTAGAGCCTGGCAAGTTATCAAGGCTAATCAACGGAAGATGGAATTAAAATGACAGAACTAAAAGTTAAATGAGAAATTTTAATTTATGTAGTTTAAATTAGCCTAGCTAATGTTAGCTAGCTAGCTGGCTTAACTAGCTTCTCTCGGGTTTGATGCAGTCAAGACAGGTACTATGTAATCAGATGAGATGGTATATAGCATGGGCAGATTGGCCGTCTGTCAATTCTGGCAAATGCCAGAAGGGCCAGACCATCTTTTATTTGGGTGGGCTGGTCGAAATTGTAAAATAACAAAAAGAATACATGGCCAGCAGCCTATTGCCAGTTTTTTTATGGCTTTCGCCCTATTTCTCTGTTGTCCTAATTTATATTGAGTATTTGGCTGACCAGTAGGTAACGGCCGGACCCCCTACCAAGATGGCCTGGCTTTTTGGTTGGCTGAGCGGAAGTGGCGCAAATTCACATTCAAAGTCAAACACACATCGTCAAAGAGAGTGAGACCCACTCTGACTCTCTGTCATTCACTCAGAACAGAAAAATGGAAAGGTGGTGCCGAAAAAGTTAGACCAAAAAAAGTTCTGACAGTGCTAAATGTGTGAAATCAACTGGCTTAATTTGCTAAAAGTTCTGTTTTTTTCTGGGCCGAGTGCTGTGTCTTTGAGAAATGACAGAAATGAAAGCTGCTGCAGCAGAGGACAGTGATGCAAGGTAGGATGAAAACAGAGAAAGTGACTCATGTACACTGCTCCCAGTTGGGCCTATTAAGGGGGATTTGGGGGAACACTTAGACACTACTAAACATTTATGCAGGGATTTTTATTAAACAAAACATACGTAATAATGCATTACAGTAAGGAGCATTGAGGACTGTCTTGTGTTTTATTTTTATTTTATTTGCTTCTGAATCAGTCTTTCCAGCCAAGTAAGTGAGTTTATAGGCTTGTACCCAGGTAGCACAAATATCTGGGCCACATCTGGACTGATTCCGGCATGCCAGATCCAAAACTGCTAGTACGGGTCTCGTAGCCGTATCTGGCCCGAGTCCGAAATTAATCCAAATCCAAATTAAACTGCCTATTTCTCAGGCCCAGAAGCTAGAATATGCATATAATTGTCAGATTAGGATAATAAACACTCTAAAGTTTCCAAAACTGTCGAAATATTGTCTGAGAATAACAGAACTGATATTGCAGGTGAAAACCTGAGGAAAATCCAACTAGGAAGTGCCTCTTATTTTGAAAGCTCCCTGTTCCATTGCATGCCTTCCCTCCATTTAAAGGGATATAACCAGATTTGCGCCAGTAGATGGCTGGGTGCCAGCAAAGTTTTGCATGCGCAACAGCTTGGAGCAGACATATTCTCTCTCTCTCATATTGAAAAAGCTACAGTCAGGTTGAAATATTATCGATTATTTATTGTAAAAACAACCTGAGGATTGATTATAAAAACGTTTGACATGTTTCTACGAACATTGCGGATACTATTTGGAATTTTCGACTGCCCCATCGTTGAGGTCGAGCCTGTGGATTACTGAACATAATGCGCCAACCAAATGGAGGTATTTTGGATATAAAAATAATCTTAATGGAACAAAAGGAACATTTAATTTGTAACTGGGAGTCTCGGCGTGCAAACATCCGAAGATCATCAAAGGTAAGCGATTCATTTTATTGCTTTTCTGACTTTCGTGACCAATCTACGTTGCTGCTAGCTCTTTGTAATGTTTTGTCTGCTGAGAGAGATGTCCTTACATAAACGCTTGGTTTGCTTTAGCTGTAAAGCTTTTTTTTTAAATCTGACACACATGAATGAACAACAAGTCAGCTTCTCTAGAAACCTAACCAATAGAACCAGGTTTAGTGTAAGGATATTGTAGTATGAATTTGTTTATCGAAATCTCAATGAACACATGTCCTTTTTAACCAGTAAATCTGTGCTTGTTTTCTTTGGCAAACGTGGTATGACTGGGATAAACACTTCCTCTCCGTACAATATCTGTAACTAACCAAGTTGTCCATTATTTCCAGACAATGTACAGTCCAAAGTGTCAGTGTTGATCTATGTCTCTCTGTTTCTTTCCACCCTTTTTTTGCGGTGTTTAATTCTTTCCTTTATCCCTCCGTCTGGTGCAGGCTGCAGCCACCGTATGACAAACCTCTACGTCTCTCCATCTGTAGCCTCTTGTCCGGTGTCCTGTGTGAATCAAATCAAATCAGATTGTATTGGACTGGTCACATACACGTGTTTAGCAAATGTTATTGTGGGTGTGGCGAAAGGCTTGTGTTTCTAGCAGTACAGTAATATCTAACAAGTAATATCAGACAATTCCACAACAATACACACAAATCTAAGTAAGGAATGAAATTACGAATATTTACAGTAAATACATGGATAAGCAATGTAAAATACAGGAGACCCACTAATTTATGAAACCCCAATCAGAGACAACGATAGACAGCGGCCTCTGATTGGGAACCATACCTGGTCAACATAGAAATAAAAACCTAGAGTACCCACCCTAGTCACACCCGACCTAACCAAAATAGAGAATAAAAGGCTCTCTAAGGTCAGTGTGTGATAGTACCCCCCCCCCCAAAGGTGCGGACTCCGGCCGCAAATCCTGACTCTATAGGGGAAAGTCTGGGTGGGCATCTAGCCTCGGTGGCGACTCTGGAGCGAGGATCGTCGCCTGAAGCTCCGGACCATGGATTGTCGCCAGAGGAACCGGAACGTGGATCATCGCCGGGGATTTCGGACCGTGGATCGTCGCCGGAGGAACCGGACCAAGGATTGTCGCCCGAGGCTCCGGACTGCGGATCGTCGCCGGGGACTCGGGGGACTCCGGGGACTCTCGCAGGAGGCTCTGGACTGGGAACCCTCGCTGTAGGCTCCGGAATGGGAACCCTCGCCGGAGGCTCCGGACCGGGAACCGTCGCCGGAGGCTCCGGACCTTGGATCGTCTCTGGAGGCTCCGGGCCATAGATCGTCACTGGAGGCTCCGGGCCATGGATCGTCCCTGTAGGCTCCGGGCCATGGATCTTCACTGTAGGCTCTGGGCCATGGATCATCACTGCAGGCTCCGGGCCATGGATCATCACTGGAGGCTCTGGATTGGGAACCGTCACTGGAGGCGCCGGACTGGGAACCGTTGCTGGAGGCTCTGGACTGGGAACCGTCGCTGGAGGCTCTGGACTGCAGACCGTCGCTGGAGGCCTGGTGCGTGGAGCTAACACAGGGCGTACTGGGCTGGGGAGACGCACTTGAGGTCGGGTGCGGGGAGCCGGGCACAGGACGTACCAGGCTGGGAAGACGCACAGGAGGCCTGGTGCGTGGAGCTGGCACAGGACGTACTGGGCTGGGGAGACGCACAGGAGGCCTGGTGCATGGAGCTGGCACAGGGCGTACCGGGCTGGGGAGACCCACTGGAGGCTGGGTGCGTGGAGTCGGCACAGGACGTACCGGGCTGGGGAGACGCAGAGGGGGCCTGGAGAGTTGAGCCGGCACAGGACGTACCTGGCTGGGGAGACGCACAGGAGGCCTGGTGCGTGGAGCCGGCACAGGGCGTACCGGGCTGGGGAGACGCACAGGAGGCCTGGAGCGTGGAGCCGGCACAAGTCGTACCGGGCTGGGGAGACGCACAGGAGGCCTGGTGCGTGGAGCTGGCACAGGGCGTACCGGGCTGGGGAGACGCACAGGAGGCTTGGAGCGTGGAGTCGGCACAGGACGTACCGGCTGGGGAGAAGCACAGGAGGCCTGGTGCGTGGAGCTGGCACAGGACATACTGGGCTGTGGAGGCGCACTGGAGGTCTGGACCGTAGAGCACAATGTGTCCTGGACAGATGACAACCTTCGCACGGCAAGTGTGGGGGGCTGGCAAAGGATGCACTAGGCTGTGGATACGTACTGCGTACTGGAGACACGGTGCGCAGAACCATCACACATTCTACTGGAACACTGACACTCTCCTCAAAGCGAGTGTGGAGAGCTGGCACAGGTGGTATCGGACGGCAAACAAGCTCCTCGGGGAGACTGTCTTGCCTCTCCAGCCAAACCGACAGCTCTCTCTCGTCACTCTCCTCAACTATCTCCAACCACTCCTCGCTCAATCTATCCCAATATTCCTCCTCGGTCTCTGACTCACCCCTCAGCTCCACCGACCACCCCGTGTGCCTCCACCCAAACATTTTTAGGAGGCTGCTTCTTGGGCCTACGTTGTGGCCGCGAACCCTGGCGTCGTTGCTGTCCTTCCTTCTCTCTTGTCGTCTGTTTCCACGGCAGGCTTACATATCTTGCCAAGACTCCCTCACAAGTCCAGGATATTCTCTCCTCGATCTCCTCCAAAGACCAGGATGCCACCTCCTCCCGGGCACGCATGTAACAAACGGACCAAGGCGCAGCGTGCGTAGAGTTCCACATGTTTAATTTATAACCAAAATAGAGAATAAAAGGCTCTCTAAGGTCAGGGCGTGACAGGCACATTATCAGCAACCATCACTCCTGTGTTCCAATGGCACATTGTGTTAGCTCATCCAAGTTTATTATTTTAAAAGGCTAATTGATCATTAGAAAAACCTTTTGCAATTATGTTAGCACAGCTGAAAACTGTTTTTCTGATTAGACTAGTTGAGTATCTGGAGCATCAGCATTTGTGGGTTCGATTACAGGCTCAAAATGGCCAGAAGAAAAAAAGGCTTTCTTCTGAAACTCTTCAATCTATTATTGTTCTGAGAAATTAAGGTTAATCCATGCAACAAATTGCCAGGAAACTGAAGATCTCGTACAACGCTGTGTACTACTCCCTTCATCGAACAACGCAAACTGGCTCTAACCAGAATTGAAAGAGGAGTGGGAAGCCCAGGTGTACAACTGAGCAAGAGGGCAAGTACATTGGAGTGTCTAGTTTGAGAAACAGATGTCTCACAAGTCCTCAACTTGCAGATTAATTAAATAGTGCCCGCAAAACACCAGTCTCAACCTCAACAGTGAACAGGCGACTCTGGCCTGCTGGCCATCTAGGCAGAGTTGCAAAGAAAAAGTGCTGTGGGTGACAGAAGGCATAGGTCATCTGCAAAGAGTAGGCATTTAACCTCTGAATTGTGGAGACTAACACAAGGGGCTGAGGATTTTTCTAGAATTGTGGCCAATTCGTTGATGTAAATATTGAAGAGTGCAGGGCTCAGATTGCAACCCCACCCCTGGTCAAAGAATTATGTTATTTTCTTGCCAATTTTAATGCTGCACGTATTGCCAGTATACATTGATGTAATTATGTCATATGTTTTACCCCCTACACCACTTTCAATAACTTTGTAGAACAGTCCTGTATGCCAAATAGAATCAAATGGTTTTTGGAAGTCGATAAAGCAAGCGTACATTTTGGTATTATTTTGGTGACATGTTTATCTATCAGGTTGTGTAGGGTGTAAATATGAGCGGCCGGGTGATGTTTTGGTGTAAATCCAATTAGGCTTTTACTCAAGACATTGTGCTTATTAAGGAAGTTTCGAACTCTTACATTTATAATACTACAGAAAACCTTCCACAGGTTACTGTTCACACAAATGCCTCTGCAATTGTTAGGATCAAATTTGTCTCTGTTTTTCAAGATTTGGGTTATGAGTCCTTGATTCCAGATGTTAGGGAAATAACCTACACTCCGATCAAATTTAACAGTTTTAATATAGCCAATTTAAATGTTACACTAGTGAGTTTGAGCATCTCATTTAGGATGCCATCAGCTCTGCATGCTTTTTTAAATTTGAGGGCCTGAAGTTTCTTATAAAGCTCCGAGTCAGTAATTGGGGAGTCCAGTGGATTTTGATTGTGCTTTGTAGCTTTTTCTAATCCATTCAACTTCTCATGAATCTGCGTTGTTCTGTGTTTGTGTCAATTTGAAAGGTGTTGTAGAGTGTTTTAAAATGGGTTGTCAATATGTCACCATTTTGTATTGCTAATTACTCTTGTTTTGATTTGTTTAGTTTTTTCCAATTAGTGTCACATGTGGTACTGTGCTTTTTTGGTTCTGAGTGTACGTTTATAGAGTCTCACAGTAATGAAAGCATAATTCACTGTTGTTTGGGGCTCTGTGCTTTTGGTTGGATAGTATTATTTTTCTTGCTAATAATTTTACTATCTGCATCAAACCAGTTGTCAACTGTGGTCTTTTTTGTTGTGAGCAGCTGGGGGGCTGCTCCTTCAGCTCAGTAACCCATTCCTCTAACAGAGCCAGTCTGTCTCTCAGCAGTCTGTGGGTGGTGTAGCTGGGGGACTGCTCCTTCAGCTCAGTAACCCATACCTCTAACAGAGCCAGTCTTTCTCTCAGCAGTCTGGAGGTGGTGTGGTCTTGTCTCTGGTGGTTCTAGGCAGCCAGGGGGGAGGATAGTCCTGTTGTGTAGGTGTAGGGCTGGGCAGTTTTGTATCCCTTCAACTGTGGTGGGATATAGGGAAAATCCAGATTCAACAATTCTGTAATCAATGCACGATGACTGTCACCAGAGATATCACCAGATCAATGAACGTCTTTGAGTCTGGAATAGTGGAACTCCTGATGTTAGTTGAGACTACAGGACATCGAGGCCATATTCAGGCACTCAAGAGGAAAAAAGCTGCATTGGCAGACCTGCTGGGTATCAGAGAACAAGGGGCATTGGTGAGAAGTACGTTTCAGGGAATCTCTGAAATGGATGTCTCATCCAAATGTTTGTTTGGTTTAGAGAAAAAGAATGGACAAAGAAGAATCATTCAGCCTCAAATCAGCTGTTGAACAGGAGCTCACTAGCCCAAGTGAAAATAGAAAGAGGGCAGTAGAGTTCTATGCTGAGTATAAAGAGGATAAAACAGTGACAAAACAGTTCCTTGATGGGCTCCCACAGGTGGCTGCAGAAGTTCAGTTTGAGCTAGATCAACCACTGCCTTTGCAGGATTTATACACTGCATTAAAAGGCATGGAAAATGGAAGGGCACCGGGCATTGATGGGCTTCCCGTTGACTTTTTTAAGTCTTTTTGGGCTATGTTGGGAGAGGATTGGCTAGCAGTAGTCAACGATAGTTTGACCGGAGGGTTACTACCGATAAGCTGCAGAAGGGCTGTCCTCACCCTACTGCTAAAAAAAGGGTGAACCTAGAGAGGTGAAGAAGTGGAGGCTGGTGGCCTTATTGTGGACTGATTATAAGATCCTGTCCAAGGCTTTGTCCAGCAGGCTGAGGGAGGTGATGGGGCAAATCATACATGCGGACCAGTCCTACTGTGTTCCCGCCAGGCAGATAGGGGATAACATTTCCCTGATTCTGGATTTCTTTGGACTTCTCTAGTGCTATTGGTTAGGATGCTGATCTAATTTCAGTTGATCAGGAAAAGGCATTTGACCGAGTTGAACATCAATACTTATGGCGCACCTTTGAGGCATTTGGTTTCACCTCTGGTTTTATTGCCATGACCAGGGTGATATATGGTGACATTGAAAGTGTATTGAAAGTTAACGGTGGCTTGAGTGCTCCTTCTATGTAGAGGTATTATGCAGGGGTGTTCGTTGTCGGGAATGTTATATGCCATCGCTATAGAGCCACTGCTAAATAGCATTAGAAGTCGCATTGAAGGGGTGTACTTTTCAGAGGATATGCCTCCTATTCGTCTCTCAGCTATTGCTGACGATGTAGTTATTTTAGTGAAAAATCAAGCAGAGGTGGATAATTCTCATGGTTGATCGGTTTAGGGGAATATCCTCTGCGAAGGTAAATTGGGAAAAAAGTTGTGCTTTACAGATTGGGAAATGGTCTGGAGGGATAATGGATTTGCCAAGAGGTCTGGAATGCTGTAAGGGAGGTTTAAAGTATCTTGGACTGTACCTTGGGGATGAGGAGATTATGGGGAAAAATTGGAATGGGGTGGTTGAAATGGTGGAAAGGAGGATGAGGAGATGGGGTGGTTGTTATCACGTATGTCATAAGGGGGCGCACTATTATTGTTAGCAATGAGGTTGCCTCTGCACTGTGGCATCGGTTGTCATGTATAGAGACACTATCTGGCCTTCTGGCAGAGATACAGGCAATTATTGTAGATTTATTTTGGGATAAATATCATTGGGTTCTACAAAGTGTTTTGTATTTGTCAAAAGAGGAGGGGGACAAGGTCTTGTACATCTTGCTAGTAGGGCTTTCCGGATCCAGTTTATTCAAAGGTTGCTCTATGGACCTGGACATGTGGTTTGGAGAGGGGTGGCAGGTCTTGTTTTACAGCAGGTAGGGAGGATTAAAGAAAGCGTTGTTTTTGGTTGAGAGTAGAGAGAATTCTAGGGAGGAGTACCTCTGTTTTACACAGGCCTTCTTAGGGTTTGGAGTATAATGAAGGTGTCCAGACGCACTAATGCTGAATAAGTGCATTGGCTGCTGGAGGAGCCTCTGGTGTATGGGGCAACACTGGATTGTACAGCTGAAACTATTCCACATTTCTGGTGAAGGGCAAAATCATCACCCTAAATCAGTTAATGGACATGGCTGGGCCCACCTTAATGGATGGAGGAAGGGTGGCTGCACATTTGGGGGTAAGGTCAGAAAGGATTATCAGACAACTGCTGGGAAGCTGCACGAAGATTCTGTCAGCAGAAGAGGGGATTATGCTCAACAGTCACAAGAAAAAGGTACAAGATGAAAACATCCCATTTCCAAGGCTAGGGATTACACCAAATATCTCAGAGTCAGAAAGAAAGACGTTATTACTGGATTTGAGAGGGTTGGAAAAGGTGGGTTTGGATGAGGTGAATGGGAAGGATTTATACCGGGGGTGTGTCAAGGTTTGAAGTAAAGATACATTGAAAAATAGAAAAGACGTGCCTTGGAGGGTAAAACTGGGCCTTGATGACAAGGTAAAGCCATCATGGAGAGCACTGTACAAGCCACCATTACAAAGGGGTACTGGTGATAAGCAATGGAGGGTTTTGCATGGCATCATTGCAGTTAGTGCTTATGTTTCTGTCATTAACTCAGATGTTGGAGATGGATGTCCTTTTTGTAACATAAGATAAACTATTTTTCATTGGTTTATGGAGTGTGAGAGGATAAAGCCTCTTTGAAATACTAGAGTCTTTATTTACAGCTGTAGGGGAGATTTTCAATAACACAGTTTTTATTTTGGGGTGTCAATATAGTAAGTAAGAGAAAGGAAAATGTCAACTGTTCTATATGTTTTGGGACAAGCTAAGATGTCAATTTCAGGAAACATAAGGAAACATGAGATAGACACAGGACATGGGCAGGATGTATTTTCATTCAGGATATATAAGGAAACATGAGATAGACACAGGACATGGGCAGGATGTATTTTCATTCAGGAAACATAAGATAGAAACAGGACATGAACAGGATGTATTTTAATTCAGGAAATATAAGATAGACACAGGACATGAACAGGATGTATTTTAATTCAGGATATATAAGATAGACACAGGACATGAACAGGATGTATTTTAATTCAGGATATATAAGATAGACACAGGACAAAAGGCAGGAGGTATTTTATTGTATTATATGTATTTTTAAGGGATTGGTCAAAGCGAGGATAATAGTGGATTTTGAGTTCTTCTCTGCTATATAACATCTCCCATTGCTTGAGGAGAAGTGGGCTTACGAAGGAGCGGATTGTTTTGCGGATGAGGGGAAACTATTTTTTGTTGATGAAATGAGTTGAATGTACAGTTGAACTCAGAAGTTTACATTTTCGTTTTTCAACCACTCCACAAATGTATTATAAACAAACTATAGTTTTGGCAAGTCGGTTCGAATATCTACTTTGTTCATGACACAAGTCATTTATTCAACAATTGTTTACAGACAGATTATTTCACTTAAAATTCACTGTTTCACAATTCCAGTGGGTCAGAAGTTTACATACACTAAGTTGACTGTGCCTTTAAACAGCTTGGAAAATTCCAGATAATGATGCCATGACTTTAGAAGCTTCTGATAGGCTAATTGACATAATTTGAGTCAATTGGAGGTGTACCTGTGGATGTATTTCAAGGCCTACATTCAATCTCAGTGCCTCTTTGCTTGACATCAAAAGAAATCAGACAAGACCTCAGAAAAGAAATTGTAGACCTCCACAAGTCTGGTTCATTCTTGGGAGCAATTTCCAAATGCCTGAAGGTACCATGTTCATCTGCACAAACAATAGTATGCAAGTATAAACACCATGGGCCGTCATACCGCTCAGGAAGAAGACGCATTCGGTCTCCAAGAGATTAACGTACTTTGGTGCGAAAGGTGCAAATCAATCCCAGAACAACAGCAAAGGACCTTGTGAAGATGCTGGAGGAAACCGGTACAAAAGTATCTATATTCACAGTAAAACGAGTCCTATATCGACATAACCTGAAAGGCCGCTCAGCAAGGAAGAAGCCACTGCTCCAAATCTGCCATAAAAAAAGCCAGACTACAGTTTGCAACTGCACATGGGGACAAAGATCGTACTTTTTGGAGAAATGTCCTCTGGTCTGATAAATCACAAGTAGAACTGTTTGGCCATAATGACCATTGTTATTTTTTGGAGGAAAAATGGGGAAGCTTGCAAGCCGAAGAACACCATTCCAACCGTGAAGCATGGGGGTGGCAGCATCATTTGTGAGGGTGCTGTGATGCAGGAGAGATTGGTGCACTTCACAAAATAGATGATGTCATGAGGAAAGAAAAGGAGGTGGATATATTGAAGCAAAATCTCAAGACATCAGTCAGGAAGTTAAAGCTTGGATCTTCCAAATGGACAATGACCCGAAGCATACTTCCAAAGTTGTGGCAAAATGGCTTAAGGACAACAAAGTCAAGGTATTGGAGTGGCAACCACAAAGCCCTGACCTCAATACTATAGAACATTTGTGGGCAGAACTGAAAAAGTGTGTGCAAGCAAGGAGGCCTACAAACCTGACTCAGTTACACCAGCTCTGTCAGGAGGAAGGGCCAAAATTCACCCAACTTATTGTGGGAAGCTTGTGGAATGCCACCCCAAACATTTGACCCAAGTTAAACAATTAAATGGCAATGCTACGAAATACTAATGAGTGTATGTAAACTTAAGAATTAAAAGCTGAAATAAATCATTCACTCTACTATTATTCTGACATTTCACATTCTTCAAATTAAGTGGTGATCCTAACTGACCTAAAACAAGGAATTTTTACTAGGATTAAATGTCAGGAATTGTGAAAAACTGAGTTTAAATGTATTTGGCTAAGGTTTATGTGAACTTCCGACTTCAACTGTAAATGCTTTATTTTTTATGTTTATTTAAGCATGCCACATTTGTTGTTTACAAGTATTCGCCCCCCTTGAACTTTGCGATCTTTTTCCACATTTCAGGCTTCAAACATAAAATGCAAAATTATTCAGCCCCTTTACTTTCAGTGCAGCAAACTCTCTCCAGAAGTTCAGTGAGGATCTCTGAATGATCCAATGTTGACCTAAATGACTACTGATGATAAATACAATCCACCTGTGTGTAATCAAGTCTCCGTATAAATGCACCTGCACTGTGATAGTCTCAGAGGTCCGTTAAAAGCGCAGAGAGCATCATGAAGAACAAGGAACACACCAGGCAGGTCCGAGATACTGTTGTGAAGAAGATTAAAGCCGGATTTGGATACAAAAAGATTTCCCAAGCTTCAAACATCCCAAGGAGCACTGTGCAAGTGATAATATTGAAATGCAAGGAGTATCAGACCACTGCAAATCTACCAAGACCTGGCCGTCCCTCTAAACTTTCAGCTCATACAAGGAGAAGACTGATCAGAGATGCAGCCAAGAGGCCCATGATCACTCTGGATGAACTGCAGATATCTACAGCTGAGATGGGAGACTCTGTCCATAGGACAACAATCAGTCGTATATTGCACAAATCTGTCCTTTATGGAAGAGTGGCAAGAAGAAAGCCATTTCTTAAAGACATCCATAAAAGTGTAGTTTAAAGTTTGCCACAAGCCACCTGGGAGACACACCAAACATGTGGAAGAAGGTGCTCTGGTCAGATGAAACCAAAATTGAACTTTTTGGCAACAGTGCAAAACGTTATGTTTGGCGTAAAAGCAACACAGCTCATCACACTGAACACACCATCCCCACTGTCAAACATGGTGGTGGCAGCATCATGGTTTGGGCCTGCTTTTCTTCAGCAGGGACAGGGAAGATGGTTAAACTTGATGGGAAGATGGATGGAGCCAAATACAGGACCATTCTGGAAGAAAACCTGATGGAGTCTGCAAAAGACCTGAGACTGGGATGGAGATTTGTCGTCCAACAAGACAATGATCCAAAACATAAAGCAAAATCTACAATGGAATGGCTCAAAAATAAACATATCCAGGTGTTAGAATGGCCAAGTCAAAGTCCAGACCTGAATCCAATCGAGAATCTGTGGAAAGAACTGAAAACTGTTGTTCACAAATGCTCTCCATCCAACCTCACTGAGCTCGAGCTGTTTTGCAAGGAGGAATGGGAAAAAAATTCAGTCTCTCGATGTGCAAAACTGATAGAGACATACCCCAAGCGACTTACAGCTGTAATCGCAGCAAAAGGTGGCGCTACAAAGTATTAACTTTTGCATGCCCAATTTTTCAGTTTTTGATTTGTTAAAAAAGTTTGAAACATCCAATAAATGTCGTTCCACTTCATGATTGTGTCCCACTTGTTGTTGATTCTTCACAAAAAATACAGTTTTATATCTTTATGTTTGAAGCCTGAAATGTGGCAAAAGGTCGCAAAGTTCAAGGGGGCCGAATACTTTCACAAGGCACTGTAATTTGTGAAAAGGCACAGTGTGCCAGTATTTCTGATATTACTTGAGTATAAAATAAAGATTTTATAAAAACTATGTCCCACTTCCTGGTTGGATCTTTCTCAGGTTTTCGCCTGCCATATGAGTTCTGTTTTAGTCACAGACATCATTCAAACAGTTTTAGAAACTTCAGAGTGTTTTCTATCCAATACCAATAATAATATGCATATATTAGCATCTGAGACAGAGTAGGAGGCAGATCACTCTGGGCACGCTATTCATCCAAAAGTGAAAATGCTGCCCCCTATCCCAAAAAGGTTGAGGTGATTATTTATTTCATTTATTTGTTGTGGTAGAATTAAGTATATTTTTTTCTTGTCGAAATTGGCTTTGGCGGGGATGGTGACCCATATGGGGACGCCGTCCCTGTCACTTTGGCATGGCTTTTGGTGTGTTACTGAAGCTACTGTCACTGTGGAGGAGTTTCTGGTCCTTGTAGGATAGAAGGTAGACTATGAGAATGTTGCTTATGCGTCGCGGATGAAAAAAGTGGTGGTGTTTTTTCTTAAAGAAGAGCGTCTTGTTGATCGTATGGTTGAGCATGGCATACTTCTTAAAGATATGTTTATTGAAGTTACTCCACTTTTTTCTCCGTGCAAGTTCAATTAAGATTGTCCCGTTGGGTTGCAAACACCCGACTTTGAAAGAGGTTATGTCGCGTTTTGTTGCAAACACCCGTTTTTGAAACAGGTTATGTCGTTTTGGCGACAGGTGTTTATATTTTTGGACTCACCGGAGCAGACTTTGGAGTTATGGTTTAAAGTCAAGTATGACAATAGACTGTAAAATACTTATGCTAGTACAGGTAGTTAACTGTGTTTTGAGTGTGGGGATGTTGGCCATAAGCAACATGCTTGCCCGAAAAGGGAGAAGGCGCAGGGAGGGTCGCAGGTGGTCCTCGTAACCCCTTGGCCCACTGATGGAGGGAGAGGTGGGCCGACAGTGGTAGAGCAGTGACAAGCACCTGTTGCTGAGGAACAAGTTATCCGTGTTGAGGGTACGGAGTTGCAACTTGTACCAGAGGGGAACATAGCGTCTGTTATCCAGCAGAAAAATATTGTTGTAGGAGGTAAGTACGGATCTGGGGAACCATTTCCTCAAACTGGTGAGGAGATGCCCAGTACGAGTGATGGGGTACAGCAGGGGGTTCATGTGGAGCTAGTCTCCCAGGCAGTGGAGGAGATGCCCACAACAAGTAATGGGGTACATGAGGGGGTTCAGGTGGGGCTTGTCACTGATATGATAGCAGCTGGCGACCACTCAATTTACAATCTAGACGAGGTAAATGGGTTCCTG
This sequence comes from Oncorhynchus mykiss, assembly GCF_013265735.2. NCBI lineage: Eukaryota > Metazoa > Chordata > Actinopteri > Salmoniformes > Salmonidae > Oncorhynchus > Oncorhynchus mykiss. The sequence goes on along the minus strand of NC_048586.1, from coordinate 2,150,538 downwards.
GATCAGACTTTTGGGAAATCTGTCAAATTGGCAGAATTTTTTTATATTGATAAGTTTGTGAGGTCAACTATGATGTTACAGAAGACGGTGGGGTTAGGGTTGAGTGAGAAGAAGTGTTTTCGCTTGAGGAAATGTGTTACTGCTGTCACGGCAGCAAAAGGTAATGGGAAACATGGTAAGGTTAAGATTAAATTAAAACGATAATGATCATGCCTCATAGGGTGTTTTTTTCTCTTTTTCTGGCTTCTCTGTGGTATATTTTGCTTTTCGTTTCTCTTTTCTATATGGAGGTACTAAGGGTAGGTTCTCTAGTATTAATAGGGGACGGTGGGGTATGTGGTGGGAGGGGCAGCATATATTCAGTCATGGTACTAATTTCAGTGCTGGTGTGGCAATGTTGTTTTCCTCAGGCTTTGGGGTGACTGTGATTGTCAGAGATTGTCAAGGGTCAGGTTTTATTGGTCAAGGCGGATGTTATGTTTTTCATTTGTTTATTTTATGTTTATGCTTCTAATGAGAGTACAGAGCGTATTGCTGTATTCGATCAAATAAAGGTAACCTTAAGACAGTGTGACCAAGAGGGGTGTATGGTTTTAGGGGGGGACTGGGACTGTACAGTGGATTTTACTGTTGATCGCACCACTGAAGAACATCACCTGCGGTCAGCCACTTGCCTGTCTGGCCTATTAACTGAGTTTGAGCTTTCTGATTTGTGGAGAGTAAGGAATGCAAAAGTTAGGCAGTACACATGGTTAAAAGTTAATGAAGGTAAGGTCAGTGCATCCCGGGTAGACAGGTTGTATGTATCTGATCACTACTGTAGTAGGGTTGGAAGGTTAGACAGGTTGTATGTATCTGATCACTACTGTAGTAGGGTTGGAAGGTTAGACAGGTTGTATGTATCTGATCACTACTGTAGTAGGGTTGGAAGGTTAGACAGGTTGTATGTATCTGATCACTACTGTAGTAGGGTTGGAAGGTTAGACAGGTTGTATGTATCTGATCACTACTGTAGTATGGTTGGAAGGTTAGACAGGTTGTATGTATCTGATCACTACTGTAGTAGGGTTGGAAGGTTAGACAGGTTGTATGTATCTGATCACTACTGTAGTAAGGTTGGAAGGTTAGACAGGTTGTATGTATCTGATCACTACTGTAGTATGGTTGGAAGGTTAGACAGGTTGTATGTATCTGATCACTACTGTAGTAGGGTTGGAAGGTTAGACAGGTTGTATGTATCTGATCACTACTGTAGTAGGGTTGGAAGGTTAGACAGGTTGTATGTATCTGATCACTACTGTAGAAGGGTTGGAAGGTGTGACATTACTCCTGTGGGTTTCTCTGATCACCATAATATTACTGTTGATATTCACTTGTCGTGTCCACAAAGGTCATCATCATATTGGTATTTTAAAGTTAAATTGTTACATGATGCCAAGTTTTGTGAAAGATTTTTGTTGTTTTGGGAAAAATGGTGGGTTACAGAATGGAATTTTGAGTCCTTGAAACAATGGTGGGAGGTTGGGAAGGCCCAAATATTATTGTTTTGTTAACAGTATACTGCTCTGTCTAGTATTGAAGTTAAAGAGAATATCAGGGCCCTTGAACAGGACTTCAAAATCTATTGAATTGAAGTTGCTCAATCAGAATGACCCCAGACTAGTCATGAACAAACAGGACAAGAGACATCAAGGTTGTTCCTTCATGAAAGAGTGAAGGGTGGCTTGATTAGGTCTCGCTTTGCTACCCTCAAGGATATGGATGCTACTAGTGCTTTTTTTAAACCTAGGACAGTCGACAATGCAACGCAAACAGGTGGTCTGCTTTCGTCTCCCTGATGGGGAGGTGACCACGGATGACAGTGAAATGCAACATGCCGTGGATTTCTACCCTCTATAAGGTGGAGGATTGTGATTCTCTGTGTGCTGAACAGTTGTTACATGGATTTCCTCAATTGGGCCCTGAGCAGAGAGCTGCTTTCGACTCTGACATTACTCTGCAGGAGCTGTCCACTGCAGTTATGCAGCTCTCATCAGGCTGAGCCCCTGGCATCGATGGTTTACCATCTGAGTTCTATAAGCACTTTTAGGGGTCTATTGGGAGGGATTTTTATGAAGTGGTGTGTGAAATCATTCATGAGGGTTCTCTTCCTGTATCCTGTCAATGTGCTGCACTTTCAGTGTTGCCAAAAAGGGGGATTTGGCTCTTCAAAAAAATTGGTGACCTGTTGCGTTGCTGTGTGGAGAATATAAAATTGTTTCTGGGGCTGTTGTTCCACAAGGACCAGTCTTACTGTGTACCTGACCGCTCTATAGTTGATAACTTGTTTCTGATAAGAGATGTTTTAGACATTTGTAAACTGTCTGATGTGAATGTGGGTTTACATTCTTTGGATCAGGAGAAGGCTTTTGGCTGTGTGGAACACCAGTACTTGTTCAAAACAATGACACCCTTTTGGGTTTGGGGATGTTTTTTGTCTTGGATGAATTTACTGTATGTTGGGGCCTCGTGTATGGGGAAGGTGGGGGGTGGTTTGAGTTGCCCCATCCCTATCTAAAGGGGCATCAGGCAGGGATGCCCAATTTCAGGGACGTTATATTGTCTGGCAATTGAACCAATGCTTTGTTTTTTAAGAGCGAGGCTTACTGGTTTCTCTGTGCCAAGGGTAATGGAGGGTGCCACAATAGCCCTGTCTGCGTATGCAGATGACGTGACAGTTTTTATTACAGGGGGTGAGGATGTTATGGTTCTCTCAAATGCTTTAAAGGTGTATGAGGGGGCCTCCTCAGCTAGAGTCAATTGGGAAAAGAGTGAATCGCTGTGGGCAGGTCAGCTTCAGAAGGGGTCCGCTTAATGGTTACCAGGGGGGGTTCAGTGGTGCAGAGATGGGATGAAGGCTTTGGGTTTTTTTCTAGGCTCCAGTTATTTTTCAGAAAAATAACTGGGAGGGTGTAGTGGAGAAAGTGTGTGCCAGATTGACAGGGGTCTATGGATTTGGTGGGAATGCTGGAGGTGATGTTGGCAGCGAGACTGAGGGTTGAGTTTGTATGTTACAAAATGGTTAACAACATTGATCTGTTTATGAGCATATGGGGTATTCAGAGGCTGTTGGGCTTAGTTACTGTGGAGGAAGATTTGGTGTTGTGTTTTTAATTGATGTGTAACCATGGTTTCGAATGAGTGTTTATTGTGTCGTGGGTTCCCAGACCCAATAAAGGTTATTTAAACTCTCACTCTCTCGACTCTCTCTCGACCTCTCTCGACCTCTGAATGCTCAGCTATGAAAAGCCAACTGACATTTACTACTGAGGTACTGACCTGTTGCACCTTCAACAACCACTGTGATTATTATTTGACCCTGCTGATCATCAATGAACATTTGAACATATTGAAGAACAATCTGGCTTTAACTGGCCATGTACTGCTATGACCTCCATCTGTCACAGCCAGAAGAGGACTGGCAACCCCTCAGAGCCTGGTTCACCTCTAGGTTTCTTCTTCCTTTGTTATGTTGGAAGGTGAACTTTCACCCCAGTCTGAAGACATGAGCGCTCTGGAGCAGGTTTGCATCAAGGAACTCTCTGTACTTGGCTCCGTTCATCTTCCCTCGATCCAGAATAGTCTCTCAGTCCCTGTCACCACCATGCTTCACCGTAGGGATGGTGCCAGGTTTCGGAGCTAAATTTCAAGTCTCATAGCAAGGGTCTGAAAACGTACCTAATAATTTATCTGGTTTTGTATTTTTAATAAATTAGCAAACATTTCTAAAGACTTGTTTTCGCTTTGTCATTATGGGGTATTGTGTGTAGATTGATGATATTTATTTTTAAATCCATTTTAGACGAAGGCTGTGACGTAGCAAAATGTGGAAAAAGTCAAAGGGGTCCTAATACTTTCCGAAATGCAGTGCATTTGACAAAGGTAAGTGTAATAGAAACTGTAGAATATGCTCTTTCTGATAATATATAGGCATCTAAATGTTTTCCTGCATGTGACTGAAGGAGGATTTGATAAAGTGATGCATCTATCAATTACAAAATGCACCCATCTTTTCATGTACAATTTGACAACTGATAGGCCTAATATTGTCACTCATCAGATTATTTTCAATTAATATTATCTATAGGCTACCACTTATTATGTGTGAAATTAGTTTTTGTTATAGTTTAGGTGTAAGTTTGATGGGCCGACTGTGCAGGCTGACCGGCATCGTTTGTTTCCTGCTCATCATCTTTGATAGAGTCAAGGATATGTTTAGCATTATTTTAAAGGCCCACTGCAACACATAGCATGTTTGCCTTTCCTTTACAACACATTTGATTAGTCATAGAGTTACAGTAAATAAACAGTCCTGTAACAGCTTCTTTTTACAAAGTAAAACGTAAAAGAAAACCTGCAAGGCGTGGTCTGATGATAAATAGGCAATACAAACTCATCATTACACTATTGTATTTCTAAATTAAATCAACCTTATTCAGTTAGGCCTAATTTAAATTAAATTGTGAAGAAAAGTGTTCAATTATCACCCGTTCATCCATTTGTCTATCACGACTCCTACCGAAGGTGGCTCCTCTCCCCGTTTGGGTGGTGCTCAGCGGTCGTCGTCACCGGCCTACTAGCTGCCACCGATCCCTTTTCCCTTTTCTGTTGGTTTTGTCTGTTTAGTTTCACCTGTTCCTTGTTGATTAGTTGGGCTATTTAAGCCGGTCGGCCCGCCTGCTCTTTGTGCGGGCTTAACTATAATTCCCACTGTGTTACTGTGTGGGCATTTGTTATTGTGCGCCCGGTATTCTTGCCGTGCGCTATTTTTCCCTGTGCGTAATAAACGCTATCCTGAACTTTCTGCCTCCTGCGCCTGACTCCGCACCCACTACGCCCAGATCGTTACATTGTCATTCATTCAGTGAGGACAGAGCGATGCATTAGCGTCTTGCTGGGTGCCAACGTCCTATAGCACATTGTCTTGGCGGGTTAAGTTGAAAATAGGTGTGGAAAAAAAACTGGTAAAAAGTGAGAAGTGTAAAATACAAACATTTAGGTAAAGTCATCGAATGAGCTGGAAATAGCATTTTTCATTTTTTTTATCGTTCTGGCTCATTTTTCAAAATAAAAGTCTGAAACTATGTCTGAAGACTGTTGACACCTTGAGGAAGCGATAGGACAAGGAATCTGGTTCATATCCCTTTAAATCCAGCAAAGGGAGGCTATGCAACATGGAGTTTTCAAAATAGAAGCCACTTCCTGTTTAGATTTTCCTCAGGGTTTCGCCTGCAATATCAGTTCTGTTATACTCACAGACAATATTTTGACAGTTTTGGAATCTTTAGAGTGTTTTCTGTCCAATACTAATAATAATATGCATCTATTAGCAACCGAGACTGAGGAGCTGGCCATTTACAATGGGCACCTTTTCATCCAAGCTACTCAATAATGCCATGGCAGCCATATGATGTTAAAAGGAACCACCAGCTTTCATATGTTCTCATGTTCTGAGCAAGGAACTTAAACGTTAGCTTTCTTACATGGCACATATTGCACTTTTACTTTCTTCTCCAACACTTTGTTTTTGCATTCTTTAAACCAAATTGAACATGTTTCACTATTTATTTGAGGAATACATTGATTTTATTGATGTATTATATTAAGTTAAAATAAGTTTTCATTCAGTATTGTTGTAATTGTCATTATTACAAATACATGTAAAACATTGGCCGATTATTCGGTATCGGCTGTTTTTGGTCCTCCAATAATCGGTATCGGTATCAGCGTTGAAAAATCCTAATCGGTTTATCAATCAGGTCAGAGTCAATCAGGTATCATAACACATAAGACATGGCAAAATATTTAGAATTGCAAGGGATGAGCTTTAAAATGGCAAAAAATGTATTTCCATCAACAAGCGAGGTGGGAAGAGTTTGAACAGTTTTGGGTGGCACGGGTCACAAGGTGGGGTTTTGTTACACGCGAGGTGATGTGGGCTGATGTAGCTAAAATGTTACCTGTTTCAGGTAACTAGGCATACGTTGCAGGTCACTAACACACAGGAGATCCATTTGAACGTAAACCTTTTTTAATCACAATGCTTTTTTTGGCAGAAATGCATTCTCGAAAATGTGAACTTGTATGCCATCTATAAATATGAATAAAATGGTTCAATTACGAGCCTAGTTGGTTTAGCCACAGACAAAGAGGCAACCTTCCCGCTAGTCATGATTGGCTGAGATAATGAGTGGGCTGGACATGCTGAGAGATGAGTTCAAATTGCTCTGCAATGCTGCGCTCTTCTGTCTGAGTTGGCCCGTATGACTAGGTAATCCTGTCTGATGCAGATTTGTTTTTAAATGTATTGTGTAGTAAAACTACATAAGTGTTGCACAGGAACAAGTTTTTTTTGTTGGGGGGGGGGGGGGGTTTATGACACCTCACGCCCATTGTAAATCTTAAAGCAGTAGACAAAATTCCTTTGTTCTCTCACTATGGAGAACTGTCCTCAGACCATTACCATGCAATAAATGGACTGGAATAAATGGAACAATAGGTTCCGTCAGCCATAATGGTGGTGATGACGATAGATGGAATATTAAAATTAATGTTGTTTTTGTTATGTTATTAAAAGTTAAAGGACGACATAATGAAAACATTGTAACTTTAACAGTTTTCCTAATATGTGCCTACTGTTTGCATATTGTATGTTGTGTTTGAAATGTCTAGATCAAAGAGAATGCTTTTGTAAAGATGAAATGTGAACATTGTTGTCTAAATTGGATCTGAGTAAAATCCAGACCTTGACTCGTAACTTGGTGTGCCCAGAAAATTGAGAACACCCCACTCAGACCCACTCTGACCAAAATTGCTATGTTAAGAATTAACATATTAAACTAAGGGATCCTGAGTTGCAGCCAAGGTCTGAGTGGTAAACAAAGTCAAAACACAACACGAGGTTGAAGAAGACAAAGTAACCTTTTAACAACCTATGCTAGGGACGAGTAGCTTTATCTAAAGGGGATGAATTCCAGCAGGACCACCCAGTCACCACTCTACAAGGAATCGTGTGTCTACACTGTTTTCCTTCCAATGCTGGAACCATCCACACGGCTGATTAGCCCTCTTCCGAAAACTCTTTTCATAGCAAGGGAGAGGAAACAGACCACTAAGAGAAAGGACACTGACATCGTGAAGAGAAACAGAGTTACGCCCGGTAACCGAAGACGAACCATCATCAGAGAAGTTGGAATCTGGTCCACGGAGAGACTCCCATCGGTGACCTTCAACACATAATTACATCATTATATTCTGACCCATAAGAGCGGCAGTTAGGGTTAAAATAAGCATAGCTGACGAATGCACCAAAGTGAGTTTTTCTCTCGTGCAACCTCTCTCTCTTTCTCTCTCTTTTGAAATCCCCATTTTGTGTAACACGTGTCATATAGTGTTGGCACGCTAGGGACCGGTTTTATCATACTAAGTTCTAATCAATAGCCTAGACTGTGTGTTTGTGTAAATGATAATTTTAGCTTGTTAGAAAATTAATAATCAACTCAATTGGTGTGGTACGAATTTATTTGGTGAGACAGGTTTGTGCAGATTCCCGGATTATGTGACATTCAGAATGACCTATAGAGGAAATTAGTGACTGTTGAAAAATCGATATTCTGATATTCTTTGAGTTAATTTGCGCCTGTCCGGCGCTGCCGGACTCTCCCGTCCATTTGGGACCCGTGGCTAGGGTCCCCAGTCCGAGGTTGGCGGCGAGGGTCGCCAGGCGGAGAAGGACTATGGTGGAGTGGGTTCCACGTCCCGCGCCAGAGCGTCACCGCGGACAGACACCCACCCAGACCCTCCCCTATAGGTTCAGGTTTTGCGGCCGGAGTCCGCACCTTTGGGGGGGGGGGGGGGGGGGGGTACTGTCACTTTCTGACCTTAGTTCCTTTGTTTTGTCTTTTGTTTTAGTACGGTCAGGGCGTGAGTTGGGTGGGTTGTCTATGTTAGTTTGTCTATGATTTTCTATTTCTGTGTTTGGCCTGGTATGGATCTCAATCAGAGGCAGCTGTCAATCGTTGTCCCTGATTGAGAACCATATTTAGGTAGCCTGTTTTTCATTGTGTTTTGAGGGTGGTTATTTTCTGTTTGGTGTTGTGTTGCACCTTACAGGACTGTTCATTGGTTGTTTATTGTTTTGTTTTCAGTGTTCATTAAAATATTTAAAATATGAACACTTACCACGCTGCACCTTGGTCCTCCTCTCCTTCCCCAGACGACAAGTGTTACAGAACCACCCACCAAGAAAGGACCAAGCAGCGTGGTAACGGGCAGCAGCAGCGGCCGGAATCACAGGACTCCTGGTCATGGGAGGAGATTCTGGACGGCAAGGGACCATGGGCACAGGCTGGAGAATATCACCGCCCCAGGCTGAGCTGGAGGCAGCGAAAGCTGAGAGGCGGTGGTATGAGGAGGCAGCACGGCGGCACGGTTGGAAGCCCGAGAGGCAGCCCCAAAAATTTATCGGGGGAGGCACACAGGGAGTGTGGCTAAGTCAGGTAGGAGACCTGAGCTAACTCCCCATGCTTACCAGAGAGTGAGAGGGACCGGTCAGGCACCGTGTTATGCGGTCAGACGCACGTTGTCCCCGGTGCGTGTGCATAGCCCGGTGCGGTACATTGCAGCGCCTCGTATGGGCCGGGCTAGAGTGGGCATCGAGACAGGTGCCATGAAGCCGGCTCAGCGCATCTGGTCTCCAGTGCGTCTCCTCGGGCCGGTGTACATGGCACCAGCCTTACGCATGGTGTCCCCGGTTCGCCTGAGCTGCCAGAGTCTCCCGTCTGTCCTGAGCTGCCAGAGTCTCCCGTCTATCCTGAGCTGCCAGAGTCTCCCGTCTGTCCTGAGCTGCCAGAGTCTCCCGTCTGTCCTGAGCTGCCAGAGCCGCCAGTCAGCCAGGAGCTGCCAGAGCCGCCTGTCACGCCGGCGATGCCGGAATTGCTTTATCATTTTGCCTGTCCTGAGCTGCCTGAGTCCACCGCCTGTCCGGCACAGCCGGAGTCTCCCACCTGTCCGGCGCTGCCGGAATCTCCGGCCCATTTGGCGAGGCCACAGAGGCGGAGAAAGACTATGGTGGAGTGGGTTCCACGTCCCGCGCCAGAGCCGCCACCGCGGACAGACACCCACCCAGACCCTCCCCTACAGGTTCAGGTTTTGGGGGGGGGGGGTACTGTCACGTTCTGACCTTAGTTCCTTCGTTTTGTCTTTTGTTTTAGTATGGTCAGGGAGTGAGTTGGGTGGGTTGTCTGTGTTAGTTTGTCTATGATTTTCTATTTCTGTGTTTTGCCTGGTATGGTTCTCAGAGGCAGCTATCAAATGTTGTCCCTGATTGAGAACCATATTTAGGTAGCCTGTTTTTCATTGTGTTTTGTAGGTGGTTATTTTCTGTTTAGTGTTGTGTTGCACCTTACAGGACTGTTCGTTGGTTGTTTATTGTTTTGTTTTCAGTGTTCATTAAAATATTTAAAATATGAACACTTACCACGCTGCACCTTGGTCCTTCTCTCCTTCCCCAGACGACAAGCGTTACAAATAGAAACTCAATAAAGCTAAAAACTTTCCCATGGTGCTCCAGGTTAATGCATTATTAATTGCCTGATTAATTTAATCACGTAATTATAAACCGTTAATCATTCGATGAGCAGCAGTCGTCACATTAATCAATACAAGGTAAGGACAATCTTCAAACTGAGGGCAACCATGGCATCTCACAGGAATGATAGATATGGGTAATATAGTCTAGCTAGCTACATTTTCAGACATTACACATTTCTCATTTTTACAGAAAGTGGTTTCATTTCAAGTTAAAGTCTACTGTTAGCTGGCTGGCTCACTAGCTAACGTTACATCTATAATCTTATTATTCATATCTCAGAGCCATTTGCTTGGCTAGCTATAGCCTAATGTTAGCTAGCTAACATTGAACCTGGTTGGTTAGCTACATGTAGATTCATTCAGGGTAGTAGCATCATTAGTTGGGATTATGGTCCATTGTTTACCTAGCTAGCTAGCTACATGTCTTAACCAAATACGCCACCATGCAAGTAACCATTTTGGGTGAGTTCCTAAATTTGTGTTCCTAAATTCAGTCTGGCCTTCTACTCCGATTTCAGGGAACTCTTGTCTGAGTGTGCCTGATGAATTCACGAACGCTCAACACCCGTTGAATATGGCCGCAGCAGGCTCACTCAGACGTTTGCAGAAAAGCATAATTCAATTGTTGCCAGCAGCACAGTTAGTCACCAACGCTCTAGATAACATGAAAACAGCCTAGGGAGATTCAAATGGTCAGAGTGGGGTGTTCTCTCATTTGTCTGGAAGTAGCTATCAAGCTAGCCAATGTTAGCCAGTTAGCTTGGGTACTTGACTGCCGTTGTGAGGTCAGAATGTGCGAATCAACCCTTGGCCATAGCGGCCAGTGTGCTCTCTGAATGTGCCGAGAGTGAAACTACATTTACGAACGGACAATCTGACAGCACAGTTGCAGTCACCAACGCTTTGGATAACATAACAGCGTGGTGGCGTGAGTAATGTTCAATGAGCTGTTCATTTGTATCTGGAAGTAGCTAGCAAGTTAGTTTGGGTGCTTGACTGCTGTTGTTAGGACAGAACGCTCAGATCAACCCTTAAAGAGATGGGTGGGGCTAAAGCTTAAAAGGATGTTAACGATGCTGAATCTGTGTAGAAGAGCTCTTCAGTAGGCACCAAAACATTTCTAAGGACATTTTGTCAAAAGTGAGTTTGCAAGTTTATCAACTTTCAAAACAGGATTACTTTCCCATTGTTCCTCAACTATAGTGTATGATATACCATTTTGTAGATCTGGGTCTCTACTTTATCCAAAGTAAAAAAACAAATGTTCAAACTTTGCTACAAAAGACCGATTTGAGCCGGTCAGTCACAAATGCCAGGGCAGATTTTTTCCCGCAGTCCGCTCCTGATAAATAACTAGTAATAAGTTAGTCTACAGACTGGAAATTAAGGTAGATATGTTTTTCAACCATTTTCCACATTACAAATTAGGAATAAGCAAAGTGTAACAGTTTTCTTCCGTCGAAGGAGAGGACCAAAATGCAGCGTGGTTAGAGTTCATGGTTTTTAATATGAGAAACTAAACATGAACACAATTACAAAACAACAAACGTGGCAAAACCCGAAAGAGTCCTATCTGGAGCAGAGAACACAAAGACAGGAAATAACCACCCACAAAACCCAACACCAAACAGGCTACCTAAATATGGTTCCCAATCAGAGACAATGACAAACACCTGCCTCTGATTGAGAACCATGTCAGGCCAAACAACAAACCCAACATAGAAACACAAAACATAGAATACCCACTCAGCTCACGTCCTGACCAACACTAAAACAAAGAAAACACAAAACTGATTGCTGGTCACACAGATGGAAAATGAGTCTTAAAAATATCTACTAGAAAAAGTATTAAATGGTAGAAATACATCAAAACACAATCATGTTGAAATAAAGGACCTTGACAACAAATATCAACATTTATATTTTGTTTTGGCGCCTCACAGGTCCTTAACTGGCTGCTTCATTAAATAGTACCCACAAAACACCAGTCTCAACGTCACCAGTGAAAAGGCGACTCCGGGATGCTGGCCTTCTAGTCAGAGTTGCAAAGACTGGCCAATACAAATAAAATAGTAAGATGGAAAAAGAAACACAGTCACTGGACGAAGGAACTCTCCCTAGAAGGCCAGCATCCCGGAGTAGCTTCTTCACTGTTGACGTTGAGACTGGTGTTTTGCAGGTACCATTTAATGCTGACGCTCCAGATAACCAACAAGTCTAAAGAAGGCTAATTTTATTGCTTCTTTAAATCAGGACAACAGTGTTCAGCTGTGCTAACATAATTTCAATAGAGTTTTCTAATGATCAATTAGCCTTTTAAAATGATAAAGTTGGATTAGCTAACACAACATGCCATTGGATCCCAGGAGTGATGGCCTCTGTACGCTTATGTAGAAATTCCATGAAAAATCAACAGTCATTTAGTCATTTACAACATTAACAATGTATACAGTGTATTTCTGATCAATGAAAAGTTTTTTTTTTATTTTTTTTAATTTTACCCCTTTTTCTCCCCAATTTCGTGGTATCCAATTGTTGTAGTAGCTACTATCTTGTCTCATCGCTACAACTCCCGTACGTGCTCGGGAGAGACGAAGGTTGAAAGTCATGCGTCCTCCGATACACAACCCAACCAAGCCGCACTGCTTCTTAACACAGCACGCATCCAACCCGGAAGCCAGCCGCACCAATGCGTCGGAGGAAACACCGTGCACCTGGCCACCTTGGTTAGCGCACACTGCGTCCAGCCCGCCACAGGAGTCACTGGTGCGCGATGAGACAAGGACACCCCTACTGACCAAGCCCTCCTTAACCCGGGCGACGCTAGGCCAATTGTGCGTCGCCCCACGGACCTCCCGGTTGCGGCCGGTTACGACAAAGCCTGGGCGCGAACCCAGGGACTCTGATGGCACAGCTGGCGCTGCAGTACAGCGCCCTTAACCACTGCGCCACCCGGGAGGCCTTAAAAATTTTTAATGGACAAAAAATATGCCTTTCTTTCAAAAACAAGGCAATTTCTAAGTGACCCCAAACTTTTGAACGGTAGTGTACATTTACATACATGGTACTTTTATATATAACAACAATACATGTGGGTATTACAGACTTCTTCAGGGAGAGGTTGAAAATGTCAGTGAAGATCCTTACCAGTTGGTCCGCTCATGCTCTGAGTACACGCACTAGTAATCCGTCTGACCCTGCGGCCTTGTAAATGTTGACCTGTCTTGCTCACATCAGCTACGGAGAGCGTGATCACACAGTCGTCCGGAACAGCTGGTGCGCTCATTGCATGCTTCAGTGTTGCTTGCCTCAAAGAGAGCATGAAAGGCATTTACCTCATCTGGTAGGCTCACGTCACTGGGCACATAACGGCTGGTTTTTCCTTTGTAGTCCATAATAGTGTGCAAGCCCTGCCACATCCAACGAGCATCAGAGCCAGTGTAGTGGGATTCAATCTTAGTCCTGTTCTGGTGCTTTGTCTGTTGGATGGTTCATCTGAGGGCATAGTGGGATTTCTTATAAGCGTCCGGATTAGTGTTACGCTCCTTGAAAGCGGCAGCTCTAGCCTTTAGCTCGATGCGGATCTTCCCTGTGGTCCATGGCTTCTGGTTGGGATATGTACGTATGGTCACTGTGGTAAGACGTCGTCAATGCACTTATTGATGAAGCCAGTAACTGAGGTGGCGTACTCCTCAATGCCATTGGATGAATCACGGAACATATTCCAGTCTGTGCTCGCAAAACAGTCATGTATCGTAGGATCTGCGTCACCCGACTACTTCTGTATTGAGCGAGTCACTGGTTCTTCCTGCTTTAGTTTTAGCTTGTAAGCAGGAATCAGGAGGATAGAATTATGGTCAGATTTGCCAAATGGAGGGCGAGGGAGAACTTTGTATGTATTTCTGTGTGTGGAGTAAAGGTGGTCTTGAGTTGGTTTTTTTTCTCTCTGGTTGCACATTTGACATGCTGGTAGAAATGAGTTAAAACAGATTTAAGTTTGCCTGCATTAGTCCCCAGCCACTAGGAGCTCTATTTCTGGATGAGCATTTTGTTGTTTGCTTATGGCCGTATACAGCTCGTTGAGTGCGGTCTTAGTGCCAGCATCAATTTGTGGTGGTAAATAGAGTGCTACGAATAATATAGGTGTGAACTCTCTTGGTAGATAGTGTGGTCTAAATCAAATCAAATCAAATGTTATTTGTCACATACACATGGTTAGCAGATGTTAATGCGAGTGTAGCGAAATGCTTGTGCTTCTAGTTCCGACAATGCAGTAATAACAAGTAATCTAACTAACAATTCCAAAACTACTGTCTTGTACACAGTGTAAGGGGATAAAGAATATGTACATAAGGATATATGAATGAGTGATGGTACAGAGCAGCATAGGCAAGATGCAGTAGATGGTATCGAGTACAGTATGTACAAATGAGATGAGTATGTAAACAAAGTGGAATTGTTTAAAGTGGCTAGTGATACATGTATTACATAAGGATACAGTCGATGATATAGAGTACAGTATATACGTATGCATATGAGATGAATAATGTAGGGTAAGTAACATTATATAAGGTAGCATTGTTTAAAGTAGCTAGTGATATATTTACATCATTTCCCATCAATTCCCATTATTAAAGTGGCTGGAGTTGAGTCAGTGTCAGTGTGTTGGCAGCAGCCACTCAGTGTTAGTGGTGGCTGTTTAACAGTCTGATGGCCTTGAGATAGAAGCTGTTTTTCAGTCTCTCGGTCCCAGCTTTGATGCACCTGTACTGACCTCGCCTTCTGGATGATAGCGTGGTGAACAGGCAGTGGCTCGGGTGGTTGATGTCCTTGATGATCTTTATGGCCTTCCTGTGACATCGGGTGGTGTAGGTGTCCTGGAGGGCAGGTAGTTTGCCCCCGGTGATGCGTTGTGCAGACCTCACTACCCTCTGGAGAGCCTTACGGTTGAGGGCGGTGCAGTTGCCATACCAGGCGGTGATACAGCCCGCCAGGATGCTCTCGATTGTGCATCTGTAGAAGTTTGTGAGTGCTTTTGGTGACAAGCCGAATTTCTTCAGCCTCCTGAGGTTGAAGAGGCGCTGCTGCGCCTTCTTCACGATGCTGTCTGTGTGAGTGGACCAATTCAGTTTGTCTGTGATGTGTATGCCGAGGAACTTAAAACTTGCTACCCTCTCCACTACTGTTCCATCGATGTGGATAGGGGGGTGTTCCCTATGCTGTTTCCTGAAGTCCACAATCATCTCCTTAGTTTTGTTGACGTTGAGTGTGAGGTTATTTTCCTGACACCACACCCCGAGGGCCCTCACCTCCTCCCTGTAGGCCGTCTCGTTGTTGTTGGTAATCAAGCCTACCACTGTTGTGTCGTCCGCAAACTTGATGATTGAGTTGGAGGTGTGCGTGGCCACGCAGTCGTGGGTGAACAGGGAGTACAGGAGAGGGCTCAGAACGCACCCTTGTGGGGCCCCAGTGTTGAGGATCAGCAGGGTGGAGATGTTGTTGCCTACCCTCACCACCTGGGGGCGGCCCGTCAGGAAGTCCAGTACCCAGTTGCACAGGGCGGGGTCGAGACCCAGGGTCTCGAGCTTGATGACGAGCTTGGAGGGTACTATGGTGTTGAATGCCGAGCTGTAGTCGATGAACAGCATTCTCACATAGGTATTCCTCTTGTCCAGATGGGTTAGGGCAGTGTGCAGTGTGGTTGAGATTGCATCGTCTGTGGACCTATTTGGGTGGTAAGCAAATTGGAATGGGTCTAGGGTGTCAGGAAGGGTGGAGGTGATATGGTCCTTGACTAGTCTCTCAAAGCACTTCATGATGACGGATGTGAGTGCTACGGGGCGGTAGTCGTTTAGCTCAGTTACCTTAGCTTTCTTGGGAACAGGAACAATGGTGGCCCTCTTGAAGCATGTGGGAACAGCAGACTGGTATAGGGATTGATTGAATATGTCCGTAAACACACCGGCCAGCTGGTCTGCGCATGCTCTGAGGGCGCGGCTGGGGATGCCGTCTGTGCCTGCAGCCTTGCGAGGGTTAACACGTTTAAATGTCTTACTCACCTCGGCTGCAGTGAAGGAGAGACCGCATGTTTTCGTTGCAGGCCGTGTCAGTGGCACTGTATTGTCCTCAAAGCGGGCAAAAAAGTTATTTAGTCTGCCTGGGAGCAAGACATCCTAGTCCGTGACTGGGCTGGATTTCTTCCTGTAGTCCGTGATTGACTGTAGACCCTGCCACATGCCTCTTGTGTCTGAGCCGTTGAATTGAGATTCTACTTTGTCTCTGTACTGGCGCATAGCTTGTTTGATAGCCTTGCGGAGGGAATAGCTGCACTGTTGGTATTCGGTCATGTTACCAGACACCTTGCCCTGATTAAAAGCAGTGGTTCGCACTTTCAGTTCCACACGAATGCTGCCATCAATCCACGGTTTCTGGTTAGGGAATGTTTTAATCGTTGCTATGGGAACGACATCTTCAACGCACGTTCTAATGAACTCGCACACCGAATCAGCGTATTCGTCAATGTTGTTATCTGACGCAATACGAAACATCTCCCAGTCCACGTGATGGAAACAGTCTTGGAGTGTGGAGTCAGCTTGGTCGGACCAGCGTTGGACAGACCTCAGCGTGGGAGCCTCTTGTTTTAGTTTCTGTCTGTAGGCAGGGATCAACAAAATGGAGTCGTGGTCAGCTTTTCCGAAAGGGGGGCGGGGCCGGGCCTTATATGCATCGCGGAAGTTAGAGTAACAATGATCCAAGGTCTTTCCACCCCTGGTTGCGCAATCGATTTGCTGATAAAATTTAGGGAGTCTTGTTTTCAGATTAGCCTTGTTAAAATCCCCAGCTACAATGAATGCAGCCTACGGATAAATCATTTCCAGTTTGCAGAGAGTTAAATAAAGTTTGTTCAGAGCCATCGATGTGTCTGCTTGGGGGGGGATATATACGGCTGTGATTATAATCGAAGAGAATTCTCTTGGTAGATAATGCGGTCTACATTTGATTGTGAGGAATTCTAAATCAGGTGAACAGAAGGATTTGAGTTCCTGTATGTTTCTTTCATCACACCATGTCACGTTGGCCATGAGGCATACGCCCCCGCCCCTCTTCTTACCAGAAAGATGTTTGTTTCTGTCAGCGCGATGCGTGGAGAAACCCGTTGGCTGCACCGCTTCGGATAGAGTCTCTCCAGTGAGCCATGTTTCAGTGAAGCAAAGGACGTTACAGTCTCTGATGTCGCTCTGGAATGCTACCCTTGCTCGGATTTCATCAACCTTGTTGTCAAGAGACTGGACATTGGCAAGAAGAATGCTAGGGAGTGGTGCACGGTGTGCCCGTCTCCGGAGTCTGACCAGAAGACCGCCTCGTTTCCCTCTCTTTCGGAGTCATTTTTTTGGGTCGCTGCATAGGATCCACTCCGTTGTCCTGTTTGTAAGGCAGAACACAGGATCCGCGTCGCGAAAAACATATTCTTGGTCGTACTGATGGTGAGTTGACGCTGATCTTATATTCAGTAGTTCTTCTCGACTGTATGTAATGAAACCTAAGATGACCTGGGGTACTAATGTAAGAAATAACACGTAAAAAAACTAAAAACTGCATAGTTTCCTAGGAACGCGAAGCGAGGCGGCCATCTCTGTCGGCCCCGGAAGTCAGCTTATCATAACGTACTCTACCTCAGGCGAGCAATACCTCGAGACTTCTTTAATATTAGACATTGCGCACCAGCTGTTATTGACAAATAGACACACACCCTCGCCCCTCGTCTTACCAGACGTAGCTGCTCTGTCCTGCCAATGCATGGAAAACCCAGCCAACTCTATATATACTCTATAAGAAAGAAAATAAAAAAGCTTTGTCAAGTTCGAGTTGAGTTATCACTGTTCTTATGTCCTATTTTCAGTCATATGAGACGATAGCAGCAACTTTATGTACAAATTCAGTTACAAACATTGCAAAATAAAATAAAACAAATAGCCCAGTTGGTTAGGAGCCTGTAAAACGGCAGCCCTCCCCTCTGGCGCCATTCTCGAATGCTTCGCTCAGTTCTGTGAAGTCGGCTGAATGTCTTTTGGGTGGTGAACCATTGTTAATACTCATAGGAAACTGTTGAGTGTGAAAAACCCAGCAGTGTTGCAGTTCTTGACACAAACTGGTGCGCCTGGCACCTAACTACCATGCCCCGTTCAAAGGCACTTAACATATTTTGTCTGACCCTTTCACCCTCTGAATGGCATACATACACAATCCTGGTCTCAATTGTTTCAAGCCTTGAAAATCCTTCCTTGTCTCCTCCCCTTCATGTACACTGGTTGAAGTGGATTTAACGAGTGATATAGCTTTCCCCTGGATTCACCTGGTCAGTCTATAATATGGAAAGAGCAGGGTTTTTTAATGTTTGCCCACTCAGTGTAGGTGTATGGTTTGTTTAACTTTGCATTTAATGGTTTTTGCTTGACATACATTTTTAAGTGAGTCTACGCATCACTCTCTAACTGTGGAATCGCTCTAAATTAGCAAAAAATAAATAATGTTCTCCTCCTACTAACATTACAGCACAGTTGCATTGCAGCGTTTCCCAAACTCGGTCCTCAGGACCCCAAGGGGTTCACGTTTTGATGTTTGCCCTAAAACTACACCGCTGACTCAAATGATCAAAGCTTTATGATTAGTTGATTATTTGAATTAGATGTGTAGAGCTAGGGCAAACACCAAAATGTGCACCCTTTGGGGTCCCCAGGAGTTTGGGAAACCCTGTATTATGCATTTTTCGTTTAGGGATTTTTTTCTTAACGATCCTAACGTCCTTAACGATTTAACGTTTAAACGTTCATACCTGTAATACACCACATGACCAAAAGTATGTGAACAACTGCTCATCGAACATCTCATTCCAAAGTCATCTGCATTAATAATATCCCCCCCTTTGCTGCTATAACAGCCTCCGTTATTCTGGGAAGGCTTTCCACTCGCCGCAAGAGTATTAGTGAGGTCGGCACTTATGTTGGGCGTTTAGGCCTGGCTCGCAGTCTGCATTCCAATTCATCCCAAAGGTTTTCGATGGGGTTGAGGTCAGGGCTCAGTGCAGGCCAAAACTGATCTCGACAAGTCATTTCTGTATGGACCTCGCTTTGTGCACGGGGGCATTGTCTTGCTGAAACAGGAAAAGGTCTTCCCAAAACTGTTGCCACAAAGGGTGGTTTCCACATTTTTCTATAGGCAAAACGGGATTGGCTAACGCTGTTTTTCTTTTGAGCAATCGATGAGCTCTGATTGGATTTTGAGGCAGAGAGGGCAGATTCCTTGTTGCACAAGAAATGAAAGGTAAATACTATTTGCAGTGAAGAAAAGTATACAGCTTCAAGTGTCCTTATCAGGCTACAACACACAACACACACAATGTGTACAACACACACAATGTGTGTAGTACCGTCATAAATTTGACAAAGATTAAAGTTATATTACCTCTCTATATGTGGCATTCTGCACACTAAATCTAATGATTGTGGCTAATAGTTTTCTGTAAAGAATATCAATTGATCATTATTGTATTCATCATTATTCTATTAAGCCACGGATAAAATACAATCCAGCAAAGATACATTTATTTAAATGATTATATTACTTAAAATGTACAGTACTTGCTCATTAATTTACTAGATTTTCATTCATTGTTTATGTACTACTTCACAGATGGCCCTTCTCCCCAGCCATGCTAGTGACCTGCTGCTAATGATAGGAAAAATGGAGCAAGAGAGAGAGAGAGGGAGAGAGAGAGAGAGAGAGAGAGAGAGAGAGGAAGGCTACATTATACATTATAAGGACACAGGGAGTAAGAGACTGAGGATGGGTGAGGCTTTCAATATTCTGAGAGAGAAAAATAGAGATATATAGCGAGAGAAATGGAAAGGGATAAGAGCGAGTGACACAGTGAGTAACAGAGGGAGAGCGAGACGGCACGGCACAGCACCCCGGGTGTCCCCTCTCACAGCAGTGGTGAATTACTACCAGTACCGTCAGCCAGGTCCGTGTGTGGAGCACAAATGACACGCAATATTTGCCAGGATTAAGTCAGCAGGGGATTCGCTCCAAATGTCAGCTTTCAAAGGACGGACGCCTGGGCGTGTGCTCTCATGCTCGCCGTGACATACTGTAGTGTTAGGTCTATAGTACTGTATGGAAGATGATGAGAGAAAGAGACACAAATCTATTTGAAGATGCCTTGAGCTAATTGAGTGTAGTTTAGTGTTATCCCAGTTTTAGTACCCCCTGCCTGGTGGTGCCAAGGAGCAGTAGCAGTACAATATGAGTGTTCCTCGGACACTACGGTCCATGGTAACGTATCACATTACAAGGTTGTACTGTTGTTTGAGAGTTTTTAGGAAACAGTTTATGGGTTTCCCTCTTCTTTCAAAAGACAGTTTACTAAAAAGAGTTGTAAAAAATGTTTTTGAAGTGGACGGTTTTGCAAGAACTGCTGTAAAGGTTAGTCAGTAATTTACTGTCTACTGTTCCTCTTCCTAATTAAGCCTTCTAAACAGTAACATCAATGGATAGCTGAACAACCCAGTGGTACCCCGCCTACAGTACATTATTATCTCCTGTAGTATACTGTATAAGTAATAACCCCAATAATTGTTAAATGATTTCCCCCATAAATGATTTGATAATACAACACAAATGTTAGATAGTCAATGTGAAACAATTACTTAAACACAAATGCACTGCCATAGTTCGATAAAAACATCCAAACAACAGCTGACAAATGTTTTGAGGAAAATATAACCTTCGGAATTCTACAACAGGGATCACAACACAATTCATCACTGTACCTTAAGAATGCACAACATTTAACTCAATTCAAACAAGTCAATGTCAACTGTCAGACTACACATAGTAATTGATTTAAAACTGATATTGTGTGGGTGCAAATTTAACAAAATTGATAATAACTTACAGTATGCTAACTATGCTAACTATGCTAACTATGCTAACTATGCTAATAACTAATAACTATGCTAGTAGTATCATGTTTTTATGAGTAATAGGTCACATTTTCAATTGCTGCTGTTAGATTTCATTGTGCTGTCTGTCCTTCCTTTTCATATCCAAGAAAAAAAAGCAATGTTGTTTAAAAAAATTCCCCTCGTGGGTTACTTGGCATTACCCCCCCCCCCCCCCCCCTCCCCCCCCCCCCCCCACACACACACACACACACTCACACTCTTTCATCCAACACAATTGCGAGCTACTAATCCAGTTTTGATAGCATTTGGCACACTACCTTTGGATCACAGCAAGATGCTCGACTTCCATTCTGGTCTCCCATAGGAACCCCTGAGCCCAAGAAAGCAGCCGACTCCAGGTCGCGCCAGAGGAGGAGGAGGAGAAGTGGGGGTGGAGTACGGTGGGGGTTTTCTGTCTCCTTGTAGCAAAGAGTTATTATTTTTTGATTCAAGTCAACCCATTGCTACACACACATAGGCAGGTTAGCATTTTTCATCATGAATCTTGTTCTGGAGGCAGCTCTGCAGTGGTCACTAGCTAGCACAGCCACAAAGTCATAAGATCTGCTTAAAAAATAAAAGCCTAACCTTAACCTGAACATTAACCACACTGCTAACCCTATATCCTAACCTTAAATTAAGACCAAAAATCAAATGTTTGTTTTCATTCGTTTTTACAATATAGACAATTTTGACTTTGCAGCTGGCCTATCTAAGAGAAAATTGCTCAGTTCTGCCTCCAGGACAAGACTCATGACAATAAATGTCAACCTGCCACACATAGACAGACAGACAGACAGACAGACAGCAAGACCCCCTCCCATCACACACCCGTGACACACACACACATTCCATTTGGCTGTGAAATACATATTGAAGACGTGTTATTTTGCTGTCAATCTCAGACACAGGAAGTATCTAATGACTGCTGTCTAAGGCGACTGGAATATTACATTTGGTATGAAAAACCATAGTTTTAACTCCCCTTTGTCCCCCCTCTGTACTCCCCGATCCAAATAGACAATGCATCAGCCGGGCTTGATGCCTCAGATGTTTGGGTTCATTAAAAATCTTGAACTGGTGCCAGGGCTGTAGCTGGAGATAAAAGGACCATAAAAGGACGACAAAATTTATGGATGGCAAGTCACCACCTCACCCTGGCATTTATAATAAACAAATGGTTTCTGTTTCCAATTTAAATTTCTCATTATACTGTGACTTTTGGAAAATGTGTTTTGATTTACCAATATTTTATCTGCAAAACTGTATAATTGATTAGATTTACATGGCTCTGATTTTAATACCGATCGCCTCCCCCAAAAATTAAACGATAACAACTCCCAAGGCGCATTGACATGATTTAAAACAAACCCACATATCAAACAGACTTGCCTGAGAAATTAATTGGCCATAACCACCATAGAATCCAATTCATCTCTTTGAGAGATGGTTATGGGAGTGGAGGGGGACCAAAAAACATGGAAAGATAGACTTCACAGGTCCGGGTTAGAGTGACATCAATGCAGCGTGCCAGTGTTGGCCACATTAACCCATAGCTAAATCCCATCACACAAATGTCAGTAGATCCGTTATGAAACCGTGACATTTAGATCCAAGGTCTCCATTGTGGTTGCAGACAGGCGGCTGGTGTTTGTCCATCCTTAGCACCCCTTCCAACACACACACACACACACACACACACACACACACACACACACACACACACACACACACACACACACACACACACACACACACACACACACACACACACACACACACACACACACACACACACACACACACACACACACACTGTAGTCTAAACATTAAAGATCACAAGGAAGAATTAAAATATGTCAGGGATTTCTGTTACATAAGATGAACTTTTATTCTTGTAATTATGAGGGAGAAACAGTCATGGTTTTCTTATTGATAAAAAAATATAATACATTGATTTATTATATAGTATGACCATTTGTGGAAAACTACTATAATTCAATTTTGATGTGAGCTTCAACCAAAGTTTAATGTAATTAAATGTAAATGTAATCCACACCACGTGTTTTTTTTTTTATTAAACAAACAATGAATGGACGTTTTACACTAATGATTTGACAAAATGTATGTACCTATGTTTTTTTTCAAACATTTGTCACACATCCTGAAAATAAATAAATAGCACAGGGCTACTACACTTTTCTAACAAAACCATAGACATACATCATTGAGTAAAACGTGAAATATTGGAATAATTCCCATTTTTGTAGTTTGACAAGATCAACATGTATGATTCTGTAATAAAATTAATAATTTAGTTGCCAAAATGTCTTATACAAGTTTACTTGAAAGCTTATTTCTACCAATTAATCTGTGTTCCCAGTGGGAAATTAATTTCATACTTCCACATAATCATGATTAATATCTTTACATTATGTATCTCATCAAAATGTCATCATTCAATAATATAATATTAAGTAAAATACCACTCAAAAACTATAATTTGGTATTTGGTTCATTAGTCCACTGTTGATACAGTCCCAAAATGTTTTGCATATCAGGACGTTTCCAAGATATAGAACTTTCACAACACAGAGTGTCACATGCATTTGCTTCCTTCCAACCATTTTATGTTTATTAATTAACTGATGCAGAAAAAATCTCATGACAGGCCTGATGGAAACAGCAAATTTGTCCTAATTTAATTTGACCTTTATTTAACTAGGCAGGTCAGTTTAAGAACAAATTCTTATTTACAATGAAATCCTACCAGGGAACAGTGGGTTAAATGCCTTGTTCAGGGGAAGAATGACAGATTTTTACCTTGTCAGCTCTGGGATTCAATCCAGCAACCTTTCAGTTAGTGGCCCAACACTCTAACCACTAGACTACCAGCCACCCTTAATGTCAAAAACACAAAATATGCCAGACGACTGTGGATACTTTTTTGTTAGTGAAATCGGTTAAACGACAATTGCGGTGGAAATGCCTTACATGAGCAAATATTGATGTAATAACCATCATGTTGAAGTAAACTTAGAGTCACACAATGATATTGTGTTGTCCTCCCACCAGATGTAGAAAAGAAGGAAGAGTTTAGGCTGATGTGGTGGATTGAGACGCAGCCCAGGCAAACAAACATTTATCTCAAGCTTAAACTGACGGATTTTGATGGGGATTTTTTTATTATGTTACTTAGATTGACCCACCGGTGCATCAATAGACTCTTAAGGACTAAATAGTTTAAGCACTGTCCGAGCTGAAGAAATCAAATAGTAATAATAATATGAGAATATAAGAGAGCTAGAGTTGTGCATTGCTTTACATGCACACATAATGATCTTGCCCTTATATCTCATCATGTAATCGACCCTCTCCACTTCATCAGAAAACCATTGTCTAGACTAGAGCACGTGCCAAGATGAGATTGGGCAAGTTTGTTATTCATCAGAACAGCTTTTTGTGACAAAACCATCGGTAGAATTGAAAATGTGAATTTTTTAAATTTGGTACATGAAATCTTATGTGAAAAAAGTGTGCTCCCTTGTCATCACGCACAGCTTTTATTTTTTGTGTGAATATTTGATTCGCTTTAAAATCTTTCGACAAGTTGGTGGAAGCCTAGCTACGGAAAGACTATATGGTAAATCGTAGGAATACAATTAATAGAACACTTTAAGTATGGCTTGTGAATTTGTAAACCTAATAGACAATAATTACTTAGTAATTATATCACTGTACGTTCCAGTTTTAAAAGAGGCTGCACGTGAGTAAATTAACCTGTTATGTCTGAGATATACCAGGGTAGATTCTCCTGAAATGACCTTATTGTAGCATGGCCTGATACTGTTGAAACCTGGGTCATGTTCAGAAGGGCACAAAATGTTTTGCAACGCAAACCCATAACCTGTGTTCTAATTTGATGTTAAATTCAGGTAATACCTCCCTGTTCCACACTTTTTCTAAATGTTTGCTCACTACTGAACACAACCTTATAGCAACAGGGGTTAGTTAACCTCGGTCTCAGGACAACTCCACATCACTGTTATTACTACTTCTCAGTAGGACAGAGGTAATCCAAGAGAACGCTAATGAGTCATTGGGACAAACCCCGATCCAAACTGAAGCATCATAATGAGTCATGTGTGATGAAGAGCAAAACCCAAATCTCTAAACAGGACAAGGTGTCATAAACCTCTCGTGTCAAGGCCACAACACCTATAACCCACACGGCCGAGACACACGGTATGCTTAATGATTGCCTTATCGCATTAAGAGGCAAGTCTGTGAGAGGGGGAGCAAGGGAGAAAGAGGGGGAGAAAGAGAGAAAGAGAGGGTAAGGGAGGAGAGGAATGAAAACTTTCATTACCAGAGACAGAGCCTTGCTGCCCTCTCTCTCCCCTCTCCTCTCCTCCCACCACCACCGGCAGTCCAGCAGATCAGGAATTACAAATGATATCATGACAATTTTTCACGCTCTTCAAACCAATGATGTTTTACCGACTCATTTACTATGATACCTTGCTACGCGTCCAGCTGCGAATCAGGGATGTGTCACGGGACTGAATCCCCCCCACCCCCCACCCCCCTGCTGAGCCTGTCCAATGACCTGGAAGGCAATAGGGGATGCCAGTGCCTGCAGCATGTGCTGCACTGATAAAGCAGCAGGGCACCGTCAAAAACCCTCCCATACAAACTTTCCAGATCACTTTGGCTTTTAACAGATGAGTAGGCACTGGTCGTTTTTTCATTCTCTTTTTGTTCTCCAAAGCCCTGTGGTTGATATACAATGAGTGATTCCCTTTTGCCTAGAAGGGGAATAATGTTGTGGTGAATCTGGTGTGGGGGGATGAATATAGTGTGTGGCAGGGTCAGTGCTTGGGTTAAGCAACAATTCAGAGTGGTGCTCCTTTAAAGAAGATACTGATATTGCTATAGGCCTGCTTACCAGTTAGAGTTACATAGGCCAGAGAAATCAGCATACTCAGGGGTATGTGCACTCTTAGTTATAGAACCCTTTTTAGTTCCAGGTAGAACCTTTTTTTGTTCCATGTAGAACCCTCTGTGGAAAGGGTTCTATATTGAACCCAAAAGGGTCTTACCTGGAACCAAAGGGTTCTACCTGGAACCAAAGGGTTCTACCTGGAATGGAAAATGATTACTCAGAGTTCTCCTACGGGGACAGCCAATCACCCTTTTAGGTTTTAGAGAGCACCTTTTTTTCCTAAGAGTGTGGGTGAGGTGGCAACATTCAAATTAAGCTGTCCATGTGCATACAGAACTATTTTATCAAAAATATGACCAACAATTTTGCTTACTGACTAGAAGGATTCCTAGAGAGAATTCTGAAAATGGTAATACTAGTCCGAAAATGTGTACTTTCTATTTCTCTACAGCCTTCCAAAAGGGTTCATTGGCTGTCTCCATAGAATAACCCTTTTCGGTTCCAGGTAGAACCCTCTGTGGAAAGGATTCTACATGGAACCCAAAAGGGTTCTACCTGGAACCAAAAAGGTTTCTTCAAATGGTTCTCCTATGGGGAGGGGACAGCTGAAGAACCCTTTAGGTTCTAGGTAGCTCCTTTCTTCTAAGAGTGTAGACATAAATCAGAAGACACTTCTATGAAAATCTGAGACAAAAGAGACCATAACACATTCATCCAATCATTTTCTGTGACTCTCCAACACTTTATTTAAGGAATTTATTTGACAGGGACAGTGGACAAGATCACATTTCCATCTGTAGTCTCTCAATGGGCTTTATGAGTTTAGATTGTTTGGGTTTTCCCAATTAAATCCCCTCACGCGAACCCCAGGCCCTGAAATCCTTCTACATTATTGGAATAATGCGATAGGGAGTGATGAGGCTGGGAGTGTCAGGAGACATTAAGCCCTTGTAGCCCCAAGCTGGTGGACGATACTAGACTGAGCACCGACCGAAAGCAGAAGTCACTGACCCAGCAATGGAGAGAGAGAGAGACAGACAAAGAGAGAGAGGGAGGGAGGGATGGTTGGATATGAAAGGAATGAAGAAGAGACAGGGATAGAGGTGTGTGTGTGTGTGTGTGTGTGTGTGTGTGTGTGTGTGTGTGTGTGTGTGTGTGTGTGTGTGTGTGTGAGAGAGAGGGAGCGAGAAGGGAAAGAGAAAGAGAGAGACAAGAAAGAGAGAGAGAGAGCTGTTCTGCACACATTAACCAAATCACAGGAAATGGTTTTAAGGGCTGTTTTTCCCGTTGGGTTCACCCTGATTCCCACTTTCTCACTTCATTTCACTGAATTAATGAGCTGGTCAAGGCAGACCTCCAAAAATCACCATCTACCAATCACTTTGTTTAGGGATTGTATTTGTGTTGCATGAGAGGTTATGAGAAAAACACGATTATGGATGCACACATAGGCTACCTGTTAAAAGTGAATGACGTGATTTGCGATAATCCTAGATATGATTGTAGGCTAGTTAAAGTATGCTGGCATTTTAACCAAGGACCGTTGAAGAGGTCCTTAGTCCTAGATATGATTGTAGGCTAGTTAAAGTATGCTGGCATTTTAACCAAGGACCGTTGAAGGGGTCCTTCGTCCTAGATATGATTGTAGGCTAGTTAAAGTATGCTGGCATTTTAACCAAGGACCGTTGAAGGGGTCCTTCGTCCTAGATATGATTGTAGGCTAGTTAAAGTATGCTGGCATTTTAACCAAGGACCGTTGAAGACGTCCTTCGTCCTAGATATGATTGTAGGCTAGTTAAAGTATGCTGGCATTTTAACCAAGGACCGTTGAAGGGGTCCTTAGTCCTTGGAATGCTGTACGTTACTAATATTTATTTTTACAGTAAAAATATTAAACTCCAGACATGGTGGGAGTTTTGATTCATTGTCACTGACAGAGAGTCGACTCATCTGGTTTCCCAGGTCTGAAAAGTCCCTGACTAGATGGAGAGAATGGAAAACAGAAGTGTATTGGCCCTCCAGCACTAAGTTGAATGGACCTGACATACGCTATTCAGTTTACATACATAGACAGTATGCTGAAGTGCTACTGCTTACCTTAAAATACAACTGAAACACAAAATGTATTTAATTTAATCTGAGTACCTATATCATTTTTTCCCCTATTTATATCCCAGAAGAGTCTTAACATTGGCTCAACCTAACCCTCACAGTATATTCGACACTGAGGACTATAGGCCTCCAGGGTGTGTTTATGAATGAGAGTGAATGGGCCTTTCCTACTCTACTCCAGCTGCACTGAGCTGGAACAAACCCAGTAGGAATGTTAGCAGCGGTAAATGGGACACTAGGACTGAGAGACGTCAGGAACATCAGAGAGGAACCATAGCTGTTTACACTCGGTTCACCTCAGGACACATCTACACGCGTTCATGTCAGGGGAGTAAAAAGGAAACCTCTGTGACTAAAGATAGAAATGTTGTGTCCTTGCGTTGTGTCTGTACATGAGCTTTTACTCTTACTTCATGGAACACTTTGGTTTCTCTTTGGCTGACAGGTAACGCATTATGGTGCAGTTACAATACGTTAGAAGACTTAAGCAAAAATAAGCACACACTGTATGACCCTATTAAAATGCCTTGTTATTACTGTTTCTTATTAAATGCTCAAAGTGCTATACACTTCTCATGTGTGTAACCTTATCCCCTTTTGTCTGACAGACCAACAGAAACCGACAGGAATACTATGCTTGCTCATCTGTTGTATGCCCCCCCCCCCCTATTTATGAATTGATATGAGTTTATTCATTATTCATATCAGGGTTGGAATCATTACCATTTTTTCCATCAGGCTTGTCACTTACACAATAAACATTATGAAATCACACTTTCGCCCAAGGCGCCGCCGGCGCAGCTTTGCAAAGTGGTCACAATTGACTAGTTAACAAGGACACACCGGTACACTGGAGACAAACACCAAATGCCATACAAGTGACCCTTGCATTTTTAATACACAAGCAAACGATGACAATAAGACAAGTGACAGGTTGGGGCAGTGACCGGAGGAGGGAATCTTACTAAACACAGAGAGGAACACGGACAGAGACACACGCCCCAGCCCTATACTCTTACTCTACCTACACCCTCTACCCCTTCAATTCTAAGAGTGTATTCTCTACCTCCAGCCCCAGTTGCAGGTGTCTAGCCCAGCCCCAGCCATATACCCGTGCCCCAGCCCCAGCCCTAGCCACAGCGTGAGACCCTATACCCCAGCCACAACCTAGTCTATCCATAGGCCCATTTCAAATAACAGTAACACTCACAATTAATTCAGTAATATCCAACATATAGGACAGTAAATAACTTCCCACCACAGCAGAATTATTTAATCGTAAAATGTATCCAACACCAGAGGCTCCTACACTAATTAACAGTGTGACACACACACACTCCCCCAGCAGTGGTCAGCCTATAGAACCAGGATGTGTTAGCACCTTTATGATATAAATACTAACACACCCTGGGCATAAGAAAGCTGTCAGCAGAACATTTGTTTTCCATTTTTCACCACCTAAGGCACTTCGAACCAAGATGACAAGGCGTTAAAACTGTACACCAACACTTACTATTTTGCCCTTTGGTAAATTTTGGCAGCTCAACAGATGGGGTTTATACCAGCACCCGTTAATTGTGTGTTCGGAGATTGACCGACACTCCATTTGGCTAGAACTCACCTCCACACATGTAAGTATGTGTACTGTGGACACACACACAAGGGTGCACGAATGCACAGACACACACATGCAAGCAAACACACACACACATGGACACACACACACACGTGCAGATAAACAAATGTAAGGTTTTGCAGTTTTGCCATAGGAGCAAGTTACTGACTTATACTACGCTCAGTGTTTCACATAACCAACTGTTACAGAGTGGATGCCAGAGGTGCGTGATCTGAACCTCTTGTGGAAAGAAACTGAAATGACCCCTACCTCCTTCCCCCTTCCATTCCATCTAGCCGTAAATAGATCAAAGCACATCGCCGACCAACAGCCACACATCTATAATTGCAACACGGCCTAAATGGCTCAGAGCAAAGCGACCCGTCAGATGCTAAATGGTTTGGACACAGGAGACGCTGAAGCATACTGTATGAGCGGAGGAACGCTTACAGTTAGTCGTTGGCGGATAGGGGGAATTCTCTAGAGCCACACTGGGCCCTGTTGTCTGGTCTTAGGGCAGACTGATATAGATATCACAACTCCGGCCTGTGGAGGGGGACCCAGAGGGACCAGGGCAGGCCAGACATACAGCTGAGGCTGGAGCTGGGTTGGGGCTGCATGGGGATGGTTTGGGGTATCGGGCTGGGGTATGGGGAATGGGACTTGTGGTTGGATTAGGCTTGGTACTGGAGTTGTGAGAGAAGGCTGGAGGCTATAGGCTTAAAGGCAGCTTATAAGGTTGAGTAATAGACGCTGGGGCAGAGGCTGGGCTTGGGGTACATTGCTTATTCCATTGCCGAGCTGGTGCTGGGGAACAAGCCAATACTGGGGCTATGACCTGGTCTGGTCGAGGATTGGGGTGAGTGACGAGAGAAGCCTCAAGTTCTCCAGTTGTCACATCGTGACACTGATTCAGCCTAATGAGCAGCTCCCTGTCATCCTACATCTGGCCTGCGTACACTTGTAGGATCTGGCAGCCGGTAACCTGCTAGAGTCCCCCCCAACCTCACCCCCACCCTACTTGCCAGACACTGTAACTCCACCGTGAACTGGGCTCGTCACCGGATCAGCACCATACCACTCAACAAGCACTGAGGTCCTGGTAATACCACCAACTTTCGCCCCGACAAACAAACAAATAAACAAATAATTAAACTAGGAAATGTATATTAGGGTAAAACGATGTTTGGGCTTTGTATGTGTAGACTTTGTATCTTAGCTTCCAATGTGAGATTATTAAGCAAATTTGTTTATAGAATTTGAACTTTACAATACTGTCTCTTCAATACTCAACATATTTAATAGCTATTTTCAAGCCTACTGTCTAAAAATTGGTTTAGTTTTTGTAGTATATTCACTTGATACAACTGGGGTGCAGTTGAAAGACCCCCGACCTCATGTACTGTATATTCTTTGTTTAAGATAAAGTCACTTAAAATGTGCAGCTGCTCCAAAGGGATTTCATGTACAATGTATTGTCTAATTTCATATTAGGGTGAAGTTCAATAGTTAAAGGCAGGCCTTGAAAGGGGGGGAGCGAGAGAGAGAGAGAGCTACAGTCTTTTTTTTACTGATGATGACGATGACAGTGATGATGAATAAGATATGGTACAACAGATTACAGAGAGTAGCCTTCCCAATCCCATCTCAAGACATCTCCTTCTCCATCTCCTTCTCCTCCTCAGACAGATGGACAGACGGACCAGTTTCCCAGAATTCTTCATGGGCACCGTCCTGGAAAATGGCACAAAGGTTTACTAAACATGGTCGCAGGCTGTGGCACCAATTACTGGTAATATACATCAAAAAGGTCCCGGGCTGAGGCCCGTGGAAACAAGACTGATCACTCCAATGACGGCAACTGTCAGTCTGCTCACCGCCAAGCTCTAGCTGTTGAAATAATTAGTCCATGGTCTGTGAATTAAACGATAATACAACGAGCCGAGCCGACGTCCAAAATATGCACATCGCCTTAGATGACCTGGAAACCTGCTGTCTGCCGACGCTACGGACCGGGAAACAGCGTCTTCAGATACACACACATGCACCGCATGTACAGGGACCGGGGAACAGCGTCTTCAGATACACACACATGCACCGCATGTACACGGACCGGGGAACAGCGTCTTCAGATATACACACACATGCACCGCATGTACACGGACCGGGGAACAGTGTCTTCAGATACACACACATGCACCGCATGTACACGGACCGGGGAACAGTGTCTTCAGATACACACCCATGCACGCATGTACACGGACCGGGGAACAAGGCCACACCTTCGAACACACAGACACAGACACAGACCGAGGGACAAGGCAAAATGTCTTCAAAAGAGGCCAGAGGCACTGGAGGAAGAAAAATACAGGCTTTGTTTAATGATAATATGTACATGTTGGGGTAACATCAGGGAAAAGAGAGCAGCTACCCAAAATATAGTTATTGTTGGGGGCAGCCTTTTGTTATGGTCCTGTCTCAATATCGACGCTATGGTCGTTATGAAGCTGTCTTGGTTCAACATCCCTCTTCATTATGATGATAATGTCATGTTGTGTGTGCGGAGAAAGGGTCTTTGTGCAAGTTTGTATGCATTACAATGACATACGCCACCATGCTAAATAGGAGGGCAGGGGGTTCAGAGCTTATATTATTCACAAAAATGACTAAAATCAATAATTTATTTTTTTGTAAAATTATTTGGATTATTTTGTTAACAATATAAACATATACAAACAAAAGACAACAGACAAGCACACAAACATTAATGACATGACCTGCCCAGACCCACGTGTTCGCACTGCATCTATCTCCAGGGCTTGTAAGACTCCATGCCATATGGTCTCAAATTGCGGTATTCTGTTTTTCTCTGTCGCCCACACCTTTTCAATATTTCAATTATAATGCTTTTGATTCTTCCGCTGTCTTTAACGATGGAAGATCATTTGATTTCCAGTTTTTAAGTAAATTATTTCTCAAAATAATTGACAGACAACTTTCTAACTCCATTCATAACTTCAGGACTTTATAGTACTCCCAGAAGTCATTGTTAATTTTACACTTTAAATAAATTATAATCCTGAAGCATGAGTAAGATATAGTTTTTGTAATTAACAGAAAAAGGTATGTTGAATTAACAATCCTGCATTGATGCACAGATTCCAATTTCTTCTCAATCCAGTCTAATTTTATTTGAGTCATGATCTGTTTGGTATTAGGAACCTTGACATGGTTAAAATAGAAACCACAATATTTTTTAAAAGACAATAATCATTCATTGAATGAATGAATCAGTCAAACATCTACACTGAGTGCACAAAACATTAGGAACACCTTCTCTTTCCATTCCATAGACTGACCAGGTGAATCCAGGTGAAAGCTATGATCCCTTATTCATATCACCTCTTAAATCCACTTCAATCAGCGTAGATGAAGGGGAGGAGACAGGTTAAAGAAGGATTTTGTTTGTTCGTGCAAGTGGAAATACATGTTGACTCACCGTACTTGTAGAGAAATGCCAGTGCCATCCTCCTCTTTTTCATGTTGACGAAACGGTCTATCACTCTGTCATACAGTACAAGCTTTTATCTTTTGTTGTCCTAGGCTACCTGGCTAAAATCCTTGCTCGCTAGGCTAACTTCCATTTATGGACAACGTTAGCTAGTTAACATTTGCCTTCTCGATCTAGCTACATATTTAACTTCCATCCTCTCAGGGCAGGGGTACAATGTATGAATTAATGGTTGCATCAGACTCGCAGTTGTAATCATTGGCCAGTACAGAGAATTAAGTAAAACCACAAGTCTAAATTCCTATCTCCATCCATAACTAATTAAGGAAAGGGACCATTTTAGCTAGATAACACAAGGAGATGGAACAATTCAAGTTGTTTGTCAATGACATGTGCTCTCAATGCGTTATGATAGGAGTGTGTCAAAATCCAAGCTGGATTCTCTTGACACGTTTTAGCTAAATGCTGACTGGCTAATTTGTTATACTTTTTTTTATCAAGGGAGGCCAAATGCTCTCTGGCTTCCCTTGCATTCAATGCTACTGGCGGCAAAAATGTCATATTAGCTTGGACCAGACAGCATCAGATAGAATGCCTACAAGTACAGAGGGGCATTGTTTGCTTTCTGCTCTGAGATACATTCAGCCTCTTGAGAATTGAGTGTCGAAAGATACATTTATGTATTTATTTATTTTTCTTGGTCACATTTTGGGGGAAGCTGACTTCCCTCGGCATGCATGACAACCAGCCATTGGGTGCCAGGCTCACTGATTTGTGTATGTCAAGAACTGCAATGCTGCAGGGTTTTTCACACTCAACAGTTTTTTGTGTGTATCAAGAATGGTCCACCACCCAAAGGACATCCATTCAATTTGACACAACTGTGGGAAGCACTGGAGTCGACATGAACAAGCATCCCTGGGGAACGCTTTCGACACCTTGTAGTCCATGCCCTGGTGAGTTGAGGCTGATCTGAGGGGAAAAAGGGGGGCAACTCAATATTAGGAAGGTGTCCCTATACTCAGTGTATAATCTGACGGAATCCATGTAAAAAAGAGAAGCCATTTAGATAAGAAAACACCATCCATATTATAAAATCAGTTTGTGGCTGTAGCCTCTGTCCTGCTAGCAGTGCAGGTGTAATTGACATACACCAGTTGCCTCATTTATAAATATTGTGTACACATAAACT
Source organism: Oncorhynchus mykiss (assembly GCF_013265735.2). NCBI lineage: Eukaryota > Metazoa > Chordata > Actinopteri > Salmoniformes > Salmonidae > Oncorhynchus > Oncorhynchus mykiss. The sequence goes on along the minus strand of NC_048586.1, from coordinate 2,116,530 downwards.
ATACCCCAAAGTGTGCATGCGCCAGTTTTCACGCAAAACTTTTTTAAATAAAAAAAATATGTCTACTTGACGTGAGAACGTGTGCTCACCTACCCGCAAACTTTACACCATGCACATCTGCTAGTGGTTGGAATATTGTATAGCAAGCTGGCAATAAAGTAGGCCAATTGTGGGGATTTGATGAAAAGCGAGTGAAAATCTATTTTATATTTCGATTCTAAAATAATTAAACATAAAATCATAGGAAAAAGATTCCTATTTCCATAACCATTGCAGAATAAATTCCTTTGCTGGCCATGATGGGTTCATATTCCCAAGGGAGCCATAGCCTACAACAAATTACCATGCGCATCTCTAATTTAGTAAGACCTAGTAGCCTAGTAAATAGATAAGCTATATGCATTTCAAGTTTTGCAATATCATAGGCAGCACGGTTTATGATACCGGTAAACAACAGCTGAACATTTAACCTTTTACATTAAAGTAGGCCCATGCATTCTACTTAATCAAGTACGGTATTGATTTTTTTTTTGTTGTAGCCTGTCCTAGACAATGTTTCAGATTTCACCATCATATTTAAGTCGGGGGAAAGTTGATGTAAAACATTGTTGAATTCAAACCTGCTGACAGGTCAACAAAAAATGTGCCATTGTTTTCTCTTTCAGAAACTGACAGTCATTTTCCTGATACAGCGTAAATGACTGCTAAAGATTAAGACATTTTGCCAACACAATCAACAGACGGTAGGTAGCTTTATGTAGAATCGTTGACACTATGGGTAGGCTACAGTGCTGCTGTGCAATAGGAGCACGACATCACTGCCTATTTCATCTCAGAGCCAATAGCAAGGTAAGACATATAAACCCAATAATCTATTGATAAACGAAACATTGAACAACAATTTTGCGTGGCCTAATTCCAAAAGTTTCAAATTATAGTGCAAATAAAGGATCTTATTGTCACTATAAAAGGTGAATGGGGGGTCGTTTTCCAGGCAGAGTATAATGCTCATTCTTGCACGCAGTTTTATGACAGGTCTGAGTTATAACGGGAAGTATGCGTTTTATGGCAAATTGATATATCCCAATATTTTGTACTGTGCGGACTTTTCAGAAATTGAGCATGCAAAAATGTTGTGTGAAATTTACACACATTAAAGGGGCCTCATTTATAAATGTTGCTATGCAGAAAATATTGCTCCAGTTTTCAAGCAAAAGTTGGGATTTATAAAAACTGAGCTTGAGGTGAGAATGTGCTATCCTCCAGCAAACTTTAGAACATTTGTACACACAGTTTCTAGTGATTGAAGTATTGCTTTGCAAGAAGGAAAATGTTGCCTAATTGTAGCCTTTTGCAAATGGGGAATATATGATGACACTCTTATTCATAACAAAAAAACAAGTAGTTGAATATAGGCTAACAACAAGATGCAATCATTTGCCATTAGTGATAAGAGCAAAAGTTGATTTATTTTATCTTTGCATTCTAAAATAATTTGAAATCGTCATGTATTTCCTATTATTTATTTCATTTCCATGATCATTGAAGAATACATTCCTTACCCTTTCTGACTGTGATGGTTTCATAGGCTATAAGCAATATAGCCTATAGACCTACAACAAGTAGGTTGTAGGCTACCATTCATCCCATCTCTCATTTAATTGGACCAACTTCACACTAGTAAAGAGACGCTATTTCAGATCCGCAGACAGTTCACCTTTCCCATTGACGTTTGTAGGCTATGTCTGAATACTGTAATGTCAAAATTCTCAAGTAGACAATATTTCATTTATAAGCATAATACTAACACATATGTCATAACTATTTCAGAATAAATCCCTTACCTTTTCTGGCCATTATGAGTTAATTATCCCGAGGTAGCCAATAGACATAGAACAAATTACCATGCGTACCTCTCATTTAATTGCGCCTATCGTTTTTGCTATATGCATCTGACAGGTTGCTCGGTTTATAACATACAGTAGAATTTAACAGGTGAACAAAAATGTACTCTTTTGCATTGAAGTGTGTAGGCTACCACTGTGAGAGTGTAAGTAGGCCTACTGTAGTTTTCATTAATTTCTTTAAAGTAGACAATGTTTCAGAATTCTTGGACAGTGCAGCATAGCCTATTTATGATCCTAAATGATCTGTTTACAAGCCCACAACAATGTGCAATTGTTTTTGTCTTTCAGAACAGGTCAGACACAGCAAATGTCCCTGCAAAAGAAAACATGCTGTCAACACCTCCAAAGACATTTGTTCAAATTCGCCATTACTATTTCCTTTAGATGCTGTCTGGGCCTAATTCCAATCATTATAAAGTATACAGCAAAGAAGGCCGTTAATTGTCACCATAAAAGTTGAATGAAGTTTTTCAGGCTGATTATTAATGCTCATTCATAGGTGCACAATTTTACGACTGGTCTGAAACATGCAAATGTAGGCCATGCGCTAAGTTTATGAATCGTAATATTTTTGTGAGTGTGTAGTCTTTTCAGAAATGGTGTTAAATTTACACGAGGCTATAAAAAAAGTCCCAGCGGCCCTATTTATCAGAGGTGCAAGCATACCAAAAAAAATGATCTAAGCCTTGCTTGCGCCAGCTTACCTGCAACGGTTGATAGGCCTTTTGAATTTGATGGGAAAGTGTGCATATCTCCACGCAAATCTCAAGCCATGCACGTGCACAACTTCAATAAGGTTGATCAGTTGTACTGCAATCAAATAGGCGTATTGTTATTTTGGGGGAAATGGGAGGTGTTTGATGCACACTAATTAAAATAATTGTAGCCTAATAAAAACATTAAAACGTAGACCTAATGATATGATAGTTTTATAATACAGGCCTAAGTCATACTCATATTGCAGGACTTCTCTCTCCTTTCCTGACACAACTGGTTTAAATTATTCCTGCCGTTACACAACAAATAGTAGGCTACATTTTATCAATTACTCATTCAGGGGCAAAACATGCTTGAAAGTTATGACAGTGTGGGTAGGCTACAGTATTGCTATGCCATTTCAGCCTATTAATCTCAGAGCCTATACCAAGGCAGGAGAACGAAACACAAGCATGTATTGATAAAGAAAATATTGAACAACAATTCCTCTTGTGCATAAGATTGTGGACTGTAAACAGCATGTACTTTTAATTGTTCAGTAGCCAATCAATATTGCAGAATGCTCAGCACTTACTATAGGCGGCATGCATTTTCTGTTTGAAAAGGTCCCTGTAAAATCTAAAAAATTCTGCCCACACCCCTACAGAAATGTGATTAAATGTGGTATTCTGCTTTCTTTTAGAAACTGGACATGGCCCAGTTACAACATTTCCAAATCATACATCAAATTAGGCCATTTGTATTACCATAAAAGGTGAATGGAGGGCGTTTTCCGGGCAGGGTTGCAGCGCTTGTTAACGAGCCCACACATATGACATAACTCTGATTCATCAATGAAAACATGTGCATATGTTGTGTGCGACAGTTTGATAAATCGCAATAATTTGGGGTGCTCGCAAATCCTAGAATCTCAAAGTAGACAGAATTTAGTAAGGGCTCAGACACACCAATAGCGTTAGCTGGTAGAGAGTAACCTACTTAGCACCTCTGAAAATAATTTGCAAACCGAGTGCACACCGATTTTACATGTAGAATCGCATGAAAAATATAGGCAGCCAGATGTCTGGTCCCTAAAACACAGTGGACTGAACGATTGGCAGATGAACGCTAAGAGCCAATTTATGCTTGATCTAAAATGTGGTTGGAGGCGCCAATTGGAAGGTGTGACGCAATTGCGGAGCCTCAGGAGGCACGCAGAGGCCAAATTGAGCTCCATACAGCATCTCCCTGCGCCCTCACATTTTCAAACAATGTGGAGGGCTCTGCCTTGACATGATTGGATCACGGTAGGTGAGGGTGGGAGGTCTTGTATAAACACAAACTGACTTCCTTGACAACAGCTCTGTGCTGTTTGGCAAAGCACAATAAGTATGAATGCTCTGACTTCTGCAGAGGCCATATCACCCTAAATGCTGCAAGGCCAATGCAGATGCGGCTTGACCATGCAGCATCTTTAAGAGGCACATTGAGTGCCATGTGTGCAAGCCTTAAGAAATGCAGGCCTATGCATGGTTGATAAATGAGGCCCCTTTAAAGGCACTGCATGGTCAATCCGTTGTCTGCATTGTCCGTGCAACATTTATGGTGATATGGCCTCTGCAGAAGTCAGGGCATTCATACTTCTTGGCTTCACAGAGCAGCACAGAGCTGTTGTGAAGGAAGTGGTCAAGGAAGTCAGTTTATGTTCAAACAGGATCTCCTGCCCACACCTACTGACCGTCATTCAATCATGTCAATGCGGAGCTATCGGGAGCCCTCCTCATTGTTACGGTACGGAGCTCAATTTGGCATTTGTGTGCCTCCGGAGGCTCCACAATTGTGTCACACCATCCATACAGCGCCTCTGACCACATTTTGGATCTAGCATAAATTGGCTCTCATAGAAAGCAAATGTTCACAAGTTCAACTCTGGTGTGAAGTCATCAGAAGTTCAATGGGACACTGAACTAGAGTTCCATGGTATATGGGCTTCACAACCAGCTAAAAACACTGTCAACACCCTGACAGTTTAGATTAAGGAATAATTATTTTGAAATTATTTTGAAGATGTATGTGTGGTGTATGGACACCTGCATTTAATTATTTTATAATGTGTGACTAATTCACAAATTCTCTGCAATACATGCTATTTACTCTTATTGTACACTTGGAGGAAGGGAGATAAGGTTCTCTCACTGTTTGCACACATAAACACACATACACACACACACACACACACACACACACACACACAAACACACACACACACACACACCCTTCCTCACTATCCACACATAATTGGGTGTTCCTGAAAAACGAAGTGTTACATTAAATAGCTAAACACAATACTAAAGCTTTGAGCGAGGAGCCGTCATGGGAGCATTAGGGACAGGGGGACAGGGGAAGAGGGGCCTGGGCAGCCAGTATCTGATCTATGGGGGGAGATAGTGATGATGAGAACAGACACAAGCCACATGAGGCCCCCTGACAAAGAAGGAGTGCCCTGCGGTACCTTCGCACATACTCACACACCAAATGCTAAGGGCCCAAACACCCTACATTATAATTTTATTAGTGAATGCAAGGATGTACATTTATTGTCCTAATACCAATCGCTGTAACATAAAAAACAAATGTCTCACATCTTACAGGAGAACACTAGGTCCAAAGTCAGAGCATAAGACAGCCGTGCCCTCTGCATTGTTTCCTCGTCTTTGTTTTTAGTCAATGGTTGTACACCCTCTAGTGGTTTAAATACACATTTCCTCTACTTTGATGAGAGACTTGGGATCATTTTTATAGAAGCACAATAGAAAACCGATGGATTTTCTATGAGATGGAAACCAAACATGCTGTATCAAGAGTCTTGTAAAAAAGCTTTACATAGCAATAAGAGATTAACCGTATGAAAAAGATTCACCAAAACACAACAACTATTCATCTCTCCATGATCCATTTCTTCATGAATTACAGACTGGCGAACAATATGTTTTTTGCACTTATTTGTCCTACAACATTTTCTTATGGTTTTGTACTAAATTCGTTTTTATAATAGATTTTAAATTCTTTCATTCTTTAAAAAAGAATAACCTTAGTATAGTTTTTCCTAAATTGAACAGACCCGGGATTAAATCTGCAACCGTTTGAGAGCCAAAGGATTATGGCAATGAAAAACACTCCACATCTGGCCAGGCACCTATTCTGGAGCCATGCTGGTGATTGTGGACACCAAATGTCTCTCTTAACTTTACCTCACCAACACACCACTGGTCATAACCCCTTCCATCATCCCTTTAAAATTAGATGCCAACTGGGTTTGTATTAACATAGGCTGTTGTTACACCACTAACCACATTTCCATCCACAGTTTTCATGCGAGTAAAGGCATAACGTCACAAAAAAGAAACATGACAGCTGTGATGGAAACAGGTAGTTTCGGTACAATTTAGAAATGCCTACACATAATTTGGTCGTTCGATATGGTGGGATCTTTTGTATCGGTACAATTTATTATCAGAGAAATGGTGGTGGAAACGCCTTTATGCGCAAATATTGATATAACAACTATCATATCAAAGTTAACTTGGAGTCACATGATGGTATGGTGTGGTCCTCCCACTATGACTCGTGAAACCATGCAGTTTATTAGGCTGCAGATGAAATAAATGATGATGAACTTCACAGGGTTGTGAAAGTGCACAGTGATCTTGATGCTCCTTTCCAATACGTATCGAGGGTCTTATTCTGGTGACGTGATGATCGATGCTTGACTGCTGTTTGACAACAAATTCCTCAACAGAGGCTGATCAACAACTACAGGAAGCATTTGGTTGCAGTCGTTGCAACTAATGGTGACACAACCAGTTATTGAGTATAAGAGGGCAATTACCTTTTCACACAGGGGAATTGGGTGTTGCATAATTTTGTTAATTCAAATCTTATTTGTAAACTCACATTCCCTTTATCTAATATTAGGTTTTGGTAGAAGATCTGATAACATTCAGTATAAAAAATATGCAAAAATAGAGAAAATCAGAAAAGGGGCAAATACTTTTTCACAGCACTGAATGTACATTGGATGGTGCCCTCAGTGTCCCCGCTTATAAATATCTAGGCATCTGGATTAATGAAAGTCTTTCCTTCAAAAAACATGCTGATAAGTTAGTTAAATCATCCAATGCAGAAGCTTTTATCTCAATATTAACAATTAAGTACCTTACTGTGATTGTTTTGAATCAAAATGGTCAAAAATGTATAAAAATTGCTTCTTAGGAAGAGCAATTTCTGAACTGAATAATTTTGCTTGGACTGTCTAGGAGTGGTCGGAGTGGGAAGGGGAAAACAGAAAACTAGCTGTAATTGGCAGAGGTTTGGAACTATCCTTATTTGTCTATTTACTAATGTCACCAGGCAGGCCAAAACTCCAACCCACCAAAACAGGCTGAAATGTCAGGCGGTCTTTTCAAACAGCTCTTACCACTAAAAGTGCATAATCATAATTTTCACAATTTTTATTTCAACCTCATATTGAGGAAAGAGATTAAAACACTGCACTGGGCTTTTAAGAACTTAAGAATTAAAGTGGGCTTTTTATATATATAAGAATAGGTCATGCCTTTCATTAAATAGCAGAAAACAAAATCATTCAGTCAACATTCATTCCACGCTGGAGGGAATAGCAGCCGTTTTACAGGCTCGTGAACAGTTGTGTTATTTTGTGTATTTTTTGTGCTATTCGTATTTTTTTTAATATGATGTTCCTGCCATCGTTTCCTATGACCGAAAAAAGCTTCTGGACATCAGAACAGCTATAACAGCTATAACCTTGATTTGGATGAGGACTTCTACATGTATTGATTATCCCGATCAGGCCCAAATCCCAGACACTCGGAGAAGAAGGCGGCATGCGATATACCTGACAAGAATACGTTGAGGAGTGGATAAACTGCCTCTACCCTCCATTCTATTGTCACTATTGTCAAACGTGTAATCACTGGAGAATAAACTGGACGAAGTTCGTGACTATCCTATCAACATGATTTCAGGCGGTCTAGTAAATGGAAGGTTGCTAGATCGAATCCTCGAGCTGACAAGGTAAAAATCTGTTGTTCTGCGCCTGAACAAGGCAGTTCACTCACTGTTCCTAGGTCTCCATTGTAAATAAGAAATGGTTCTTAAATTCTTAAGGTATAGGGGGCAGCATTTTCACTTTTGGATAAATAGCGTGCCCAATTTCAACTTCCTGCTACTCATGCCAAGATTTGGAAAGGAAACACTCTGACGTTTCTAAAACTATTTGAATCATGTCTGTGAGTATAACAAAACTTATGTAGCAGGCAAAACCCTGAGAACTAACCATTCAGAATTATAATTTTTTTAAGTTTCTGTGAGTCCTCATTGGGAAACGATATTTCTTAGGCACTTGTTTGCAGTTCCTACCGCTTCCACTGGATGTCACCAGTCTTTGGAATTTGGTTGAGGTTATTCCTTTGTGCAATGAAGAAGTACGGCCATCTAGGAACTGGATAGCACTGTTGAGAGTGCGCAAGACTTGAAAAGTAGTGTTGGTTTGTTGTCTTCCTGTATTGAACACAGATAGACCCGTCTTCAATTTAATCGATTATTAACGTTTAAAAATACCTCAAGTGTATTACAAAAGTAGTTTGAAATGTTTTGGCAAAGTTTGCAGGTAACTTTTGAGATATTTTGTAGTGACGTTGCGAAAATTGGAAGCTGTTTTTTTCTGGATCAAACGCACCAAATAAATTTTGGATATATATGGACGGAATTAATTGAACAAAGGTACCAATTGTGATGTTTATGGGACATATTGGAGTGCCAACAAAATAAGCTCGTCAAAGGTTAGGCATGATTTACATTTTATTTCTGCGTTTTGTGTAGCGCCTGCAGGGTTGAAATATGCTACTCTCTTTGTTTACTGTTGTGCTGTCATCAGATAATAGCTTCTTATGCTTTCGCCGAAAAGCCTTTTAAAAATCTGACATGTTGGCTGGATTCACAACGAGTGTAGCTTTAATTTAGTATCTTACATGTGTGATTTAATGAAAGTTTGATTTTTATATCATTTTATTTAAATTTGCTGCGCTGCATTTTCCCTGGCTTTTGACCAAGTGGGACACTAGCGTCCCCTTTCCTAGAGAGGTTTTAACTGATTTGCCTAGAGGTTATGTAAAAATGTAATAAAAAAGGATCTGAAGAACTGTAATATCCTATGTTTCTCTGTCATGTCTGAACAAGGACATGGAAAATATACATTTAGCTTTTCTATACATCAGGAGGACAGAACGACAGCATCGAGGAAGCTCAGGTGTGTGTCTCTTTGTTAACTTTAACATTTCCGGCGCCGACAGAGATGGCCGCCTCGCTTCGCGTTCCTAGGAAACTATGTTTTTTTACGTGTTATTTCTTGCATTGGTACCCCAGGTATTCTTAGGTTTCATTACATACAGTCGGGAGGAACTACTGAATATAAGAGCAACGTCAACTCACCATCATTACGACCAGGAATATGACTTTTCCTGTCTTCCACCCAGGACAATGGATCGGATCTTAGCCGGCGACCCAAAACAATGACTTCGTAAAAGAGGCATATGAAGGGGTCTTCTGGTCAGGCTCAAGAGACGGGCACACCGCGCACCACTCCCTAGCATACTACTCGCCAATGTCCAGAGTCTTGACAACAAGGTTGATGAAATCCGAGCAAATTCCAGAGAGACATCAGAGACTGTAACGTTCTTTGCTTCACGGAAACATGGCTCACTCGAGAGACTCTATCGGAGTCGGTGCAGCCAGCTGGTTTCTTCACGCATCGCGCCGACAGAAACAACCATCTTTCTGGTAAGAAGAGGGGCGTGGGGGTATGCCTTGTGATTAACGATACGTGGTGTGATCATAACAACATACAGGAACTCAAGTCCTTCTGTTCACCTGACTTAGAATTCCTCACATTCAAATGTCGACCGCATTATCTACCAAGGGAATCCTCTTTGATTATAATCACAGCCGTATATATTCCCCCCCAAGCAGACATATTGATGGCCCTGAACAAACTTTATTTGACTCTATGCAAACTGGAAACCACATATGCTGAGGCTGCATTCATTGTAGCTGGGGATTTTAACTAATCTGAAAACAAGACTCCCTAAATTATATCAGCATATCGATTGCGCAACCAGGGCTGGTAAAACCATGGATCATTGTTATTCTAACTTCCGCGATGCATATAAGGCCCTCCCCCGCCCTCATTTCGGAAAAGCTGACCACGGCTCCATTTTATTGCTCCCAGCCTACAGACAGAAACCAATCCGACCAATCTGACTCCACTCTTCAAGACTGCTTTGATCACGTGGATTGGGATATGTTCCGCATTGCGTCAAACAACAACATTGACGAATACGCTGATTCGGTGAGCGAGTTCATTAGAAAGTGCATTGACGATGTTGTACCCATAACAACGATTAAAACATTCCCAAACCAGAAACCGTGGATTGATGGCAGCATTAGCGTGAAACTCCGCAAGGCAATCAAACAAGCTAAGCGTCAGTATAGAGACAAAGTAGAGTCGCAATTCAATGGCTCCGACACGAGAGGTATGTGGCAGGGTCTACAGTCAATCATGGACTACAAAAGGAAAATCAGCCCCGTCGCGGAACACGATGTCTTGCTCCCAAACAAACTAAACAACTTCTTTGCTCGCTTTGAGGACAATACAGTGCCACTGACACGGCCCGCTACCAAAACCTGTGGGCTCTCCTTCACTGCAGCCAACGTGAGTAAAACATTTAAACGTGTTAACCCTCGCAAGGCTGCAGGCCCAGACGGCATCCCCAGCCGCGTCCTCAGAGCATGCGCAGACCAGCTGGCTGGTGTGCTTACGGAGATTTTCAATCAATCCTTATCCCAGTCTGCTGTTCCCACATGCTTCAAGAGGGCCACCATTGTTCCTATTCCCAAGAAAGCTAAGGTAACTGAGCTAAATGACTACCGCCCCGTAGCACTCACTTCCATCATCATGAAGTGCTTTGAGAGACTAGTCAAGGACCATATCACCTCCACCCTACCTGACACCCTAGACCACATATGTCAGAGTCAAGGCCCGCGGGCCACATCCGGCCCGCAAGAAGGTTTTTTACGGCCCCTGGGATGATCTTGATTTATTATTAGAACCGGCCCGCAGCAAGCCGGCAGCCCGCAGATCTTTTACACGCACCAATACTACATTTCCCACAATGCAAAGGTGACGCACCGAGCAGTAGGCTGCTTCATTTCAATATTTATTGGCACAGCAGTCGTCAGCATCACAGTAAAATTAACTTTCAGATACCCATCAAAAATGGCAAAACGGAAGGTGGATACTGAGAACCGGGGGTTTCAAACAAGGTGGGAGTCGGAGTATATGTTCACGAAGGTAGCTGGAAAACCTGTGTGTCTTCTGTGTGGAGAAAGTGTGGCGGTACTGAAAGAGTATAATCTGAGACGACATTATGAAACGAAACACGCGGACAAAAACAAGAATATGGACATGGAACAAAGGCTACAAAAGGCCAGTTTTATTTTGGCAGAAGAGATCGCTAAATCAGCCCGGCCATTTACGGAGGGGGATTTCATCAAAAACTGCATGATTAAAGTTTGTGACGAAGTTTGCCCAGAAAAAAGGCAACTCTTTTTAAATGTGAGTCTGAGCAGAAACACCATTGCCGAGAGAGTAGACCAGTTGTCCATCAATCTAAAAGAGCAGCTTGTGAAAAAGGGAAAAGATTTTATTGCATATTCCTTGGCTGTGGATGAGAGCACCGACATTTCTGACATTGCCCAGTTGTCAATTTTCATCCGCGGAGTGGACTCCAACCTAAGCGTGACAGAGGAGTTTTTGGCTTTACGTCCTATGCATGGCACAACTACGGGGCATGATTTGTATGAAGAGGTGTCAAGATGTGTAAATGAGATGGAGCTGCCTCGGGAAAAACTTGTGGGTTTGACAACCGACGGAGCACCTGCGATGTGTGGACACAGGAGCGGACTGGTGGCGAAGATACGGGAAAAGATGCAAGAGGAAAACGCGACAGGTGAGCTGACAGCTTATCATTGTATCATACACCAGGAAGCGTTGTGCGGTAAAGCCTTGAAAATGGAGCATGTAATGAGCATCATCACGCGCACAGTTAACTTTATCAGAGCCAAAGGTTTGAATCACCGCCAGTTCAAGGCATTTCTGACGGAGTTAGAAACGGAGCATGGTGATTTGCCTTATCACACAGAGGTGCGATGGCTTAGCCAGGGAAAGGTGCTTCAAAGATGTTTCGAGCTTCGTGAGGAGATTTGTCTGTTCTTGGACTGCAAAGGGAAAGACACAACACAACTCCGAGACGAAATGTTTCTGTGTGAAATGGCTTTTCTGTGTGACATTACGAGTCATCTGAATGCAATAAACTTGCAGCTGCAGGGTCGGGATCGTGTCATCTCTGATATGTACAGTACAGTGAAGGCATTTAAAACCAAACTGACTCTGTGGGAGACGCAGATGCGGAAAGAAAATTTGAGCCACTTTCCCAGCTGCCAGACCATGAAAGAGAAGCTCTCTACCAGTGCGTTCCCGAGCACACAGTTGGCTGATAAAATAGGTATGCTTGCCGCTGACTTTCGACGCCGATTTGCTGACTTTGAAGCACAAAAAAGCAGGTTGGAACTGCTCGGTAACCCATTTGCTGTTGACGTGGAAAGCTCACCACCAAACCTCCAAATGGAGTTGATTGACCTCCAATGCAATGATGCACTGAGGGCAAAATATGCGGCAGTGGGTGCTGCGGAGTTCGCCCGTTTCCTCCCCGGCACAATGCCCCAGCTGCGCATCCAGGCTGCTCAAACGTTGTCTATGTTTGGCAGCACATACCTGTGTGAACAACTGTTTTCTTTGATGAACCTGAACAAAACATCACACAGAAGTCGACTTACTGCTGAACACCTCCACTCAATTCTGAGGATTTCTTCAGCTCAGAGCCTTACCCCGAACATTGATGAACTTGTGGAAAAGATGGGACACCACCAAGTATCACCCTCAACCTCAAACAAGTGAACATTACTGTGCAATCACATATTTAGAGTTTTTACTCAGTTCAAGTTTAAAAGTTAAAATTTAATATTTGTTTTCACTGCATGTTACTTCTCCTTAAACAAAGTGTTGTTTTTGATTAATAGATTTTTGCACTTTATTTTTTTGTATTTCAATCCAATTATATTTTAAAAATATTTCAGTTGAGTGGATGATAGAAAATTGCTATTATTGTTTTTTCTTTGAAGTAAATTTAGCCCACTTTTGCTAAAATAGAAAATATAGTCTACTGATGGTGCCTTGAATACCGGTTTCTTTCATTTAATGTTCATGTTATGGGGATATTTATATAAAGGAAATTTGTCTTTTGTGTCTGTTGAAAATTAAAGATTACTGACAGAGCAGAAAATATTGCTTTATTTATCTGATCATATTGTAATATATTTGTTAGGTTTTCAGTAGGTTCAATTAGGTTCACTAGACTATATGCGTCATTTAAAAAAATTTCAATGAACATTCGAACAGTCCGGCCCTCGTCTTGTAGCTGATTTTTTTATTTAGCCCTCCGTCCATTTGACTTTGACACCCCTGCCCTAGACCCACTCCAATTTGCTTACCACCCCAATAGGTCCACAGATGACGCAATCACAATCACACTGCACACTGCCCTAACCCACCTGGACAAGAGGAATACCTTTGTAAGAATGCTGTTCATCGTCTACAGCTCAGCATTTAACACCATAGTACCCTCCAAACTCGTCATTAAGCTCGAGACCGTGGGTCTCAACCTCGCCCTGTGTCACTGGGTTCTGGACTTCCTGATGGGCTACCCACACAGACAGCGTGGTGTTCAACCTCAGGAGGCTGAAGAAATTTGGCTTGTCACCAAAAACACTATTTTTCAGATGCACAATCGAGAGCATCCTGTCGGGCTATATCACCACCTTGTACGGCAACTGCTTCGCCCACAACCGTAAGGCTCTCCAGAGGGTAGTGATGTCTGCACAACACATCACCGGGGGCAAACTACCTGCCCCCCAAGACATCTACACCACCCAATGTCACAGGAAGGTCAAAAAGATCCTCAAGGACAACAACCACCTGAGCCACTACCTGTTTACCCGGCTATCATCCAGAAGGCGAGGTCAGTACAGGTGCATCAAAGCGGGGACCGAGAGACTGAAAAACAGCTTCTATCTCAAGGCCATCAGACTGTTAAACAGCCACCACTAACATTGAGTGGCTGCTGCCAACATACTGACTCACTCTAGACACTTTAATAATGAAAAAATTGATGTAATAAATGTATCTCTAGCCACTTTATATAATGTTTACATACCCTACATTACTCATCTCAAATGTACATACTGTACTCTATACCATCTACTGCATCTTGCCATCTTGATGTAATAAATGTATCACTAGCCACTTTAAACAATGCCACTTTACGTAGTGTTTACATACCCTACATTACTCATCTGATATGTATATACTGTACTCTATACCATCTTGCCTATGCCGTTCGGCCATCACTCATTAATATATTTTTATGTACATATTCATTCCTTTACACTTGTGTATAAGGTAGTTGTTGTGAAATTGTTAGGTTAGATCACTTGTTAGATATTACTACATGATCACCATAGCAGACCATAGCAGATCACCATAGTCCCTGTGCTCTATGGTTTGTCCAACCACACACACCCACAATGTCTAATAACCCATCCGCAACCGCCCGACTATATGTGATAAAGTGAACACTTGAGGGCTGAATAAGACCCTAACCCACAAATATAGAAAATGCGCTGTAGGCTACAGTCAGACTGATTTATTTTGTCTAATTTCGATATAGCCTCGTTATTATAATTTTATTACCTCAGCTACATCGTACCCCTGTGCATTGACTTGGTAGCTGTACTCCTTGTATATAGCCTCGTTATTATAATTTTATTACCTCAGCTACATCGTACCCCTGTGCATTGACTTGGTACCTGTACTCCTTGTGTATAGCCTCGTTATTATAATTTTATGGTGCTACTATTTACTTTTTTTTTCTTATTTGCAAATTATTATTTTTTTATCTAACTTTTTAACTCATAATTTTTGGGATTGGCCCGTAATTAAGTATTGCCTCTGAGACAGTTCAGATGGCTGTGTGAGGACCTTTTTACGGAATAATATGTTTGTTTCTTATGATTCCGTGCTTGATCTTTTTTTATTGTGCTTTAGTTTTTTGCTTGCCTATGTATTTTGCATGTTAACTACTGTATGTATATCTTACTATGTTTTATAACTTTCCCCAGGTGGTTTCTGTAAATGAGAATGTATTCTCAGTTAAAACTCACCTGGTAAAATAATAAATACAAATAAAATTCTCTCAAAATCACACACCCAACACTCCTACCAGATTTAACAGCCAGAAGAAGGTCACATTGCTGAGAAGACACTTCAATGCGTGGATTATGCTTGGTCATCACCTTTTTATTTCCTAAAACCCTTATGTGTCACACACTCGTCAAGCCCAAAGAACGGTACACGCTCCACCTCATGGCACACCAGACTATCCATGATTGTGTCATATTTTCTCTCACTTAAAAATGTTTGTCCTGATTTATTCTAGGACATTTTTTATTTCATCAACTAAGCATGCGCCTAAAGTAAGGGATGGAATTGTCGGGGATTCCTACGTATTTTAAAAGTTTTAAATATTTTAAATCTCTAATTTCGCCCCTGCCTAAACCTAAATCCAAACTCAATATGAACATTAAGTCACAGAATGAGAGAGCGAAAGATAATTCATAAAAACTCTACAGTATCTACAACTGTATTCAAAGGGTACTCTATTTTAGGGAGACACTGAACCCATCCAACCATCTGCCCATCAGTTCCATTAATCCCTCCACCCATCCAAACCCCCCAAACTCAGTTTGAGGGAGCCTCAGGACACCCCTCTGAGAGGGCAGAAAAACAACTGTCTTTTCCTTTTGGGGCATGGATCTTTAACTCCCTGCACCAGAATTAATGGAGCATGTGATGTAGCCATGATCTGTAGCGGGCTCCCAACTTGCAGGTGACACTAGTCTACGCAGGCCTGTGTATCGTGACCTAAGTGATCCGTATCATAACAGAATGTGACTGGTGACGACTAGTGACCTTTTCCTGGTCTGGAGCCATCCGTTTCAATTACAACACTATAGCGGGGGCTAGCTAAGTTGGAGGGAGTCAAAGTGCCCAGCTGAGAAGCAAACAGTGTGTTCTGAATGTATACTCTACTGTATATAACTGTTACTGATTACTGAATGACATCATAGATGGCCTATTCTGTCCCAGGCAGGTACATAACAAATTCGGACTTGCTCCTGCGTGTAATTTGAACCCTGCTGTTTCTGCGTGCATTGTATTATTGTACCAACGCACAACTGTTGTTTGGTTGGTGGCATCCTGAATGTGAGAATCAGAGGTTGGAAAATACCATAATAGAGAAAACATTTGAAACGGGACCTTCAAATAACCTGTAACAAGGGCTTGACATTTTCTTTTGGCTAAATACGTTTTTGCATTTAAAGTTCAGACCCTTACAGAAATACATTTGCTGCTGAAATTTCCTGCAAGTTTGTGGAAAACGTTCTGCAAATGAAATCGTGTGCCACAAAATGTTGCCAACAGTTTGCAAAGGTTTGCCATTAGCGGTGAATCCGCGGCAAACCTTTGGCAACAATAATAATAATTATTATGTATTGCCAATAGTGGAAAACAGTTTAATTTCTAGCAGATCATTCTCTCAGGATTCAACTTGAATCTGTGTCAAACCTGTGGCAACAGGTTCCATGACCAGTGACCATTGATGACCAATCAGGGGTATTAGAAACATCTGTTGGAAAATGGATACCAAGCTATCTAGCTAGCTACCTACTGTTATAATGTTACAATATTAATGAAAAGGACAACGGAGATCAGTCTAGAAGTCTCCAGTTTACTGAAGTACAGTCTGAATAAATGTCACACATTACGTAACTCCAGTTCAGCTATGGATACATTTATAGTACATCACGTCCCTCTTCTTAAGGTGTTTTTTTATTTTATTTTTCATGTGACATAAACATGAAATAATGTGCAATATGTCAAATGTGCAATACCGGTGTATCTTTCATCCAGCAAAACTAAACAAAGAATCAAAACTTCTGACCCTTATTTATTTTCATTCAATCAGCAGTTTTATTGTGAAACAAACAAGAAATAAGACAAAAAAAAGCTGAAAACTTGGGCATGCATAACTATTCTCCCCCCCCCAAAGTCAATACTTTGTAGAGCCAACTTTTGCAGAAATTACAGCTGCACGTCTCTTGGGGTATTTCTTTATATGCTTGGCACATCTTGCCACTGGATTTTTTGCCAATTCTTCATACATGTCTGGTAGTTGTCTCGTTTGTCTGTCGTAGTAGCTTTTCTGTTTAAGCTGTCTGTTCTTCAGCTTGTCTTGGATTTGAACATTACCTTCATGAGTCAGTAGGGTGGTAGGGGCTGGCAATTGTTTACTTCAGCCATCATCCCATTAGTAGTTGGGAAGGTGATAACCCTATGCCCTCTAGTGGTGTGTTGCTGTACTCCAGTAGAGCTAAATTCAGCAAAAAAAGAAACGACCTTCCACTGTCAACTGTGTTAATTTTCATCAAACTTAACATGTGTAAATATTTGTATGAACATAACAATATTCAACAACTGAGACGTAAACTGAACAGGTTCCACAGACATATGACTAATATAAATGGAATAATGTGTCCCTGAACAAAGGGGGGGGATCAAAATCAAAAGAAACTGTCAGTATCTGGTGTGGCTGCATTAAGTACTGCAGTGCATTTCCTCCTCATGGACTGCACCAGATTTGCGCGTTCTTGCTGTGAGATGCTACCCCACTCTTCCACCAAGCCACCTGCAAGTTCATTTCTGGGGGGGAATGGCCCTAGCCCTCACCCTCCGATCCAACAGGTCCCAGACATGCTCAATGGGATTGAGATCCGGGCTCTTCGCTGGCCATGGCAGAACACTGACATTCCTGTCTTGCAGGAAATCACACACAGAACGAGCAGTATGGCTGGTGGCATTGTCATGCTGGAGGGTCATGTCAGGATGAGCCTGCGGGAATGGTATCACACGAGGGAGGAGGATGTCTTCCCTATAAGGGAACACCCCCCTGAAATGGACAAAAATGAATGGGAAGTCTTTGGCACTGGACAAACCATATATACGGTATCCAATACCACTCAATTTGGCGTCGTTTCGTTCAAAGTTGATTGCAAATGCCATATGGCAAATGCCAGGTGTAACACTTTGAAAATCCAACAGGTGGCGAGCGCGCTCCACCGTGGTTTTTCATATTGCCAATGGAAATGCACTGCAGTACTTGTGTTGCACAAGTCAACATCCAAAAGCAACATTTTGAAAAAGTGAAAAAAAAATCAACAACTTTTTCGAAATTATTTCGATTTTTTTGGTAAATTACACATGTGTAAGAACTGTATGAATATACTTTTGATCAATTCAAAAAAAAAATCCTTGGGCATAAGGCACATGTTTTGTCCATTTGCAATATGATTTCATAGGAAGTCAAAAGTCGAAAATGTGAACTGTTTTTCAAAAACCTATCACCCCCGTAAAAAATTGCTTTCTGGACCGTTTTTCGAAATTCTTTCGATTTTTGGTCAATTAATCATGTGTAAGAACTGTATGAATATACTTTTGTAAAACTATGTTATCATCATTTTTTTTTTTTTACTTGTGTATAAGGAACATGTTTTGTCCATTTGCAATATGATTTCACAGGAAGTCAAAAGTCAAAGTCAAAAGTCACTTTTTTTTTGCCAAATGCCATAAGAAATGTCCAAATGCAATATGAAAGATTTGAAAATGCCAAATCAGGATATGTCCATTTGCCATTTACCATCACGAATTTGTCAAGCTCAAAAATCCTGCAGGAATGCAAAATTGACGGGCCTGATGAACACAGGATGGCCGGGCAGTGATAGTTGCACCTTTCCATCGCTCGTTGTGTTGATTTCATCATGTCCATTTGGTGATGTGTTTTTCACTATTGAATCATATTGCAAATGCACGTGCATTTGCAATATGTTTCAATGGGCATTTACCATCACAAATTTGTCATGCTCAAAACTCCTGCAGAAATGCAAAAGTGACTGGCCTGATGAGCAAGTATGGCCGGGCAGTGATAGTTGCTCCTTTCCATCACTCGTTGTGTTGACTTCATCATGTCCATTTGGTGATGTTTTTTTCACTGTTGAATCATATTGCAAATGCACGTGCATTTGCAATATGTTTCAATGGGCATTTACCATCACAAATTTGTCATGCTCAAAACTCCTGCTGGAATGCGAAATTGACGGGCCTGATGAACACAGGATGGCCGGGCAGTGATAGTTGCACCTTTCCATCGCTCGTTGTGTTGATTTCATCATGTCCATTTGGTGATGTGTTTTTCACTATTGAATCATATTGCAAATGCACGTGCATTTGCAATATGTTTCAATGGGCATTTACCATCACAAATTTGTCATGCTCAAAACTCCTGCAGGAATGCGAAATTGACTGGCCCGATGAACTCGGGATGGCTTGGCAGTGATTCTGGTTCCTCTCCATAGCTCGTTAGGGTTGATTTAAGAATGTCACTTTGGTGATGGTACCTCACTGTTTAAACATATTGCAAATGGACAAGAGTCACCAGCAAGTCACTGTCCATCAGTCAATTAGATATCATTCTGACACCAAACTGATACAAACTGACACCAAACCCACTTTTTCCAACTCGTTTAGTAGCCAACTATCACATACTTCAGAGCTGGCCCAAAATTCACGACGCCTTCTGTTCAAACCAAAAACGTAAAACACGTAGTTACGTTCTAGCTGCGGGTCCAGTTCTGATGTTATGTGTAGGCTTAGCTGAGGCGACCCCGAATCACAAGTTTCGGCTCGATAGGTCATTTGGTGCCTGAGCAAGACCCTAATTGGTGCTGAAAATCCACTTTTTTCCACGCCTTGCTAAGGGGTCCTTGAATGAGCTATCGGACAGAAACGTTGGGGTCCGTCTATATGGGCCGAGGCGGCCGCAATGCACCTAGTCTTGCGACTCTGGGACATTTCTAAATGTCGTAATTTTCGTGATGCAAAAATGAATTGAAGTTATTGCAAATGTACGAAGCTGTTTCTCGGTCCGAGAACCTTCTAGAGCCACGTAACTCACTACGCACTATCGACCTGAAGTCTAGATCAGGTTTCTAAAGTTTCGGAACTCTAGGTCTGACGGTTCTTTAAAAGTTCCAACAAGGTTAACTAATGCAGGCAGTGTATGTCTCTACGCACCCCTATGTGTCCCTCCTTCCAAGCTGTGTGTGTGTGTGATTTAGTTTTTCTTTGAAATTTGATGGGAAAAATGACTGATTTACAGTTCATGGGGGTTGCCTAATCACACATATGAAGTTTTGGAAAGATCTGACTTTTTCAAACCTTCGAGACAGCCCCTGTGACACCAATTATGGCACTTCCGGTTGGCACAGGAAGCTATCATTAAACACATATCCTCATTGGGGTATGCTTTTACAGAATCCTGAGTTTTAAGTCTTTAAGTTAAGAACTGACTGATTTACACAGGGTTGAATGCACTATGTCTATCAAACTGCAGGCAGGGTATGGATATACACTTTTAGGGTGATTTTAACCACTTCCAGTTGGTTCAGGAAGCTTAGAATCGACACAGGTAGACCTCATAGTGGCCTGATGGACTGGCATCGAAGACAGGTTCATACGGCATTCATAACCCACATAGGCTTCAGGTTTAATTTAGGGGTGCAGGCAATGTATTCCTATGGGAAGAAAAGTCATTGTAATCTGTGAGATCAAAAAAAATGTTTTACTGTTAAGGGTTAATGCCACACGGTCACGGTTAGGCTTGCACGGATCGGGAGGACCTCAGGAATGTACATGAGGTCGAATTGTGCTTCTCACCCTAACGGTTCTCTCACTGTCACCCAAAAGCAAATGACGTGAGTAAAACATTTAACCGTTTTAACCCTCGCAAGGCTGCAGGCCCAGACGGCATCCCCAGCCACGCCCCAGAGCATGCGCAGACCAGCTGGCTGGTGTGTTTACGGACATATTCAATCGATCCCTATCCCAGTCTGCTGTTCCCACATTCTTCAAGAGGGCCACCATTGTTCCTGTTCCCAAGAAAGCTAAGGTAACTGAGCTAAACGACTACCGCCCCGTAGCACTCACTTCCGTCATCATGAAGTGCTTTGAGAGACTAGTCAAGGACCATATCACCTCCACCCTACCTGACACCCTAGACCCACTCCAATTTGCTTACCGCCCAAATAGGTCCACAGACGATGCAATCTCAACCACACTGCACACAAGAGCACTACCTATGTGAGAATGCTGTTCATCGACTACAGCTCAGCATTTAACACCATAGTACCCTCCAAACTCGTCATCAAGCTCGAGACCCTGGGTCTCGACCCCGCCCTGTGCAACTGGGTACTGGACTTCCTGACGGGCCGCCCCCAGGTGGTGAGGGTAGGTAACAACATCTCCACCCCGCTGATCCTCAACACTGGGGCCCCACAAGGGTGCGTTCTGAGCCCTCTCCTGTACTCCCTGTTCAACCATGACTGCGTGGCCACGCACGCCTCCAACTCAATCATCAAGTTTGCGGACGACACAACAGTGGTAGGCTTGATTACCAACAACGACGAGACGGCCTACAGGGAGGAGGTGAGGGCCCTCGGAGTGTGGTGTCAGGAAAATAACCTCACATTCAACGTCAACAAAACTAAGGATATGATTGTGGACTTCAGGAAACAGCAGAGGGAACACCCCCCTATCCACATCGATGGAACAGTAGTGGAGAGAGTGGTAAGTTTTAAGTTCCTCGGCGCACACATCACAGACAAACTGAATTCGTCCACCCACACAGACAGCATCGTGAAGAAGGCGCAGCAGCGCCTCTTCAACCTCAGGAGGCTGAAGAAATTTGTCTTGTCACCAAAAGCACTCACAAACTTCTACAGATGCACAATCGAGAGCATCCTGTCCGTCTGTATCACCGCCTGGTACGGCAACGGCTCCGCCCACAACCGTAAGGCTCTCCAGAGGGTAGTGAGGTATGCACAACGCATCACCGGGGGAAACTACCTGCCCTCCAGGACACCTACACCACCCGATGTCACAGGAAGGCCATAAAGATCATCAAGGACAACAACCACCCGAGCCACTGCCTGTTCACCCCGCTATCATCCAGAAGGCGAGGTCAGTACAGGTGCATCAAAGCTGGGACCGAGAGACTGAAAAACAGCTTCTATCTCAAGGCCATCAGACTGTTAAAACCTCTTACGGCTGCTGTCCCTGTACAGGGATCAACATCAGCGGACATCAGCGGAAATTTCAGAGTGACAACTAATAGTACTCGATACAACTCAAACGTTCATTAAAACACACATGCAGGGTGCTCAATTAAAGCTACACTCGTTGTGAATCTAGCCAACATGTCAGATTTTTTAAATGCTTTTCGGCGAAAGCATGAGAAGCTAATATCTGATAGCATGCAACCCCCGAAATACCCAAAGGGGACGTAAACAAAATAATTAGCGTAGCCGGCGCTACACAAAACGCAGAAATAAAATATAAAACATTCATTACCTTTGACGAGCTTCTTTGTTGGCACTGCTATATGTCCCATAAACATCACAATTGGGTATTTTTTTCGATTAAATCCGTCCATGTATACCCAAAATGTCCATTTATGAAGCCCGTCTGATCCATGAAAAAGCATCGTTCCAAAACGCACCGTCATTTTTTTAAATTAAAAAAGTTACCTATAAACTTTGACAAAACACTTCAAACTACTTTTGTAATCCAACTTTAGGTATTAGTAAACGTTAATAATCGATCAAATTGATCACGGGGCGATCTGTATTCAATAGCAGCACGTTTTGAAATCATGGTCCACATTCTCTCTTTCATAACTTCCTCTGGTGTGCTCGACGACAGGAAGTGCCTATTCAATTGACAGTACTGGCGACATCGTGTGGAAGCTGTAGGCATTGTAAACAGGGCCCTATCTATTTTCCCTTGCCATAGACAATACAGAGACTGGCGGAGGGATATATATATATTTTTTTTGTGAACAGTTTTCCTTGTGATTTTTCCTGCTAAACACGTTCTAGCTAGCTAACATTATGTAGCTTGGTAGAGAGTTGACACGCAAGCTCACTAGCTAGGATTTGTGACATACATTAGCAAGCTAGCTAGTTATCTAGATATAATGTGATATAATAATTGGACATGTAATTTCTTATCTTCTAGTTAAGAAAAGGCCCCACCACAATCATTGGCAAGCATGCATCCATCACTTATGAAGACAGTTTAATACATCTGACAAACTTTTTTGAGCTACCTGTGGGTCAGTGCCCTTAATGCCCTTAACTGACTTGCCTAGGTAAATAAAGGTTAAATAAAAAATTTAAAAAATCCACTCCAAGGAAGGTGATTCCTCTGCCTGCTTTATTAAGCATTAGAGTGGCATCCAGCACTACACTGTCAGATAGGTGAGAACACATGCTTAATTTCAATAGGAGAATAGCTAGAAAAATTGTTATATTCCTTTCAATGAAGGCTATTGGGTAGTGTGCACTTTCTGTGTGCACATTTATGGTTGGTTTCTGGGTTTTTGTGTCCCTCTCTTTGTGCCTGCCTTCTTTGAGTGGCCTGTGTGGGGGTGTATGTCTCTGGTACTGTCATGTTTCGCTCTCTAGTATTAAAAATGAAGATGCTTGGAGCATAACCGACTGTCTTTTTCTAAAGGAGGAATGAGTTTCTGGAGGAGATTTGAGTGGTTGAGCTGGATGGGAGCACCATGGAGAAAACAGAAGGCGAAAACGTCCTTTTTCATGAACTATACCCAGATATTATCACCCTATATGTGTATTGCCAATGTTGTACAGATCGAATTCAGTGAATTAACTGTTTTTGTTAAACTCTCTCACTTCTATTTAGCCTGATGAATATTAGCATCTCCGAAGAGACCATAGAAGTAAATGAAGTCACTCATGTCATGACATTGGCTTGGCCATAATATGGATTTACCAACTATGGCTATCTTCTGTATACCCCCCTACCTTGTCAAAACACAACTGATTGGCTCAAACGCATTAAGAAGGAAAGAAATTCCACAAAATAACTTAACAAGGCACACCTGTTCATTGAAATGCACTTCATGTAACTACCTCATGAAGCTGGTTGAGAGAATGCCAAGTTTGTGCAAAGCTGTCATCAAGGCAAAGGGTGGCTATTTGAAGAATCTAAAATCTAATATGTATTTTGATTTGTTTAACACTTTTTTGGTGGTTACATGATTCCATATGTGATATTACAAAGTGTTGATGTCTTCACTAGTAATCTACAATGTAGAAAATAGTAAAAAGAAAGAAAAACCCTTGAATGAGTAGGTGTTCTAAAACTTTTGACCGGTAGTGTAAGTCTGACATTTGACTGTTTATCGGACACTTTCACTCAGCTAACTAGCTACCACAGCTAGGTTTGACTTTTTCTAGCTAGTATCTAGCTAGTCCACCTGGGTTAATTTAAACAAGTTGGAGGCTAACGTTACCTACAGGTATATGCATCCAAGAGCTAGCTAAAGTAAGCTAGCTAGCTAGTAGCTGCTGGTCTATTCATTATTTTTTTGTTCTCCTTCTCTCTCGTCTCTCTCTCTCTCTGTGTGTGTGTGAGACTGCTTTCCAAAGACCCTCTCTTTCCTCTGTCAGTGGCCATCTACTTGCAGGCCCACTCAGACCCGATGGCAGACAAGACAGAGCACTTCCATGATGTGATCTGGGTCTAGATGAGTGTGAGTGTGTGTGTGTGTGAGTGTGAGAGAGCGAGAGAGATCTGGAAGCATAAATTATGAAGCTTTCATTATGCTAGATGGCTCCACTAATGCCTCGCTGTTTCCAAGAAGTTGGCCTTAGACTTACATTTGAAAAGCATCACAGGGCTGTACGCTGACCTTTTTTACAAGGAGTACATGTGCTCCTAAGTTGAAAAATGTAGTGGCACGCAAAGAAATTCAGGAGCACAATGAAAGTATTTGAGGAAGAGTGTTTTTATCATAAGTAATTAGTAACAGTTGTTGAATAAAATCTTTAATTAATAAACTGTTAGTTTTCTCTTATTATACAACACTCTTCCTCAAATACTTTGGTGGGACTCGCACTCACGTGTCTGTCTGTGAGAGATGAGAATCTCCGATGTGTCTCTTTGTTAGTTTGAGCTTGCTTAAACGCTAGCAAACTAAAAACAAACTAGCGTGTGAACAAAACTATGTAAATAGCCAAGCACAAGGACAGTCAAACTTTAGTAGACTTCCGGTTAAAATAGACCAATTTCTATGCTTGTGTGCTTCTAAAAAGGAATCTTTCAGCACTTAACTCAGTGAGCACAGCCCCCCAGACACTGTTGTTACTCGAGATGGGCTATGTGGGATTCATAGATATGTGTGTGATTACCTCTATGAAAGAAAATGAGATGGGCTATGTGGGAAGTGTGTGATTACCTCTATGAAACAAAACAGCAGAATAACGAAATACTTTGTAAATAATTACAGCAGCATTTTTTTGCTATAAATCACAACTCACACATGCTCGTACTAAACGTTATCAGTTCTATT
The DNA here is from genome assembly GCF_013265735.2 of Oncorhynchus mykiss. Taxonomy (NCBI): domain Eukaryota; kingdom Metazoa; phylum Chordata; class Actinopteri; order Salmoniformes; family Salmonidae; genus Oncorhynchus; species Oncorhynchus mykiss. The sequence goes on along the minus strand of NC_048586.1, from coordinate 2,091,125 downwards.
TTTAGGTGCATATGCAAGAGCCCTGCATCACAAAGATCTGTTAGCTGTAAGTGCTCAGTAAATGCATGGTAGATAAGGATGGGGTTTATTTTAGAATTCAAAAGGTTGCAGATCACTGTAACGATCTCTTCACACATCTCAATATGGCTTCCAGTTACTTCCTTATTCTGCCAGGATGTAGTTTGACTATATGAAACAGTAACTGGTTACTTTTTTCTATGCTTCATCATATACCAACAGAACCTGTTGGACACGTGAGACAGACACCAACCAGACTGTCGTGGCATCAATTGCAAGTTCTCTTATTGGCTGCAGATTATGTGCACCATACTGACCACACCGCTCGTGTTGCGTGCGCGAGCGTTGAAAAAAAAATAGGGAAATTAGATGATGGCATTTTGTAAACCTTGAATGAAATGAACAGCATTCCACAATCTGTTACGCATAACTGCACACTCCAAGACTTTAGGTAGGTTTCCATCCAATTTGTGATAGATTTGCATTAAAATATTCCAAGCAAACTCACTTTTTGCAGCTAAAAGCGTGTTCGAGATGACGTGGTGCACATAAAAATTCCTTTTGGTGTTAACACTACCCATCCCGGGTCCGGGAGCGTAATCATCAACTGACACTAATTAGCATAGCACAACGGACGTAAATATTACTAGAAAATATTCCTATTCATGAAAATCACATGTGAAATATATTGAAACACAGCTTAGCCTTTTGTTAATCACCCTGTCATCTCAGATTTTCAAAATATGCTTTACAGCCAAAGCAAGACAAGCATTTGTGTAAGTTTATCGATAGCCTAGCATAGCATTATGCCTAGCTAACAGCAGGCAGCTTGGTCACGAAAATCAGAAAAGCAAACAAATTAAATTGTTTACCTTTGATGAGCTTTGGATGTTTTCACTCAGTTAGATAGCAAATAGATAGCAGCTGTCCACTGACGCAATGTTGATGTTCAGGCTCATTTTTCTAAATAAAAGCCTGAAACTATGTATTGTGACACTAGACACATTAGGGAAGCCATAGAAAAGGGAATCTGGTTGATATCTCATTCACTGCTCAATAGGGCCGCATAGGAACGCAGTGCTTTCTAAATAAGATTCCCTTCTTGATTGGATTTTTCTCAGGCTTTCGCCTGCAATATCAGTTCTGTTATACTCACAGACAATATTTTTACAGTTTTGGAAACTTTAGAGTGTTTTCTATCCAAAGCTGTCAATTATATGCATATTCTAGCATCTTGTCCTGACAAAATAGCCGTTTACTTTGGGAACGTTATTTTTCCAAAAATGAAAATAGTGCCCCCTAGATTCAAGAGGTTAAATTCCCATGTCCTGGATAAAAAAAAGACAAGTCAAATGGGTTTCCATCGCATTTTCAACTATACTGATCGTTTTGTAATACTTTTGCGGTATATAGCCAAACTGGCCTTGGCACATGCACTCTAGCCAACAGCTCGTACATACAGGTGAAGTCGGACGTTTACATACACCTTAGCCAAATACATTTAAACTCAGTTTTCACAATTCCTGACATTTAATCGTAGTAAAAATGACCTGTCTTAGGTCACTTAGGATCACCACTTTATTTTAATCATGTGAAATGTCAGAATAGTACAGAGAATTATTTATTTCAGCTTGTATTTCTTTCATCACATTCCCAGTGGGTCAGAAGTTTACATACACTCAATTAGTATTTGGTAGCATTGCCTTGAAATTGTTTAACCTGGGTCAAACGTTTTGGGTAGCCTTTGTTGGGGTTCGTTCCTTGTTCCTTGTCAGTCATTGGCTCATTGGTGAAATTAGCATTCAGACCATATCTTTAAGTAAATCAATCAAAAAACTTTATTAATGCAATTGCAGACAGAAGTTGACAACAGGAACATAGCATAGCATGTTTCCGAGTAAGTTCTGCATAATAGTAAATGGTCCAAGTTATTTTATGATGCTTGCAGTCACTGCCTACGTCATTACCTTCTACTAATGAGACCAAGCTCATGCATACACAGCTATACAAACATTAGTTTCTGTAACGTCTGTCCTCTTCGTCTGAGGAGGAGTAGGAAGGATCGGACCAATATGCAGCATGGTAAGTGTCCATGTTCATATTTATTAAACTCAGAACACTAAGACCAAAATAACAAAAATAGACCAACACGAAACAGTTCTGTCTGGTGCAGACACAGAGACAGAAAACAACTACCCACAGCCATAGTGGGAAAACAGGCTGCCTAAGTATGGTTCTCAATCAGAGACGATTGCCAACTGCCTCTGATTGGGAACCATACCAGGCCAAACACATAGAAATACAAAACCTAGACTACAAAACATAGAATGCCAACCCCAACTCACTCCCTGACCAAACTAAAACAGAAACATAAAAAAGGAACTAAGGTCAGGACGTGACAGTACCCCCCCCCCCCCCCCCCCCCCCCCCCCCCAAAGGTGCGGACTCCGGCCGCAAAACCTAAACCAATAGGGGAGGATCTGGGTGGGCATCTGTCCGCGGTGGAGGCTCTGGCGCGGGACGTGGACCCCACTCCACCTTTGTCTGGGTCCACTTAGGTGGCGCCTTTGGAGCGGCGACCCTCGCCACCGACCTCGGACTGGGGACCCTTTCAGCGGACCCCGAATAGACGGGAGACTCTGGCAGCGCCGGGGTGAAGGGCGACTCTGGCAGCGCCGGAGTGAAGGGCGACTCTGGCAGCGCCGGAGTGAAGGGCGGCTCTGGCAGCTCCTGACTGAAGGGCGGTTCTGGCAGCTCCTGACTGACGAGCGGCCCTGGCAGCTCCTGACTGACGGGTGGCTCTGGCAGCTCCTGACTGACGGGCGCCTCTGGCAGCTCCTGACTGACGAGCGGCTCCGGCAGCTCCGGACAGGAGGGATCACCTGGAAGCGCTGGACAGGAGGAAGACTCTGGAAGCGCTGGTTAGGCGGGAGCACCTGGAGGGAGGAGACGGAGAGACAGCCTGGTGCGTGGGACTGCCACAGGAGGCCTGGTGCGTGGAGGAGGCAAAAGATGGACCGACCGTGGAGGCGCACTGGAGGTCTCGAGCACCGAGCCTGCACAACCCGTCCTGGCTGGATACTCCCTGTAGCCCGGCAAGTGCGGCGGGGTGGAACAGACCGCACTGGGCTGTGCTGGCAAACCGGGGACACCGTGCGTAGGGCTGGTGCCATATAACCCGGGCCAAGGAGATGCACTGGAGACCAGATGCGCTGAGCCGGCCTCATTACTCCTGGCTCGATGCCCACTCTAGCCCAGCCAATACGAGGAGCTGCGATGTAGCGCACCGGGCTATGCCTGCGCACTGGGGACACTGTAAGCACGGGGAGTTGGCTCAGGTTTCCTACCTGACTTAGCCACACTCCCCAAGACATTTTTGGGGCTGCCTCTCGGGCTTCCTTGCCAGCCGTGTTCCCTCAAAGTGCTGGCTCCCTTTACCTGCTGCCTCCGCTCTCCTGGCTGCCTCCACCTGTTCCCATGGGAGACAATCCCTTCCAGCCAGGATCTCCTCCCATGTGTAGGAACCCTTCCCGTCCAGAATGTCCTCCCATGTCCATGAGTCCATTCCCCGCTGCTCCTGGTTACCACGCTGCTTGTTCCTTTTTAGGTGGGTAGTTCTTGATTGTGGGTGTAGGAACCCAGCTGCTTGGTCAATCCCTCAACCCAGTTTACTGGGTTTATGTCAGAACCCAACACACTGGGTTGTTTTAACCCAGCAATATAGTCTAATTTAGCCAGCAGTTGGGTCAAGCACTCAACCCAAGGTGCCGGTTTAGAAGCATAACCCAAACCCGCTGGGCTGAATTAACCTAATGCTGTGTTTGTTCAATATTGACCAAGAGATGGGTCATCAAAATTACACAAATTGGGTTATATTTAACACAGCAGTAACAATAATTCATTTTGGAAAAGTAATATGAATTTCCATTTAACTCAATTTCAACCTTTTAAGATGCTAAAATAGAAAAGTGTTCAGTAATTGTTTTCATTATTCTAATTTAGTTTGGCTTTTCCTGATTGTTGCAGTGCATGCATTCAACAGTGCATGCATTCAACATGCAGTGCATGCATTCAGCATTCAACGAAGGACTTCCACTGGGCCGCCATCTCCAAAGTTAGCTCAAAAGGCAATGGATCTGAACTAGGTTTTATTTAGTATTTTTTGTTTAAATTATTAACATGTTGTTTATTATCTTTTATACTTCCATGAGTTCATCTGTTGCTCAGTTATCACTTGGCGCATTTAAATAATTATGTAGCTGTCCCTTTAAACATCCTACGGTCAAGATCCCCATAGTGTTCACATTTCTCTCATGTAAATGTTGTAGCTACATCAAAAGATTAAACCATTTATTTACTTCATTACCATGCTGATGTTTTCTAGTTGTATTGCATTTATTTTTCTCTGTTAAAGACACGTGTTGTTTAGTATACTGTGCATTTGGAAAGTAATCAGAACCCTTGAGTTTTTCCACAATACAGACAATACCCCACATAATGACCAAGCAAAAACAGGTTTTTAGAATTATTTGCATATTTATAAAAAAAACAGGTAATATGTTATTTACAGAAGTATTCATACCCTTTGCTATGAGACTCGAAAATTGAGCTCAGGTGCATCCTGTTTCCATTGATCATCCTTGAGATGTTTCTACAACTTGATTGGAGTTCACCTGTGGTATATTACATTAATTGGACATTTGGAAAGGCACACACCTGTCTACATCAGGTCCTAAAGTTAACAGTGCATGTCAGAGCAAAAACCAAGCCATGAGGTTGAAGGAATTGTTTGTAGAGCTCCGAGACAGGATTGTGTCGAAACACTGATCCGGGGAAGTGTACCAAAAAATGTCTGCAGCATTGAAAATCCTCAAAACAAAGTGGCCTCCATCATTCTTAAATAGAAGAAGTTTGGAACCACCAAGACTCTTCCTAGAGTTTGCAGGGCAAGAACCCGATTGTCACTCTGACAGTGTTCCAGAGTTCCTCTGTGGAGATGGGAGAACCTTCCAGAAGGACAACCATCTCTACAGCACTCCACCAATCAGACCTTTATGGTAGAATGACCAGTCTGTCACATTCTGACCCTAGTTATTGTGTTAATTGTTTGTTTTAGTTGGTCAGGACGAGAGTTGGGTGGGCATTCTATGTTTTGTGTGTCTAGGTTGTTTTTCTGTGTTCGGCCTAGTATGGTTCTCAATCAATTTGTTTTATATAAATATGAACTTTATCCAACAAAACATACATGCATACAAAGGATAGTGATTCATTTTATCTCTATTTGTGCTTTTTGTGACTCCTCTCTTTGGCTGGGATTGCTGTGTTTTTCTGTGGCTTGGTGGTGACCAAACATAATCGTTTGTGGTGCTTTCGCCGTAAAGCCTGTTTGAAATCGGACACTATGGTGGGATTAACAACAAGACTACCTTTAAAACGGTATAAGATACATGTATGTTTGAGGAATTTTAATTATGAGATTTCTGTTGTTTTGAATTTGGCGCCCTGAACTTTCACTGGCCCACTGCCCAAAGAGGTTTAACAAACTATAGTTTTGGCAAATTGGTTAGGACATATACAGTGCCTTGCGAAAGTATTCGGCCCCCTTGAACTTTGCGACCTTTTGCCACATTTCAGGCTTCAAACATAAAGTTATAAAACTGTCACAATCATGAAGTGGAACGACATTTATTGGATATTTCAAACTTTTTTAACAAATCAAAAACTGAAAAATTGGGCGTGCAAAATTATTCTACATATCAATGCATACATACAAACTATCTATGTCAAATAGGGGGGAGGCGTCTGGAATTCCCCGGGGTAGCTGTTTAGGTCTCTTACTTTTTTCAATCTTTACTAACGACATGCTTTGAGTAAAGCCAGTGTGTCTATCTATGAAATGTACTGAAATGACTGCAACACTTAAAGAGCTTCAGTTAGTATCAGAATGGTTGGCAAGGAATAAATTAGTCCTAAATATTTCTAAAACTAAAAGCATTGTATTTGGGGCAAATCATTCACTAACCCCTAAACCCTAAACCTCAACTACATCTCATTATGAATGTGTAAATTGAACATGTTGAGGTGACTAAACTGCTTGGAGTAACCCTGGATTATAAACTGTCATGGCCCAAATCAAATTGATACAACAGCAGCTAAAAAGGGGAGAGGTCTGTCCATAATAAAGCACTGATCTGCCTTTTTAACAACACTATCAACAAGGTCCTACAGGCCCTAGTTTTGTCGCACCTAGACTACTGTTCAGCAGTGTGGTCAGGGGGACTTAGGAAAATTGCAGATGGCTCAGAACAGAGCAGGACGGCTGGCCCTTAAAAGTACACAGAGAACTAACATTAATCACATGCATGTCAATCTCTCATATTTTGGCTCAAGGTGGTAGAGATTGACGTCATCACTACTTTTTTAAGTAAGAAGTGTTGACAAGCTGAATGTACCGAGCTGTCTGTTTAAAACTTCTTTGGGACTGGGGGGCAGTATTGAGTAGCTTGGATGAATAAGGTGCCCAGAGTAAACTGCCTGCTACTCAGGCCCAAAAGCTAGAATATGCATATTAGTAGATTTGGATAGAAAACACTCTGAAGTTTCTAAAACTGTTTGAATGATGTCTGTGAGTATAACAGAACAGTATTGAGTAGCTGCTACTCAGTCCCAGTTGATAATATATGCATATTATTAGTATATTTGGCAGGCAAAAACCTGAGAATAAATCCAACCAGGAAGTGGGAAATCTGAGGTTTGTATGTTTCCAAGTCTTTGCCTATCCAATATAGTGTGTACGGGGACATATTGCACTTCCTAAGGCTTCCACTAGATGAATGAGTGTCACGAGATTGTGGCACTCTGTCAGACCACTGACTCAAAGAGCCCTTATGAGCCCCTCCTTTACAGTAGAAGCCTCAAACAAGTTTCTAAAGACGGTTGACATCTAGTGGAAGCCTTAGGAAGTGCAACATGACCAATATCCCACTATCTTCAATAGGGAATGAGTTGAAAATTCACCAACCTCAGATTTCCCACTTCCTGGTTGGATTTTTTCTCAGGTTTTTGCCTGCCAAACATACTAATAATATGCATATATTAGCAACTGGGACTGAGTAGCAGCTACTCAATACTGCCCCCAGACATAAGAAGTTAACAGCGGGGACTGAAACAACACAAACATACACACAGACACATGCAAACACACACACATACAAATAGATTTTCTGTTGTAGATATGTAGTAGTAGGAGCCTGACAGCACGCACACAGTGTGTTGTAAAATCAGTTTTGAATGTATTGTGATGTTTTTTAAATTGCATAACTGCCTTAATTTTGCCGGACCCCAGGAAAAGTAGCTGATGCCTTGGCAGCAGTTAATGGGGATCCATAATAAAATACATAAAATACCTGCTAGTCGATCATCTCATTCCAAAATCAAAATCAAAATCAAAATCATGGGCATTAATGGGGAGTTGGTCCCCCCCCCCCCCCCCCCTGCTGCTATAACAGCCTCCACTGTTCTTGGAAGGCTTCCAATAGATGTCGCAACATTGCTAAAAGAACATTAGTGAGGTCAGGCACTAATGTTGGGGCAGTAGGCCTGATTCGCATTCAGCGTTCCAATTCATCCCAAAGGTGTTTGATGGGGTTGATGTTAGGGCTCTGTGCAGGCTAGTCAAGTTCTTCCACACCAATCTCAACAAACCATTTCTGTAATGGCCTCGCTTTGTGCACGGGGGCACTGTCATGCTGGAACAGGAAAGGCCCTTCCAAGACGCAACTGGTTTCAAGTGGGGAAAATACATCATACTGTATGATCTCCTACTGCCATCTAGTGGACAAACTGTGAATCAGACAGAGAGGGGATATATTTATGGCGATGGATAGGTAGAGACTTCCGCTTTCTCCTCACATGTGTATCATTTACTGTAAGACGAAAAAGTAAAGCATGGAACATTGCACAAGCCCGTCACTTTTAAAATGGCTGTGTTGCTGTGAGAATTTGAGAATATTTAGAATCACCATTAGGTAAAAGATCTCACAATAATGTTTCTTTATTTTAAAAAAAATATTCTGTTCGACCAGTATTTTTGGATAGATTTTATTTTAAATCTAGACTTCATACTCTCTTATTCCTCAACATGGTGACAACAAACAAACAAAAAAAGGGGTGTATTTCAGGGTTTTGGCCTGCTGAATCTCAGGCTCTGTAGTAGTTACATTGTTTGACACCAATATAAGAATTCCACAGTTCTTACCTTTCTATTAGTATACTTATAGTTTTGAAACTGAAATGCACTTGATGTGCGTTTTGACAATGAGTTCATGGCTGTAATGACAGCCTACATTTGCGAATGTGCACTCATGCATGTGTTTGCATTGGGTGTTGCAAGCTTTGAACCACTGCTTTTTCGTGGTTGAGGGTCAAAAAGTTAGAAAACCACTGAGCTAGTGAACAGATTGTTGATTTGCTGTACAACTATAGGATCGGGTGCAGTGCAAATGTTAAATTGTAGGGAGAGAGGATTGCCACTAATAAATATTTAGCTCCAAAACAATTGTCTGATCAAGAATAATATTTTTTTAGATTGCAAGCTCACCAGAGAATAGACCAAGCTACTGATCTTTTGGAATGTCAACATTGCTTGAAATTTATAATTCACTTATGAAGCTTGCATTTGTAATTTGTTGTTATAAATGTATTATTACGTAATCAAAATGTGTTATAGACAAAATAATGAAAAGGACTGTCTGGTGGCCTCAATAAACAGACAAAAGATTTGCAGTTGAACAAGTCATTGCATGTATAGATACTTTTTTTTACTTGACTTGAAAAGACGTGTGAATCGACTCTTTCTTAGAATGCAGGACTTGGAGTTGACTCAAGACTTGACCCATTCTACTTGGGACTCGACTTGAAACACAGACTGGCTTTGACTCAAATAATAGTGACTGCGTCTCATCTCTGCTTATGAAACACATTCCAAACCCTATGATTTGATAAATATATCAGCTAGCTAACTAACCAGCTGCAGCTATCCCCAAGCTTTGCTAGCAGGCACGGTGCTACACCAGGGCCAGGGGGTGCTATAGCCACATCACAAATCTGCGTAGCCCCAGTTAAGCTCACTCAAGCAGTATAATATCTTAAATAAAGAATTATGTATAAGTTAATAAAGCAATATGTATAAGTTAATAACCAGCCATTCTGTTCCCAACCCGATCCCTGGCTGCGTGTGTGTGAATGGGGGGGGTCTGGTGTGTGTGCTTGTGCACGTTAGGCTACGTTATGTGAGCTAACTTCTAGCTAGCTAGTCGCCCATCTCACCCCGTTGCAATGGACCGTTTTCAGATCAAGAGAAGAATGCGCGTCAAATGCAAAATCCTGTCTCCGAGGGAGCCAAAGAAGAAGAGGGAGATAAGAAAGATGAGTTGGAGAGAGAAACTCGTGAGCCACGACGTGAGGGAGCACCAGAGCAGTTCGCTGCTAGCTGCTCCACAGCCACCGTTAGCTGTACTGTTAGCACAGCCACCGCTGGCTCCCTCTGATTTAAGCCAATCACCTTTTGAAGAACCAGCGTTATCCAGCCACAAAAAAATTGACAGCAGGATCGCTACTTCAATCGTAGATGGTACGAGGATTACAAATGGCTGGAATATTCCATTTCAAAGGACCGTGCTTTCTGCTTTGCCTGACATCAATTTCAACGTCCAGGTAACCATGGTGGAGTGAAGGCAGCATTTACCCACGATGGCTACCAGAACTGGAAGAAGGCCACAAATTCGTTCAAGACACACAATGCTAGTGTGGAGCATAAATATGCAATGACAGCATGGAATGAGTGGGCTATTCAGAAAGAGTCTGGCTCAACAATATGCAATGGTCTACGTGATGGACATTCAAAAATAGTCAGAGAACAGAGAGTATTTGAGAGCAGTTGTGGAGTCATTGCATTACACTGCATACCAGAGACTTTCACAGAGAGGAGACAAAGAAAACGACATGGCTGTCAACCAGGGAAACATCCTTGAACTTTTACAGGTCATAGGCAAATTCGACAAAAGATTTGCACAGAAAATCCTAGAAATGCTCATGATATTTAGAATGAAATACTAGACATTATGGCAAATATGATTAGGGATCAGATAAGTGGTGAAATGCAAGATGCTAAACTATTTGCATTGATAGTAGATGAGAGTAAGGACCTCAGTAAAACAGAACAAGTGTCTGCGGTGGGGAGTAAAATGTAATGTAAAAAATGAAGTGACTGTCCACCCCAACTCACGCCCTGACCATACTAAATAAAGACAAAACAAAGGAAATAAAGGTCAGAACGTGACAGTTATTATTATTATTATTATAGTTATTATTTTTTTAGAAATATACTCACTAAGTTTGTGATGATAGCCAGTTCGTTTTACAAGTGTGTGCACAGTTAACAGGCATAGGCTAAATGCATTGCACTTCTCATTGTGGCTGCACTTTGGATATAATTAATTTAATTTCTGACGTTGTGATAGCCATTTCATCTGAAACATTATTACCAATGCACAGTTGTCTGATTATGCATATGGCATAAATGCACTGTTTGTTGTTATCACATTTTGTGTCACATGTGTGTTGACGCTGGAGAGATGAAGCAGGTACGGGGAGTCAAACATTTAATAAAGAATGGACATGGAACGAGACAGGAACAGCATCAGCATACAAGAAAACAAAGACAAAAAACAATCAGTGCAGAAGCAGGGAACAGAGCTGGGGAACTGACAAATATAGGGGAGGTAATAACAGGTGATGAGTGAGTCCAGGTGAGTCCAATATCGCTGATGCGCCTGAGAAGGGAAGGCAGGTGTGGGTAATGGATGATTTGAGTGCGTGATGCAGGACAGCCATACACTTCCGGTGCCGACAGAGATGGTCGCCTCTCTTTGCGTTCCTAGGAAACTATACAGTAATTTGGTTTTTAATGTGTTATTTATTACATTACATTATTACCCCAGGAAATCTTAAGTTTTATTACATACAGTATTACAGACAGGAATTATTGGATACAAGAGCAACGTCAACTCACCAACATTATGACCAGGAATAAGACTTTTCCATAGCGGATCCTCTGTTTATCCCACCATAATACCCTCCAAACTCGTTATTAAGCTCGAGACCTGGGTCTCGACCCCGTCCTGTGCAACTGGGTCCTGAACTTCCTGACGGGCCGCCACCAGGTGGTGAGGGTAAGAAACATCAACTCCACCCCGCTGATCCTCAACACTGGGGCCCCACAAGGGTGCGTTCTCAGCCCTCTCCTGTACTCCGTGTTCACCCATGACTGCGTGGCCATGCACGCCTCCAACTCAATCATCAAGTTTGCAGACGACACTACAGTGGAGGAGGTGAGGGCCCTCGGAGTGTGGTGTCAGGAAAATAACCTCACACTAAACGTCAACAAAACAAAGGAGATGATAGTGGACTTCAGGAAACAGCTGAGGGAGCAGCCCCCTATCCAAATCGACAGGACAGTAGTGGAGAAGGTGGAAAGTTTTAAGTTCCTCGGCGTACACATCACGGACAAACTGAAATGGTCCACCCACACAGACAGCGTGGTGAAGAAGGCCACCCACACAGACAGCGTGGTAACTAGCCCGAGAGATAGGCTATCCAATGTCAAACTAATTTTGCCATGGTCGCACACCAGCCAGCTGAAGCTAATTGGTGAAAGAAGTTGTCTAGCACTAGCTAGCCTAGGAGACTTCAATACACATGAACTGCTGAGACTGTTTCAAATTATCTAGAAGGGTGACTGTAACTGTGTTCTATTAAACTGTGTTTGATTTATTATTTGTGGCTATGGCAGTCAATTGAAAACCATTCTAACAGTATTTTGACTGTCTTCTCACTGTCACATGCTTTTAATGTTTGGCTAATCACAGTCAATTGCAAAATAGTCTAACAATGTATCTTAACTCACCACCACTAATGAGATGGGTATGCTTGATGCAGGTCGCGTCAGAAATGTCACAGTTCGCAGTTCCTAGTTGTTTTGAGCGTAGCATTCATGCTCAGAGGGAGACAGTGAGGTATTCCCTTTGAGTCAGGAACAAAAACATCGCCATAGTGACCTGTGAATGCATTCGTGACAAGTCAATCAGCTGTTCAATTTCACTTACCGGCATGTCAACTGAGTAGGGATCACAGTCAAATGGATTTGGAAGTAGGTCCCAAAGTCCTCTTCCAAGGGTTGGAGATAAGCAGTCATCACTTGTGTGAGACACTTACTGATGCTGTTTTCTGTAAGAAAACTGCACAGCCGAAGGCATGGTTTCGTTCATAACTCCCTCCAATAGGACTACTTTCCTCTGAATCCACTGATTGGGTCGCTCATCTGTAGAATGTTTTTGTATTTCACCCTGAATGCTTGCGTTCAGTTCATTCAGTTTCCCAAATATGTCTGTTACATAGGCAAGGAGACACATTTTATTTTCATTACACAGAATGCCGACCAAGTCTGTTTCTCTCGCAATCCGAAAAATCTTTCCAACACTACCACCAAGCCTCAGTAACTACCAAGCCTCGGTAACCACCAAGCCTCAGTGTGAAATGGAACATTGTCATGCTTTGATCCCATGTCTCCACATAGTTTTGCGAACAGGCGTGCACGCAGTGGATAGAGTTTCATGTAGCTTACAATCACAGTTACCTGCTGCAGTATACAGTGCATTCGGAAAGTATTCAGACCCGTTCCCCTTCTCCACATTTTGTTACGTCACAGCCTAATTCTAAAATGGATTAAATACATGTTTTTACTCATGTATTTATAAAAACTGTTTTTTTTAGAAATGTTTGCAAATGTATTTAAAATTAAACTGAAAAACCTTATTTACATAAGTATTCAGACCCTTTGCTATGAGACTTGAGCTCAGGTGCATCCTTCTTCCATTGATCCCTCTTGAGATGTTTCTACAACTTGATTGGAGTCCACCTGTGGTAAATTACATTCATTGGAAATTATTTGGAAAGGCACAGGCTGTCTATATAAGGTCCCACAATTGCCAGTGCATGTCGGAGCAAAAACCAAGGAATGAGGTTGAACGAATTGTCCATAGAGCTCCGAGACAGGATTGTGTTGAGGCACATATCTGGAGAAAAATGTCTGCAGCATTGAAGGTCCCCAAGAACACAGTGGCCTCCATCATTCTTAAATGGAAGAGGTTTGAAACCACCAAAACTCTTCCTAGAGGTGGCCACCCAGCCAAACTGAGCAATTGGGGAAGAAGGGCAGAGCTCCAGAGTTACTCTGTAGAGCAGGGAGAACCTTCCACAAGCACAACCATCTCCGCAGCACTCCACAAATCAGACCTTTATGGTAGAGTGGCCAGGCGGAAGCCACTCCTCAGTAAAAGACACATGACAACCTGCTTGGAGTTTGCCAAAAGTCACCTAAAGGACTCTCAGACCATGAGAAACACAATTCTCTGGTCTGATGAAACCAAAATTGAACTCTTTGGCTTGTACAAATGTACAAACATTTATTAAAACCTGTTTTTGCTTTGTCATTATGGGGTATTATGTGTAGATTGATGACGGGGGAAAACAAATTGGTGAATTAAAAAAATACGGTAAGATAACAAAATGTGGAAAAAGTCAAGGGCTTTGAATACTTTCTGAATGCACCGAGTTCTGTGCTCAGCTCTTTTGCCGCCAGTTGCTCTCGGTGTACCATACAATGTGTCCCTATGGCAGAGGGAGACACATTCATAACTAGAGAGCAGAGGCCTGCCCACCACCCTGCCATAGATGGAGTCCTGTGCAAAAAAGCCCACCATTCTATCCCATTTTTCGTCCAAATAGCCACTGAACACACTGAACATTCCCTTTGCCTTTTCATGCTCGGGAATCATTGGACAGAATAATATGTCCTCAAGAATAGCATCCCCCGAACATGTATAGCGAACAAAAGTCAAGGCATGGGCTTCTCTGCCCAAACAGCTAACGTCCATTTGGAGAGCATAGCTGGGGAGTTTTTTTTGTTGTTCAGTTCCTCTTGATTGCTATCAATAGGATAAACAGTGTTATCTGACAAAAGGTATTGATGTGAGTTTCTGTGCCTCCCAACACATTGTTTTCACCATTTCAGTTGTGGCCAGTTAAACACTATATATATATATATAAAAGTATGTGGACACCCCTTCAAATGAGTGGATTCTGCAATTTCAGTCACACCCGTGTAACGCCCGGGGTGTAGTGGGTCAGAAGTCAGGCGCAGGAAGCAGAGAGTTCAGGGTAGTGCTATATCGTTTAATGCACAAAACGGTGAACATACACCAACCCCACGGAACACAGGGCACACACCAAAAACAAATGCCCCAAACACGGGGGACTTAAACAGTCCAGCAAAACCCAAGAACATGGGAAAGCCGAGACACACAACGGGTACACACATACACCAAACAATCCCGCACAACCGGGCCTGCTGGTAAATAAAGCCCAAACCAATCAGCCTAAAATGAACACAGGTGAAACCAATAAACAGAAAGGGGAAAAAGGATCAGTGGCAGTTAGTAGGCTGGTGACCACGACCGCCGAGCGCCACCCGAACAGGAAGAGGAGCCACCTTCGGTAGGAGTCGTGACAACCCGTTGCTGAAAGGTGTAACAAATCGAGCACACCGCCATGTAATCTCCATAGACAGACATTGGCAGTAGCTCACTGACTTTCAACGTGGTACTGTCATAGGATGCCACCTTTCCTACAAGTCAGTTCGTCAAATTTCTGCCCTGCTAGAGCTGCCCCGGTCAACTGTAAGTTCTGTTATTGTGAAGTGGAAACATATAGGAGCAACAATGGCTCAGCCGCGTAATGGTTGGCCACGCAAGCTCAGAGAACGAGACCGCTGAGTGCTGAAGCACTTGTCTGTCCTCGGTTCCAACACTCACTACCGAGTTCCAAACTGCATCTGGAAGCAACGTCAACACCAAGAACTGTTCGTTGGGAGCTTCATGAAATGGGTTCCCATGGCCGAGCAGCCGCACACAAACCTAAGATCACCATACGCAATGTGACAAGCGTCAGCTGAAATGGTGTAAAGCTAACAGGTTTAAAGAGCAAACAACACAATTATCACAACAAATAGGTTGTAATATGTATTTCTTTCCCTGGCTTGGCTTCCCAAGTTACTTTTACCCGCTACTTTTTGGCTCTGTACTTCAGCACTTTGGATTTGCAATGACTGTTATGTTAAAGATTAAAGCAGACTGTCAACTTTAATTTCGGGGAATTTTCATCCATATCAGATGAACCCTAACCCTAACCCTTTAGAAATTACAGCACTTTTTTAAAAATACATGTATTTCACATATACAGTATGTGTATTAAAGTGGCCAAAAGTTTGGTACCTGGTCCCATATTTCTAGCACACAATGATTACATCAAGCTTGTGACTCTACAAACTTGTTGGATGCATTTGATGTGTTTCAGATTATTTTGTGCCCAATAGAAATGAATGGTAAATAATGTATTGTGTCATTTTGGAAGTCACTTTTATTTTAAATAAGAGTAGAATATATTTCTAAACACTTCTACATTATTGTGGATGCTACCATGATTATGGATCAACCTTAATGAATCCTTAATAATGATGAGTGAGAAGGTTAGACGCACAAATATCATACCCCCAAGACATGCTAACCTCTCACAATTACAATAACAGGGGAGGTTAGCATTTCTTGGGGGTATGATATTTGTCACAAGCACAATATAGTAATTGAGTGCTATTAATATGGGAACAAATACTTACCTTTTTAACTACTTTAATACACATATAAGTGAAAATACCCTCAAATTTTAAGCTGACAGTCTGCACTTTAACCTCATAGTCATTGTATTAGCGCCCCCAAACATTTAATTATCACTGTTTTCAACACTTTTACAGCTCACTTTTACAGCTCATATATATACAATTTTAAAACATTTGTTTTACTAATCACAAGTGGGTCACCAAGCCTAACGCTCTAATGGGTGGGTTGCCGCTGGTCATACTTGCTCTTCAAGTAAATCCACACATTTCCACTGATTATTCTGTTCCTATGGACATCGTCTGATTCAAACCAAGAAGAACAAGAGTGAGAAGGAGGTGGAGATGGGAAGGGAGAGAGAGGGAACTATGAGAAGGGGAGATTTGATCCACACAGTAAACACTGAACAAAAATATAAATGCAACATGCAACAGTTTCAAAGTTTCAAAGATTTTACTGAGCTACAGTTCATATAAGGAAGTCAGTCAATTGAAATACATTCATTAGGCCCTAATCTATGGAAATCACCTGACTGGGAATACACATATGCATTTGTGGGTCATAAATACCTGTAAAAAAAAAAAGTAGGGGAAAACCAGTCAGTATCTGGTGTGACCACCATTTGCCTCATGCAGCGCGACATCTCCTTCGCATACAGTTGATCAGGCTGTTGATTGGGGCCCTTGGAATGTCGTCCCACTCCTCTTCAATGCCTGTGCGAAGTTGCTGGAGATTGGCAGGAACTGGAACACGCTGTCGTACATATTGATCCAGAGCTTCCCAAACATACTCAATGGGTGACATGTCTGGTGAGTATGTAGGCCATGGAAGAAATGGGACATTTTCAGCTTCCAAGAATTGTGTACAGATCCTTACAACATGGGGCTGTGTATTATGTTGAAACGTGAGGTGATGGGGATGGATGAATGGCACGACATTGGGCCTCAGGAGCTCATCACGGTATCTCTGTGCATTCAAATTGCCATTGATAAAATGCAATTGTGTTCATTGTCCGTAGCCTATGCCTTGCCCGTACCATAACCCCACCGTCACCATGGGGCACACTGTCCACACTGATTACAATGTTGACATCAGCAAACCGCTCACCCACACAACACCATGCACGCTGTCTGCCATCTGCCTGGTGCAGTTGATTCATCCATGAAGAGCACACTTCTCCAGCATGCCAGTGGCCATCGAAGGTGAGCATTTGTTCCACAGATGTCAGTTACGACGCCGAACTGCAGTCAGGTCAAGACACTGGTGATGACGACAAACTTCCCTGAGATGGCATCTGACAGTGTGTGCAGAAATTATTCAGTTGTGGAAACCCACAGTTTCATTAGCGGTCCGGGTGGCTGGTCTTAGACAATTTCGCAGTTGAAGAAGCCAGATGTGGAGGTCCTGGGCTGATGTGGTTACATGTGGTCTGGGATTGTGAGGCCGTATGGACATACTGTCAAATTTTCTAAAACAACGTTGGGGGCAGCTTATGGTAGAGAAATGAACTTTCCATTTTCTGGCAACAGCTCTGGTGGACATTCCTGCAGTCAGTATGTCAATTGCACACTTCCTCAAAATTTGAGACATCAGTGGCATTGTGTTGTGTGACAAACTGCAGATTTTAGAGTGGTCTTTTATTGTCCTCAGCACAAGGTACGCCTGTGTAATGATCATACTGTTTAATCAGTTTATTGATATGCCACATCTGTCAGGTGGATGGATTATATTGGCAAAGGAGTAATGCTCACTAACAGGGATTTTTGGTGGTCAACATGTTAGAGAAATATGCTTTTTGTGCATATGGAACATTTCTGAGATCTTTTATTTTTATATTTTAATATAATTATATATATTATATTTAATAAATGATATCAAACTGCACATGTATATATTTTTGTCATATCATCAGATTATCAGATTATTACTGACCTTCCGACAATCTTTGTGGTCTGTGAATCTGAATGTGGCTTTGTCTCCTAAAGGTTCATCATGTGATTTAAAAGAACAACACAATGGCAGATCTGACACTCGTTGTGATATAAAGCTGAGGAATGGGACTAGGGAAATGTAAAATAAAGTCCACTGTGCCTTCAGAAATGCACTTTGATTGAATTCCGGTCATTATGTTATGGAATTGAAGTGACTGTTGAACAGATTCCCAGATCCCAGACTGTACTGTACTGTAACTTTGACCATAACTTTTTTTGTAAGGACATTCATCAATAATTTTATCGGTAGACTGGTATGCTTTCCGTCCACAGAGCTGAAAGGTGTGCAGCAGTATGCAGGTATCTTCTATGCACAAATGTTACTTACTTCATGACTGCACACATGCTCTACATGTATTTGTACAACATAAACCATGCACAGACACATTTATCTCTCCTTATTCCCTCCAGAGTGGATTTTAATTTGGACCCGGATTCATCATATGGCTTACTCCTCCTGTCTGAAGATGGGAAACAATGAGATATGGACACATAAGGTACAGGATTGTCACGAACCTCGCCGAAGATGGTGCCTCTTCCTGTTCGGGCGGTGCTCGGCGGTCGTCGTCGCCGGCCTATTAGCTGCCATCGATTCCCTTTCCGTTTGTTTTTGGTTATTGGGTAATTGGGTACACCTGTTTTGTATTAGGGTTTGTTTGTAGGCTATTTAAGGGCACTAGGCCCGCTGGGTATTTGTGCGGGCTTGTTTCTTGTTACTCTGTGTTGGATGGTGTTATTTGTTCGTGTCTTTATTCTCCGGACTATTTTTGTCCTGTTGTTTGGACTGGCAACTTGTATACGCCCTGTGTGTTGGCGTGACCGTTTTTGTTGCGCCGGTGAATAAATTTGACAAACGACTGAACCCTGCTCTCTGCGCCTGATTCCACCCACCACTCCTAGTTTATCGTAACAGAAGCCCGCACCACCAAAATGGAGTCAGCAGGAGCAGCGACCACCCCTCTCCCCACTATGGAAGAGCGTGTCCATCACCACACAGCTGTCCTCCATCGGATCGGTACAGCGATGGACCAGATGATGGAAAGGATGGAACGATGGGAGAGGAGTGGTCTACCGACGTCTACCCCAGCTCCCCCACAGCCGACACCACCTACTCCACCTACGTCGTCCTCTGGGTCCAGCGCACTTTGTCTCTCCCCCCTGAGGGAGTACTATGGAGCGGCGGCTGGGTGCCAGGGATTTTTGCTCCAGCTAGAGCTCTACCTGGCTACAGAGCGTCCGGCTCCCTCGGGTGAGGAGAGTGTGAGCCTCCTCGTCTCCTGTTTAATGGGTAGGGCCCTGGACTGGGCCAACGCTGTCTGGAACAGTCCGGACTCAGCTCGGGACAACTACCCGGAGTTCACCCGCCGTTTTCGAGCTGTGTTCGACCACCCACCAGAGGGCAAAGCGGCAGGTGAGCGACTGTTCCACCTCAGACAGGAGACGAGGAGCGCGCAGGACTTTGCGTTGGAGTTCAGGACCCTAGCTGCTGGTGCTGGGTGGAATGACAGGGCCCTGATGGACCATTACCGGTGTAGTCTCCGGGATTAATTATGCATACATTTAGATTAGAACCAGTTATTTTAATACTATTATGGTATGAAATGTATGGGTTCTTGGTTAAGCTGTTACTGAAAATGTAAGTAAAACAAATTAATTATCTGTACCTTGTGGGAAAGGGAGAAGGAGGGCATATATATTTTCTGACAGATAAGAATGATCTTTGATGTTCCATTAGTGGAGGAGAAGTTTATCTTTTAGACAGATTGGAATGTTTGTTTTATGAGGGGAGTAGAAGAAGATCTCCAGACCTGAAGACACTGCGCTATTGTGTGGATCGGAGCGGGTGTGAGAAACTGATGATGTAATTTTATGTTGTCTCTTTAAAATGTAAGGTTCTTTGTATTTTTGGTCAGTACTCTCTTGTAATAAACGCTGATACCTGAGTTTAAGACTGGGGCTCTGTCCATTCCTATAATAATAATATGGGTTTTACGATCCCATAGAATGCATTGACAGAGTAATAAATTCTGATTGGGAAATAATACAGAGGAATTTAGATTCCACTAACAGCCACCCCAGGTGAGTAAGCACCAAACTCACCCAGAGCTCCCTGTTGGTCACATGTTTTTGTTAAAAAAAAAATCCTGCGTTTTTCCCCTCTCTTCAGCATAAGGCGCTGGTCGATTCAGGCGCAGCTGGGAGTTTTATGGATCGCGGACTCACCCGTAAATTGGGTAGTCCGTTAGTGCAGATAGACCCACCTGTCCCTGTGTACTCCTTAGATAGTCGACCGTTAGGGTCAGGACTGGTCAGGGAGGCCACGATTCCGCTGGACATGGTAACGCAGGGGAATCATAGGGAGAAGATCAGTTTCTACCTTATTGATTCACCTGGGTTTCCAGTGGTGTTGGGGGTTCCCTGGCTGGCTATTCACAATCCCCTTATTTCCTGGAAACAGGGGGCTCTTAAGGGGTGGTCAGACGAGTGTTCAGATAGGTGTATAGGAGTTTCCATCGGTGCCACGACGGTGGAGAGTCCAGACCAGGTTTCCACCGTGCGCATTCCCCCAGAATATGCCGATTTGGCTATCGCTTTTAGTAAGAAGAAAGCGACCAAATTACCACCCCATCGACGGTGGGATTGCGTGATAAACCTCCCGGAGAACGCTGCACTTCCCCGGAGTCACGTGTACCCACTGTCACAAGAGGAGACACTGGCTATGGAGACATATGTCACGGAAGCTCTGAGACAGGGGTACATTCGGCCCTCCATGTCACCCGTCTCCTCGAGTTTATTTTTTGTGAGGAAAAAGGAGAGGGAGGTCTGCGTCCGTGCATTGATTATTGAGGTCTCAATTCGATCACAGTGGGTTTTAGTTACCCGCTACCTCTCATCGCTACGGCGGTGGAATCATTCCACGGAGCGCGTTTCCTCACAAAACTGGACCTCAGGAGCGCGTATAATCTGGTGCGTATTCGGGGAGGAGACAAGTGGAAAACAGCGTTTAGTACCACATCAGGCCACTATGAGTACCTCGTCATGCCGTATGGGTTGAAGAATGCTCCAGCCGTCTTCCAATCCTTTGTAGATGAGATTCTCAGGGACTTGCACGGGCAGGGTGTGGTAGTCTATATAGATGACATCTTGATTTATTCTACCACACGCGCCGCGCATGTTTCCCTGGTGCGCAAGGTTCTTGGGCGACTGCTGGAGCATGACCTATACATCAAGGCTGAGAAATGTGTGTTCTCCAAACCAGCCGTTCCCTTCCTGGGTTATCACATTTCCAGCTCGGGAATGATGATGGAGTGTGACCGCGTTAACGCCGTGCATAATTGGCCGACTCCGACCACGGTAAAGGAGGTGCAGCGGTTTTTAGGGTTTGCCAATTACTACCGGAGGTTTATCCGGGGTTTTGGCCAAGTAGCGGCGCCCATTACCTCACTGCTGAAGGGGGGGCGGTGCGTCTGCGGTGGTCAGCAGAGGCTGATGGAGCCTTCAACCAGTTGAAGGCACTGTTCACTGGGGCTCCCGTGTTGGCGCATCCGGACCCTTCATTAGCATTCATAGTGGAGGTGGATGCGTCCGAGGCTGGGGTTGGAGCCGTGCTGTCTCAGCGCTCGGGCACGCCACCGAAGCTCCGTCCCTGCGCTCCGTCCCTGCGCTTATGATGTGGGGGACCGGGAGTTACTAGCTATAGTAAAGGCCCTGAAGGTGTGGAGACACTGGCTAGAGGGGGCTAAACACCCTTTCCTCATCTGGACTGACCACCGTAATCTGGAGTATATTCGAGCAGCGAGGAGACTGAATCCGCGTCAGGCTAGGTGGGCCATGTTCTTTACACGTTTTAGATTTACGATCTCTTATAGACCAGGTTCCCTCAACACTAAGGCCGATGCGCTGTCCCGTCTCTATGACACCGAGCAACGGTCCATCGAACCCACTCCCATCCTTCCAGCCTCTTGGCTGGTGGCCCCAGTGGTATGGGAGGTGGACGCGGACATCGAGCGGGCGTTGAGGGTTGAACCTGCGCCTACACAATGTCCGACTGGTCGAAGTTACGTACCGCCTGGTGTCCGTGATAAATTGATTCGGTGGGCCCACACACTACCGTCTGCGGGTCATCCGGGGATTGATAGGACAGTGCGGGGTCTCAGGGGGAAATACTGGTGGCCCACCTTAGCTAGGGATGTGAGGCTCTATGTCTCTTCCTGTTCGGTATGCGCCCAGAGTAAGGCTCCTAGGCACCTTCCTAGAGGGAAGTTACAGCCCCTCCCGGTTCCACAACGGCCATGGTCCCATCTCTCGGTAGATTTCCTTACTGATCTTCCCCCATCTCAGGGGAACACTACCGTTCTGGTCGTTGTGGATCGGTTCTCTAAGTCCTGCCGTCTCCTCCCATTGCCTGGTCTCCCTACGGCCCTACAGACTGCAGAGGCTCTATTTACCCACGTCTTCCGGAACTATGGGGTTCCAGAGGATATCGTCTCCGATCGGGGTCCCCAGTTCACGTCCCGGGTTTGGAAGGCATTTATGGAGCGTCTGGGGATCTCGGTCAGCCTTACCTCTGGTTATCACCCCGAAAGTAATGGGCAGGTGGAGAGAGTAAACCAGGAAGTGAGTAGGTTTCTGAGGTCGTATTGCCAGGACAGGCCAGGAGAATGGGCGAGGTACATCCCGTGGGCAGAGTTGGCCCAGAACTCTCTTCGGCATTCATCCACGAATATGTCGCCATTTGAATGCGTACTGGGCTACCAGCCGGTCCTGGCTCCGTGGCACCAGAGTCAGACCAAAGCTCCTGCGGTGGAGGAGTGGGTACAGCGCTCTAGAGAGACCTGGCGGGCAGTCCAGGATTCTCTCAGGCAGGCCAGTGAACGGCAGAAGAGAGACGCTGACCGCCACCGCAGTGAGGCCCTGGTGTTCGCACCAGGGGACAGGGTCTGGCTTTCGACCCGAAACCTGCCCCTCCGCCTGCCCTGCCGGAAGCTGGGGCCGCAGTGTGTGGGGCCATTTAAAGTCCTGAGGAGGATAAGCGAGGTGTGTTATAGATTGCAACTTCCCTCTTATTATCGCATTAACCCCTCGTTTCATGTGTCTCTCCTCAGGCCGGTGGTAGCTGGTCCCCTACAAGACAGTGAGGTACCGGAGGTCCCTCCACCCCCTCTGGACATCGAGGGGTCCCCGGCGTACACAGTACGAGCTATTCTGGACTCGAGACGCCGGGTGAGGGGCCTGCAGTACCTCGTGGACTGGGAGGGGTACGGTCCGGAGGAGAGGTGCTGGGTACCAGGGAGGGACAATGAACAATAATCCCAACTCATGATGTTACTACCCTGCATGATTCTACAGGTAGCTAGCTAATATTAACTACCAAAGCAAATGGCTCTGAGCTACGTACGGCCCAGTACATCACCTGGGCCAAGCTTCCTGCCATCCAGGACCTCTTTACCTTGCAGTGTCAGAGGAAGGCTCTAAAGACTCCAGCCACCTTAGTCATAGATTGTTCTCTCTGCTACCGCATGGCAAACGGTACCGGAGCGCCAAGTCTAGGTCCAAGAACCTTCTAAACAGCTTCTAACCCTAAAGATCAATTTTCGCTCTTCTCACTAACAGCAAATGATTGCGTCTTGTTATTATATTTAGCTAGCTGTTTTTTTGTTATTAATAAGTAATCATGTATTCCCAATTTGCAAGGCTAATTTTGTTTATTACAATACTTCAACCCCTAGAAACTGTGTGTACGCATGGTCCAAATTTTGCAAAAGGAGAAGCACATTCTCACATCAAGTTGAGTTTTTATAAATGCCAACATTTGTATGAAAACTGACGTTGTATAAATGAGGCCCCTGATGCTTTGTTTACTAACCAAAACACAGAAAACTCAGACCTGCCCAGTCCACATGGACATTGTTTTAGTCTGGCATGGATATATAAATGGAATCACCTCCAGCACACATCAATGAGAAGACTTCCTAGAATGCTTGAGATTCATATTTTTTTCAAACCCCTTCCAAGTCGTACTACTTAAACATCCATAGTAAAATATACAAAAATAAAATATAGTTGACAACTATATTTCATCTTCAATGTTTATTGAAAACATAAATCCGTCTCTGTCGGTGACTGTGGGATGTCAAATGTTTTCTACGGTTGACTCATGCAGTATATGTGAACTTTGAAGTTTCAATGCTGATATGAAGAACAGTAGATGTGTGACCAGGCAGGTCTAGTGGGAATGCCTGTGGTCACATACCTGTATGTCATGGTGTCTGCAGAGGTTAGAATCCAGCCTGCTGCCCTTTGACCTTTGTCTGTCTTTCCCCACTGCTATCCTCTCTCCATCTGTATAATAAAATCAGAAAATGATTATTTTTAAAGAACTGTAGGTGTTTTTTCACAGAACTGAACTACACGTTGGAAATGAATTCTTGACAAAAATGTAATTGCTCTGCATCAGTCTTTGCCGTCAATATTACAATGTGATATTTCAAAATAAGCTTACTGCAAATATATTCTGGAAGATATGCCTTTACATGGCAATGTAAACTGAGAGAAAGCCTTTTACAAGAGAGACCTGGTCCAATAGACGGGTTGGTTGTTTAGCAACAAGACCGATGCGTGTGCAACTATGGGGAAAAACAAACAGGCTTATTTTGTTGACAACAAAATGTTTGGTAAAATATACAAATATAAAATATAGTTGACAACTATATTTCATCTTCAATGTTTATTGAAAACATAAATAAATGTTCACAATGAGCAGTTGTTGACTTTCAAATACATTTTTATAAATTAGCATAGACGTGACATCAGTCAAAACAGTTCAAAACAAGACATCTTATCAAGAACAAGATCAAACTAGCTGAAACAAGCCACCTATGATTCCCCCCATGTCACCTTCTTGTCATTGTTGCTAGCTATATGGCCATCCAGAATCACAACACAGACTTCTGTCCCATTGAAACGTGCACATCTTTTTTGTGACGTTGTCAGCTAATCTGTTTATAATGTTTGAAAATAAATATCATTATCAGACACAGGTTTGGATGTTTGGATGTCAACTGATTAAAAAAGATAAGTCCTGGACACTGGTGATATCGATGCTTCAAACATTTAAAGATATGCTCTGGAACTTTGGCGACTACAAATCATATTTTTAAACCTCCAGCTTTGGGCTGGATGTGCCAATCTGTAATTTATACATGCATAATCTATGAGCATAATTACTGCCTTACCTCAATTATCCACAAAAAACATAGTTTTAAGCGGCTGTTTTTCTGGAAATTGTGCTGTCCCATTTTCCCACGTGGGCCAGCCCCCTAGCAATTCAAGTTCAAGCCATGAGCTTCAGCCCTCGCCATACGAGTGACAGCTAGCAAGAGGCACACCATGCACACACAACAGAGCGAGAGAGAGCAATGACGTGGTGCACATATCTGCCCATTCGTTTCAGAAGCATCTGTATTCCATAATTTGCAAATAAATTCATTAAAAATCCTACAATGTGATTTTCTGGATTTTTTTTTCTCTTTTTGTCTGTCATAGTTGAAATGTACCTATGATGAAAATTACAGGCCTCTCTCATCTTTTTAAGTGGGAGAACTTGCACAATTGGTGGCTGACTAAATACTTTTTCGCACCACTGTATATATTTTTGGCAGAAATGTCTTCTGGAACATGCCTTCTGGATCTTGCATGTGCCTTAACCATTATTGGGGAAAATGCTAAACAGTCCCATCAGTCCCATCAGCCTCTAGGGAAATTTAACCGTACTATAGATCCCCACAGTGAAGGTGTCATAATACCCATAAAACCTAGCGTTCACACAGGGAAATGGTTGCAATAGTTTTTTCCACCATTCATTTTTTCCCATTAGGACATTTTAGAAACACTTGACGTTTAGATAACCATGTAAATCTCTCTCGGACAAGGTGTGACCGACCGGCTCGATTCGGTCTTATTTAACAAAATTTGAAATTACATTTTTTTACATTAGATCGAAGTAGAGACTCAGCTACAAAATGGTATATCACACAATACAGTTGAGGAACAATAGGAAAGTAATTCTGCTTTGAATCTTTTGATACCTATTGGAGAGCTCTTCTTTGTCTACACCCATTCAGCATCGTTCACACCCTCTTAAGCTTTAGCCCCACCCATCTCGTTTAGGGTTGATCCAAGTTTTCTGTCCTAACAGCTGTCAAACACCAAAGCTAACTGGCTAATGTTGGCTAGCTTGCTAGCTACTTCCAGACACAAATGAGAGAAGAGCTCACTGACCATTTCACTCGCTCTAGCAGAGGTGGTTAGGCTGTTTTTATGATATCCAGAACGTTGGTGACTGCAACTGTGCTGTTGGCAACAATTTAAGTATGTTTTTTTGCCACATGTTCAACAGGTGTTGAGCATTCGTAAATTACTCATTTATTCTGCGCTCTGGCACATTCAGATGAGAGTGCTCTGAAATCTGAGTAGATAGCCAGAGCGAATTTACCAACTATGTCTATCAACAGCTGTCATAGTGACATCATGAACATTGTATTGAAATTGATACTTGCATATTGGAGTCTTTTGTTAAGATATGTAGCTAGCTAGCTAAACAATGAACAATAATCCCAACTCATGATGTTACTACCCTGCATGAATCTACAGGTAGCTATTATTAACTACCAAAGCAAATGGCTCTGAGATACGAATAATATTACTACACAGATCATACACAAAATGATAGCTAGCTAGCTAACATTAGTCTATAACTACCAAAGCAAATGGCTCTGAGATGCGAATAATATTACTACACAGATCATACACAAAATGACAGCTAGCTAGCTAACAGTACACTTTAGCTTGATATGAAAACTACTTTCTGACAAAATTAGACACGTGTAATATCTGAAAATGTAGCTAGATAGACTATCTTACCCGTATACCTGGATGGACACTTCTCCTTCTCTGTCACGGATGCCATGGTTGCCCTTAGTTTGAAGACGCAATCCGGATACAGGTGTTTTCTCCATCTCCTTCGCTATCATACTCTAATTCCACTGATTTCAAACTCGGTCCTCCAGAAAGTGGAGAGCAACACTTATGCAGTTCTACTACGTGATATATATGTTTAAAAAAGCTGTGTTAGACAGGATTACCTACACATACTGAACAGCTCAAATAGACAGAAGCACGCTACATGGCAGACCAATCTGAACTCATCTCTCGGCATGTCCAGCCCACTCATTATCTCAGCAATCATGGCTAAGAAGGTTGCTAAGGGAAGGTTGCTGTCTTTTCCTGTGGCTAAACCAACTACGCTCGTAATTTAACAATTGTTTTTGTGGCATACAGGTGGCATACAAGTTTGTTATTAAGGCACATTAAAGTTTACATGAAGGCACATGAAAGTTCCAATGCCCAGAAGGCATTTCTGACAGAAACAATTTATAATTTTTTAAAAAAAATGTTTACGTTCAAATAGCTCTCGTGTGAAGTAGTGACGCGCGACCTAGTCTCCTGAAACGTGTCACA
This sequence comes from Oncorhynchus mykiss, assembly GCF_013265735.2. Lineage (NCBI taxonomy): Eukaryota > Metazoa > Chordata > Actinopteri > Salmoniformes > Salmonidae > Oncorhynchus > Oncorhynchus mykiss. The sequence goes on along the minus strand of NC_048586.1, from coordinate 2,063,809 downwards.
TATATTCAGCTCTATTTATTCTCAGATTCGAAAATACTATTTAGATCATGCAAGACTACAAATCCCTGCATGCTCCTGCACGTCATCTCTAGCTGAAACATTTGCTGACAGGTATTTTGTCAATTTTAAACTTACATAAGACCATTCACAGAATGGTAAAGTAAAAAAAAAATTGCCTATTTATTCATTGCTAAATTTAGCTACCATTAGATTGTTAATCCAGAGCGTCTTATCTTTTGCCTCAAATCGGCAGTCTCGTCCAGATCATCATGGCATTTGTAGTTATTTATGTTAGCCACATTAGCAGCTAGTTAGCATTTCATTTTTGCGGGGTAAATACAGGCAAATATATTGATAAAAGTCCTAGAGACATTTACATGGTTATCAAAACGCAATGCCAGAGCAAGCCTACACAAAACACAGACCTTATTTTAACTATTTTTAAAATCCAATATGGGAAAAATGAATGGTGGAAAAATGATCGGAATCATTTCCTTGTTTGACCGCTAGGTTTTGTGGGTATTACGACTTTGTGGTACTGTGGTACTCTATAGACTCTGTTATTAATATGTTTTGTTGTAGTACTACTTTCCACCAGCAGAGGGAGGCATTGATTTGAACAGAGGGAATATGTGACATTATTTATTAGGTTGTCATCATGGCTGACCAATGTCCTGTTGATGAAAACCATTATGAATGTTTTATTGCTGCGTGCTATTCAACATGGATTTGAGCTTCCTTGAAAATAGGTTTCCATGTCAATCGCCAATAATTGAAAATATGCCTTTGGTACAAATTTCAGACTTAACAGAATAAGGAAGATGCAACGTGTTTGACAGCTTGACGTCTCAACGTGTTACACAACGGTGTTGGTTTTGAAGAAGTCATCAAGAACAACCACAGAGTTTCCTGTGCATGTGTTGCAATGTTTGCCACCTGTGCCTTCACAAAAACTGTCAAAACTGCTGTCACGCTTGCAGCACAGAGGCCAATAGTATTAATACCAAAACCAAACTGCATATCGAGTTGCCTACTTTCATTTCAATACGTGTCATTGTTTTGCTGTGGGTAGTTTTAAAGTGTACATCATAAGGTGCTATTTTGATCAAGGGATTAAAACAATGGGATGCTACATTTATATTACACACTCTACTCAATGTACTGTTTCTGATTCAGAAAAAGGAAGGCACTCTTGCCAGAACAATCAGATAGGTTCTAATTCAGTCAATGCAGATAAAAGACCACACTGCAGGCTAACTCAGAATGTTTGCGATGTATTTTAAGGACAGGTGACGTTGGTGTTGGTTTATGAGCTGTCATCACAGCTCAATTCCAATTTATTCTGGTCTGATAAACATAAACTTGACTGACAAATGTACAAACAGAACCCTTTCAATATTGCATGCAAACACAAGCAGCTGCAACAGATTTCAACACATACTGCTCAAGAGAATATCCTCCACGAACACACCCCTTTATAACTTCCTATGCAGGTTCTGCAGATCACTGATTTGCTTAAAGCTAAAAGTTTAGGTGATCAGCCGTGACCGTCAAGCATTCAGTTCTCTCCCCGTCAGGCCTAGAAGAGATAGCTATTGCCATTAACTATGAAAGCCGATCAATTTTGATCAACTCCTCATCAAAAGCCTGGTCTTGTTTCCTTGTTAAAACTCAGGATAAAAGTGGGCCTTTCTTCAGACTCCATCAATGTGGTCCATGAATAGCCTTGTGTGTGTGCGCGTGTGCGTGTGTGATTGCTGGGTGTCTGTCTGTGTGGGTTGTGACAAGTGAGTCAGACACATAAGGCCAGGGCAAAGGGAAGTTACCCGCTTCCTCTGCACCAAAATTGGACTTGTTTTCAAAGACACTTTCTAACGCAGATTGTTTTTGAAAGATATCAAGTAGTAGAACTGCAAAAGTGTTGCTCTCCACTTTCTGGGGGACCGAGTTTTGAAATCAATGGAATGCCCGGTGGAATTAGAGTGATAGCTAAGGAGTTAGAAAAAACACTGCAGTTTGATTGCAAGTATGTAGAGGGAGTCGAAAAGAGAACACACAAAAGGCTGTTGTCACGAGTCCCACCCTCAGTCGGGTGGCGCTCGGCGGTCAGGTGGCGCTAGGCGGTCGGGTGGCGCTCGGTGGTCGTTGTCACCGGCATATTAGCTGTCACTGATTGTCTTTCCTCCCCCTCCTTGTATGTTTATTGGTAGCACTTGTTTGTAATGATTAGTTGGGCTTTATTAGACAGCCGGCCCGCCTGCTTGTTGTGCGGGATTAATTATTGTAACCTTCGGCTCTGTAGTAGAGGAACGTGTTTGTTCCTGGTCGTGTATTTCAGTTTCTAAATTTTTCATTTCCCGTGTTTGGTGCCGTTATTATTGTGAGCATTAAAGAGCACAGCATTGCACTCTCTGTCTCCTGCGTCTGACTCCACAACCACGACACCCGGAGCATTACAGAATCCCGCACCAAAAAATTGAATGGAGTTAGCAGGAGCAGCAGCCAACCCTCTCCCATCGATGGAGGAACGGGTTCTCTACCACACAATCGTCCTCCATCGGATCGGATCTGCGATGGATCAAGTGATGGAGAGAATGGACCGATGGGAGAGGAGTGGTCTCCTCTCTCCACCTTCGGCACCCCAGGCTCCGGACTCCCCATCTCCCGACTCCAGCACCCTCCGTCTGACGCTACCGAGGGCTTATGATGGAGCGGCGGCGGGTTGCCAGGGGTTTTTACTCCAGCTGGAGCTATACCTGGCCACCGTCAGACCCACTCCCTCGGGAGCGGAGAGGGTGAGTGTCCTCATCTCCTGCCTCACGGGTCGTGCTCTGGAGTGGGCGAACGCAGTCAGGAATGGCCCAGAATCAGCGCGGGAGCACTACCCAGAGTTTTCCGGACGTTTTCGTGCCGTGTTTGATCACCCTCCTGAAGGCCGAGCGGTGGGAGAATGACTATTTCATCTCAGGCAGGAGAGGAGGAGCGCCCAGGATTACGCGCTGGAGTTCCAGACCTTGGCAGCAGGATCTGGGTGGAACGACAGGGCCCTTATTGACCACTACAGGTGTAGTCTCCGGGAGGACGTCCGCAGGGAGTTAGCGTGTCGGGACACAGCTCTTTCCCTGGATGATCTGATTGACATGTCCATTCGACTGGACAATCTGCTGGCTGCCCGCAGGCGTTTGGTCACCGCCTCATTCTTGATAGCCGGTAGGTAGAACGGTGAATGGTAACACATTTTCGCACTTGTTTGTAATTAGCACAGTCAGGCACAGAACACCACACAGGCATGATGACAAGCATTTGAGAAAAACAAGCGTTTCAGCCAAAAAAATGTGCCTTGGTCAATCGAAGTAAACAACATTATTCACATTTGTGTGCACCACCCCTCTACTTAGAGGGCGGTATCAGTATTCACTATATATGCCAGATGTTGTTGTTCACTGTGAGCAGACGAATACTCAGGGAGTCGAAACTTTAAGATTCTACCAGTGAAATGAACATGTTCAAGTTCTAGCTTGAGGTTAAAACTATTTGTAATTATGTTAATATACTGTAGTAATGACTGTATTCTGTGGCAGAGCCAGGGTGAAATTCTCCTTTAACGTCAGTCAAAAATAGACCCCTGTACTTACATTTGCTTCTTCTTTCAAATACTTTATATGCAGTCTGCACCCCCAGGCAGGCTCAATCAAACATTCAAAGTATTTGTATGGAAGAAAACAAATACAGTTAGAACCCAGGTCTGAACATGCTCAACATGCATGCTAATAACAAACTGTTACATACTCTACATGGAAAAGTATGTGGGCACTCCTTCAAATTAGTGGATTCGGCTATTTCAGTCATACCCGTTGCTGACAGGTGTGTAAAATCGAGCACAAAGCCATGCAATCTCCATAGACAAACATTAGCAGCACAAGAACTGTTTGTCGAGAGCTTCATGAAATGGGTTTCCATGGCCGAGCAGCTGCACACAAGGCTAAGATCACCATGCACAATGCCAAGTGTCGTCTGCAGTGGTGTAAAGCTCGCCACCATTGGACTCTTGGAGCCTTGGAAATGGGTTCCCTGGAGTGATGAATCACGCTTCATTATCTGGCAGTCCAGCGGACGAAACTGGGTTTGGCAGATGCCAGGAGAACGCTACCTGCCCAAGTGTATAGTGCCGACTGTAAAGTTTACTGGAGGAGGAAAAAGGTCCATACAGAAATGATTTGTCGAGATCGGTGTGGAAGAACTTGACTGGCCTGCACAGTGCCCTGACGTCAACCCCATTGAATAGTTTTGGGATTAATTGGAACGCCGACTGCGAGCCAGGCATAATCGCACAACATCAATGCCCGACCACACTAATGCTCTTGTGGCTGAATGGAAGCAAGTCCCCAGAAGAGTGAAGGCTGTTATAGCAGCTAACGGGGGATCAACTCCATATTAATGCCTATGATTTTGAAATAAGATGTTCGACGAGCAAAAGTATTTTTCCATGTAGGGTATGTTACATCATCTTATCACCAGTAAACCCACCCATTTAAAAATGAATTTAGCTAGCTAGCTAAACAATGAACCATAATCCCAACTCATAACGTTACTACCCTGCATGAATCTGCAGGTAGCTAACCAACCAGGTTCAATGTTAGCTAGCTAGCTAACATTAGGCAATAACTAGCCATGCAAATTTCTCTAGCTCATACACGTAATGTTAGCTAGCAAGCCAGCCAGCTAATGTTAGCTAGCTAACAAAACAGATACCAAAATTAGAAACTTAGATCTAAAAATGTATACATGGATGGATGCTTCTCCAGCTCTGTCATTGATGCTATGGTTGCCCTTAGTTTGAAGATGTAATCTGGAGACAGGTCTTTTACAGTGCCTTGCGTATTCACCCCCCTTGGCATTTTTCCTATTTTGTTTCCTTACAACCTGGAATTAAAATAGATTTTTGGGGGGTTTGTAACATTTGATATACACAACATGCCTACCACTTTGAAGATGCAAAATAGTATTTATTGTGAAACAAACAAGAAATAATAAACTTGAGCGTGCATAACTATTCACCCCGCCAACATCAATACTTTGCAGAGCCACCTTTTGCAGTAATTACAGCTTCAAGTCTCTTGGGGTATGTCTCTATAAACTTGGCACATCTAGCCACTGGGATTTCTACCCATTCTTCAAGGCAAAACTGCTCCAGCTCCTACAAGTTAGATGGGTTCCTGCTGGTGTACAGCAATCATTAAGGCATGCCACAGATTCACAATTGGATTGAGGTCTGGGCTTTTACTAGGCCATTCCAATACATTTAAATGTTTCCCCTTAAACCACTCGAGTGTTGCTTTAGCAGTATGCTTATGGTCATTGTCCTGCTGGAAGTTGAACATCCAGTCTCAAATCTCTGGAAGACTGAAACAGGTTTCCCTCAAGAATTTCCCTGGATTTAGCTCTATCCATCATTCCTTCAATTCTGACCAGTTTCCCAGTCCCCACAGCATGATGCTGCCACCACCATGCTTCACTGTGGGGATGGTGTTCTCGGGGTGATGAGAGGTGTGCCAGACATAGCATTTTCCATGATGGCCAAAAAGCTCAATTTTAGTCTCATCTGACAAGAGTACCTTCTTCCATATGTTTGGAGAGTCTCCCAAATGCCTTTTTGCGAGAACCAAACTAATTTGATCATTTTTTTCTTTAAGCAATGTCTATTTTCTGGCCACTCTTCTGTAAAGCCCAGCTCTGTGGAGTGTATGGATTAAAGTGGTCTTATGGACAGATCAGTGATGCCAACTTAGCAATTTTGATGCTAGATTTAGCAACTTTTCAGAGTTCCCTGCCAGATTTTTTTTCAAACAGCACCTAGCAACAAATTTAGCTACTTTAAAAATGTATTTGGAACTTTTAGCATCTTTTGAAAAGTGACTCAAATGCTAAAATGCACGCATTTTCCCTCTAAATGACACAAAAACGATTTTCTCTGTCACACACTCAGTCACCACACACATGCCTGGCTGCAAAAGTGCATTGTGCGTGACGTCAGCAGCAGGCACTCAGCTCGTGCACAGGCAGCAGCAGGCCAGCAGCAATTTCGGCAAATTGCAAATCATTGTTGGCTGACTGCAGCAGCAGTAGTATGCGTTCGACGAGACAAACCCAATTAATATAGTTGGTCACAAATGTTTGGTCTTGAATAGAACTTACAACACCAATCAACATGTCTCAATCAAGATCGTACAGCCAGAAGTACAGAAAATAGTCTGTACCTGATTTTAAAGGGTGGCTGAAGCCAGTAATTGGGGATGATTGTCGGGCATACTGTGCGTTCAACAAGCATTTCTCAACGGCTGGCCATGCCTTCCTCCTGGCTACTCCAACCACGGCCAACAGCTCCGCCCCCCCCCCCCCTCCCCGCAGCTACTCGCCCAAGCCTCCCCAGCTTCTCCTTTACCCAAATCCAGATAGCAGATGTTCTGAAAGAGCTGCAAAACCTGGACCCGTACAAATCAGCTGGGCTTGACAACCTGGACCCTCTATTTCTGAAACTATCCGCCGCCATTGTCGCAACCCCTATTACCAGCCTGTTCAACCTCTCTTTCATATTGTCTGAGATTCCCAAGGATTGGAAAGCTGCCGCAGTCATCCCCCTCTTCAAAGGGGGAGACACCCTGGAACCAAACTGTTACAGACCTATATCCATCCTGCCCTGCCTATCTAATGTCTTCGAAAGCCAAGTCAACAAACAGATCACTGACCATCTTGAATCCCACCGTACCTTCTCCGCTGTGCAATCTAGTTTCCGAGCCGGTCACGGGTGCACCTCAGCCACGCTCAAGGTACTAAACGATATCATAACCGCCATCGATAAAAGACAGTACTGTGCAGCCGTCTTCATCGACCTGGCCAAGGCTTTCGACTCTGTCAATCACCATATTCTTATCGGCAGACTCAGTAGCCTCTGTTTTTCTAATGACTGCCTTGCCTGGTTCACCAACTACTTTGCAGACAGAGTTCAGTGTGTCAAATCGGAGGGCATGTCGTCCGGTCCTCTGGCAGTCTCTATGGGGGTGCCACAGGGTTCAATTCTCGGGCCCACTCTTTTCTCTGTATACTGTATATCAATGTTGTTACTCTTGCTGTGGGCGATTCCCTGATCCACCTCTACGCAGACGACACCATTCTCTCCAAACAAGCTTCAATGCCATGCAACACTCCTTCCGTGGCCTCCAACTGCTCTTAAACGCCAGTAAAACCAAATGCATGCTTTTCAACCATTCGCTGCCTGCACCCGCACGCCCGACTAGCATCACCACCCTGGATGGTTCCGACCTAGAATATGTGGACATCTATAAGTACCTAGGTGTCTGGCTAGACTGTAAACTCTCCTTCCAGACTCATATCAAACATCTCCAATCTAATATCAAATCTAGAGTCGGCTTTCTATTCCGCAACAAAGCCTCCTTCACTCACGCCGCCAAACTTACCCTAGTAAAACTGACTATCCTACCGATCCTCGACTTCGGCGATGTCATCTACAAAATAGCTTCCAATACTCTACTCAGCAAACTGGATGCAGTTTATCACAGTGCCATCCGTTTTGCTACTAAAGCACCTTATACCACCCACAACTGCGACCTGTATGCTTTAGTCGGCTAGCCCTCGCTACATATTCATCGCCAGACCCACTGGCTCCAGGTCATCTACAAGTCCATGCTAGGTAAAGCTCCGCCTTATCTCAGTTCACAGGTCACGATGGCAACACCCACCCGTAGCACGCGCTCCAGCAGGTGTATCTCACTGATCATCCCTAAAGCCAACACCTCATTTGGCCGCCTTTACTTCCAGTTCTCTGCTGCCTGTGACTGGAACGAATTGCAAAAATCGTTGAAGTTGGAGACTTTCATCTCCCTCACCAACTTCAAACATCCTGCTATCTGAGCAGCTAACCGATTGCTGCAGCTGTACATAGTCCATCGGTAAATAGCCCACCCAATTTACCTACCTCATCCCCATACTGTTTATATTTATTTACTTTTCTGCTCTTTTGCACACCAGTATCTCTACTTGCACATGACCATCTGATAATTTATCACTCCAGTGTTAATCTGCAAAATTGTAATTATACGCCTACCTCCTCATGCTTTGCACACAACGTATATAGACTCTTTTTTTCTTTCCACTGTGTTATTGACTTGTTTATTGTTTACTCCATGTGTAACTCTGTGTTGTTGTCTGTTCACACTGCTATGCTTTATCTTGGCCAGGTCGCAGTTGTAAATGAGAACTTGTTCTTAACTAGCCTACCTGGTTAAATAAAGGTGAAATAAAAAAATAAAACAAATAAAAATCAGATATGCAAGGCATATAAATAAATAAAAACCTCACAACCCCACAACACAGTCTACATTACCACAGTTGGTTAAAAAAGTGGATAACTGCAAAAGTGCAGAAACTACTATGGCAATGGCCACTGCAGAGCATTATTCGCTGCTAGCATGCAACCATTTAGGTATGGCTTGCAAAGCTGCCTTTTCAGATTCTGTGGCAGCAACAAACTTCCAAATGTACCGCACCAAGTGCACAGAAATGATTAGGGTACAGGCTACTTATTTTCTCAAAAGGCTAACATCAGATTTGAGGGATGAGAAGTTCAGTCTCCTTTTGGATGAGTCCACTGATGTCAGTGTCTCGAAATACCTGAGTGTGGTTGATTCGGTATTTCAGTGCTAAAAATAGAACCATTGTGTCCACATTTCTTGGGCTGGTTGAATTGGAGGGGGGCGATGCCAGATCAATAGCAAAGGCGGTAGTTGAGTTTCTTGAAGTGTAACTTGAAAAAAGAGAGTCTTCAGGGTATTGGCACTGATAATGCGTCTGTGATGACTGGGGTGCACAATGGGGTGCACATGATTTTAAAGGAAGAATGTGCATTGCCCAATTTGGTAATCATCCGTTGTGTGTGCCATTCTTTACAATTGGAAAGAAACCATCCCTAGGAGTGTTGAGTACTTAATCAGGGAAACCTACAACTGGTTTTCGATTTCCCCAAAACGGCGCGAGGCGTACAACGCAGTGTAAGCCATCATTAATTGTGGCCAGAAACCCCTGCAGATCGCCAATGTGTGCCACACGTTGGCTATCGATTAAGCCTGCAGTAACTTGTATATTGAACCAGTGGGAAGAACTGAAGCTCCACTTTGAGTTGACCAAGGCCAGTGAGCATTGCTACATGGCGGATGTGCTCCACGCCACGTACATGGACAAGACCAACTATGTCTACCTGACATTCTTGAAATCAATCCTGTCCGACGTACAAGTTGCAGTGAAGTAATTTGAGGGAGAGCAAACAGATCCTGTCAAGCTTTTGGACAATCTGGCACACCTCTTAACATCAATTTGCAGCAGAGTAGTCAAACTATGGCAAAAAATTATGTTCTGAAGGATTCCATTGATGGACATCTCAGTCCATCACCATTCCTTGGGTACCTTTTCGAGAGCATGGTGTACCAACTCAGTCTTGCACCAGATGACAAAAAGGTCATTTGGAGACAGTGTATTAACTACATTGTTGCTTTAAGCAAGGAGCTGCAAGCAAGGCTCCCAGACAACCTTGAAGCCTTGTGAAACATGGCCTTGTTCAGTGTTAAGGAAACACTAAAGTACAATAAAGGCACCACTGAAATGATTAAAGTAGCTGAGCTACTGGGATACCAGCCCCAAACAATTGATACATTTGTTTCCCAATGGAGAAACATCTATCTGTTTAGGTGGGACTCAACTGAAAATACAGTCCAGTTTTGGAATGAAGTCAATAACTACACAGACTCTTCCGGGTCAAATCCATTTGAAGAACTGTGCAAAGCTGCACTCGCTGCCCTCTCCTTGCCACACTCAAATGCGCAGGTTGAACGGCTGTTCAGCCAAATGAGTGTGGTCAAGTCAAAGTTAAGAAATAGAATGTCACTGCACACTCTCAACTCCATACTCCTCGTGCGGTATGGACTGAAGCTGGCTGGTGATACCTGTTACCAGCATAAACTACCAAGTGAAGTTCTGCAGCTTTTTGGCACCACAGCAGCATACAGGAGAAGGAATGGAGAAGGACCCTGGACGCGGGCCGGAGAGTATCGCCATCCAAGGGAGCAGATGGAGGGAGTTAGAGCGGAATGGCGATGATATGAGGAGTTAGGTCAACAACGGAAGCCTGAGAGGCAGCTCCAAAAACAAATTGGGGGGGCACACAGGGATATTGGCGGAGTCAGGGTTTAGACCTAAGCCAAAACCCTGTGCTTACCATGGGGAGAGTGTGACCGGTAAGGCACCGTGTTATGCGGTGATGTGCACTGTGTCTCCAGTGCGGTGAGCTCTGTGCCAGCTCCTCGCATTTTCCGTGCTAGAATGGGCATCCAGCAAGGATGGATTGTGCCGACTCAGCGGTTCTGGTCTCCAGTACGTCTCCTTGGTCCAGGATATCCTGCGCCAGCTCTACGCACGGTATCCCCAGTTCGCCAGCACAACCCAGTGCGGCCTGCGCCAGCTTCCCGCACGTGTCGTGACACAGGGGGTATTCAGCCAGGACGCGTTGTGCCAGCTCTACACACTATGCCTCCAGTGCGCCTTAATAGCCCAGTGCGTCCTGTGCCAGCTCTCCACACTCACTGAACTAAAGTGGGTATCCAGCCAGGACGAGTTGTGGCAGCTCCACGCACAGGCTTCTAGTACGTCTCCTCAGTCCGGTGAGGCCTGTTCCGGCTCCATGTACGAAGCCTCCAGTGATGATCCATGGCCCGAAGCCTCCAGCGATGATCCATGGCCCGAAGCCTCCAGTGATGATCCATGGCCCGAAGCATCCAGTGATGATCCATGGCACGAAGCCTCCAGTGATTATCCATGGCACGAAGGGGGGTACTGTCACGCCCTGACCTTAGAGATCCTTATTATTCTCTATGTTTGGTTAGGTCAGGGTGTGACTAGGGTGGGAAATTCTGTCTTCTGTTTCTTTGTTTTTGGCCAAGTGTGGTTCCCAATCAGCTGTCTATCGTTGGCTCTGATTGGGGATCATACTTAGGCAGCCCTTTTTCCCACCATTAGGTTGTGGGATCTTGTTTTCTGTTTAGTATCTGAGCCGAACTGTGCGCTTCCGTTTTCGCTTTTGTTATTTTGTTTGAGTGTTTTTTTAAATAAAAGAATCATGAACACTTTCCCTGCTGTGCTTTGGTCTGCTCTTCCTACCACCACCGAGAGCTGTTACAACAATTCATACTGTGTAAGAACCATACACAACAATTCATACTGTGTAAAAACTGCCTTCCTCAGACTTTTCACCTCTTCTTTTGCCCCCTGAGCCCATTCACTTTGGTGGCTGATATTCCCTCTCAAAAGCAGCTCCCAATTTCCCCTCATTGTCCCTAAACAATATGTTAGTCGGTCCCATTCGGTTGATACCTTTACCAACAATTTCGCTCCAGCCATTACCACGAGTCAGTCCTCCCCAGTTTAAGGTGCCTCTAACCTCCTGTGGTAGTACAGGGGTCACCAACCCGTCTCATGGAGAGCTACCCTGTTGTAGGTTTTTGCTCCAACCCCAGTTTCAACTAACCTTGTTCTGCTTATCAACCAACAAATTATTAGAATCATGTGTGCTAGATTGGGGTTGGAGTGAACACCTACAGGACTGTAGCTCTCCAGGAACTGGGTTGGAGAGCCCTGATTTAGAGCCACCAAAAAATAAATATGGCTCTTTTCTATGAATCATATTCATATAATATTATATTATATTAATATTAATATATATATAATATAATAGGTCAAAATATTTCATATAATGGACATACACAAAATAGTCCAAATTGGTGAAGTGAAATTAAACAAATTACTTGTTTCAAAAAATTAAAACCTGAAAAGTGATGCGGATTGTACTCACCCCCTTTGCTATGAAGCCATTAAATAAGATCTGGTAGAACCAATGACCTTCAGTAGTGACATAATTAGTTAGATTGCACACAGATGGACTTTATTTAAGTGTCACATGATCTCAGTATAGATATACACCTGTTCTGAAAGGCCCCAGAGTCTGCAACACCACTAAGCAAGGGGCACCACCAAGCAAGCTGCACCATGGAGCACCAAGGAGCTCTCAAAACAGGTCAGGGACAAAGTTGTGGAGAAGTACAGATCAGGGTTGGGTTATAAAAAATATCCAAAACTTTGAACATCCTCTATTAAAAAAATGGAAAGAATATGGCACCACAACAAACCTTCCAAGAGAGTGCCGCCCACCAAAACTCACGGACCAGGCATTAATCAGAGAGGCAACAAAGAGACCAAAGATAACCCTGAAGGAGCTGCAAAGCTCCACAGCAGTGGCTCCACAGCAGTGGTCCTATCTGTCCATAGGACCACTTTTAACCATGCACTCCACAGAGCTGGGTTTTACGGAAGAGTGGCCAGAAAAAAGCTTGAAGAAAAAATAAGCAAACACGTTTGGTGTTCGCCAAAAGGCATGTGGGAGACTCTCCAAACATATGGAAGAAGGTACTCTGGTCAGATGAGAATGAAATTGGGTAATCAACAAGAACATTATATGGTAAAAGTAACATACCCCAAAAAATTGTATGAACAGTGTAGTACAGTTCAGTGTGTCCGAGTGTGTCTCACGTGTAGAGACAGACATGTGCAGAGAACTGTAGCTATAGATTGTTACACCAGATAATGTGATTTACCCCAAAATATCTATGCTGACTTTTTGTCTATTTCTCTCAGTGATCAGGATCAATGAGTGAGAAGACTTGAATTAGACACGATGGCAGAGCACATATTGTTGGATAACTTCATGGAGAAAAACATGTATTTATTGTAATAATGGAGCATTTTCTTTATTCAAACTGACCCCTGTAACTGAACACTGACATTTTATGAGACTCCTATTTCCCCGAATCGAGGACAAAGACGACATCACTACGGTTGGTCTAAATGAAATTTCCATGCCAAAGAAAGATACAGAAAGTTCCGGAAATACTTGTAAAGCTGTGGGAGGAGTGTTGTCATGATCCAACTGCCATTCAGCTCCTCGTGAGTCATCTGCTTGAAATCCAGCCTAATGTCTAATACAGTTCAGGGGATACAGTTATGCTACATAGACACGCGCAGGCAAAGGAATTATGTTTATGTATCTAGAATCCACTGCAGGAAGAAGCTTGGGCACCACATGGTATTTTCTGTAATACAAAAAACAAAAACAATTATACCGTATTGTACAGTTTGAACAACAATTGAACCGTGTCAGCATAACATCAACATAAGGGTAGACTAGTTGAACATGCATACATGTGCACAGATTACCTTTACAACCATACCTAGCATAATTTTAAAAAAGGGAGTCAGAGCATGAAGCACCGCCCAACATAATTTGTAGTCTTTCAGAGACTGGAAAAAATGTGTCTGCTTGAATATTTAGTAATAAAATCTCCGATAGGAACATCGCTGAAAGACGTCCAATGGCTTTTTCGAACAAGGACAAACATATCAACCATATCAACCATATCAACCATATCTACCATATCAACCATATCTACCATATCAACCATATCTACCATATCAACCATAACCATGTCAACCATATCTACCATATCAACCATATCTACCATATCAACCATATCAACCATATCAACCATATCTACCATATCAACCATATCAACCATATCAACCATATCAACCATATCTACCATATCAACCATATCTACCATATCAACCATATCAACCATATCAACCATATCAACCATATCAACCATATCTACCATATCAACCATATCAACCATATCAACCATATCAACCATATCAACCATATCAACCATGTCAACCATATCAACCATATCAACCATATCAACCATATCAACCATATCAACCATATCAACCATATCTACCATATCTACCATATCAACCATAACCATGTCAACCATATCTACCATATCAACCATATCTACCATATCAACCATATCTACCATATCAACCATATCTACCATATCAACCATATCAACCATATCAACCATATCAACCATATCAACCATATCTACCATGTCAACCATATCAACCATATCAACCATATCAACCATATCAACCATATCAACCATATCAACCATATCAACCATATCTACCATATCTACCATATCAACCATAACCATGTCAACCATATCTACCATATCAACCATATCTACCATATCAACCATATCTACCATATCAACCATATCTACCATATCAACCATATCAACCATATCAACCATATCTACCATATCAACCATATCTACCATATCAACCATATCAACCATATCAACCATATCTACCATATCAACCATAACCATGTCAACCATATCAACCATATCAACCATATCTACCATATCAACCATATCAACCATATCTACCATATCTACCATATCTACCATATCTACCATATCAACCATATCAACCATATCAACCATATCTACCATATCAACCATATCTACCATATCAACCATATCTACCATATCAACCATATCTACCATATCTACCATATCAACCATATCAACCATATCTACCATATCTACCATATCAACCATATCAACCATATCTACCATATCAACCATATCAACCATATCAACCATATCAACCATATCAACCATATCTACCATATCAACCATATCTACCATATCAACCATATCTACCATATCTACCATATCAACCATATCAACCATATCAACCATATCTACCATATCAACCATATCTACCATATCAACCATATCAACCATATCAACCATATCAACCATATCAACCATATCTACCATATCAACCATATCTACCATATCAACCATATCTACCATATCAACCATATCTACCATATCAACCATATCAACCATATCTACCATATCAACCATATCAACCATATCTACCATATCAACCATATCAACCATATCAACCATATCTACCATATCAACCATATCTACCATATCAACCATATCTACCATATCAACCATATCAACCATATCAACCATATCTACCATATCTACCATATCAACCATATCTACCATATCAACCATATCTACCATATCAACCATATCTACCATATCAACCATATCTACCATATCAACCATATCTACCATATCAACCATATCTACCATATCAACCATATCAACCATATCTACCATATCAACCATATCTACCATATCTACCATATCAACCATATCTACCATATCAACCATATCTACCATATCAACCATATCAACCATATCAACCATATCTACCATATCAACCATATCAACCATATCAACCATATCAACCATATCAACCATATCAACCATATCTACCATATCAAACATATCTACCATATCTACCATATCTACCATATCAACCATATCTACCATATCAACCATATCTACCATATCAACCATATCAACCATATCAACCATATCTACCATATCAACCATATCAACCATATCAACCATATCAACCATATCAACCATATCAACCATATCTACCATATCAAACATATCTACCATATCAACCATATCTACCATATCTACCATATCAACCATATCTACCATATCAACCATATCAACCATATCAACCATATCTACCATATCAACCATATCAACCATATCTACCATATCAACCATATCTACCATATCAACCATATCTACCATATCTACCATATCAACCATATCAACCATATCTACCATATCAACCATATCTACCATATCAACCATATCAACCATATCAACCATATCAACCATATCAACCATATCTACCATATCAACCATATCTACCATATCAACCATATCTACCATATCAACCATATCTACCATATCAACCATATCAACCATATCTACCATATCAACCATATCAACCATATCTACCATATCAACCATATCAACCATATCAACCATATCTACCATATCAACCATATCTACCATATCAACCATATCAACCATATCAACCATATCTACCATATCTACCATATCAACCATATCAACCATATCTACCATATCAACCATATCTACCATATCAACCATATCAACCATATCAACCATATCAACCATATCTACCATATCAAACATATCTACCATATCTACCATATCTACCATATCAACCATATCAACCATATCAACCATATCAACCATATCAACCATATCAACCATATCAACCATATCAACCATATCTACCATATCAACCATATCTACCATATCAACCATATCAACCATATCAACCATATCTACCATATCTACCATATCTACCATATCTACCATATCTACCATATCTACCATATCTACCATATCTACCATATCAACCATATCAACCATATCAACCATATCTACCATATCTACCATATCTACCATATCAACCATATCTACCATATCAACCATATCAACCATATCAACCATATCAACCATATCAACCATATCAACCATATCAACCATATCTACCATATCAACCATATCTACCATATCAACCATATCAACCATATCAACCATATCTACCATATCTACCATATCAACCATATCAACCATATCAACCATATCTACCATATCTACCATATCAACCATATCTACCATATCAACCATATCTACCATATCAACCATATCTACCATATCAACCATATCTACCATATCAACCATATCTACCATATCAACCATATCTACCATATCAACCATATCAACCATATCTACCATATCAACCATATCTACCATATCTACCATATCAACCATATCTACCATATCAACCATATCTACCATATCAACCATATCAACCATATCAACCATATCTACCATATCAACCATATCAACCATATCAACCATATCTACCATATCAACCATATCAACCATATCAACCATATCAACCATATCTACCATATCAACCATATCAACCATATCAACCATATCTACCATATCTACCATATCAACCATATCTACCATATCAACCATATCAACCATATCAACCATATCTACCATATCAACCATATCAACCATATCAACCATATCTACCATATCAACCATATCAACCATATCAACCATATCAACCATATCAACCATATCAACCATATCTACCATATCAACCATATCTACCATATCAAACATATCAACCATATCTACCATATCAACCATATCAACCATATCAACCATATCTACCATATCAACCATATCAACCATAACAACCATATCTACCATATCTACCATATCAACCATATCTACCATATCAACCATATCTACCATATCAACCATATCAACCATATCAACCATATCTACCATATCAACCATATCAACCATATCTACCATATCAACCATATCAACCATATCAACCATATCAACCATATCAACCATATCAACCATATCAACCATATCAAACATATCAACCATATCTACCATATCAACCATATCTACCATATCAACCATATCTACCATATCTACCATATCAACCATATCTACCATATCAACCATATCTACCATATCTACCATATCAACCATATCTACCATATCAAACATATCTACCATATCTACCATATCAAACATATCAACCATATCTACCATATCAACCATATCTACCATATCAACCATATCTACCATATCAACCATATCTACCATATCAACCATATCAACCATATCAACCATATCAACCATATCTACCATATCTACCATATCAACCATATCAACCATATCAACCATATCAACCATATCTACCATATCTACCATATCAACCATATCAACCATATCAACCATATCTACCATATCTACCATATCTACCATATCAACCATATCTACCATATCAACCATATCTACCATATCTACCATATCAACCATATCAACCATATCTACCATATCAACCATATCAACCATATCAACCATATCAACCATATCTACCATATCTACCATATCTACCATATCAACCATATCAACCATATCTACCATATCTACCATATCAACCATATCTACCATATCAACCATATCAACCATATCAACCATATCTACCATATCAACCATATCTACCATATCAACCATATCTACCATATCTACCATATCAACCATATCAACCATATCTACCATATCAACCATATCAACCATATCAACCATATCAACCATATCTACCATATCTACCATATCTACCATATCAACCATATCTACCATATCAACCATATCTACCATATCTACCATATCAACCATATCAACCATATCAACCATATCTACCATATCAACCATATCAACCATATCTACCATATCTACCATATCTACCATATCAACCATATCTACCATATCAACCATATCTACCATATCAACCATATCTACCATATCAACCATATCAACCATATCAACCATATCTACCATATCAACCATATCAACCATATCTACCATATCAACCATATCTACCATATCAACCATATCAACCATATCTACCATATCAACCATATCTACCATATCAACCATATCTACCATATCTACCATATCAACCATATCTACCATATCAACCATATCTACCATATCTACCATATCAACCATATCTACCATATCAACCATATCAACCATATCAACCATATCTACCATATCAACCATATCTACCATATCAACCATATCAACCATATCTACCATATCAACCATATCTACCATATCAACCATATCAACCATATCTACCATATCTACCATATCTACCATATCTACCATATCAACCATATCAACCATATCAACCATATCTACCATATCAACCATATCTACCATATCAACCATATCAACCATATCTACCATATCAACCATATCAACCATATCTACCATATCAACCATATCAACCATATCTACCATATCAACCATATCAACCATATCTACCATATCAACCATATCTACCATATCTACCATAACAACCATATCAACCATATCAACCATATCTACCATATCAACCATATCTACCATATCAAACATATCATATGTCAAAAAAACGTATTGTGCCGCCTTTGTGAAATACACTGGGAGTATCATTCAGCGCACAACTTCCTGTCCTGCCTTCCTCCTGGGCAATTATGTGTGAAACACATCTCACTGTCCTAGAAATACTTCATAGATGAATGGAAACAAGCCCAGATTCCCCCAGGTTGAAATTCGCCTTTAAGGTGGCACTAGGGTCAAACACACATTAGTTTGCTATTTCCTCATGAAAACACTGGTGCACTGGCATTTTCCTGCCCTAACATCAGGTTCGGCAATTTACCTGTCTAACATCAGCACACTTACATTCAGATGGGAGGGGTTGATTCTGCAATTTACCTGTCTAACATCAGCACGCTTACATTCAGATGGGAGGGGTTGATTCTGCAATTTACCTGTCTAACATCAGCACACTTACATTCAGATGGGAGGGGTTGATTCTCCAATTTACCTGTCTAACATCAGCACACTTACATTCAGATGGGAGGGGTTGATTCTCCAATTTACCTGTCTAACATCAGCACACTTACATTCAGATGGACATGTTTGAGGAATGTCCTTAAAAACATGATCCAAAGTGTTAATTTCAGCCAGCACTGGTAGGGATATTTAAGACCAACCAAAAGCTGTTTTTTTGGAACGCCGTCTTGGTCTTTGCGTGTAATTAAAGATACACGTCAAATAACACTATTTGATGTGTCAAATAAGCTTGTTGACCAATCAGGACCTGAATATGACTGCACATCACATAATAATTTAACATGTTCATACATTTTTTACGTAGTTATTACACATTGATTACACTATCACTCGTATTTCGTATGTAACAACCATGTTTAACATTATATAATCTAAATATGGCATGATTCCACCAATTGCAACCTTCCGCATCACTTTCAAAGAGGTACTTTTATTTTGAAAGTGTAACGGATGTGAAACGGCTAGCTAGTTAGCGGTGATACGCGCTAAATAGCGTTTCAATCGGTGACGTACCGATTGAAACGTTATTTAGCGCGCACAACAGACCTCAAATTCCACTATTGTGCCTAATCCTTATTGTGGCTAGCTTCACAACACATAACCGGTCCGGTCGAGAGTCACTCACCAGATGAAGCTAGATGGCTGCTTATAACGTTAGGTTTGGGCAACAGGGTTAAGTAGCTGGCTAGGTATTTATTTTCATGAACTGAAGTTCAATTTCAATAGGTGAACAAGTGGCTACCGAGCTAATACTTACTCACAGGGATGGCTAAATCATTGCTAAGAATAATGAAAATGACTGCAGTTTCATTGTTTTCAGGCTGGTTGCATTGGTGCTGGCTAGGTAACGTGTCAAAGTAAAAGTTTATTTAACGCTTCAAATAGTGTTCTGTTTAGACACGCCAAGACCCAATGGGTTTTAGCCTTAATGTAATTGGTTAAGCATGAATTCTGACAGCGGAAACGCAGGCTATCCAGCCGTGAAGCACACTGCCAATATGCGACTGGAACAAGAGTAGGCTAATGTGCTTTTGGTGCCCATATACTTCGTATTCAGAAACATAAAAAACTCACATTTTTTTCCCCATTTCGTTTTTATTTTGTTAAAAACCAAGCATACTATCCTCTCACGTAAGACTTTTTTTGTCCTGCTCAACGTAATCGTGATGTAGTCTAGACTGTCGATAAATGGTTTGGCTCCTGAGACCGCTTGCAAGTAAAGTTTAATCAACAAACCGTTATTAAAATATAAAGTCTGAGAGCAGTAAAACAGTGAGCTGACATTCCCTCTTTACGCATTGTAGGCATCCCCACATTATTTTAACCATGCAGATTCCGTTTGGACATGCGTCAAACTCCCTCCATGATGTAGGCTTTGCCCATCATGAAATATCGGTGAACCTCGTATTTAGAAGTTATCTGTAACCTGTAACAATTGCTTGTTTTCCGTTGTATATGTTCAAAAACCAAGCCCTACCTTAACTCTACTATAACAAAAGCTGGTTCAACAGCAATGCGTGTATTTTTATCCTTGTGATTTTATGATGTCATTTCCTTTTATGTGTATGTATTGTTGCTGATAAACAGATTGGTTGAAATAAAATTAAACGAAATACAAGCAATCTTATTAGAATGTATCACCTTCCTTGTTTTACGGTTTCAACGTCCGTGGTGCGCATGCAACGCAGCATCTGGAGATGTGTTAATGTGATCTGCTCTATAAAATGGTTCTGATCATTTTTTTTACAAAACAGGCCTACTTGGGAGCAGTATAACGGTGAGTTGACATTCTCCCTTTCTCATTGAATTGGATCTTGGTCCAGCTACTGAGAAAAGTTTGGATGTGCGTAAAACCCTCCATTGTCTGCGTTTTAACATTACATGCCCACGGGAAGAAATGATGGAACCTGTAAGTGTGATATAAAACAAGTTTCCTTTTTAAAACATTTTATTAGAATTATTCGGTCTATTTTTAGGCCTTATCGATAATTAATGGTATCTTGCTTATTGACAATGTTTGGCATGTCCATGTTCAGCCATTATGACATTTACAGTAGGCTCACCCCTTATATCAGTGTGAATGCTATTGAAGCCATGCAATTACTTAGAACAATGTGGACTGCAAATTAGGTTCAAGTTTAACGTATTTTGCAAAGATAGGTCTACATGTTGTTATTTCGTTTCTGTAAGATATTTAACAAACTAAAACGGACTAACGTTGGAATTGGGGTTGATTCCAAGTGATACATAAAAGACCGTACATACACAACTTGAAGCGCCAACACCAGCATGTGCAAGGATAATTGTGTTAGTGAAAATAGAGAAAATATTTCTGGCACACCCCTGAACCTATAGCGCTGCCGCCTGCGGTTAGAATTACCGTTACATTAGTGCTCTATGTTAATAACATAACTAATTATTTGAAAGAAAACGAATACTATTTGAACCGAAATCTGAGGTTGATATTGTTTTCGGATAAGGTTGTTAACACTAAATTGTTGCATAATGATGAATGCTGATGTAACAGGAAAATAAGTTGGAATCTCACATACCCAATGGTTCTCACTAAGGGGACCCGAGTTACGCGTGCATAAATGGAACTTAATTCCCTTTTTATAAATGTTTTATTTTTCTCTCTACCCGTATTCTGACCATGGATTTAGGCATGATGTAATGCATGTTTCAGCCAGCTATTAATTCTGGTGGAGAAACAGACATGTAGGTGTGCAGAGATGCCTACGTCATAGCCTGTAAATTCAACCAACTTTTTGCGCAATGAATAAGGTCGAGGAACCTGCCTGTTCCAAGTGGAACAACATGTACTTATTTTTTTCGGATACAAATAAGACCTTTCTCCATGTTCTGTAATTAACTAATTGATTAGAGCTAAAGATAATAACTATTTAAATGAGTATGCAGTTTGGATATGAGGATTGTAAATATATGTGATGGATGTGAAACGGCTAGCTTAGTTAGTGGTGGTGCGCGCTAAATAGCATTTCAATCGGTGACGTCACTTGCTCTGAGGCCTTGAAGTAGTAGTTCCCCTCGCGGCTTTTGTGGAGCGATGGGTAACGATGCTTCGTGGGTGACTGTTGTTGATGTGTGCAGAGGATCCCTGGTTCGCGCCCGGGTATGGGCGAGGGGACGGGCTAAAGTTATGCTGTTACATTGATGCTGTTGACCCGTATCACTGGTTGCTGCGGCAAAAGGAGAGTGTAACGGATGTGAAACGGCTAGCTTAGTTAGCGGTGGTGCGCGCTAAATAGCGTTTCAATTGGTGACGTCACTTGCTCTGAGACCTTGAAGGAGTAGTTCCCCTTGCTCTGCAAGGGCCGTGGCTTTTGTGGAGCGATGCTTCCTGGGTGACTGTGGTTGATGTGTGCGCCCGGGTATGGGCGAGGGGACGGTCTAAAGTTATACTGTTACATATACATTATAATTGTTTTAGATTTATTTTACCTTATGATCGCTGTTTTCTTGCGCAACCAGTCATATGTCACCAAACTGAAGCATATCAACATATCAACTTTACCTACCTTTCCCACAGTGATGTTTATGAAATGTGCCATTGTGCAGAATTTGTATTGCATGAATTTGTATTGCATCCATGGCCGTTTAACTTGAAGGGATGAAGCTTGGAGATGCAAGCCAAATGGGTACGTGTGAGAATGTGATGACAATGCAAAGCATTGCAAAATGACAGCCGCAAATCAAATTTAACCTTTGGGCACTCCCTGACATCCCCCTGACTTGCTATGTTTCCTATTTCTATCATGTTAAATATTAGCCACTTTCAGTATCGACAGTAGGCCTAATAACCACACATATTTAACTGCCCATGTACTGTTAGGATCACTAACAGTTGATGATATTCAATGTAAAAACATAATAGATCTCGCAGACCAGGCAGTTTGAACCTGAAGCCTGGCGCAATACTTCACTGTGTGATCACACAGTTCCATAGTCAGTGAGGGGTGTTGTACACTTTTCTCCCTATTACATACTGAATCAAATAAAATCAAAACGCAACAAGTTCAAAGATTTTACCGAGTACATATAAGGAAATCAGTCAATTGAAATAAATCCATTAGGTCCTAATCTATGGATTTCACATGACTGAGCAGGGGGCTTTATTACAGACAGAAATACTCCTCATTTGTCTGTGAACACATGTTTTAAGTTTATAACCTTTTTGTGCATATGTAACATTTCTGGGATCTTTTATTTCAGCTCATGAAACATGGGACCAACAGTTTACATACTGGGACCAACAGTTTATATTCTGTTCAGTTTAATTATATTTATCTTTTTTTTCTTGCATAAAGCCCATTTTCCACGAATGCCAAGAAATCATGGAAAATTCCCTAAACCTACATATTGTGAGAAATTTGTGTTTTTAAATCTACGCATGGGTTCTGAAACTGAGCTAAATATTAATGACTATATTTAATTGATCTCTATTCTGAACGCGTATAAATTGTACCTTATGGTCGCGGGAGACAAATATATGGCAGCAAACTGATGCATATCAACATATCAATTTCCCACAGTGAAGTTTACGTAGCCTTGTGGTTAGAGCGTTGGTCCAGTCACCGGAAGGTTGTTGAATCAAATCCCGAGCTGACAAGTTAAACATGTCGTTCTGCCCCTGAACAAGGCAGTTAACCCACTGTTCCCAAGCCGTCATTGTAAATAAGAATTTGTTCTTAACTGCCTAGTAAAAACTGCTGACCTAACTTGCAGGGATGAAATTGAGATCCAAGCTATATGTTTCAGTATGAGCAAATGACAGAATAGCGTCTGATTTACAGAGCTGATTTATGAAGAATGATTCAATTATATGTAATTATATGTATATGTATTATAGTATTTTTTACGCTTTGCATCATGTTAAATATTAGCCACTATTGGTAGCCACCGTCAGTTATACCCACATTTACTGAATATACCAAACATTAGGAACACCTTTCTTCACTTCCCTCAGAACAGAGTCAATTCGTCGGAGCATACTGAATAGTCTACAAGGTGTCGAAAGCGTTCCGCGGGGATACTGGTCCATCTTGACTCCAATACTTCCCACAGTTGTGTCAAATTGGCGGGATGTCCTTTGGAAGGTGGACCATTCTTGATACTGGAAATTGTTAAGTGTGAAAAACCCAACAGCACTGCAGTTCTTGACACAAACTACACAATCCATGTCTCGGTTGCCTCAAGGTTTAAAATCATTATTTAACCTGTCTGCTCCTCTTCATCTACACTGATTGAAGTGGATTTAACAAGTGACATCTTTCACCTGGAATCACCTGGTCATTCTTTGTCATGTAAAGAGCAGATGTTCTTAAAGTTTTGTATACTCCACTTTTCCTGTTCCTGACGATCGCTAGCAATAGTGGATCATATTAGGCTAAGATATTGCAAGTCAAGTGTTGGACCTGGTTCAGGGAACACAACTGAAAACGGAATCAGAACCGTGAACAAAAGTGATATATACTGTTCCGGAAAAATAAACTTTATTTTAAAAGCATGGGAACCGGTTAATAACATTATTTTACGTTCCAGGCCAATTTTCCCAGTCCCACAAAAAAAACACGACAAAGCGCCTATGCAAAGCCCTCACACTCTGTCACTCAGAAACGTATTCCAGTGTTTGCCTGCCAGCTGGACATCTTGCAAGTGTGTGTGCATGTCTGCCCCTCCCCTCCGAAGCTCCCCTCCGAAGCTCCCCTCCGAAGCTCCCCTCCGAAGCTCCCCTCCGAAGCTCCCCTCCGAAGCTCCCCTCCGAAGCATGCCTACTGTTGACGTTACAAGCATGATAATATTTTTTATATTGGAGAAGAATGGATTCACTTTTTCAAAGCTAGTTAAGGATCAAATCAAAATAAAATGTTATTAGTCACATGTGCAGAATACAACAGTGAAATGCTTACTTACGAGCCCCTAACCAACAATGCAGTTAAAACAATATATGGATAAGAATAAGAGATGAAAGTAACAAGTCATTAAATAGCAGCAGTATAATAGTGAGACGATATGCAGGGGGGTACCGAATCAGTCAATGTGCAGGGGCACCGGTTAGTTGCTGTAATATGTACATGTACAGTAGGTAGAGTTATTAAAGTGACTATGCATAGATGACAACAGAGAGTAGCAGTGGTGTTAAGAGGGGAGGGGGGGGGGGGGCAATGCAAATAGTCTGGGTAGCCATTTGACTAGATGTTCAGGAGACTTATTGCTTGGGGGTAGAAGCTGTTAAGAAGTCTTTTGGACCTAGACTTGGCGCTCTGGTCATGGACTGTTCTCTCTGCTACCCTACGGCAAGCGCAGAGAGAACAGTCCATGACTACGGTGGCTGGATTCTTTGACAATTTTTAGGGCCTTCCTCTGACATCGCCTGGTGTAGAGGTCCTAGATTGCAGGAAGCTTGTCCCCAGTGATGTACTGGGCCGTTCGCACTACCTCTGTAGTGCCTTGTGGTCGGAGGCCGAGCATTTGCCATACCAGGCAGTGATGCAACCCATCAGGATCCTCTCGATGGTGCAGCTGTAGCACCTTTTGAGGATCTGAACATCCATGCCAAATCTTTTCAGTCTCCTGAGGGGGAATAGGTTTTGTCGTGCCCTGTTCACGACTGTCTTGGTGTGCTTGGACCATGTTAGTTTGTTGGTGATGTGGACACCAAGGAACTTGAAGCTCTCAAGCTGTTCAACTGCAGCCCCGTCGATGAGAATGGGGGCGTGCTCGGTCCTCTTTTTGCTTTTGTCCAAAATCATCTTCTTTGTCTTTATCACATTGAGTCCAGTTCTCTGACCTCCTCCCTATAGGCTGTCTCGTCGTTGTCGGTGATCAGCAAATTTAATGGTGGTGTTGGAGTCGTGCCTGGCCGTGCAGTCATGAGTGAACAGGGAGTAAAGGAGGGGACTGAGCACGCACCCCTGAGGGGTCCTTGTGTTGAGGATCAGAGTGTTGGATGTGTTGTTACCTACCCTTACCACCTGGGGGCGGCCCATCAGGAATTCCAGGATCCATTTGCAGAGGGAGGTGTTTAGTCCCAGTGTCCTTAGCTTATTGATGGGATTTGAGGGCACTATGGTGTTGAACGCTGAGCTGTAGTCAATGAATAGCATTCTCACAAATGTGTTCCTTTTGTCCAGGTGGGAAAGAGCAGTGTGGAGTGCAATATGGATTGCATCATCTGTGGATCTGTTGGGGCGGTATGCAAATTGGAGTGGGTCTGGGGTTTCTGGGATGATGGTGTTGATGTGAGCTATGACCAACCTTTCAAAGCACTTCATGGCTACAGACGTGAGTGCTACGGGTCGGTAGTCATTTAGGCAGGTTACCTTAGTGTTCTTGGGTACAGGCACTATGGTGGTCTGCTTAAAACATGTTGGTATTACAGACTCAGACAGGGAGAGGTTGAAAATGTCAGTGAAGACAAATGCCAGTTGGTCAGCGCATGTTCGCAGTACACATCCTGGTAATCCGTCTGGCCCTGCGGCCTTGTGAATGTTGACCTGTTTAAAGGTCTTACTCACATTTGCTGCGGAGAGTGTGATCACACAGCCTTATATGGAACATCTGGTGCTCTCATGCATGTTTCAGTGTTATTTGCCTCGAAACGAGCATAGAAGTAGTTTAGCTCGTCTGGTAGGCTCATGTCACTGGGAAACTCTCGGCTGTGCTTCCCTTTTGTACTGTAGTCTGATGGTTTGCAAGTCCTGCCACATACGACAAGCGTCGGAGCCGGTGTAGTACGATTCAATCTTAGTCCTGTATTGAAGCTTTGCCTGTTTGATGGTTCGTCGGAGGGCATAGCGGGATTTCTTATAGGCTTCCTGGTTAGAATCCCACTCCTTGAAAGTGCCAGCTCTAGCCTTTAGCTCAGTGCGAATGTTGCCTGTAATCCATGGCTTCGGGTTGGCTTATGTACGTACGGTCACCGTGGGGACGACGTCATGGATGCACTTATTGATGAAGCCAATGACTGATGTGGTGTACTCCTCAATGCCATCGGAAGAATCCCGGAACATGTTCCAGTCTTTGATAGCAAAACAGTCCTGTAGTTTAGCATCTGCTTCATTTGAGCACTTTTTTATAGACCAAGTCACTGGTACTTCCTTGCTTTAATTTTTGCTTGTATGCAGGAATCAGGAGCATAGAGTTGTGGTCGGATTTACCAAATGCAGGGCAAGGGAGAGCTTTGTACGCCTCTCTGTTTGTGGAGTACTGGTGATCTAAAAAAAATTCCCTCTCGTTGCACATTTAACATGTTGATAGAAATTTGATTTAAGTTTCCCTGCATTAAAGTCTCCGGCCACTAGGAGCGCCGCCTCTTTGTGAGTGGTTTCCTGTTAGCTGATTTCCTTATACAACTGACTGAGTGCAGTCTTAGTGCTACATAGCCCAAAGGACATCCTATTGAACTCAAATAAACAGAAAGCAGTTTTGTAACGGTCAGCTTCTGATACTGGGACTTGGTTGTAACCACTGGCAAGATCTAGAGTAGAGAACCACTAGGCAGGCACCTGTTGGAGCATCCAATCAGAGCATCAATCATAGATAATGGGCATGCATCCTCCTTGCGAGTTTTGGCATTTAACTGGCTGTAGTTAACGCACATTCTTAGGGAGCCATCTTTCTTCTGAACCAGTATCAAAGATGAACCGTAGGGGCCACAAACTTCCCTAATGACATGCTCTTCTGACAGTTGTCTGATATGACCTGTAACAGCTTCAAACTGATATGGGGGAATGCGACGGTAAACGTGCCTAGTCATCTTCAAAGAGTGGGATCTGGTGCTCGGATGTATAGCCAAGGCAACTATAATCTTTTGAGACATATTTGAATTGCAACAGCAAGTTCTTAACAGCAGTTTGTTCGTCAGGTGTCAAGCCAGATCGATCCATTTAATTAATTTGTCCCTACGACTGAAATCTGGTAACATGTCACAGTAATGGGACCTTGGGTGGTTGTGTCTTTGTTAAATGAGATGGTGGACTCTGGAGGTTGGATTGTATCAACTGAGTAAAGTGCTCCTTGTGTAATCCTAGGCAGGAGATACACAACACTAGTGCTAACATTGACCACAGAAGCATACGACAATCCTTCTTCAAAGGTTAACAGAGCCATTTCAACTAACAGGCCTTCCGGGAAATGGCTCTCGTCCTTGTCTAGCTCGAGTAAAACTGCTGATGGTGTGCGGGCTTTTGGGTCCTAATGTCCCACCCGCTATACTGAGATTCCTCCGCATGTTTACAAGAGATCCTGATAATGGAAAACACCAGTGTCACACTTTTATGTTGATAAATGTTCATAATTGAATCATCACAAATCATCCTGTGTAGATAATGCTATATCATTGATCTTACATAGTCGCTCTTGATATTTACCTTTTGTATTTTATGTGCTTTTATTGATAGGATAGATGAGGACAGGAAAGACAGGAGGAGAGTATGTCAAACAGGAAGTGGACTGGACACAACTCCACACACAACACTGCACTAGCACTGCACATTTGCTATTCTGTCTATCACATTAAGCTACTCGACTTGGTGAAAACGGATCTGATTCTTTGCTATTTGGACATCAATGATTTAGCACTTCCACCTTAGATGTGATTCAATGGTCATATAGTAGAAAGTACAGAGAATGGGCATCCCATTGATACACTATGACATTCAGTGATATTTGAAGAGCAAAACAGTCCTATAATTTTACCCTTCAAAAGAAATGTTCATATTTGAAGTGTGAAGGGGGCCTTTACAAGTGGCTTCTTCTCTGGTCGTCACTCGAAGATCAAATCATCAGGTGGTGAACAAAGACTGAAGTAGGGCAAATGGAACTGTGTCATCTCTAGACTCTTTGGTGAGGCCAGATGGCAGAATATCCTCAAGATATTTTGGGTTCTGATGGTGTACAACAGTTGAACGAAGCTCATGCAGCATTTATAAGTTATATTCTTCAACAATAAATGGGTAAATATAATTACTATCAATGTCCAAAAATATATATACCAATTGCAGATTGACATTTTAAATTAGGTAAATCTTCTCATTCTGAATCAGCTAATATGGCAGCTTAAATCATTTTTTACCACCATTCTGTCATTGTAGCACCAGTAGGTGTAGTAATACCAATGATGGTAACACCAATAACACATTTTTGGCAATACATTTTTTTTCTAAAATGGAGATGCTCAAATTTTAGATATTGAACCCTTTAAAAATAGTTTACTAGTGATATGATTAATCATTTTGCTCACAATTTAATTTCCCTTCATTTAAATTGATTAACACCAATGACACTTTTATTTAGAAACACCAACTAATCAATAGCTCCCAAGTGGTGAAGCAGTCTAAGGCACTGCATCTCAGTGCAAGAGGTATCAGTACCTCTACAGTACCTGGTTCAAATCCAGGCTGCATCACATGATTGGGAGTCCCATAAGGCTGCGCACAATTGGCCCAGCGTCGTCCGGTTTTGGCTGGGGTAGATAAGAATTTGTTCTTAACAGACTTGCCTAGTTAAATAAAGGTAAAATGTTATTAATGAAATCATTGTGAAAGTCTACACATCCCCTCTTCACATTTAGATAGACACACTACATGACCATTTCAGCCACAAGAGCATTAGTGAGGTTGGGTACTGATATTGGGCGATTAGGCCTGGCTCGCAGTCGGCGTTCCAATTCATTCCGATCAAGGCTCTGTGCAAGCCAGTCAAGTTCTTCCATGTTGATCTCAACAAACCATTTCTGGATGAACCATGCTTTGTGCACAGGGGCATTGTCATGCTGAGCACGAAAGGGCCTTCCCCAATCTGTTGCCACAAAGGTTGAAGCACAGAAAAGTCTAGAATGTAGTTGTATGCTGTAGCATTAAGATTTCCCTTTACTGGAACTAAGGGGCCTAGCCCAAACCATGAAAAACAGTCCCAGGCCATTATTCCTCCTCCACCAATCTTTACAGTTGGCCCTATGTATTCGGGTAGGTAGCGTTGTCCTGGCATCCGCTAAACCCAGATTAATCCGTCGGACTGCCAGATGGTAAAGCATGACTCATCCCTCAAGAGAATGCATTTCCACTGCTCCAGAGTCCAATGGTGGCGAGCTTTACACCACTCCAGCCGATGTTTGGCAATGCGCATGGTGATCTTAGGCTTGCTCGCTCATGGAAACGCATTTGATAAAGCTCCCGACAAAGAGTTTTTATGCTGACTTTGCTTGCAGAGGGAGTTTGGAATTCGGTAGCGAGTGTTGCAACCGAGGACAGACACACTTCAGCACTTGGCAGTCCTATTATTTGAGCTTGTGTGGCCTACCACTTCACGGCTGAACCGTTGTTGCTCCTAGACGTTTCCACTTCACAAACAGCACTTGCAGTTCTAACAGGTCAGAAATTTTACAAACTGACATGTTAGAAAGGTTGCATCCTATGATGGTGCCACGTTGAAAGTCCCTGAGCTCTTCAGTAAAGCCATTATACTGCCAATGTTTGTCTATGGAGATTGCATGGCTTTGTACTCGATTTTATACACCTGTCAGCAACGGGTGTGGCTGAAATGGCCAAATCCACTCATTTGAAAGAGTGTGCACATACTTTTCTATATACACTATAATGTATCTCTAAATCCCCAAAACATACAACTCTACTTAATTTGCTTGCTCTAATTTGAGTTTGCATGCCCTAATTCAATTTGCTTGCCCTAAGTACTTAAAAATGTTTATACAAATAAAGTGTTGCAGTGCATTATGTTTTTATCATTGATAAATAACAGTTCAATATAAACAATAACATGTATCATGTGTAACTATTTCTCATATGAAAGTGCTTTTCATGGTTGCGAAGGCGAGGAATGCAAATGCCACTGCAATTTAAGAATTACCAATGTGTATGTATGTATGCATACCTTCTTGTGTGTGTGACTTATTCTACATTTTGTTGTGTTACAGCATGAATTCACAATTGATTAAATTAATTTTTTTCTTGGTAAGTCTCTAAGAGATTTCCACACCTGGAATGTGCAACATTTGTCCATTATTCTTTTTAAAATACTTCAAGCTTTGTCAAATTGATCATTGCCATAGATTTTTAAGGAGATTTCACTCAAAACTGAGACCCAGCCACTCAGGAACATTCATTGTCTTCTTGGTAAGCAACTCCAGTTTAGATTTGGCCTTATGTTTTAAGTTATTGTCCTGCTGAAAGGTGAATTCATCTCCCAGTGTCTGGTGGAAAGCAGACTGAATCAGGTTTTCAAGCATACCCATAACATGATGCAGCCACAGCTATGCTTGACAATATGGAGAGTGGTACTCAGTAATGTGTTGTATTGGATTTGCCCCAAAAATAACACTTTGTATTCAGGACAAAAATATAATGGCTTTCCCACATTTTTTGCAGTAGTGCTTTAGTGCCTTGTTGCAAACAGGATACATGTTTCGGAATATTTGTATTCCATACAGGCTTCCTTTCACTCTGTCAATTAGGTTAGTATTGTGGAGTAACTACAATGTTGTTGATCCATCCTGAGTTTTCTCCTAACGTAGTTACAAGGATGCCTGTATCTTTCTAGTGACTAGGTGTATTGATACAACATCTAAAGTGTAATTAATAACTTCACCATGCTCAAAGGGATATTCATTGTCTGCTTATTTGGTTTACCCATCTACCAATAGGTGCCCTTCTTTACGAGGCATTTGAAAACCTCCCTCTTTGTGGTTAAATTTGTGATTGAAATTCACTACTCGATTGAGGGACCTTACAATTATCTGTATGTTAAAACACTATCATTGCACACATAATGAGTCCATGTAACCTATTATGTGACTTGATAAGCAAATGTTTACTCCTGAACTTATGTAGGCTTGCCGTAACGAAGGGGTTGATTAGCTATTGATTCAAGACATTTCAGCTTTACATTATTTTTTTTATTTTTTTTTCTAAAAACATATTTCCACTTTGACATTATGGGGTATTGTGTGTAGGCCAGTGACACAAAATCTCAAATGAATCCATTTTAAATTCAGGCTGTAACACAACAAAATGTGGAAAAAGTGAAGGGATGTAGGTCATTTCGTGGAAGAGAACACATACCAAACCACAAAACCAGAGCTGTACTGCGAAAGCAAAGAACAGCGAAAATAAGAAAATGTCAATGATTGTGAAGATATGAAACAGATAGAGGGGGCCATGAACACACACGTGGCTGAAACCACATCCTCTCCAGGGCACACCCCGTTGCCAAAAGAACTTACAATACTTACAAGCATCATTACTATAGTGCCTTCAGAAAGTATTCACACCCCTCAACTTCTTTCTTATTTTGTTGTGTTACAGCCTGAATTTAAAATGGATTAAATGTATATTTTGTATTACTGGACTACAAATACAGCATAATTTCAACATGGAATCAACTATGAATGTTTTATTTTTTTATGAATTAAAAAGTATAAGTCTTCAACATCTTTGTTATAGCAAGCCTAAATAAGTTCAGGAGTAAACATCTGCTTAACAGGTCACATAATAAGCTGCATGGACTCACTGTGTGCAATAATAGTGTATAACATGATTTTTGAATGACTTCCTCATCTCTGTACCCAATACATATCTGTAAGGTCCCTCAGTCGAGCAGTGAATTTCAACCAGATTCAACCACAAAGACCAAGTAGTTTGTCCAATGCCTCACAAAGAAGAGCACCTATTGGTAAATAGATTTTTTTTAAAGCAGACATTGAATATCCCTTTGAGCATGGTGAAGTTATTAATTACACTTGGGATTGTGTATCAAAACACCCAGTCACTACAAAGATACAGGCGTCCTTCTAAACTCAGTTGTTGGAGAGGAAGGAAAGCACTCAAGGATTTCACCATTAGGCCAATGGTGACTTTGAAACAGATACAGGGTTTAATGGCTGTGATACGAGAAAACTGAGGATGGATCAACAACATTGTAGTTACTCCACAATACTAACCTAACTGGCAGAGTGAAAAGAAGGAAGCCTGTACAGAATACAAATATTCCAAAAGATGCATCCTGTTTGCAACAACACACTAAAGCACTACTGCAAAAAATGTGGCATAGCAATTATCTTTTTGTCCTGAATACAAATTGTTATGTTTGGGGCAAATCCAGTGCAAGACATTACTGAGTACCACTCCCCATAATTTAAAGCATAGTGGTGGCTGTGTCATGTTATGGGTATGCTTGTAATCGTTACGGACAAGATAGTTTTTCAGGATAAAAAAATACATGGAATGGAGCTAAGTGCAGGAAAAATCCTTGAGGGAAAAACCTGGGTCAGTCTGCTTTATACCAGACACAGCATGACAATAACTTAAAACATAAGGCCAGATCTACACTGGAGTTGCTTGCCAAGAAGACAGTGAATGTTCCTGAGTGGCCGAGTTACAGTTTGGCTTAAATCTGTTTAAAAATGTATGGCAAGACCTGAAAACAGTGGTCCAGCAATGATCAAAAAACTATTTGACAGAGCGTGAAGAATTTTGAAAAAAATGATGGGCAAATGTTGCACAATCCAGGTGTGGAAAGCTCTTAGAGTTACCCAGAAAGACTCACAGCTGTAATCACTGTCAAAGGTTATTATCACATGAAGTGAGTCAGTGGGTTGAATACTTATCTAGTCAAGATATATTAGTGTTCGATTTTTCATGATTCTTTAAAACAAATATTTTTTATATGATCCTACTTTGACATTAGAGTATTTTGTGAGGATCTCTGACCATTTTTTTTTACAATTAAATCCATTTGAATTCCACTTTGTAAAGCAACATAATGTGGAAAAAGGCAAGGGATGTGAATACTTTGACAGTAGTGTATGAACAAAAGAAACACCTAATGATATTGAGGGCGAGCGTATAGCAACATTGAACACTGATTGATCAGTTATCTATCATATGTAGCTAAATTGACATTCACTATTAATTCATAATTATTAACATGTGGGCAATCTGTTTGTTATTCTAAAAGAGATGGTTAACACAAGTAGTAAATGACTCAACTAAATCTGAGATGAAGTTCCCTGTCTATATTCTGTACTATATTCAAAATAGTCTTAAAAACAGACAAAACATGTTTAAAAAATGACCGTGTAGATATGTGACAGCTTGAGACAGAGACATGGGGGGGAGAGAGAGAGATCCACAAACTCAAGAACATAACATAACAGCAACACAGAATATTATAATGTCACTATGGTTACGAGAGCCTGCCCGCCCCTGAAACATAGTTCTCTATTTGTCACTCTGTGTCACTCTGCTCTAAAACCCTGGGGGAACATGGTGTCTGCTGAACTCTGAGAGGACAATTGTCTCGTGCCAAGGAGGAACTATCCTGCTTTACTCTGACACTTTGGAAGTATGCAATAATACAGCTGGTTTTGGTAGGTGCACATTTGTGTTTTGGTTTCTTCAATTGTTGATTGTGTATTCATTATTTCAAGTAAAGCATTTTTTTGACTTGACATTTAGGTAGAATTGGGAAGGTATTGGGAAGCGAAAATCTAAACCCTAAAATTGTTCCAAAACAAAAGTTGCAGTATTGAGAACTGTAAACTATGGCTAACAATATTTTGTTCTCAGGTTCAATGTACAATTGATTAATCATGATTAGGTTCACATCATCAAAACAACTTAGGCAGCTCATACCCAAGGGCACACCTTGAGACCTGGCTGTTATACCAGGCCAATTTAGAACTTAGTAACATATGAATAAAGATGTAACCAGGTGGCTCACTGATACTGAATCTATATAATTAAATGTTGCACACTGTGGCTCAAATATCTAGTGGTTAAGAGGTTGGGGCCCTTAATGCTCAAATGACTCATCCTTAAATGACCCATAGGATAACCCTTTTTGGTTTCAGGTAGAACCCTTTTTGGTTTCAAGTAGAACCCTTTTTGGTTCCAGGTAGAACTATTTTGGGTTCCGTGTAGAACCCTCTGTGGAAAGGGTTCTACATGGGACCCAAAATAGTTCTACCTGGAATAAAAAAGGTTCTACCTGGAACCAAAAATGCTTCTTTAAAAGGTTATCCTATGTGGACAGCCGAAAAACCTTGAAGATTCTAGATAGCACCTTTTGTAACACCTTACTCTAATGCAATTGCCACCATAGAATTACATATAGAACAGCAAATTATAGGACCTCTATAGTGGCCACACTGTTTTTACCATTTTCTTACTTCAGACAAAAGGCTATAGCACTTCTGCAAATATTTAAATATATATATATATATATATATATATATATATATATATATATATATATATATATATATATATATTAGAGGGGAAAAAAACGTGTGTGAAGGTTGTAACTACAGATCACAATGAAATACAACCCTGAGTCCTTGGATTTGGCCTTGTGTTAATGAGTCAGGAAACAAAGTTTATTAAAAACTTCACTGTGGAAAAGGTGATGTGTTGATCTGCTTCAGTTTACTGCCATGAGGCTGGTTTCACAATTGTCTCTAGTGTAGCAGTGGGGGGTCAGTAAAGGCTTGCTGCTCCAGACCAAAAACAGATCTGGCCAAGGCTTGTCTTTACTGGGGTCAGGTCTACGGCCGAGTAATGTCTGGTAGGTTCCTATCCCGATATCCCTCTCCGTGCTGGAGGGCTCTGCATGTCAGCTCTTGCTGCTCCAGACCAAAAACAGATCTGGCCAAAGCCAGGATAAACAGCTACCACCCAACCTCCAACCTAATTATATTCAGGTGTGTGTAACTAGGCTCTTACCCTTCCTGGCCAGCAGATGTAGCCAATGAGCAGGAATATACCGACCTTCACACGCCCAACCTCTCACTCCATCACACCAGCGGTCATGCAGTAAAATAAATATAAAACATTTGTAATTTATATCTACAACCCCCTTAACCAAACGGCTCACTCATATACCTAGCTCTTATCAATAGAGCTTATCAATTTGTAAATTATAGTGCATGGAGAATGGTGTTATTTCTATCAGAAAATATAAATATGTTTTTCCACTTGGATCCGACAGCTTGCTCAACTATTCATAATTGAATCGTGTGTAAAGGTGGTGGAATTATGAGGGAATTAAGTCGAGGTCAGAATCTGTAGACACACCTCCACCACACATTCATTTCTTTGATGTTCACCCAAAACGAATAGCATGCTATTCTCCTGTTTAAGTTGAAGGTCAGAATATGTGTAGAGAGAAAGGGGCATAGAAAGGGAATTACGTTCCATTTACGCATGCTTACCTCAGGTTGGAATTCCCCCCTATGTGCCTAAACCAAGACGGGAGGCTCACACAACAACTCTGAGGCCAACGCTTTTTAAGGAGGAATCAAGAGTTGAGGTTGAATATGTTTCTCAGCATACTCATCCAAAAACATGCAACAAGGTGAGTAAAAAGATGCCTAGCTATTTCTCTCCAACTTGTTGCCTCTATATAGCCCATAAAAACAGTCACGAACATTTACCCACACGGGCATTTACAATGTTGTCTGATATGTGGCACCAGCAATCTAATATCTATGAAGAATACTAGCCAAAATGACACATGATGGCAGGCATATATGATTTAATTAAAAAATATATATATATTCTGTTTTCTAGATCAGATCTATCATTAGGGTCTGTCAGATCTATCTTGGCTAGAATTGTTATATTGTAGTCTACCATTCCTTTTTACAATTTTGTAGTAGTAAGCCTAAACAGTGTAATTCTCTTTTACCAAGAGTACATCAATGGAGGCTGGTGGGAGGAGCTATAGGAGGACGGCTCATTGTAATGGCCAGAATGGAATAAATGGAGGCCGACAGTAAATGTTGATATATTGCATGTTTTAATATTTCATTTTAAAAATAATAATTACAAGAGAATAACACATCCAATATATGTAAGAAAATGTAAATGTAAAATACGGAAGTTTGACTGTTCCATTGATTCCATTCCAGCCCGTATAATGAGCCCGTCTTCCTATATCTCCTCCCACCAGCCTCCACTGGAGTATATGGGCTGTTCCAAGGGAGGCACAGTGGTGGATGACTGCATTTGAAGGCTGGACTGACAGAGTGGAGAGCGAACTTTAGGATGAGGGAGACAACATTCCTCAGTCTATGTGATATTGTCCAGCAACAGTGTCATTACAGGGAAGCACTGTCTGTGGAGCAGCCTGTTGCCATTTGTCTGTGGAGGCTTGCCACTAATGTAGAGTACCGAACAATCTCGTTATTGTTTGGTCTAGGTTTGTCAACTGCATGTACAGTCACTAATCAAATTGGCAGTCTCACCCGGGAGAAAATGTTACACCTTCATATCAAGACACCAACTGAGGCTGAGTTCAGAGACATAGTAACAGATTCCTGGACCGCCAACCAGGATCAGGTCAATGCTGTGGAGCAATCGATGACACATACAGTACATCATAGCACCACCACAAGACAAGTGGGACTTTTATAACAGATAGAGGTTTTACTCTTGGTCCAGAAAGGGGTTGTAGATCATAAATGAACATTAACATCGGACATCTACATTGGTTGGGTAGTCACAGTACATGATGCCCGTGTGCTGGCAAACTCAGCACTGTTTACCAAGGGTCAGGAGGGCAGACTACTCCAAAGGTGGACTGAGACCTTTCATGGTGCGAAAGTGCCACTTGAAATATTAGGAGATGCCGCATACCCACTTCTTCCATGGCTGATGAAGTCCTACTCAGAGAGCAATCACACCTGTGTAGATCAACTTTAATGAGAGGATCAGCAGTTCTCACATGACTTTAGAGAGGGCTTTTGGTCGACTGAAGGGAAGATGGGGGTGTTTGCTTAAACGCAATGACTCTCACATTGACATAATGAACACTCTAATTACGGCATTCTGGGTGCTGAATCATTTTTGTGAAATTTATAATGAGTCTTTTGAGGAGGATGAAGTACAACAACAAATAATTCCCAACAAAGCAACTGGAAGGGAGCACCTGGCACCATCTCTACGGTGAAGCATGGGGGGGGGCAGCATCATGCTGTGGGGATGTTTTTCAGTGGCAGGGACTGGGAGACTAGTCAGGATCGAGGGAAAGATGAACAGAGCAAAGTACAGAGAGATACTTGATGAAAACCTGCTCCAGAGTGCTCAGGACCTCAGACTGGAGCAAAGGTTCACCTTCCAACAGGACAACAACCCTAAGCACACCACCAAGACAACGCAGGAGTGGCTTCGGGACAAGTCTCTGAATGTCCTTGAGCGGCCCAGCCAGAGTCTGAACTTGAACCCAATCGAACATCTCTGGAGAGACCTGAAAATTGCTGTGCAGCGACACTCCCCATCCAACCTGATAGAGCTTGAGAGGATCTGCAGAGAAGAATGGGAGAAACTCCCCAAATACAGGTGTGCCAAGCTTATAGCGTCATACCCAAGTAGACTCGAGACTGTAATCGCTGCCAAAGGTGCTTCAAAAAAGTACTGAGTAAAGGGTCTGAATACTTATTAAAATGTCATATTTCAGATTGTTCTTTGTCATTATGGGGTATTGTGATGTCATCATGGGGTATTGTGATGTCATCATGGGTATTGTGATGTCATTATGGGGTATTGTGATGTCATTATGGGTATTGTGATGTCATCATGGGGTATTGTGATGTCATCATGGGGTATTGTGATGTCATCATGGGGTATTGTGATGTCATTATGGGGTATTGTGATGTCATTATGGGGTATTGTGATGTCATTATGGGGTATTGTGATGTCATCATGGGGTATTGTGATGTCATCATGGGGTATTGTGATGTCATTATGGGGTAGTGTGATGTCATCATGGGGTAGTGTGATGTCATCATGGGGTAGTGTGATGTCATCATGGGGTATTGTGATGTCATCATGGGGTATTGTGATGTCATCATGGGGTATTGTGATGTCATTATGGGGTATTGTGATGTCATTATGGGGTATTGTGATGTCATTATGGGGTGTTGTGATGTCATTATGGGGTATTGTGATGTCATCATGGGGTATTGTGATGTCATTATGGGGTATTGTGTGTAGATTGAAGAGGAAAATAAACTATTTAATCAATTTTAGAATAAGGCTGTAACGTGACAAAATGTGGAAAAAGGGAAGGGGTCTGAATACTTTCAGAATGAACATAAAGTGTCATGTATTGTCATGTTGTGTCTTTCTGTCCTTTCCTTTCACCCTGTCTCCCTCTGCTGGTCGTATTAGGTTACCTTTTCTCCCCCGCTTTCCCCCAGCTGTTCCTTGTCTCCTCTTGACTACCTCGTCACCCCTTCTCCCACCTGTTCCCCTTTTCCCTCTGATTAGTCCCCTATATCTCTCTCTGTTTTTGTTCCTGTCCTTGTCGGATTCTTGTTTGTTGTGTTTCATGCCTGAGCCAGACTATCGTCATGTTTGCTGTAACCTTGTCCTGTCCTGTCGGAATCTGCCGGTCTATCTGAGCCTACCTATGTTTGGTTATTAAAGAAGCTCTGTTTAAGTTAGTTCGCTTTTGGGTCCTCATTCACTCACCGTAACAGAAGAATCCGACCAAGAATGGACCCAGCGACTTCGGATGCTCTCCACTCAGCAGTCGAGATCCAGGGAGCGATGCTAGGCAGACACGAGCAGGAATTGTCTGCTGCTCGACATGCCGTTGAGACCCTGGCCACCCAAGTCTCCAACCTCACAGAACAGGTTCACCATCTCCGCCTCGATCCACCGGCCACTTCCAGGGCTTTCGAATCTCCGGAGCCCAGAATCAATAACCCGCCGTGTTACTCTGGGGAGCCCACTGAATGCCGCTCGTTCCTCACCCAGTGTGATATTGTGTTTTCTCTCCAGCCCAACACTTACTCCAGGAGCACTGCTCGTGTCGCCTACGTCATATCTCTCCTTATTGGACGGGCTCGTGAGTGGGGCACGGCAATCTGGGAGGCAAGGGCTGAGTGTACTAACCAGTATCAGGACTTTAAGGAGGAGATGATACGGGTTTTTGATCGATCTGTTTTTGGGGAGGAGGCTTCCAGGGTCCTGTCTTCCCTATGTCAAGGTAATCGATCCATAACAGACTACTCTATTGAGTTTCGCACTCTTGCTGCCTCCAGTGGCTGGAACGAGCCGGCTTTGCTCGCTCGTTTTCTGGAGGGTCTCCGCGCAGAGGTAAAGGATGAGATTCTCTCCCGGGAGGTCCCTTCCAGCGTGGATTCCCTGATTGAACTCGCTATTCGCATTGAGCGACGGGTTGATCTTCGTCACCGAGCTCGTGGAAAGGAGCTCGCGTTCTCCGTTGCCCCCCTCTCCGCATCACTACCATCTTCCTCTGCCGGCTCGGGAGCTGAGCCTATGCAGCTGGGAGGTATCCGCATCTCGACTAAGGAGAGGGAACGGAGAATCACCAACCGCCTCTGTCTCTATTGCGGTTCTGCTGGTCATTTTGTCACTTCATGTCCAGTAAAAGCCAGAGCTCATCAGTAAGCGGAGGGCTACTGGTGAGCGCTACTACTCCTGTCTCTCCTTCAAGATCCTGCACTACCTTGTCGGTCCAGCTACGCTGGACCGGTTCGTCAGCTTCCTGCAGTGCCTTAATAGACTCTGGGGCGGAGGGCTGTTTTATGGACGAGACCTGGGCTCGGGAACATGACATTCCTCTCAGACAGTTAAGGGAGTCCACGGCCTTGTTCGCCCTGGATGGTAGTCCTCTCCCCAGGATTCAGCGTGAGACGCTACCTTTAACCCTCACTGTTTCTGGTAATCATAGCGAAACCATTGCTTTTTTGATTTTTCGTTCACCTTTTACACCTGTTGTTTTGGGCCATCCCTGGCTAGTTTGTC
Source organism: Oncorhynchus mykiss (assembly GCF_013265735.2). Taxonomy (NCBI): domain Eukaryota; kingdom Metazoa; phylum Chordata; class Actinopteri; order Salmoniformes; family Salmonidae; genus Oncorhynchus; species Oncorhynchus mykiss. The sequence continues at coordinate 2,022,597 of NC_048586.1, read as the reverse complement.
ATAATCCTTCCATTAATTGGTCTAGTAATTCTATCCTCTCCTGGAACGTCTCTTGTCATGTGAAATGTTTAATGTCTGCTATCCCTCCTGTTTCCTCTGTCTCTTCTTCACAGGAGGAGCCTGGTGATTTGACAGGGGTGCCGGAGGAATATCACGATCTGCGCACGGTGTTCAGTCGGTCCAGGGCCACCTCTCTTCCTCCACACCGGTCGTATGATTGTAGTATTGATCTCCTTCCGGGAACCACTCCCCCCCGGGGTAGACTATACTCTCTGTCGGCTCCCGAACGTAAGGCTCTCGAGGATTATTTGTCTGTAGCTCTTGACGCCGGTACCATAGTCCCCTCCTCCTCTCCCGCCGGAGCGGGGTTTTTTTTTGTCAAGAAGAAGGACGGGTCTCTGCGCCCCTGCATAGATTATCAAGGGCTGAATGACATAACAGTTAAGAATCGTTATCCGCTTCCTCTTATGTCTTCAGCCTTCGAGATCCTGCAGGGAGCCAGGTTTTTCACTAAGTTGGACCTTCGAAACGCTTACCATCTCGTGCGCATCAGGGAGGGGGACGAGTGGAAGACGGCGTTTAACACTCCGTTAGGGCACATTGAATACCGGGTTCTTCCTTTCGGCCTCGCTAACGCTCCAGCTGTCTTTCAGGCATTAGTCAATGATGTCCTGAGAGACATGCTGAACATCTTTGTTTTCGTTTACCTTGACGATATCCTGATTTTTTCACCGTCACTCCAGATTCATGTTCAGCACGTTCGACGTGTCCTCCAGCGCCTTTTAGAGAATTGTCTTTTTGTGAAGGCTGAGAAGTGCACTTTTCATGCCTCCTCCGTCACATTTCTCGGTTCTGTTATTTCCGCTGAAGGCATTAAGATGGATCCCGCTAAGGTCCAAGCTGTCATTGATTGGCCCGCCCCTAAGTCACGCGTCGAGCTGCAGCGCTTTCTCGGCTTCGCGAACTTCTATCGTCGTTTCATCCGTAATTTCGGTCAGGTGGCAGCTCCTCTCACAGCCCTTACTTCTGTCAAGACGTGCTTTAAGTGGTCCGTTTCCGCCCAGGGAGCTTTTGATCTCCTCAAGAATCGTTTTACATCCGCTCCTATCCTTGTTACACCTGACGTCTCTAGACAGTTCGTTGTCGAGGTTGACGCGTCAGAGGTGGGCGTGGGAGCCATTCTTTCTCAGCGCTCCCTCTCTGACGACAAGGTCCACCCATGCGCGTATTTTTCTCATCGCCTGTCGCCGTCGGAACGTAACTATGATGTGGGAAACCGCGAACTGCTCGCCATCCGGTTAGCCCTAGGCGAATGGCGACAGTGGTTGGAGGGGGCGACCGTTCCTTTTGTCGTTTGGACTGACCATAGGAACCTTGAGTACATCCGTTCTGCCAAACGACTTAATGCGCGTCAGGCGCGTTGGGCGCTGTTTTTCGCTCGTTTCGAGTTCGTGATTTCTTATCGTCCGGGCTCTAAGAACACCAAGCCTGATGCTTTATCTCGTCTCTTCAGTTCTTCAGTAGCCTCCACTGACCCCGAGGGGATTCTCCCTGAGGGGCGTGTTGTCGGGTTGACTGTCTGGGGAATTGAGAGGCAGGTAAAGCAAGCGCTCACTCACACTCCGTCGCCGCGCGCTTGTCCTAGGAACCTTCTTTTCGTTCCCGTTCCTACTCGTCTGGCCGTTCTTCAGTGGGCTCACTCTGCCAAGTTAGCCGGCCACCCTGGCGTTCGGGGTACACTTGCTTCCATTCGCCAGCGTTTTTGGTGGCCCACCCGGGAGCATGACACGCGTCGCTTCGTGGCTGCTTGTTCGGTCTGCGCGCAGACTAAGTCCGGTAACTCTCCTCCTGCCGGCCGTCTCAGGCCGCTTCCCATTCCCTCTCGACCGTGTTCTCACATCGCCTTAGATTTTGTCACCGGACTGCCTTCGTCAGCGGGGAAGACTGTTATTCTTACGGTTGTCGATAGGTTCTCTAAGGCGGCTCATTTCATTCCCCTTGCTAAGCTTCCTTCTGCTAAAGAGACGGCACAAATCATCATCGAGAATGTTTTCAGAATTCATGGCCTTCCGTCAGACGTCGTTTCGGACAGAGGTCCGCAATTCACGTCTCAATTTTGGAGGGAGTTTTGCCGTTTGATTGGGGCTTCCGTCAGTCTCTCTTCCGGCTTTCACCCCCAGTCTAACGGTCAAGCAGAACGGGCCAATCAGACTATTGGTCGCATCTTACGCAGTCTTTCTTTTCGCAACCCTGCGTCTTGGTCAGAACAGCTCCCCTGGGCAGAATACGCCCACAACTCGCTTCCTTCGTCTGCGACCGGGCTATCTCCTTTTCAGAGTAGCCTCGGGTACCAGCCTCCGCTGTTCTCATCTCAGTTCGCCGAGTCCAGCGTCCCCTCCGCTCAGGCTTTTGTCCAACGTTGCGAGCGCACCTGGAAGAGGTTCAGGTCTGCACTTTGCCGTTATAGGACGCAGACTGTGAGGGCTGCTAATAAGCGTAGAACTAAGAGTCCTAGATATTGTCGCGGTCAGAGAGTTTGGCTCTCCACTCAGAACCTTCCCCTTAAGACGGCTTCTCGCAAGTTGACCCCGCGGTTCATTGGTCCGTTCCGTATTTCTCGGGTCATTAATCCTGTCGCAGTTCGACTTCTTCTTCCGCGATACCTTCGTCGCGTCCACCCGGTCTTCCATGTCTCCTGTATCAAGCCCGTTCTTCGCGCCCCCGCTCGTCTTCCCCCCCCCCCCCCCATCCTTGTCGAGGGCGCACCCATCTACAGGGTCCGCAGGATTTTGGACATGCGTCCTCGGGGCCGTGGTCACCAGTACCTCGTTGATTGGGAGGGGTACGGTCCTGAGGAGAGGAGTTGGGTTCCCTCTCGGGGCGTGCTGGACCGTGCGCTGATCGAGGATTTCCTCCGTTGCCGCCAGGTTTCCTCCTCGAGTGCGCCAGGAGGCGCTCGGTGAGTGGGGGGGTACTGTCATGTATTGTCATGTTGTGTCTTTCTGTCCTTTCCTTTCACCCTGTCTCCCTCTGCTGGTCGTATTAGGTTACCTTTTCTCCCCCGCTTTCCCCCAGCTGTTCCTTGTCTCCTCTTGACTACCTCGTCACCCCTTCTCCCACCTGTTCCCCTTTTCCCTCTGATTAGTCCCCTATATCTCTCTCTGTTTTTGTTCCTGTCCTTGTCGGATTCTTGTTTGTTGTGTTTCATGCCTGAGCCAGACTATCGTCATGTTTGCTGTAACCTTGTCCTGTCCTGTCGGAATCTGCCGGTCTATCTGAGCCTACCTATGTTTGGTTATTAAAGAAGCTCTGTTTAAGTTAGTTCGCTTTTGGGTCCTCATTCACTCACCGTAACATAAAGTGTAATATTGGGATGCAATCTCCAATTTATATCTGTTTTAAAACTACCAAGAAACACTCTTTGTGACACAGATTTAGCCCCCTGCAGTAAAAGGTTAAATAGCCTTTTGCCCCCTTACGTTCACAAATAAACCAATGTATTTTGTGGGTATTTGTCAATTCCATCCATATCCGAGATCTCCAATAAGGTATCAGTTTCACAGAAAGTTCATGTCGCCCCTTTGCCCTTATTTGAACTCATTTAGTTGTATCTTAGCTAATTTAGCTAATTAAGTTAGTTAATATAACGTCAAGATGTCAAGATAACGTTAGCTGGCTAACAAAAGTTTAATGACCAACGGAAAATAACAAAAATCACTTGGTTGCAACTTCGTATGTTAACGTTTTTGCATGCGAACATCAGCAAAGGGTATTGCCGCGTCACAATACCTCGTACCCTGGTCCTGGATCTTGGACCCACAGCCAGGGTCCAGGATATGTGAAAGCGCCCGTAGAGTGTAGGGATGCAGACTTCCTAGTGTATGAGTACCCTGTAGGGATGTAGACTTCCTAGTGCGCCTTTTAACACAAATACTTTCCTGTGACGTGACCACCGCAGGTGTGTGCAGTGGAATTGGTCATTTAGCATGTACTTTATGTGCACAAAACATTATGAACACCTTCTTAATTTTGAGTTGCACCCTCTCCCCCCTTTTGCCCTCAGAACAGATTCAATTTATTAGGGCATTGACTCTAAAAGGTGTCGAAGGCATTCCACTGGGATGCTGGTCCATGTTGACTCCAATGCTTACCACAGTTGTGTCAAGTAGGCTGGATGTCGTTTGGGTGGTGGACCATTCTTGATACAAACTGGAAATTGTTGAGCGTGAAAGACCCAGCAGCGCTGCATTTCTGAAAAGAAACTGGTGCGCCTTGCACCTACTACCATACCACGTTCAAAGGCACTTAAATATTTTGTCTTGCCCATTCACCCTCTGAATGGCACACATACGCAATCTCAATTGTCTCAAAGCTTAAAAATCCTTCTTTAACCTGTGTGGGTTTATCAATATGTGATTGTAGCTGTCACCTGGATTCCCCTTGTCAGTCTATTTCATGGAAAGTACAGTTGTTCTTAATGATTTGTACACTCAGTGTACATCTACATCCATTCAGTCAATAGTGATGTGTACTACTAACTGCAAACATGAACATTTTGGCATTGACAAAGCTGCTTTTTTCTTATTTTCACAGATATAGCTAGCTTCCCTCTCCACTGGCCCCAAGATGGAGGTGATGAGGACCTTCAACCAGCCTCCAACCTCCAGCCATCCAACCCCCACCCTTAACGACTCAGACACCTGCATTACCCTGTACAACCACCGGGGGTATGCCCGAGTCCTCATGCCACTCTTCTACTGCATCGTCTTCTCCGTGGGGTTGCTGGGCAATGCCCTGGCCTTCCACATCATCCGCCCCAACGTGAAGAAGATGAACTCCACCACGCTCTACTCCGCCAACCTGGTCATCTCCGACATCCTGTTCACACTGTCACTACCGTTACGGATAATCTACTACGCCCTGGGCTTCCACTGGCCCCTGGGGGAGACCCTGTGTAAGATCACAGGGCTGATCTTCTACATCAACACTTACGCCGGGGTCAACTTCATGACCTGCCTCAGTGTGGACCGGTTCATTGCTGTCGTCTTGCCGCTCCGATTCGCACGCTTCCGTAAGGTCTCCAATGTCCGGTACATT